>NC_053390.1:125091435-125691435 GCF_905171765.1 Bufo bufo
GACACTCTAAGCTCAGTGGCCACCTCCGTCTAAGAACATTCTGGCGACATGTCCCACAAAAGAGAAAAAAAAAAAGATGAAAACTGGCATGGTCCTAAAGGACATGAGTCAGATTTGGTACGTCCTCATTATAGGCACTCATCTGTGAAATTGGATGTACTTATTGCTTACTTTCATGACTGTTGGCAGGGAATCTTCTTGTTGGCTTTGGTCTTTACTTAAGTATATTTATTTAAGTGTTAAATAGAATCCCTGTAACATGCCCAGCTACAGGAAAAAGTCCATCCATTATAATAAGCTGGGGCTTTGCTCTTAAACGTGTGGGGTTCTTCTTGGACATAAAAAGATTAAAACTGTCATATTTTTATTTCTGATGGTTTCTAACCTTTTCAAGGCTATGGTCATATCTAGTTGTATTCTTGTATATGCAGAATATTATTGTGGCAGCTGTTTCTGCTGCTAAGGAAAAACCTAGGCATTTTATTCTTCTAGAATTATTTAAGTCATGGATCTGCAGTAGAACCTTACAGAGCATGCACTTGCAAGGAATGACCTCTCTTTTCCTAAAACTTGGGCACGTTTTGTGACTGATGTACTTTTAATTGAAGTCATTGCAGTCCTGGCTGTGGTACTACCGTAAGTGGAAAAAAATGTGAAGCTGAACACAAAGTCCCTGAAATGTATTGAGAATCACACACTAATGTGTTATAACAAACATGCAGATTGCTGTGGAAACTAGACAGTAGATAGCATTGTCTGCTCAGATGACGTGCTGTGGAAGTCGGATGACGTTGTAATATTCAGGCCAAACGATGTAAAACTGTATTAACATCAATAATGACCATAACAGAAGGGGCTCTAAATCCACTTCCATTTAACCTTTTTGGAGCCTAAGCACTGGCCGTCACAAATAGACCACCAATTTGAATTGGATGCGTTCGCTCTCCTAACAGTCCTGTTTTGGTAAATAATCATATTTCCTATTATATAACAATTGTGGTGTATCTTTTTTTTTTTTTTTTTGAACTTCTCCAATTATTCCTAGTACTATAAACTATGTATATACAGTCCTGATCAAAAGTTTAAGACCACTTGAAAAATAGCAAAAAATCATATTTAGCATGGCTGGATCTTAACAAGGTTCCAAGTAGAGCTTCAACATGCAACAAGAAGTAATGGGAGTGAGACAAAACATTTTTTGAGGATTCAATTTAATGAAAACAACAAATAAACTGAAACGGGCTGTTTTTCAGCTGATCAAAAGTTTAGGACCACACCTCCAAAAAAAAAACGAACCCCCCCCAAAACAGAAATCCAACTTCCAAACCTGAACTCAGTAATGAGTAGCTCCGCCATTATTGTTTATCACTTCTAAAAATTTGTTTCGGCATGCTTGATGCAAGCGTTTCCATGAGGTGAGTGGGAACATTTCTCCAAGTGGTGAAGACGGCTGCATGAAGGCCATCTACTGTCTGGAACTGTTGTGCATTTTAGTAAACTTCCCTTGCCATCCATCCCCAAACGTTCTCAATTGGATTTAGATCAGGGGAACACGCAGGATGGGCCAAAAGAGTGATGTTATTCTCCTGGAAGAAGTCCCTTGTCCTGCGGGCATTGTATACTGTAGCGTTGTCCTGTTGAAAAACCCAGTCGTTACCACACAGACGAGGGCCCTCAGTCATGAGGAATGCTCTCTGCAACATCTGGACATAGCCAGCGGCCGTTTGACGCCCCTGCACTTCCTGAAGCTCCATTGATCCACTGAAGGAAAAAGCACCCCAGACCATTATGGCGCCCCCTCCACTGTGGCGCGTAGAAAACATCTCAGGTAGGATCTGCTTGTCATGCCAGTAACGTTGGAAACCATCAGGACCATCAAGGTTACATTTTTTCTCATCAGAGAATAAAACTTTCTTCCACCTTTGAATGTCCCATGTTTGGTGCTCTCTTGCAAAGTCCAAACGAGCAGTTCTATGGCGTTCAAGGAGATGAGGTCTTTGAAGACGTTTTTTGTTTTTGAAGCCCTTCAGTCTCAGATGCCGTCTGATGGTTAAGGGGCTGCAGTCAGCACCAGTAAGGGCCTTAATTTGGGTCGAGGATCGTCCAGTGTCTTGACGGACAGCCAATTGGATCCTCCGGCTCAGTTCTGATGAAATTTTTTGGGGTCTTCCTCTTGACTTTTTTGTTCCATAACCCTCAGGGTCAGAAATTCCAAATGACTGTCTTACTGCGTCCCACCTCAGCAGCGATAGCGCGCTGTGAGAGACCCTGCTTATGCAGTTCAACAACCCGACCACGTTCAAAAAGGGAGAGTTTTTTTGCCTTTGCCATCACAACGTGTGACTACCTGACAGAAAATGACAATGAATCCACATCTTTGCACAGATTTGGCCTTTTAAAGGCATGTGGTCCTAAAATTTGGATCAGCTGAAAAACAGCCTGTTTCAGTTTAATCGTTATTTTCAATGAATTGAAAGTTAAAAAATTTTTTTGTCTCACTCTCATTTCTTCTTGTTGCATGTTGAAGCTCTACTTGGGACCTTGTTAAGATCCAACAATGTAAAATATGATTTTTTGCAATTTTTCAAGAGGTCTTAGGCCCCTTTCACACGAGCGAGTATTCCGCGCAGATTCGATGCGGGAGGTGAACGCATTGCACCCGCACTGAATACTGACCCATTCATTTCTATGGGGCTGTGCACACGAGCGGTGATTTTCTCGCATCACTTGTGCGTTGCGTGAAAATCGCAGCATGCTCCTCTTTGTGCGTTTTTTTCACGCAACGCAGGCCCCATAGAAGTGAATGGGGTTGCGTGAAAATCGCAAGCATCCGCAAGCAAGTGCGGATGCGGTGCGATTTTCACGCACGGTTGCTAGGAGACGATCGGGATGGAGACCCGATCATTATTATTTTCCCTTATAACATGGTTATAAGGGAAAATAATAGCATTCTGAATACAGAATGTATAGTAAAACAGCACTGGAGGGGTTAAAAAAAAAATAATAATAATTGAACTCACCTTAATCCACTTGATCGTGGAGCCCGGCATCTCCTTGTGTCTCCTTTGTTGAAGGACCTATGGTGAGCATTAAATACAGTTACAGGACCTTTGATGACGTCATTCCGGTCATCACATGGTACGTCACATGATCTTTTACCATGGTGATTCACCATGGTAAAAGATCATGTGACGTACCATGTGATGACCGGAGTGATGTCATCAAAGGTCCTTTACCCAGGTCCTAAAGAAAAGAATACAGAAGCAGATGCCGGCTGCGCTATCAAGTGGACTAAGGTGAGTTAAACATTTTTTTTTTTTTTTTTTAACCCCTCCAGCGCTGTTTTACTATGCATTCTGTATTCAGAATGCTATTATTTTCCCTTATAACCATGTTATAAGGGAAAATAATACAATCTACAGAACATTGATCCCAAGCCCGAACTTCTGTGAAGAAGTTCGGGTTTGGGTACCAAACATGCGCGATTTTTCTCACGCGCGTGCAAAACGCATTACAATGTTTTGCACACGCTCGTAAAAATCGCGGGTGTTCCCGCAACGCACCCGCACATTTTCCCGCAACGCCCGTGTGAAAGAGGCCTTAAACTTTTGATCAGGACTGTGTATATATATATATATATATATATATATATATATATATATACACTGCTCAAAAACACTGCTCAAAAAAATAATGGGAACACAATGTAACTCCAAGTCAATCACACTTCTGTGAAATCAAACTGTCCACTTAGGAAGCAACACTGAGTGACAATCTATTTCACATGCTGTTGTGCAAATGGGATAGACAACAGGTGGAAATTATAGGCAATTAGCAAGACACCCCCAATAAAGGAGTGGTTCTGCAGTTGGTGTCCACAGACCACTTCTCAGTTCCTATGCTTCCTGGCTGATGTTTTGGTCACTTTTGAATGCTGGCGGTGCTTTCACTCTAGTGGTAGCATGAGACTGAGTCTACAACCCACACAAGTGGCTCAGGTAGTGCAGCTTATCCAGGATGGCACATCAATGCGAGCTGTGGCAAGAAGGTTTGCTGTGTCTGTCAGCGTAGTGTCCAGAGCATGGAGGCGCTACCAGGAGACAGGCCAGTACATCAGGAGACGTGGAGGATGCCGTAGGAGGGCAACAACCAAGCAGCAGGACCGCTACCTCCACCTTTGTGCAAGGAGGAACAGGAGGAGCACTGCCAGAGCCCTGCAAAATGACCTCCAGCAGGCCACAAATGTGCATGTGTCTTCTCAAACGGTCAGAAACAGACTCCATGAGGGTGATATGAGGGCCCGACGTCCACAGGTGGGGGTTGTGCTTACAGCCCAACACCGTGCAGGACGTTTGGCATTTGCCAGAGAACACCAAGATTGGCAAATTCGCCACTGGCGCCCTGTGCTCTTCACAGATGAAAGCAGGTTCACACTGAGCACATGTGACAGACGTGACAGAGTCTGGAGACGCCGTGGAGAACGTTCTGCTGCCTGCAACATCCTCCAGCATGACCGGTTTGGCATTGGGTCAGTAATGGTGTGGGGTGGCATTTCTTTGGAGGGCCGCACAGCCCTCCATGTGCTCGCCAGAGGTAGCCTGTTTGCCATTAGATACCGAGATGAGATCCTCAGACCCCTTGTGAGACCATATGCTGGTGCGGTTGGCCCAGGGTTCCTCCTAATGCAAGACAATGCTAGACCTCATGTGGCTGGAGTGTGTCAGCAGTTCCTGCAAGACGAAGGCATTGATGCTATGGACTGGCCCGCCCGTTCCCCAGACCTGAATCCAATTGAGCACATCTGGGACATCATGTCTCGCTCTATCCACCAACGTCACGTTGCACCACAGACTGTCCAGGAGTTGGCAGATGCTTTAGTCCAGGTCTGGGAGGAGATCCCTCAGGAGACCGTCCGCCACCTCATCAGGAGCATGCACAGGCATTGTAGGGAGGTCATACAGGCACGTGGAGGCCACACACACTACTGAACCTCATTTTGACTTGTTTTAAGGACATTACATCAAAGTTGGATCAGCCTGTAGTGTGTTTTTCTACTTTAATTTTGAGTGTGACTCCATGGGTTGAAAAATTAGATTTCCATTTTTTTATTTTTGTGTGATTTTGTTGTCAGCACATTCAACTATGTAAAGAACATAGTATTTCAGAAGAATATTTAATCAATTCAGATCTAGGATGTGTTATTTTTGTGTTCCCTTTATTTTTTTGAGCAGTGTATATAGTAGTGGTTGTTACTAGTTGGTGGTGTGTCTGGGCACACTCTGACATTGTCCAATCAGTTCTGATAATGCCAGAATTGTTATTTTGTGGAAAATACTAGTATTTATCTAAACAGATATGTTCTTAAAAATTATACTTTTTGCAGTAAATTTGTCTTTTGAATTCCATAGCTTTCTCGCACTGCTCTTCAATCCTCATTGTTAATACCCACTATGTAGAGACATAAACTGTTGCTATGTTGTGTCTCCTGTCCTTGGTGGTCCATGTGCGATGGGCCTCTGCCTACTCTTGGCTTGCAGTACCTCAGTGTTTCCGTGGAGCATGAATGTTCCCTTTCGCTCTTAAAGGGCAGGCATGCATCCTAATCTGCCCAGCCTATGCCTAGGCTTCTTTTATTTATTTTTTGTCAAGTTTTTATTAAAGTTTCAATATACAAATACAAAAGTAACAACAGTCAGATACAGAGGTGACCAAGAATGTACAGCAATCATCACTGGCTTTGTACTTGAGTGTATGGGGAAAGATATTCCAGAGACAAAATAGCATCTGTGTAATGTAGATTTAAAATAGACACGTGGGCAAAGGAGAGGCATAGCGGCTAGATAGCCAAGAGACCCATTGATTATGTGTCCGTATTCTAGAGGTAGAAGTAACCGCGAAGGTCCATTCTCAATGCATGTGTTCATTAACCGATTGCACAACTGCAGCTATTGACAGGGGCTGTGCTAGTTTCCATTGGCGAGCAATGATGTTGCGAGCAGGGCTAATAACATGTGCAGTAATCCCTCGTGATGCAAAAGGAATATCTGCCAATCCAATTCCTAGAATTGTTAATTAAGGAGAGAGGCTCACATCGTTTAATGTGACTTCTTTGAGAAGCTCTTTGATATTGGACCAGAATGAGGTGACTGAGGGACAAGCCCACCACATATGAAGGGGAGTTCCTACTGCACCGCAGCCTCTCCAGCAAAGTGAGGAATATCCGGGAACTAAATGGGCCAATCTGTTGGGCGTCAGTTACCTGCGCAATTGGATTTGTCTAGCCTGTTCAACATGATTGATGCACTTGGAACATTTAAAGGACCAGTATAGAGCCGTGTTCCATTGCCTGTTAGTAAATATTTTCCCCAGTTCTTGCTCCCAAACGGAGCATAAATGGTTGTTTGTTTGTCCATCAGAACTGAGGGAAGGATAGTAGCATAGATAACGGACAATTTAGGTCTGAGGGTTTAACAACCACATAAGATGGGTTGAAAGGAGTCAGTATTAGAACTCGTCCTGGGCGATATAGTGTTTAGAAAGTGCCGTATTTGAAGAAATTAGTAAAACAGAGTATTCGGGAGTGAGTACTTATCATACAAAGTTGCATAGTCAACTAATGAAGAGTTATCATATAAACATCCAAGGTAATGAATGCCTCTAGACTGCCATACTGCTAGAGACATATCAGGATTATGGTCTTCCAACGTGGTAATAGGGGCTTTGTGAAGTGGCACATGAAAAAGTTTAATTGAGTCTAAAAGAAGCACCCACACAAACATAGTAGCTCGCATGGTGTGAAGCGGGGGGGTGGCGTAATGAAAACTTTTCAAGCTGCTAGCAAGGCTGGCAGGGAACGACCTCTCACATACGTTTCTTCTATATGAACTATATCAAGCCACTTTTGGGAAGAAGACTGGGACCACCATTCTTCAAATGCCTGTTCTGCTAGAATCGCCAAGTAATATTTATATAAATCTGGGATTTCCAATCCTCCAAATCTAATAGGAGGATGAAGCGCGCCTTTAGATATTCTAGGACGCTTATTGTCTCAAATGAAGTTCATGAGGTCAAACTGGAGTTGTGCAATTTGTTTCTTAGATATTAGTAATGGCAAACATCTGAAATAATACAGTATCTTAGGAAGAGCTAACATCTTAGCAGCATTAATACGAGCAATCCATGATAAATAAATCGAAGACATTTTAATATAATCTCTTTTAAGCTCAACCTTAGATTATTCAGGTTTATAGATAGGGTCTTCGGTACAGAATGAGCAAGTTCCACTCCTAAGTAAGTGATGGAACTGTCAACCCACTGAAAAGGGTACCTCGCCTGGAGACTAGCTTTGATGTCATCTGGTATATGAAAGGCCAAAACCTTGGACTTCTTTTCATTTAACTTATAAAAGGAACATTGTGAATACATATAAAGGATGTCCAGCACAGCAGCTAAGGATTGATCTGGACCAGTTAAGGTCAGAATTACATCATCTGCATAAAAACCAATCACGTGTGAGGAGCCACCAGCCGAAATCCCCGTAATCCATGGGCAGGATCAGATGTAGGACGCTAGGGGTTCTATAACCAAAGCGAAAATTAACGGTGACAGTGGGCACCCCTGACAAGTGCCATTTGAAATTTGAAAGGAGTCAGAGACTAAACCAGAGGCCAATACTCTAGCGGAGGGCTTGGTATATAGACCCATTATGGCCATGAATATGGGAACTTTAAATCCAAACTTTCCCAAAACCTGTTCCAGGAACCCCCAATGCACTCTATCGAATGCTTTTTCGGCATCAAGTGAGAGAAACATTGTGGGGTCTCTGGATTCTCCCACCATTTGTATCTAGTTGAGCATGCACCTAGTTCCATCTCTGCACTGGCTTCTGGGTATCAAACCTACCTGATCTGGGTCAACCAGAAAAGGGAGGTAATTGTTAATGCGAGAGGCCAAAATTTTTGCAAAGAGCTTTAAATCCACATTCAATAAAGATATGGGTCGAAAATTGGATGGCTCGTCAGGGGCCTTGCCCGGCTTCGGGATTGTAACTACCGTGGCTGTAAACATATCCGGGGGTATAGCCTTAGGAGAAAGAAAGCTGTTAAATAAAGAAGTCAAATAAGGGATCAGTTGCTGTTGAAAGGTCTTATAATAATTAGAAATAAAGCCGTCCGGTCCCGGAGCTTTACCTAAGGGGGTGTTCCTAATAGCCAGGAGATCCTCATCATCTGCTATGGGTTGATTCAGAGCTAATAGTTGCTCGCTAGTTAAGGAGGGGAGGTTCAGTGAGTTTAAAAAGGATGTTATGCCTTCTTCAGTCGGTTGAGGAACAGAAGTATCCTCACTAAGAATGTATAAGCGCCTATAGTATGAGGCAAACGCGTTAGTTATTTCCTGTGGGTGTGTAAATGTAAGACCATCATGCCGCAATGTGCCTATTCTAAATTCTGCAGCTCTGCGTTTAAGCCTATTAGCGAGAAGCGCGCTTGCTTTGTCTCCCATGTGATAAAAGGAAGTTTGCAACCGACGTAAAACCCTTTCATGTTTATAAAGGAGCAGAGATTTTAAACATGACCAAGCATGCTGGAGTGCCTGCAAGTTAGTGGGAGATGGGGCCTGTTTATAAAGTGTATTTGCTGCATCCAGAGTGGACAGCGCTTCCTTCAGTTGCTGATCTCTGCTCCTCTTAAGATGAGCAGCCGACTGTAATAGGATCCCTCTCATATACGCCTTGTGGGTAAGCCACAAAGTTGAAGGAGAGATTTCCGGGCTTTCATTGAGGGAAAAGAAGTCTTGTAACTTAGCTCGAAAGTCCTCAACTTTCTGTTCGCTCTTAAGTAAATAAGTATTTAGTCTCCACTGAGGAGGAGATCGACTAGGTAGGCCTGTATCTAATACTAGGTTTATAGGAACATGATCAGACCAGGTGGCGCATCCAATATCCGACTAAACTGCTTTATGTAAAATATGTCTGGATATCAGGAAATAGTCAATACGGGATTGCGACTGATGGGCCAGCGAGATATACGTGTAATCTCATTCCGCTCCATGATGATATCTCCATATATCATCAAATAGGGTGGTGCTAAGGAGGGAGTGCAAATCTTCCCGCCTAACACCTTGGGGCCATGCAACAGTCAATATCCTCATTGATCGGAATATTAAAGTCGCTTCCCAATATCAATGCTCCCTTGGCTACTCCTCGAATTTTCTTGAAGAACATACGCTATAGTATACATAGCCCCTTCTATAGAGCAAACTAAAATAACATATCGGCCAATATTATCTGTAATACATTGGTGGAGAGTAAATGCTACTGAGGATTTAAACCCAATAAGTGTGCCCGCTTTACGTTTTTTAACTGACGGAGAAAAAAACATAAAGGGGAAAAGACTGTGTGTACACATATGCTGGTCCCTCTCCAGTAAATGGGTTTCCTGTATTAGGGCCACATCACATCTAGATTTTACAATATCAGACCAAAGTTGAGAGCGCCTCAATGGGGAATTCAGGCCTCCCACATTATTAGAGAAAATTTTTAACCCCATAATGCTATAACAAGAAATGCAGTGGATAGTGCGTATAGACCTTCAGAGTATAAGCGTGCAATACATAAGCACAGTGATAATAGGTGTCACGGCTGTATGTGGGCAACAATAGTAATACACAGTACAGAGCTACTGACTGGACCCAGAACTAGGGAGGATAACGGGTGACCCCTGTCCGACCCTCAACGCTCTCCCTATTCTGCTAAAGCACATGCCCGGATCCAAATGGCGGAAAGAGGCATGCCCACGTGCCTAAGACTAATGACCACTGTAACCCCTACAATAGTGGAAGGGGCACGGCCACCAGTGCCCTACTCAGTATATGGAGGGAACCGTGGCCACCTCAGATCCAGTCAGAAAATAAACATTGAACACAACAATGTCTGCACACTTAGCTGACGGTGTTGCAGCCGCAGAGAAGATGGATCCAAGGACAGGCTGGCAATATCCGGAGTGCTAGCTGCAGCAGAACACAGGTCCAGTGAACTGATAGCTACAAGTGAAGAAACTAAAGCCAGAGCTACAACTGAAGTGAGAACTATAATCCACATCCTATCATAGGAGGAGGGGTGATATAAAGAGAGGAAAATCAAACACATGAAGGACAGCTGTGGTGAAAGAAACCAAAAGTAAACAGAGTAGTGAGAACTCCTCCCAGCTCTAGTAGTGACATCATCACAGGGGTGGAGAAACAGAGCTGTGAGAACGTCCCAAAGCTCTGGTAGTGACAGTACCCCCCCCTCTACGGGTGGACTCCGGACACCCAGGACCCACCTTCTCAGGATGAGCCCTATGAAATGCCCTGATGAGGCGAGTGGCTTTAATGTCCGACACCGGAACCCACATCCTCTCCTCAGGACCATACCCCTTCCAATGAACGAGGTACTGAAGAAAACCGCGGACCATGCGAGAGTCCACAATTCTGGAAACCTCAAACTCCAGATTGCCATCAACCAAAATCGGAGGAGGAGGCAAAGAGGAGGGTACCGTGGGCTGGACATATGGTTTTAAGAGAGATCTGTGAAATACATTATGTATCTTCCAAACCCGTGGAAGATCAAGACGGAAGGCAACAGGATTGATGACTGACAAGATTTTATAAGGCCCAATAAACTTGGGACCCAATTTCCAGGAGGGAACCTTTAACTTAATGTTTCTAGTAGACAACCACACCAGATCACCCACATTCAGGTCCGGACCAGGCACACGTCTCTTATCAGCCACACGCTTATACCTCTCACTCATCTTTTTAAGATTACCCTGAATCTTTTGCCAAATGGTAGACAAAGACGAGGAAAATCTCTCCTCCTCAGGTAAACCAGAAAGAGCCCCTCCCGAGAATGTCCCAAACTGTGGATGGAACCCATATGCACCAAAGAATGGTGACTTATCAGAAGATTCCTGACGACGGTTGTTCAGAGCAAACTCAGCAAGAGGGAGAAATGAACACCAATCCTCCTGGTTCTCTGAAACAAAACAGCGCAAATATGTCTCCAGATTCTGATTGAGGCGCTCAGTCTGACCATTCGACTGCGGATGAAAAGCAGAAGAGAAGGACAGCCGAACCCCCAGGCGAGAACAGAAAGCCTTCCAGAACCTGGACACAAACTGCGTGCCTCTATCGGAAACAATATCAGAGGGAATGCCGTGCAATTTAACAATATGGTCGACAAAAGCTTGCGCCAACGTTTTAGCATTAGGTAAACCAGGGAAAGGTACGAAATGAGCCATCTTGCTAAAACGGTCCACCACCACCAGGATCACCGACTTCCCCGAGGAACGAGGAAGATCCGTGATAAAGTCCATGGACAGGTGTGTCCAAGGACGGGAAGGAATGGGTAACGGGAGAAGGGAACCTGAAGGCCGTGAACGAGGGACCTTAGCGCGAGCGCACGTCTCACAAGCAGCCACAAAACCCTCCACCGACTTACGAAGAGCCGGCCACCAAAATCTCCGAGCAATGAGATCCACCGTGGCTCTACTCCCGGGGTGACCAGCAAGAACCGTATCATGATGCTCCTTAAAGAGTTTGTGACGTAGCTCAGGAGGCACGAACAACTTCCCAGAAGGACAACGGGCAGGTGTCTCAGTCTGGGCAGCCTGGACCTCGGCCTCCAAATCGGAATATAGAGCAGAAACAACTACCCCCTCCGCCAAAATGGGACCCGGGTCCTCAGAGTTTCCTCCTCCCGGAAAACAGCGAGAGAGAGCATCAGCCTTCACATTTTTTATCCCAGGTCGGAATGTAACAACAAAATTGAATCTGGAGAAGAACAGAGACCATCTGGCCTGTCTCGGATTCATACGCCTGGCCGACTCCAAGTATGCCAGATTCTTATGGTCGGTAAAAACGGTGATAGGGTGCCTGGCCCCCTCCAACCAATGGCGCCATTCCTCGAAAGCCAACTTGATGGCCAACAACTCCCTATCGCCCACATCATAGTTTCTCTCTGCCGGGGAGAGTTTTTTAGAGAAAAAGGCACAGGGTCGCCACTTGGCAGGGGAAGGGCCCTGGGACAAAACCGCACCCACACCCACCTCGGAAGCATCCACCTCAACAATAAAAGGTAAGGAAACATCGGGATGCACCAAGACGGGAGCAGACGCAAAATTCTCTTTAATCTTAGAAAAGGCTGCAAGCGCCTCCTCCGACCAAGAGGAAAAATCCGCCCCCTTTTTTGTCATGTCAGTGAGGGGTTTGACAACAGAGGAATAATTCAAAATGAACTTTCTGTAATAGTTCGCAAAACCCAGAAAGCGCATCAATGCCTTCTGATTCTCAGGAAGCTCCCACTCAAGTACAGCACGGACCTTCTCGGGATCCATGCGAAAACCAGAAGCAGAGAGGAGAAAACCCAGAAATTGAATCTCCGATACCATAAAAAGACATTTCTCCAGCTTGGCGTACAATTTATTTTCCCGCAGAATCTGCAGAACCTGAAAAAGATGATCCTGATGGGTCTGAACATCAGGGGAAAAAATCAAAATATCATCAAGATACACCAATACAAATTTCCCCATTAAATGATAGAAAATACTATTAACAAAATGCTGAAAGACGGCCGGAGCATTCATCAGGCCGAAAGGCATAACGAGATTCTCGAAATGCCCGTCAGGGGTATTAAAGGCCGTTTTCCATTCATCCCCCTCTCTGACCCTGACCAGGTTGTACGCGCCTCTCAAATCCAATTTGGAAAACACCTTGGCCCCAACAATTTGATTGAAGAGGTCCGGGATCAGAGGAAGGGGATAGGGATCGCGAATCGTGATACGGTTCAGCTCCCTAAAATCTAGGCAAGGTCTCAGAGAGCCATCTTTCTTTTTAACAAAAAAAAAACCCGCGGCCACAGGTGACTTTGAGGGACGAATATGCCCCTTTTCGAGACTCTCGGAGATGTAAGTTCGCATAGCGATTCTTTCCGGTTGTGAGAGATTGTAGAGGCGTGCTTTTGGCAGCTTGGCGCCGGGAATGAGGTTAATGGGACAGTCAAACTCCCGGTGAGGAGGTAGCTCCTGAACACCGCTCTCGGAAAACACGTCCGAGAAATCAGAGAGAAATGATGGCACCGTTTTAGTAGACACCTCTGCAAAAGTCGCTGTGAGACAATTCTCTCTACAAAAGTCACTCCACTCATTTATTTGCCTTCCTTGCCAATCAATAGTGGGGTTATGTCTAGTGAGCCAGGGTAACCCCAAAACTAGAGGAGACGGCAATCCGTTAAGGACAAAACAAGATATATCCTCCACATGAGTGTCACCTACAGCTAGCCGGATATTGTGAACAATGCCTTTCAGAGATCTCTGTGAGAGTGGAGCAGAGTCAATAGCAAAAACAGGTATATCTTTATCTAATGTGCAAACCTGAAAACCATGCATGGCTACAAATTGAGTGTCAATAAGATTGACGGCCGCTCCACTATCGACAAAAATCTCACAAGAAATGACTTTGCTCTCTAGCGCCACCCTGGCAGACAGGAGAAAACGGGAACTGCAGGTCAGAGGAAAAGCATCAAATCCTACATCAACTTTGCCCAAAGTAGCAGATGAAGCAGAACTTGATGATTTACCTTTTGAGATTTTTCTCTTATTATCGCTCTTAGTACGGTTCAAGAATCTCCTAGATGGACAAACATTTGCCAAATGACCTATGCCCCCACAACAAAAACAGACCATACTCTGAGGACTAAATCCTCTTTTATCAGGGGCAAGTCGAGCTAGCTGCATGGGCTCCTCCTCAGAGGGGAGCGAGACAGGATGAGGCCCCTGCACACTGAATGAGTCCGCACCACTTCCCCTAGACTGACAATGGCTGGACAGAGAGGTCTCGTTTCTTTCTCTTAGACGCCTGTCAAGGCGTACCGCCAATGACATGGCAGACTCTAAGGACGTTGGTCTCTCATGGAAAGCAAACGCATCTTTTAATCTCTCCGAGAGACCATGACAGAACTGACTCCGGAGTGCAGCATCATTCCAACCCGAATCAGCTGCCCATCTCCGAAATTCAGAACAAAAAAGCTCCGCAGACCGTTTGTTCTGGCATAAAACACGTAGGTTAGATTCGGCCAGAGCAACACGATCCGGGTCATCATAAATCTGCCCCAGGGCCACAAAAAATCCCTCCACGGATCGAAGGGAGGGATCCCCTGATGGCAGCGAAAAAGCCCAAGTCTGAGCATTACCCCTGAGCAGGGAGATGACAATCCTCACCCTCTGCTCTTGATTACCAGAAGAGTGAGGACACAAGCAAAAATGGAGTTTGCATGACTCTCTGAAACGAACAAAATTCTCACTGCCCCCGGAGAACGTCTCCGGAAGTGAGACCTTTGGCTCGCAACAGACTCCATGAGCCGGAGCAGGGCCCAATGCTTGAAGCTGAGTCATAGATTGACGGAGATCCGCTACTTCCAAAGAAAGACCCTGCATGCGGTCAACCAGGCCAGAAAGCGGATCCATGTCAAAAAAGGACGGTTTTGGTGGATTATAATGTCACGGCTGTATGTGGGCAACAATAGTAATACACAGTACAGAGCTACTGACTGGACCCAGAACTAGGGAGGATAACGGGTGACCCCTGTCCGACCCTCAACGCTCTCCCTATTCTGCTAAAGCACATGCCCGGATCCAAATGGCGGAAAGAGGCATGCCCACGTGCCTAAGACTAATGACCACTGTAACCCCTACAATAGTGGAAGGGGCACGGCCACCAGTGCCCTACTCAGTATATGGAGGGAACCGTGGCCACCTCAGATCCAGTCAGAAAATAAACATTGAACACAACAATGTCTGCACACTTAGCTGACGGTGTTGCAGCCGCAGAGAAGATGGATCCAAGGACAGGCTGGCAATATCCGGAGTGCTAGCTGCAGCAGAACACAGGTCCAGTGAACTGATAGCTACAAGTGAAGAAACTAAAGCCAGAGCTACAACTGAAGTGAGAACTATAATCCACATCCTATCATAGGAGGAGGGGTGATATAAAGAGAGGAAAATCAAACACATGAAGGACAGCTGTGGTGAAAGAAACCAAAAGTAAACAGAGTAGTGAGAACTCCTCCCAGCTCTAGTAGTGACATCATCACAGGGGTGGAGAAACAGAGCTGTGAGAACGTCCCAAAGCTCTGGTAGTGACAATAGGTATCTTTAGAAAAATACATCTCATGACTGACTGATAGTAAAAATAAAACAGAACAAAAACCAAAAATGTAGAGCACTCTTGGCAAAGAGGTGAAACACATTGAACCTGTATGAACGGAGATGGGTAAAACCCACCTAAAATTACAGTGAAGTACTGTAAGTTAGAAGGATGTCTGCTGGGGATGATGAAGCAGACTAAAAGGGGGGGGGGGTGGGTGGGAAGGAAAATAAGAGTGGATGGTAGTCACTCACGCATACCGACTTCCCAATATCCAAATAACTAGGTCAGGACAGTGCAGGTAAATAGGTCACACAGACTCCCACTCAGAGGAAATCTTATCCGGTTTGTTCCACCCTTCTTTCCCCTGCTGCGGAAAATCCGGTAGTAGTCCCCATTTTAGATTAAGCGCTGCTTCTTGAGGAGAGTTGCAGACGTGTTGTTTACCATCATGCAATATCAATAACTTAACCAGGAAACCCCAGCGATAGCGAATTTGCTGATCCCGAAGGATTCTTGTTATCTGGGAGTACTCTCTCCTCTTAGCCATCGTGGCTGCAGACATGTCAGGGAAAACTGAGATTCCTTTGAAGGACGGAGACGGAGTAGGATTTTGCCTCAGTGCCCTCAAAAACTGATCTTTAATATGATAGAAGTGGACACGTGCTATTATGTCACGCGGCAGTAGCGGGTCGAATCCTTTAGGCTTGGGTATACGATGTATACAGTCCACAATAAGATCTGCTTCAGACACTGTGGTTAAAGCTTCTTTAATCAGACCTTTGAGGAGGGATTCTAGGCCTTCAGATCCGGTCGTCTCCGTGACACCTCGGAGCCTCACGTTATTTCGTCTATGACGATCCTCTAGATCCTGTAGCTTGGACTTCAACGCTGTCACTTCCTCTTCAAGTGTCTCATGGGCATCTTTTAACGTGTTATGAGAGGTGGCAAACTCGGCCATTTTACCTTTCATGTGTGCTGTGCGGTCGCCTAAACTGTGGAGTTCGCACTTCAGCTCTTTCAGCGCTCCAGAGATGTCCTCTTTAATAGAGGAGCGAAGCGATGTCAGCATAGCCCGCATGGATCCCTCAGTCAGTGGGAGGGAAGGGGAGTTAGATTGAGGGCACTCTGCTGGATCCAGTGAAGTCCCCGACGAGGAGGCTGGAGAGGGAGCTGCTCGAGCTAATGGAGACAGTTCGCTCACGTGTGCCGGGCTGAGCGGCCCTGTCTTTGCAAAAAACTCGGTGAGTTTCTTAGGTGCCTGTCGCTTTTACAGCTTACCCATCTTTGGGACAGTGTAGGGTGTCTCATGGACGAATTCACTGTCTTGTAGCCAGCAGTGAGAGCAGTTTTGTGGATACTGGGAGCGGAGCTAATGCGCTAAGCGTCCGGCGCCATTGACAAGCAGACCACGCCCCCCTATGCCTAGGCTTCTAAGGATATCGAAGGCACCTTCTCCTGTGCACAGGTGTCTGAGAAATAGGTATTCTAGGTTGCTAGTCCCTGCAAAGGTGTGCTATAATCCACTTTGACCTCGCCTGCTCAACCTCTGCCTGTTTACCAGATATGACTATCGGCTGCCTGACTTGATGACTGCTTTACTCTAGTGTTGACCCCATGCTGCCTGTTCTGTCCTTTAGACTGATAACTGTATTGAACGAACTCTGCTTGCCTTGGCTTTAGCTCATCCTCTGATTTATGATTTTGCATGTCTCCCTCGGTGCCACACATCAGTATCTCTTGACACACCTGAGTCGGCTGTCACTGAACAGAGACTACATCAAGAGGTAGTGGCCTGGTGGTTCCCCTGAAGTCCAGATCTCTATATAGGGGTTAAAGGGTGAAGACCAGGGGGGGACACATCCTGCTACAAGACACTATGGATGTCGCACCACCAGATGGTTAATAGCAACAGTAAGAACCAGGGTGCGCTGATGCAAGGGCCATATGGGATTAATATAGTGAGCATATTGTATCTTATATTTTAAGAACAGTTGGGATAATTACCTCTTTTAATCCAGAAACCCCTCTGTAGAATCACCACTTGTCCAGCATGCTCTATAGTGTACCTGTAATCATTCTACAAGAAACCAAAATCTTATTTTAACCGCCTCCGGACCGCCTAACGCAGGATCGCGTTCCGGAGGCGGCAGCCCTGCGCAGAGTCACGCATATACGCGTCATCTCGCGAGACGTGAGATTTCCTGTGAACGCGTGCACACAGGCGCGCGTTCACAAGATCGGAAGGTAAGCGAGTGGATCTCCAGCCTGCCAGCGGCGATCGTTCGCTGACAGGCTGGAGATGCGATTTTTTTAACCCCTAACAGGTATATTAGACGCTGTTTTGATAACAGTGTCTAATATGCCTGCTACCTGGTCTTCTGGTGGTCCCTTTTGTTTGGATCGACCACCAGAGGACACAGGCAGCTCAGTAATAAGTAGCACCAAACACCACTACACTACACCCCCTCCTTGTCACTTATTAACCCCTTATTAACCCCTGATCACCCCATATAGACTCCCTGATCACCCCCCTGTCATTGATCACCCCCTTGTAAGGCTCCATTCAGACGTCCGTATGCTTTTTACGGATCCACGGATACATGGATCGGATCCGCAAAACACATACGGACGTCTGAATGGAGCCTTACAGGGGGGTGATTAATGACAAGGGGGTGATCACCCCATATAGACTCCCTGATCACCCCCCTGTCATTGATCACCCCCCTTTAATTGATCACCCCCCTGTAAGGCTCCATTCAGACGTCCGTATGTTTTTTACGGATCCACGGATACATGGATCGGATCCGCAAAACACATACAGACGTCTGAATGGAGCCTTACAGGGGGGTGATCACCCCATATAGACTCCCTGATCACCCCCCTGTCATTGATCACCCCCCCCTGTAAGGCTCCATTCAGACGTCCGTATGTTTTTTTGTCACGGATGGTGTACAGGAAACAAGACAATACAATATAAACAATGACTCACTGGATCCACAACTAAGGAACAAAAGGGAGACCCCTGCATGAGACCTGCCGCTCTCCCTTATTGCTCAGCCTATGCGACCACCCCAAAGGTGGATGGGCGCATATCCACGTACCTCGACTATCTTACACCTGAAGACCCTACAATAGTGAGGGGATACGACCACCGGCTCCCTACACAGACACGGAGGGAGTCAGGGTCACCTGGATCCAGAAAACAGAAAATCATAAATACATAAACAGCACTTATCTTGCAGACGACTGGGGACTGTGGACTGAGAACTAGGAACAGCATGCACATACACTCCAGGAAGTTGTATAAGCCGCACACTACTGCATTCTGGGGAGGAACTTAAAGGGCAGCAATAAGTCCAACTGCATGACAGCTGAGATAGACTAACGAGATAAGGAACTCAACCAAAACAAAGAAATTCAAGGAGGAGGATCTGAAAGGCTCCTGTCAGAGCTTCTCAACTGTCTGGCTGTGACATTTTTACTGATCCATGGATACATGGATCGGATCTGCAAAACACATACGGACATCTGAATGGAGCCTTATAGGGGGGTGATCAATGACAGGGGGGTGATCACCCCATATAGACTCCCTGATCACCCCCTTGTCATTGATCACCCCCCTGTCATTGATCACCCCCCTGTCATTGATCACCCCTCTGTAAGGCTCCATTCAGACGTCCGTATGTGTTTTGCGGATCCGATCAATGTATCCGTGGATCTGTAAAAATAATATGGACGTCTGAATGGAGCCTTACAGGGGGGTGATCACCCCATATAGACTCCCTGATCACCCCCCTGTCATTGATCACCCCCCTGTATAGCTCCATTTAGACATTTTTTTGGCCCAAGTTAGCTGAAATTTTTTTTTTGTTTTTCTTACAAAGTCTCATATTCCACTAACTTGTGTCAAAAAAGAAAATCTCACATGAGATTTCACCATACCCCTCACGGAATCCAAATGCGTAAATTTTTTTAGACATTTATATTCCAGACTTCTCACGCTTTAGGGCCCCTAAAATGCCAGGGCAGTATAAATACCCCACATGTGACCCCATTTCGGAAAGCAGACACCCCCAGGTATTCCGTGAGGGGCATATTGAGTCCATGAAAGATTGAAATTTTTGTCCCAAGTTAGCGGAAAGGGAGACTTTGTGAGAAAAAAAAAAAATAATAATCTATTTCCGCTAACTTGTGCCAAAAAAAAAAAAAATTCTATGAACTCGCCATGCCCCTCATTGAATACCTTGGGGTGTCTTCTTTCCAAAATGGGGTCACATGTGGGGTACTGGCATTTTAGGGGCCCTTGCATTTTAGGGGCCCTAAAGTGTGAGAAGAAGTCTGGGATCCAAATGTCTAAAAATGCCCTCATAAAAGAAATGTTGGCCCCTTTGCGCATCTAGGCTGCAAAAAAGTGTCAAACATGTGGTATTGCCGTACTCAGGAGAAGTGGGGCAATGTGTTTTGGGGTGTCATTTTACATATACCCATGCTGGGTGAGATAAATATCTTGGTCAAATGCTAACTTTGTATAAAAAATTGGAAAAGTTGTCTTTTGCCGAGATACAGTGGGGGAAATAATTATTTGACCCCTCACTGATTTTGTAAGTTTGTCCAATGACAAAGAAATGAAAAGTCTCAGAACAGTATCATTTCAATGGTAGGTTTATTGTAACAGTGGCAGATAGCACATCAAAAGGAAAATCGAAAAAATAACTTTAAATAAAAGATAGCAACTGATTTGCATTTCATTGAGTGAAATAAGTATTTGAACCCTCTAACAAAAAAAGACTTAATACTTGGTGGAAAAACCCTTGTTTGCAAGCACAGAGGTCAAACGTTTCTTGTAATTGATGACCAAGTTTGCGCACATTTTAGGAGGAATGTTGGTCCACTCCTCTTTGCAGATCATCTCTCAATCCCTAAGGTTTCGAGGCTGTCTCTGTGCAACTCTGAGCTTGAGCTCCCTCCATAGGTTTTCGATTGGATTAAGGTCCGGAGACTGACTAGGCCACTCCATGACCTTAATGTGCTTCTTCTTGAGCCACTCCTTTGTTGCCTTTGCTGTATGTTTTGGGTCATTGTCGTGCTGGAACACCCATCCACGACCCATTTTCAGTTTCCTGGCAGAGGGAAGGAGGTTGTCGCTCAGGATTTCACGATACATGGCTCCGTCCATTTTCCCGTTTATGCGAATAAGTTGTCCTGTGCCCTTAGCAGAAAAACACCCCCAAAGCAAAATGTTTCCACCCCCATGCTTGACGGTGGGGACGGTGTTTTGGGGGTCATAGGCAGCATTTTTCTTCCTCCAAACACAGCGAGTTGAGTTAATGCCAAAGAGCTCTATTTTGGTCTCATCAGACCACAGCACCTTCTCCCAGTCACTCTCTGAATCATTCAGGTGTTCATTGGCAAACTTCAGACGGGCCTGCACATGTGCCTTCCTGAGCAGGGGGACCTTGCGAGCCCTGCAGGATTTTAATCCATTGCGGTGTAATGTGTTTCCAATGGTTTTCTTGGTGACTGTGGTCCCTGCTAATTTGAGGTCATTAACTAACTCCTCCCGTGTAGTTCTAGGATGCTTTTTCACCTTTCTCAGAACCATTGACACCCCACGAGGTGAGATCTTGCGTGGAGCCCCAGAGCGAGGTCGATTGATGGTCATTTTGTGCTCCTTCCATTTTCGAACAATCGCACCAACAGTTGTCACCTTCTCTCCCAGCTTCTTGCTAATGGTTTTGTAGCCCATTCCAGCCTTGTGCAGGTCTACAATTTTGTCTCTGACATCCTTGGACAGCTCTTTGGTCTTTCCCATGTTGGAGAGTTTGGAGTCTGCTTGATTGATTGATTCTGTGGACAGGTGTCTTTTATACAGGTGACTAGTTAAGACAGGTGTCCTTAATGAGGGTGACTAATTGAGTAGAAGTGTCTAACCACTCTGTGGGAGCCAGAACTCTTAATGGTTGGTAGGGGTTCAAATACTTATTTCACTCAATGAAATGCAAATCAGTTGCTATCTTTTATTTAAAGTTATTTTTTCGATTTTCCTTTTGATGTGCTATCTGCCACTGTTACAATAAACCTACCATTGAAATGATACTGTTCTGAGACTTTTCATTTCTTTGTCATTGGACAAACTTACAAAATCAGTGAGGGGTCAAATAATTATTTCCCCCACTGTATTTCTCTCACCCAGCATGAGTATATGTAAAAAGACACCCCAAAACACATTGCCCAACTTCTCCTGAGTACGGCGATACCACATGTGTGACACTTTTTTGCAGCCTAGATGCGCAAAGGGGCCCAAATTCCTTTTAGGAGGGCATTTTTAGATATTTGGATCCCAGACTTCTTCTCACGCTTTAGGGCCCCTAAAATGCCAGGGCAGTATAACTACCCCACAAGTGACCCCATTTTGGAAAGAAGACACCCCAAGGTATTCCGTGAGGGGCATGGCGAGTCCCTAGAATTTTTTATTTTTTGTCACAAATTAGCAGAAAATTATGATTTATTTATTTTTTATTTTTTTCTTACAAAGTCTCATATTCCACTACCTTGTGACAAAAAATAAAAACTTCCATGAACTCACTATGCCCATCACGAAATACCTTGGGTTGTCTTCTTTCCAAAATGGGGTCACTTGTGGGGTAGTTATACTGCCCTGGCATTTTAGGGGCCCGAATGCATGAGAAGTGGTTTGAAATCAAAATCTGTAAAAAATGGCCGGTGAAATCCGAAAGGTGCTCTTTGGAATGTGGGCCCCTTTGCCCACCTAGGCTGCAAAAAAGTGTAACACATCTGGTATCACCGTACTCAGGAGAAGTTGGGCAATGTGTTTTAGGGTGTCTTTTTTCATATACCCATGCTGGGTGAGAGAAATATCTTGGCAAAAGACAACTTTTCCCATTTTCTTTATACAAAGTTGGCATTTGACCGAGATATTTATCTCACCCAGCATGGGTATATGTAAAATGACACCCCAAAACACATTGTCCAACTTCTCCTGAGTACGGCAATACCAGATGTGTGACACTTTTTTGCAGCCTAGGTGGGCAAAGCAGCCCACATTCCAAAGAGCACCTTTCGAATTTCACCGCCCATTTTTTACAGATTTTGATTTCAAACTACTACTCACGCATTTGGGCCCCTAAAATGCCAGGGCAGTATAACTACCCCACAAGTGACCCCATTTTGGAAAGAAGACACCCCCAGGTATTTCGTGATGGGCATAGTGAGTTCATGGAAGTTTTTATTTTTTGCCACAAGTTAGTGGAATATGAGACTTTGTAAGAAAAAAAAAAAAATCATTATTTTCCGCTAACTTGTGACAAAAAATAAAAAATTCTAGGAACTCGCCATGCCCCTCACGGAATACCTTGGGGTGTCTTCTTTCCAAAATGGGGTCACTTGTGGGGTAGTTATACTGCCCTGGCATTCTAGGGGCCCTAATGTGTGGTAAGTAGTTTGAAATCAAAATGTGTAAAAAATGACCTGTGAAATCCTAAAGGTGCTCTTTGGAATGTGGGCCCCTTTCCCCACCTAGGCTGCAAAAAAGTGTCACACATGTGGTATTGCCGTACTCAGGAGAAGTTGGGCAATGTGTTTTGGGGTGTCATTTTACATATACCCATGCTGGGTGAGATAAATATCTTGGTCAAATGCCAACTTTGTATAAAAAAATGGGAAAAGTTGTCTTTTACCAAGATATTTCTCTCACCCAGCATGGGTATATGTAAAATGACATCCCAAAAAACATTGCCCAACTTCTCCTGAGTACGGCAATACCACATGTGTGACACTTTTTTGCAGCCTAGGTGGGCAAAGGGGCCCACATTCCAAAGGGCGCCTTTCAGATTTCACCGGCCATTTTTTACAGATTTTGATTTCAAACTACTTCGCACGCATTTGGGCTCCTAAAATGCCAGGGCAGTATAACTACCCCACAAGTGACCCCATTTTGGAAAGAAGACACCCCAAGGTATTCCGTGATGGGCATAGTGAGTTCATGGAAGTTTTTATTTATTGTCACAAGTTAGTGGAATATGAGACTTTGTAAGAAAAATATATATATATAAAAAAAAAATCATCATTTTCCGCTAACTTGTGACAAAAAATAAAAAGTTCTATGAACTCACTATGCCCATGAGCGAATACCTTAGGGTGTCTACTTTCTGAAATGGAGTCATTTGTGGGGTGTTTGTACTGTCTGGCCATTGTAGAACCTCAGGAAACATGACAGGTGTTTAGAAAGTCAGAGCTGCTTCAAAAAGCGGAAATTCACATTTTTGTACCATAGTTTGTAAACGCTATAACTTTTACCCAAACCATTTTTTTTTTACCCAAACATTTTTTTTTATCAAAGACATGTAGAACAATAAACTTAGAGAAAAATTTATATATGGATGTCGTTTTTTTTGCAAAATTTTACAACTGAAAGTGAAAAATGTCATTTTTTTGCAAAGAAAAAAGTAAAAATGTCAGCAGCAATGAAATACCACCAAATGAAAGCTCTATTAGTGAGAAGAAAAGGAGGTAAAATTCATTTGGGTGGTAAGTTGCATGACCGAGCAATAAACGGTGAAAGTAGTGTAGTGCAGAAGTGTAAAAAGTGGCCTGGTCATTAAGGGTGTTTAAGCTAAGGGGGCTGAAGTGGTTAAAGGGGTTGTCCCAAATATTATACAAACCAGCACCTTGATCTGAATTCTTTTTGTAATTACATATAATAAAAAAATAAGAATATGTATAGCGCCACCTGCTGTTTGTTTTTTCCTTATTTCTTTGTCCTGCTCACTAGCATGTCAGTCACAGAAGAAATTTCATTCTGTAAGAGGTTCAGCCTCGCCTATTCTTGTGAATGAAGAGTGTCCCCTTAAATTGGTTAAATCTTGAGCTGTCCATAAACTTTTGACTGTTGGTGCATTCTGCAGCCAATCTAATGTGTACAGAGACATCCAGCTGTCAACAGCTGCCAAGAGATGTCAGGGGAAACAAGGACCCACTATAATGGATTTCATTATATCTGGTCCTATGTTCTGGTGGAAGATAAGCTGCTGGCTTGTCTTCCACACTCCACTGAAATAAGCATGCATGTTTGCCCTTTGTACATAGGCTTTCCATGAGTGTTATTGTTCGTGAAACCTCCCTAGTTATTAGTAGATAACGATATTAATATTTAGAGAGGTAAATAGTTTAGTATGACGTTACAGTAAATATATTTCCATAGGTAATCATTTTGCCGCAGCGTTTAAAAAAAATAAAAATAAAATATTCTGTTCGTGAAACTGACCGAAAGGTGAATGTCTTGCAGATAGAGGGTAAGCATACTGTATACCTGTATATGAGGATGGTTTAGCAGATCAGATGTTCTTGGCTGTGAATACTGACCTGTGCACATCGGTCAGAACTTTATGTCCCACACCTCTGACGGCAGACTGTAGAGGCCTAGTGCAGGCCATGGCAGGAGAAGACACATGGAATTCTAGCGACTAGTCCTGCTTCTGGTTGGTAGAGGAGGGCTAGCGGGTCTGCTGAAACAGAACCAGCAGCAGGGTAAATGGAGCGATGCCCATGCCCACCCGGGGAAGCAGGACAGTGAGTGGCATAGGCTCTTATAAGATTAAATCTCTGGAGCATCTATCTTCCAAACCTGACAACTGATTGTTACCAATTTCACTTCTCAGAGGGGTGTCTCCCTACACAGTCTGCGACTGTGAGCACTGATTGGACAATGTCAGACTGCGTAGGGACACACCCACCACTGGTAACACGCAGTTGTCCGTTTATTCAGAACTTTCCAGGAGCATGGCACATGGCTGCGTTCTAAGCATAGATTTACCAGAACTGTTGTTTCATGAAGAATACAATTATTTACTAGAGCAGACATGTCAGGAGAGCTGATACAGACCATGCCTCCTATGTTTTGTTTTTTTGGTAATTCTGTAAGCTTTATGGATGTTTCTCAAGACTTTTTGTTTATTTTTAAAGCTACATTTTGAAAAGTACTACTTAACATAGTAAAGGGATTTATGTCAGACCTGGATGTGGCTTGGTCCCATGACCATTGCAGCCAAACACAGGGTTCAATAGTCACATCTGCTTGAACGATCTGTCCTTATTTTTGTAAAAAAAAAACTGAGAGTTCACATATGTGACAAATATTATATTTATGTAAATATGACACAGGTAAGTATTCCCCAATGGTATACATAGGAACATAGAATGTGTCAGCAGATAAGAACCATTTGGCCCATCTAGTCTGCCCAATATACTGAATACTATGGCCCTATCTTATATGAAGGATAGCCTTATGCCTATCCCATGCATGCTTAAACTCCTTCACTGTATTTGCAGCTACCACTTCTGCAGGAAGGCTATTCCATGCATCCACTACTCTCTCAGTAAAGTAATACTTCCTGATATTACTTTTAAACCTTTGCCCCTCTAATTTAAAACTATGTCCTCTTGTAGCAGTTTTTCTTCTTTTAAATACTCTCTCCTCTTTTACCTTGTTGATTCCCTTTATGTATTTAGAAGTTTCTATCATATCCCCTCTGTCTCGTCTTTCTTCCAAGCTATACATGTTAAGGTCCTTTTAATCTTTCCTGGTAAGTTTTATCCTGCAATCCATGTACCAGTTTAGTAGCTCTTCTCTGAACTCTCTCCAAAGTATCAATATCCTTCTGGAGATATGGTCTCCAGTACTGCGCACAATACTCCAAATGAGGTCTCACTAGTGCTCTGTAGAGCGGCATGAGCACCTCCCTCTTTCTACTGGTAATTCCTCTCCCTATACACCCAAGCATTCTGCTACGCAATATGTTCCCTTCTGACAATGTTCTGAAACTTGTCTGTGATACTGAAGGGGTTTTTCCAAGATTACTGTGTTTTTTTCACAGATATGATCATTCAGTTGCTTACCTCATGTACATTTTCTCAGTTTTTTTTTCCAATTTTTTTTTTCAATTTGGCCTCTCCTGACCCATTTTCACCATGTAAACAAATCACTCTGTATGTAGCACTTCCTGTTGCTGTATCCAACCAAACCCATGATGCACTTTTCCTTCCTCTGCCACCGATCCAGCACCACCCCTAACAATGCCCAGCTAGTTCATAGCTCCTCCCACCCAGCTAGTTACGTATACACTCTTCTATCACTGCCCCACTTTCTGCTTTAACATATCCATGGATATAATATCACAAGAAATAAGAGAGTGCTGCATGGACATGACCTTCAATCCCCTCCAGCTGCGGAGTGGGAGGGGGCGTGGTCCAACCGGGTCGGTGGGTGGCTTAGTGGGACCTGGAGGTGGATTTTATTTTATTTTTTTAATCGGATACATTTTTATTACTTTGTAAAAATAAACAATATCATTTTACAAAATTATTGTGTCATATATTATGTTCAACACAGTGCAAAAATACTCATTGTACAAAACTTGATAGTCAATAAACAGGATCCTTAGGGCTCTTTCACACCTGCGTTCTTTTCTTCCGGCATAGAGTTCCGTCGTCGGGGCTCTATGCCGGAAGAATCCTGATCAGTTTTATCTTAATGCATTCTGAATGGAGTAAAATCCGTTCAGGATGCATCAGGATGTCTTCAGTTCCGGAGCGGAACGTTTTTTGGCCGGAGAAAATACCGCAGCAGGCTGCGCTTTTTGCTCCGGCCAAAAATCCTGAAGACTTGCCGCAAGGCCGGATCCAGAATTAATGCCCATTGAAAGTCATTGATCCAGATCCGGCCTTAAGCTAAACGTCGTTTCGGCGCATTGCCGGACCCGACGTTTAGCTTTTTCTGAATGGTTACCATAGCTGCCGGGACGCTAAAGTCCTGGCAGCCTATGGTAAAGTGTAGCGGGGAGCGGGGGAGCAGTATACTTAACGTCCGTGCGGCTCCCGAGGCGCTCCAGAGTGACGTCAGGGCGCCCCAAGCGCATGGATCACGTGATCACGCTCCCCGCTCCTACTATGGCAATCAGTCCCCTATATACAGCACCAACACAAGGATGCCTCACTGCCCCATCGGACACGGCAGGCGGCAGTCTAAACAACAGGGGGACATCTATATGTAAGTCACCACTAATTGGAAGTCCATATGAATAATTTTATGCAGCCAGAATATTGACAGCAGGCTCTTATATGATATTTTTTCCTAGGTGACCTTTCCTCGTCTGGGGAATCCACAGTTCCTCCAGAACGGACTGCCTTATCATGGCATCGATCAGGACACAGTAATTATAATTATATCTAATTATTTATCGTATTTCATCCTGCATGATGTTAGTCATTATAATTCTTATCCTATAACCGACCCCCTGACGAACCAGAAGTGGGGAAACGCGTCGGGGTAAAAATATATATACAAAAAATTATCGGACATCATTTGTAATAAATTCCCACTGTACAGGGTTGTACAGGGCTAGACAGGGTAGGCACGGGAACAGGGTGATCCCACCATCAGGGTTCATCCCTGGGCAGAGGATTATCTTAGGGCGGGTACAGGGAACGAATCATCCCGAATACCCACATCAATGTGCCTTACTCTCTACCCGACCCCAAGCCTAAAAGGTCACTAATGCCACGGGAATTTTTTTGCACATCTGTTTATTTATCTTTTTTGTTTCACCAATTCACGGTGATAGCTGGGCAACATCTTGTCCTATTATTTGTTTTGGATATCCAGTTATCAAAGGGTGTCTATACTTATGCTTTTTTAAAATTAAACTAATAAAAGCGAATTTTAAAAGGGTCCAGGACTTTAATAGCGTCCTGGCTGCCATAGTAACACTGAAAGCATTTTGAAGACGGCTCCGTCTTCAAATGCTTTCAGTTCACTTGCGTTTTTCCTGATCCGGCGTGTAATTCCGGCAAATGGAGTACACGCCGGATCCGGACAACGCAAGTGTGAAAGAGGCCTAAACATAAAGATCCCAACAACCAAACTCCCCTCCCCTCCCCACCCACTGTGAGACCTTGTTGTGAGTAGATAAGCATAAACATGTGTAAGACCTATTTGTTTTAGTAACAGACCATGACATCACCTATGCACTATAAAGCTTCAGCACACTAGGCTTAAACAAACACAATCAGCCCCATCTCTCCCCTCCTGGGCTAGCCCGAGAAGATCCTCAGACTAGTTAGCCATGTACTACAAACTCCAGATCTGTCAATCCAGGGGCCCCAAACGGGATCAAATTTCGACATGCTATTATGCTTCATGTATACTCCTTTTTCCAATCTTATGACTGTATTCATTCTGGTAATAAATTCCGATATGCTTGGGGGAAGCGGCTGTATCCATTTAGCAGCTATGGTTTTGCGTGCCTGATATAAGATTCTGTTGATTCCGATTGTAACATTTGGTGGCAAGTTATCCGAATCTAACATACCAAGCAAGCAAAACCTAGGATCCAGTTTATAATAAGCGCTATAAATTTTGTTTAATAAATTGTATTAATATCTGTCCTATAGCCCTGTAGCGCACTGCAATTCCACAGCATATGGAGCAATCCGGCCCCTTCTTCCCCACATTTCGGACACTTGGAATCAGATCTATATCCCACCTTCCATAAGAAGATTGGAGTTCTATATACCCTGTGTATCATATAGAGTTGAGACAGTCTAGCCGCTTCACTAGGGGTTAGAGTAGGAATCTGTGAAAGGACTTCTTCCCATTGGCTGTCTGAGATGGGGCCCACATCCCTCTCCCACTTCAACTTAACTTTGAGCGGATATTTTTTCAGCTGCTCATTTAGCAAAGTATTATAAGCACCCGAAATAGCTCCTTTGATAGAACCAGGTCCTGTAAGTTTTTTAAGCAAGATATGTGATACAAATTGTAGGGGGCGCACTTTATCCTGCGAACTAAGGGTCCATTCACACGTCCGTTTTTTCTTTCCTGATCTGTTCCGTTTTTTCAGGAACAGATCAGGACCAGATCTGGACCCATTCATTTTCAATGGGTCCTGGAAAAAATCGGACAGCACAATGTGTGCTGTCCGTTTCCGTTGGTCCGTTCCGCATGTCCGTTTAAATATAAAACATGTCCTATTCTTTTCCTGAAAAATCGGATCCTGGTACAATACAAAGTCAATGGATCCGCAAAAAACGGATGACATACGGATGTCATTCCGTATGTCATCCGTTTTATACGGAATCCGTTCCTGGAAATTACATTTAATTTTTTATTTTTTTTTTAAAGAAATCCAAACAACTTTATTTGCTTATTGAAATTTATACATGTTTCCGTTTTTTGCGGATCCGCAAAAAACGGATGACATACGGAAACATTTTCAGGAACAACGGATCCGCAAAAAACGGACAGAAAATCGGATTATAGAAAAATACTGACGTGTGAATGTAGCCTAATAGCGTGCCTTAACTGAAGGTATTTATAGAAATGGGTAGACACTAGGCCATAGTCAGTGCAAATTGTTTTAGGATACCTTGTGAATATAGTTGACATAAATTTCATAGTCCTTTACGTTCCCTATCAGAAAATCCCTGCAGTTTGGACAATTCTATTAAATGAGGGTTATTCCAAACAGCAGACGGGTCCAATATTTCCTGAACACCCAGAATTTCCCTAACTTTTCCCCAGACCCTCCTCATTAATCCTACTACTGGGAGGGGTTTAAAAGAGTCAGGTAAATCTTTCTCCATAATCGAAATAGGCTGGCAGACCCCAGATGCCCACTTCACCAATTCTCCACATCTTCCCATCTCTCTCAGGGACCCCCAGCCCTTATAGTGTTGCAACTGAGCTGCTAAGAAATATATAAAGGGGTTAGGTAACGCCAGTCCCCCCCCCGCTTCTTTACTACGCTGTAATGTTTCATATCGGATTCTACTATTTTTATTTTTCCATAACAAGGATCTAAATATTCTCTGTAATTTATAATAATAATAATGCACGGGAATCCATACTGGTGAGTTATGCAATATGTAGAGCAATTGCGGCATCCATATCATCTTAAGAAGATTACCTCTACCTATCATTGACAATGGAATCTTATGCCAGGTGACCGCTTTCTGTTTAAATCTATCCATTAGTGGTACTAGGTTATTCGCTACATAAGATCGGGGCTGTACTGAAATAGTGACTCCAAGATATTTAAAGGAGGAGACCACTTTCAGGTTAACATGATCTAAGTTTCACTATTAAAGGGGCAGCTGCTGTGGAGGTCACTGTTAAGTCAGCAGGGTACTGTGAGGTCACTGTTATGGGAGCGGGCTACTGTGGAGGTCACTTTTAAGGGAACGGGGTACTTTGGCAGTCACTGTTAAAGGGAAGGTGCTGTGTAGGTCTCTGTTAAGGGGGCAGGGAACAGTGGAGGTCAAGGGAGTGGGGTGCTGTGAAACTCACTGTTAAAGGGGCGGGCTGCTGTGAAGGTCAACGTTAAGGGGATGGGCTGCTGTGGAGGTCCCATTTTAAGGAAGTGAGGCACTTTGGGGGGGGGGGGCAGTGTTAAGGGGATGGGCTGCTGTGGAGGTCCCATTTTAAGGAAGTGGGGCACTTTGGGGGGGGGGGTGGGTCAGTGTTAAGGGGTGGGGTGCTGTGGAGGTCACTGTTAGGGGGACGTGGTACTGTAGAGGTCACTGTTATAGTGGATACTTTTCCATAAGGAGTTTAAAGTAGAATTCTCTTCTGCACAGGCCAGCAATTCCCTCTTCATTGGGTCATTTGTGTCTTCATAATCAATGGTTGAATGCAAGCAACAAAATGGATTCCATCTGTACACTGTTAGCAATTACGTAGCCTCCGTGTGGTAGTTGTACTTCAGAATTTGTTTTACTTGGAGTCAAACCATTGCTACTTAATTCCCTGTGAACAAAGACTGGCATTATTAGTGATAATAACTTCTGTACATCACCATTACTTAAGATGTGGATGATGACCTACTCAATGTCAGTGAAAACTGACATGTTATATTCCTTGGTTTCAAGTTTTTTTTTTTTTTTGTATTTTAAAGATGACCGGTCACCACTCCTGAGATGCCTGTTTTAATAGCTTCTTGCATTCCCCATGTAATATCCATTCTGGAACATCTGTTCTTATGGCTCTATGTTGTGTCATTCCTTTATTATTTCAACTAGGGTTATGAATGAGTTGTGCTAGCAGTCTGCAGTAAGGGTACAGGGGGGAGGTAACCAGTTTAGGGTGGGGGGGGGGGGGGTGTACCTGCACTGTCTGAAAATGGCAGCACTGATAGGATAGAGTGAGTCTCCAGTCCAGTCTCTGGTTATCAGAGACAAAAGTGTGGCTCCATACCGCACTCATCTTGGCACAGCGATGTTTATAAAGACCGTGGACTGCCTGCTGGGGGCGTTGTAACCAGCCATTGAGGTAACATGGAAGCATACTACAGCATGCAATTTATACTCTTTTGAGAAAATTTGCTCGAAAATGGCCAATTCCTTTAAAGGGAACCTGTCACCTCCAAAAACCACCCCAAGCCGCCAGCAGTACCTGACAGTAGCCAGCAGCGTGTTTCCGACGAGGGTTTTCTTCCTGAAGGCCGATGAAGCAAAAGCTCAGAGAACGTTCTTTTATCCCCTGCCGGGGCTCTTCTCTAGACATGCTTAAAGTCGAGGGGGCAGCGGCTTCCTTGCTTCAGGTCAAGATAACCACGCCCTCTTCCCTGCCCCTTCGCTGTGACTGACAGCGCTAATGCACGAGAGTTCGGCTGTCAGTCACAGCGAAGGGGCAGGGAAGGGGGCACGGTTACCTTGACCTAAAGCAAGGAAGCCGCTGCCCCCTTAACTTTAAGCATGACTAGAGAATCACGCGGGCAGGGGATAAAAGAACGTTTTCTGAGCTATTGCTTCATCGGCCTTCAGGAAGAAAACCATCGTCGGAAAGACGCTGCTGGCTACCGTCAGGTACTGCTGGCGGCTTGGGATGGTTTTTTGAGGTGACGGGTTCGCTTTAAGAACAACCATATAGAATTCCTAGCAAAATGCTCTCCAGTCTCAGTTGACTGCATTTCTTAGTGCTGGTTGCACTTAAATCACGTTCAAAATCTCCTCCTGCAGACACATTTAATGGACTCTATAGAATTGCAGCATGGAAAGACATACAATCACTTGAACATGTCAGAAAATGACTCTCATATGTCTGTACTTTCATGATGAATGACACTGTTTGAATAATTTCATCTTGCCTTCAATAAGAGAATATGGTTAAATAGAAAAATGCTATATTTCTCATGTGAAGCGAAATGCATTATTTTAGAGTAAGAACATGAGCATGCATCAGATAAGTGTCATTTACTTGGAGCAAGAGCTGGCAACGCTTCAACAGCAACACTTCCAGTAAGAGGGCTAGTTATGCCAGAGTAATTCCCATTTTAGGGTAGACTCCGGAATAGCTGTTTCTGCATAAATCTGAATAAAATACATATTCATCTTTATAAAGATCCTTCTTTGTGTCTGAGGCCCTTTGAATCCAGAGGGAAAAAAAAAAATCAGCAGTTTGAATTGAAATTGTTTGGGAGCAACAACTATACCAGCAGAGACAAAACGCGAGTTTGTGAGCATTCGTGTGTTTGAGGATACGTGTGTTTGTGAGCATACGTGTGTTTGTATTGTGTTAAGTGTGTTTGTGAGCATACGTGTGTTTGAGGATACGTGTGTTTGTGAGCATACGTGTGTTTGTATTGTGTTAAGTGTGTTTGTGAGCATACATGTGTTTGTTTGTATTGTGTTAAGTGTGTTTGTGAGCATACGTGTGTTTGTGAGCATACGTGTGTTTGAGGATACGTGTGTTTGTATTGTGTTAAGTGTGTGATTTAAGATTAAGTGACTTTAGATTCAGGGACTTTAGGAAGAGACTACATTAAGGGCTCATGCACACAAACTTATTTTCTTTCCGTGTCCGTTTGCGGACCGTATGTGGAACCATTCATTTTAATTGTTACACAAAAAAACAACAACGTAAGTTACAGTCGTGGCCAAAATCTTTGAGAATTACATAAATATTGGAAATTGGAAAAGTTGCTGCTTAAGTTTTTATAATAGCAATTTGCATATACTCCAGAATGTTATGAAGAGTGATCAGATGAATTGCATAGTCCTTCTTTGCCATGAAAATGTACTTAATCCCAAAAAAACCTTTCCACTGCATTTCATTGCTGTCATTAAAGGACCTGCTGAGATCATTTCAGTAATCGTCTTGTTAACTCAGGTGAGAATGTTGACGAGCACAAGGCTGGAGATCATTATGTCAGGCTGATTGGGTTAAAATGGCAGACTTGACATAATAAAAGGAGGGTGATGCTTGAAATCATTGTTCTTCCATTGTTAACCATGGTGACCTGCAAAGAAACGCGTGCAGCCATCATTGTGTTTCATAAAAATGGCTTCACAGGCAAGGATATTGTGGCTACTAAGATTGCACCTCGATCAACAATTTATAGGATCATCAAGAACTTCAAGGAAAGAGGTTCAATTCTTGTTAAGAAGGCTTCAGGGCATCCAAGAAAGTCCAGCAAGCGACAGGATCGTCTCCTAAAGAGGATTCAGCTGCGGGATCGGAGTGCCACCAGTGCAGAGCTTGCTCAGGAATGGCAGCAGGCAGGTGTGAGCGCATCTGCACGCACAGTGAGGCGAAGACTTTTGGAAGATGGCCTGGTGTCAAGAAGGGCAGCAAAGAAGCCACTTCTCTCCAAAAAAAACTTCAGGGACAGATTGATCTTCTGCAGAAAGTTTGGTGAATGGACTGCTGAGGACTGGGGCAAAGTCATATTCTCCGATGAAGCCTCTTTCCGATTGTTTGGGGCATCTGAAAAAAGGCTTGTCCGGAGAAGAAAAGGTGAGCGCTACCATCAGTCCTGTGTCATGCCAACAGTAAAACATCCTGAGACCATGTGTGGAGTTGCTTCTCATCTAAGGGAGTGGGCTCACTCACAATTTTGCCCCAAAACACAGCCATGAATAAAGAATGGTACCAAAACACCCTCCAACAGCAACTTCTTCCAACAATCCAACAACAGTTTGGTGAAGAACAATGCATTTTCTAGCACGATGGAGCACCGTGCCATAAGGCAAAAGTGATAACTAAGTGGCTCGGGGACCAAAACGTTGACATTTTGGGTCCATGGCCTGGAAACTCCCCAGATCTTAATCCCATTGAGAACTTGTGGTCAATCCTCAAGAGGCGGGTGGACAAACAAAAACCCGCTAATTCTGACAAACTCCAAGAAGTGATTATGAAATAATGGGTTGCTATCAGTCAGGAATTGGCCCAGAAGTTGATTGAGAGCATGCCCAGTCGAATTGCAGAGGTCCTGAAAAAGAAGGGCCAACACTGCAAATACTGACTCTTTGCATAAATGTCATGTAATTGTCGATAAAAGCCTTTGAAACGTATAAAGTGCGTGTAATTATATTTCACTACATCACAGAAACAACTGAAACAAAGATCTAAAAGCAGTTTAGCAGCAAACTTTGTGAAAACTAATATTTGTGTCATTTTGCGGACCGCAAAATACATATGTTCATGTGCATGAGCCCTAATTCAGTTGTTTTTCAGTGCATTGTATTGTATTTTTTTCTTTCTCTTTTCTTGTGTAATCCTCATTAGTATGTGCTCCATTATTGACAGCGGAGTCCAGTGCACATCTTGTCTGATGTATGCAGTACTGGAACAGCCGTTTGAGGGTGCATATCTTTGTTCAAAATGTGAGCAAATTACTCGTTTGGAATCGCACATCGAGTATCTAATGAGCACATTTCGACACTGAAAAGCGTTGGCAATTTGGAGCAGAGTTTGCTGCTCACTGAGCAGGCACTCTATGGGGTAGATGTGGGGAGGATGGTAGTATGGAGGATCAGGAAAGTGAGGTAGGTAGCTGGATAACAGAAAATGGGGGGTAGAGGTAAGAGTGCCAGGGAGGCCTGCCCTAATCTGACACACCCCAACAAGTTTGCAAGGTTGGCAGATGAGGACGATGTCAGTCCAGGAGGGATGGCACTGCTGCAGTCGGACCCTTCCTCTGCCAGTCAGGAGAATGTCAGCTCCAGTAAGCAGGAGACCAGGATAGCAGGGCAGGCCAGACAGGTGCTGACCATGGGAGACTCAATTATTAGGGGAACAGATAGGGCGATCTGTTACAAAGACCAAGATTGTCAAATGGTGTGTTCTCTTCCTGACACTCGAGTTCGACACATTGTGGTTTGGGTTGATAGATTACTGGAGGGGCTGATGAAGAAGTTTTAGATGGCGGTGGATTTGCCAAAATTATGAAAAGGTGACGGCCTCTTCATAACTTCGGCAGATCCTCCACCAGTTCTAAATGTAAGAACGCTTCCTAGATGTCTTACATTTAGACTTTTTTTTTTCAGAAAATGGTAAATGAGGCGCATTTCTGCTTAATAAATGACCCCCTATGTTAGGCCTCTTTCACACTTGCATTGTTGGGATCCGGCGTGCACTTCCGTTGCCGGAAGTGCCGCCGGATCCGGAAAAACGCAAGTGTACTGAAAGCATTTGAAGACGGAGCCGTCTTCAAAATGCTTTCAGTGTTACTATGGCACCCAGGACGCTATTAAAGTCCTGGTTGCCATAGTAGGAGCAGGGAGTGGGGGAGCAGTATACTTGCAGTCCGTGCGGCTCCCGGGGCGCTCCAGAATGACGTCAGAGCGCCCCATGCGCATGGATGACGTGATCCATGTGATCACGTGACCCATGCGCTTGGGGCGCCCTGACGTCACTCTGGAGCGCCCAGGGAGCCGCACGGACGGTAAGTACACTGCTCCCCCGCTCCCCAGTACACTTTACCATGGCTGCCAGGACTTTAGCGTCCCGGCAGCCATGGTAACCACTCTGAAAAAGCTAAATGTCGGGTCCGGCAATGCGCCGAAGCGACGTTTAGCTTAAGGCCGGATCCGGATCAATGCCTTTCAATGGGCATTAATTCCGGATCCGGCCTTGCGGCAAGTCTTCAGGATTTTTGGCCGGAGCAAAAAGCGCAGCATGCTGCAGTATTTTCTCCGGCCAAAAAAACGTTCCGTTCCGGAACTGATGCATCCTGAACGGATTTCTCTCCATTCAGAATGCATTAGGATAAAACTGACCAGGATTCTTCCAGCATAGAGCCCCGACGACGGAACTCTATGCCGGAAGAAAAGAACGCAGGTGTGAAAGAGCCCTTACTATTAATGAGCACTAATCTTCCCATTCACTGCAAGCGCACAATTTAGGGAAATCATATCACACTGTATTTATTGACATAGGAGCCAGCGGCTCATTCCCATGAAAGCTACAGTATTTTGCCTTCTTTATCTGTTCCTGACTTAATCATTTTTATACTTCCTAGTCTTGGCAGATAAAGCCATATTAAGTGAGGAAACATGTGTCAGGTTTCAGAACTAAAAAAATCTGTGTTACTTTGTGGTATATTTTACTGGACAGACGAGCTGTATTATTGAGTACATCATCCAGCCTTACTCTTGAAGGACTAGGTCTATACTAGTGGTGGCGAACCTATGGCACAGGTGCCAGAGGCAGTGTCACGGATGATGTTGCAGATAGCTGGAAGTTATGAATAAACGTCCGACTGGCTTGATCCCAAACTAAGGAGCATATAGGTGACCCCTATAAAACCCTAAGAGCTCACCCTGACTGCTAAGCACATACAAGGGTCTCAAAGGTAGACGATTGTATGCCCCCGTACCTAGACTGTGTGATGCCTGAAAACCCTATAATAGTGAGGGGACACGACCACCGGCTCCCTGCACTTCATACGGAGGGAGTCAGGGTCACCTAGAATCCAGACAGCAAGGAAACACAATACATGAAAGGACTTATCTGAACAAGCAGTAGCAGAAGCCTCCAGCAGTGAACACTTCAATCCAGGAAGTAGTATAAACCACAAAGTGAGGCAGTATGGGAGGGAATATAAAGGAAAGAGGATTAGTCTAAATAGGTGACACCTGGGAGAAGAAAATGAGATGAGAAAGTGAAACCAAAACAAAGAACATCATGCAAGAGGTAGAGAAAGACGTCTGTCAGACCTTCTCACAAAAGTGGCGGTGACAGGCGGCACTTATAGCCCTCTCTGTGTTCACCTGCACCCTGGAAAAAGTCTATGGTGTGCCAATATGCCTTAGACTTTTCCTGCCATTCATCAGCGCAGGGCGCACTATGAACGGCACAGGCAGCTATTAGAGCTAAATGATAAAGTACACGGAAGATACACTATATTGGGCTGTAGTGTTCAGGTTACATTGCTGTGGTGGCACTTTGCGATAAATAAGCGGGTTTTGGGAACTCGGTCTCTAAAAGGTTTTCCATCACTGGTCTATGCGGTAATTGTGCTCTTCCTTCTCTGCTAAAAGGTGTACCATGAAATGTAGTAAAGCTGTGTTACATATCTCACCTTGCTTTAGTGCTGCTCATCCATGTTTCATGTCAACTTCCATTTTCCTACTCTATTTTACTCCTGAACACCTGACTCTGGATGTATCCTTCCCAATTCACCTTCTGGTCCTGACCCATGGCTCCATCTGACCACTTGTTAGTTCCATCACCCTTGCCCTGTCCTGCTGTTAATTGGTGACTACTTCGCGGACTGCGATCTGGGAATATGAATGATTAAGTCCAAACTTCTTTGCTTCGTTCTAGATTAAAGTGGTATTTCGGTCATGTGAAGTTATCCTTTATCCACAGATTAGGGGATAAATATTACGGTACATTGATAGGGGTCCTACCACTGGGACCCACACAGATCATGAGAACGGTGGCCCAATACCCTGTGGAACTCCCCAAAATGAACAGAGTGTCCTGTCAGGCATATACATGCATATCCTGGACGTATCCTGTGGATAGGGATAATTTTAATATAACTTGAATACCACTTTAAGAATTGAAGGATCCCTTAAAGGAATTGTCACCTCAGCAAGTGTGGCATCTATCGTGTAGAGAAAGTTAATATACGCCACTTACTAATGTATTGTGATTGTCCATTTTGCTACCTTCCCTGGCAGGATTAATTTTCCCATCACATTATACACTCCTTGTTTCCATGGATACGACCACCCTGCAATCCCACAGTGGTGTCCGTGCTTGCACACTATAGGAAAAAGTGCAGCCTCTCTGGTGGCCAGAACCGTGGAAGCTCACATAGGCTGGTGCTTTTTTCTATAGTGTACAAGCACGGTCACCTCTGCAGGATTTCAGGGGGGTCGTAACCATGGAAATGAGGAATGTGTAATGTGATGGAAAAATGAATCCAGCCAGGGAAAGACCAATATGGATAATAACAATACATTAGTAAGTGCCTGGTATTAACTTTCTCTACATAATAAATGCTATTTGCTGAAGTGACACAACCCCTTTAAAAGCTGTGCCTCAATTTATTCACTGCCAGACCCATTCCAATGCTATGGTTCCATTTTGCATGGTAAGCCTACTTCTCAGACAGGTAGGTGACTCTTTACCATAATGTAAATCGTGTCCTGCACTCTGAGATGAGGTGCCAGTGGAGCACTTGTCCCAGCCACTCAGTACAATAGAAGAAATTCCACAGCGCTTTCCAATATGCATTAGAAGTCCATACGTTTTATTAAATCACATTATATTCATTTGTCTGAAATCACCGTGATTGTATATGGAAGACATCTGAAAGACACTGTACCGTGTCTGATAGGCACCATAAACCTATAGCGCATCCAGAGCCGATCCCACATCAGATTCGGATGTCAGCTGTAACATACAGCTGACACTTGGGGGCAACAACCGGGATCAGAGATTACTCTGATCCATTAGATGCCATGGTCAAGACGCTTATAGCCACTAAAAGTGTGTACATATGACGGGCCCCCCCACACAGAATATACTTACCCGGGTCCCCGCTCCCTGCGCCGCTCCTGGTCCCCGCACCGCTCCTTTTTCTTCTCTGCGTGCACGGATGAAAACATCCAGTGTCGGGGGGAGAGGGGGGAAGCAGCCAGTGGCAGGTGGGGACAGGTATAAGCCTCCCTAGCATCGCGGGTGATGCTAGGGAGGCTCGTCCCCGCCTGCCATTGGCTGCTCCCCCCCGACACCGGCTGTTTTAATCTGTGCACGAGGAGAAGCAGCATTGGTGCGTGGACCCGGGTAAGTATATTCAGCATGGGGGGGCTTTTTTGGGGGATTGGATAACCCCTTTAACATTGAGAATAGCCTGGCCTTTAACTCATTAAACAAATATTGTTGTTATTATTTTCTGTATCATAATAATCATTTTGAAATTAATACAAATGCAACTTTTGTCATCTACCCACACCTTTGGTTGAAGCTACTGGTGGTCGCACATGCTCAGTGATTCCTGCTTTTATGCTGACCAGCCAATAAGTATCAGTGCACTAGAAGCAGCTTCTCAGTAGCACTGGGCACTTTAGGTGGATTTTCGGAGGGAGTTCAAATAAACACCAGGGGGCGCCATAACAAGTATGTATCTGCAATATCTACACACAAAGCATTTTTTATGCTATACATGATTAGGAATATGACTCAATCTTTGGATATTTTTTGTTAAATTGAATACAAATCATTTCCTTAAAATATAATGGCACTATCTAAACACTTCTTTTACATGAAATGAATTACAGGGTGTTGGGAAATGTCAAAGACCTTGTGACTGCCGACAGACCCCTCAGCAGAATGCAGGCACCGTTTACATGCTGTTTAATTAGTCAGTTCCCTTTTTGACGAGAGCTCATACAGTTCACACTGTCAGCTTTGTCACATGTGTTCAAGCGCTTGGACAGTTTACCTTTTTCTGAAAGTCTACCTATATCTTTACGCTCACTGTCAAAACGTGCGCCCGAATGTTTTACAAGGCAAATAAATGTCACTGCATCGTTAAAGCTCTCATAGGATATTAAGAGAGGGGCAAGTTGTGTTTTCTACTTAAGATGCTTATATAATTAACAGTGAGGTGGAGTCTGTAAGCAATATTAAGAAGAGTAGAATGAAGGCAAGCAAAACAGTCCATGATTTGTTCCCATTAAATCCACGGTATTACTCATTCTGGAAAATTGTTTGTAGTGCACACTTTGGTAAAACTTTTATTTTTCCTCAGTCTAGGCATTATCTCATGCTTATTCACAGGGGCATACTGCTTAGTTTCCAAGCAAAGAAAGAAAAATCAGCTAACAATTCCCATTAACCCTCAGTTTGCTTGACCTGGCAAATCAGATTTGGTTTTAGATGAGCATGCAAACAAGTTGCGTGTCCCGGTGGTTGGGAGAACAACGATGAGCTGGAATGACAAGAGGTGCACAAAGGTGAATCTCTGCTCTGATGGATTGTCTGATTAGAAGAATGGCGTGTAGTGATGCATTCTGTACTGCACGTGAAAATACCGGTCGTCACATCCCAAGCTTAGGACAGCTTTAAGCTTTGGGCTTTGAGTCAGACGTCCAAGTACAGTTGTTCTATTGACCTCACGCCACCGCTCTGAAAGGCTCTCATGGTGCAAAGCAAGAGGGCAGCGGAGGCTGGAATGGAGGTCTGTCCTCTTCAGTGATGAGTCTCCCTATTATTTTGGACACAGTGATAGCCGGAGATTGGTCTGGAGACCATATGGGCAACACCATGAAGAGGCATTCACAAGGCAGCATCACACCAGTCCTACTCCTTGAATTATGCACTGTAGCCGGACTCTTCTAGTCTTCATTTCAGTACAATAACAGCTCTGTGTTACATTGATTTGGTCGTGGAGCTAGTGGTATGGCCATTTCTCCAAGGAGAAGATGTCCCAGGAGCTATTTTTCAGCAGGACAGCACCAGGCTGCATGTTGATTGTGCTAATGTGAGCAGTCTGAATGGCCTAGATGTGCCACCATGGACTGCAGCGTCCCCAGACTTGTCTCTTATTGAGCACATATGGGACGTTTTTAACCGGCATTTGCAAAGGGAGCTGCCAGCAGATCTTGATGATTTGCATGCCCAAGTGCATTCAACGTGGCAGGACATTATCACGAATAACGTCATTGATAGCTTGCCAAGGTGTATAAGTGCATTTATCTCTTTGCATGACACTCATAATCAATGCTGAGTAAATCAAGATGTTTATAATATTTTGTTTCTTTTTTCTATCATTTGCATATCATCAACATGTCTATCGATCCTGTGATTTCTATAAATCCATGATTTTCTTTCTTGGCGTTGCAATTTCGATGCTAAGGAGTGTCGTTTTACGTGTTTGAAGTATTCCGTGTGTGGTTATTTTTTTGAAAATCCAAAACGAAGACTATCAATGTGCACTTGTTGCTCTGCTTGGGTTTGGACTCATGACGCCAGTGTTGCTAGGTAGCAGTGCCATGTATGACAATCTGAGGAAAACCAGGTGAATGAGAAATGTGACTGAAATCTTGCTGAAATGTTTTGGTGCTTCAAAGCTCCATTATAAGCATATTATACCATCATAGTGTTTCAGTGTATGTTGGCTGAAGCAACACAAATGAAAACTATTTATCATTTTATTTCAGGAATGGACAAAATATCAGAGAATTTAGATGCTAGTTTGACCAATTCTGGAGCTAATGAGACTTTTCATTGACATAAACAGAAAACAAATCAGGTAGATGCCATTGGTAAATTTATAGGCACCTAACCCTATAATCCCATATGTAAATTTCTATTTCCGGTTGAGATAACATTCCTAGAATATACTCCCATTTGTGGTGTCGTCACATACACCTGCATAGGATGGATGTGTTAAACAAGAAAATGATTGAAACTGAAATCTAAATATCTGACAGTTTTCATGGTTTTGTCCATGTTCTCATTGCGGAGTTTGAAGTACGCATAGGGAAATACACCCAACACTTACCTGGCCGAATCTCAAGACTGCAGTGTGAAATAGAAAATGCATACGGTGTGGTATGTGTTTTGGCAACAGTTGGGTGAATTGGGCCCTATGGATACATATAGCATATGAGCTGGACGATTTCCTAATACGTATACTCAACAGACACTGCTAACATGAACACTGCACAAGCAGTGTGAATTTGGCCTTAGAAATGTATATTAGTAATTCAGCTAGTAACTCATTAGTCCAAAGTTAATCCCCTCTGTTAGATGATGTCATACAACTACACGTTTATAGGGAATCTGATACCAGGTTTTGAGGACAGCATAAACTAGTGACATGCTGGGTCACTTACTTGAGTTGAATTACAGTAGGTGTTTTGCGAAAACCATTAATGAGGTCCTCCAGTAGAGTGCTGGTCGGGTCAACACACTGCCCATGTTCAGAAGTCCATATTCATGAACTCCTGGCTCTCTCTATCTCGCTGCTGATTGCAGATCTTTTCCTTTAGAAATCTCCAGCCGAAGAGCTGCTAAATATCTGGCCAAGTGTATAGCGCGGACTCCAGTGCTCAGCTCACCTTGGAGCTGCTCCATACTGATGTTAGCAAAACGAGTGGGTCAATTCAAGAAAGTGATCCAAGCTTTTGCCCAGGGTCTCTGTTACCAGTTTATGATCCCCCAGAGAGGGCAGCATAAAAGTGGTGACAGAATAGGGTTAAATGGCAGTCTACGTACTTGCAAAACTATACGACCATTAACAATCAGTTTAAAGGGAACCTGTCACCGGGATTTTGGGTATAGAGCTGAGGACATGGGTTGCTAGATGGCCGCTAACACATCCACAATACCCAGTCCCCATAGCTCTGTGTGCTTTTATTGTGTAAAAAAACCCGATTTGCTACATATGCATATTAACCTGAGATGTGTCCTGTACGTGAGATGAGTCAGGGACAGGACTCATCTCAGGTTAATTTGCATATGTATAAAATCGTTTTTTTTACACAATAAAAGCACACAGAGCTATAGGGGTCTGGATATTGCGGATGTGCTAGCAGCCATCTAGCAACCCATGTCCTCATCTCTATACCCAAAATCCAGGTGACAGGTTCCCTTTAAAAATGACGAAAATTTGCAGTAAAATGTTGGTGCATTACGCCTGCGCTGTTTCCAATACGTGGGAACTCAGCCAATAAGCATGCATCACATCACAACAATAGGATATTGTGAATTTTGATAAGGTCCTAGAATATTAATGATCATCTGGGTAACACCTGGATAAATTAGCTGATAGACCATTCTTTCTTTCATTTTCTTCACATTTGTATCTTTAATGATGTTACTTGAAGCCTCTCGATGCAATTATCACATCAAATAGTGACATAGATGATGAAGAAGGAAGAGAGACCTGGAATAGCCATCACTGCATCTCTGGATATGCAATTGCTCTAAAAGCTTTACGCTCTTTCAACTCTTCCGATACGCTTGAATGCAGTGCTAGCTTCTCTAGTGCTTATCCTGTACAGAAAAAGATCTAACAAAATATGACTAAGCAGAATCATTTTAGAAGTTATTTTAACACATGTTGGTAATTCTAGTGCAGAGATCATTCTGCAGAATAACTTGAGGTGAAAAATATCGAGTACCGGAAAGCAAACTAGTCTGGATCTAAGAGCCCCAGCAAAGCAGTCCCCAAACGACGACACTTTTTTAACGTTATTGTATTAGAGTATTACATAACCAAACTGCTGGTTACTTCTGGCCTATAAATATAGTGTGGTTCAGGTGGTACTGGCTCGATATATAGCTCTTCTATTCTGTGCATAGTCTTCTCTTGGGTTTACTTTTCTATGGGGTTCTGAGAATTTCTCAGCATAGGTGGTAGGTGGTAATTAACACTGATTCCTCATATTAGGATTCACGCTTTAAAGGTTTTATTCACCCCTGTGGACCTTTTCTCCAGATCCACCAGCATGGGCAGACCCACGGTGGGAATCGCCTTTACCAGATCCCTGCTTCTGGGTTTTTGCTCCATCGCTCCCCTTTGGGCCGCCACAGGTCTTTGGTCTCCCAACGTCAACATCTGGATTATTTGAATATATTAAAACTTCATTTTTATCAGCCATGCGTGCACTTATGAACATGGGACCAACACAAATGTCTTCTCCTGCCAAGCGCACATGCAAAAGGTCAGCCTGTTTCATAGGTACAAATCTGCTGACAGATGCCCTTTAAACCAATGTCAAGACTAATAATGAACAATGAAGAGGTTGCAGCACTCACCCGAGCACCATGGCCCTTTCAGATAGATGATCATGGGGTGCTAAGGGTTGGACTACCATAGTATAATATTGATGGTTTGAAGGTTTATGGTTTCTGGGGCACACCCTGCTTCAGCTGTAAACTGATCTTTCAGTATAATGTTACCCTGTAGGAGGTGATTATTTTATTCATAATTCTTCACAATCTTTGCCAGTGTTTCAGATTTCAAGTATAATTATTACAAGATCAGAAATATCACCTTTTTTTTACCTTTTGCACTAATTTTATATGATTCTTTACCTGAAATAATGTTAGCATTGTCTCAAACCTGTGGTACATGTACCCTAGGAGGTACGTTCTGTGTCTCTAGGGAGTGCTTATCATTGGCACCCCAACTGCAAAGTTTATCAATACACCGTTTTACCAGGTTTAGTGAGGTCCACTTAAGGCTATAGTTTTCCGGATAGCCAAATTGTCATCAGTTGTGTCTGGCTCATTGTGAATTCTGAATCAAGCAAAAACTGTGGTAAGGATATGACTCTCCTATGGCTCAGAAAGTGTTCCCTGTCCATTGGATGATTCTTCCATCCAGGGGCTTCCAAGCCTTTATTGGAGAGAAAGAGAAGATGAAGCAGAAACTTTCCTGGCATTGTGTCCAGCAACATACACACGCTAGGTCTGTTTTCGGCACTGGAAGCAGGCCTCTTACTCAATGAGATATTACAGAAACTGTAACCTCTGTCTCAGACATTATATAGTACAGGTTGTCCTAATGATGCAAATATATTGTTTGTCCCAAATAAATAAGGTTAAGTTACTTCTGATTTCACGCCAAGTAACTTTCGTTAATGAGACAACCTGCCTGCAGTCTCAGTTTACAACTCTATGCTTCATGGCAGCAAAAATTGTCTTACTTTTCTCATTTTGTCAGTAAATAATATAAGCTACCAGGGCTTCTGTATTTCCATGACAATGTAGCACTCCACTATAGTGGTTCCACACCACACCTATGGACGTCATCGCTACTCTTGCACAATTTCCCCCGAGACAATGGTGGCTCAGCATAAAAAAATCAAGAGCTTTCGTTCACTGATTAGGAAACTAAGAAATCTTAATGTTTCCCAGACTAAAATCTGCTGGAATAATAGTTCCTCTGTGTAACTAGCAGAATTTCAGCAGTGCTCAAAGGCTCATTGATTGTTTGTTTGGTTAACCCTCAAGTCTTCTTCTGATGGCCAGTATCGTCTCTGCTCTGCTTATTTTTTGTTTTATTTGCAAAGATATGATGTCATTACTTATTTTTCCACTTATTCTATAAAAATACGACAGAACATTGTAGGCCCACATTATTTTTATATTTAGTTTTTTATGTGTTTCTACTTTTTACTACTTGTTTTACTAGTTTTTATGTTGTCGTATGCTGATACCAAGAGCTTGGTTTATTTTTGTGGGGACGAGTTTTAGTTTTTATTGATGTCATTATGGAGAACATGTAATTTTTGATCATTTTTAATTTCATTTTTTGGAGGGAGGCAAGATGAATAAAGAAACTTTGGTATTTTTTTTTTACATTAATCACCAAGTTGTCACGGAACCATGAACCAGACGTACAACAAGAGATAAGTGAAAATAAGAAGGCTTTATTGAAAATAAAGCTGTAAAGCAAAAGTCCAAACGGATGGCGAAACCGAAGCAGAGTCTTTGCGAAGCCAGAGGTCAGGAACCAGAAGGGTAGTCAGACGAAGCCAGGATCAGGAACCAGCAGGGTAGTCAGACGAAGCCAGGATCAGGAACCAGCAGGGTAGTCGGACGAAACCAGGATCAGGAACCAGAAGCAGCAGCAGTCTAGAAACATGTGAACACAGGAGGACCAAGCAAGGAACTGAAGCCACAGACCTCCTATATATATGAGCTAGGCATCCAGCTCCTCCCAGTGGGAAGGAGGAGCCACAGGGTGGGAGGCTACAAGAAACCCAGAAACCAAGATGGCCGCCAGCACATGTCAAACGAAGGAGAACAGCAAGAAGGTAAGACCATGACAGTACCTCCCCCTCAAGGGCCCCTCCTCCGCGGAGTAAAGAACGGTTTCTGAGGGAAGCGTGCGTGGAAGGCTCGGAGCAAGGCAGGAGCATGGACATCTGCGGAGGGAACCCAGGAACGCTCCTCTGGACCATAACCACGCCAATGGACCAAAAACTGCACCCGACCGCGGACCAGGCGTGAGTCCAGAATATTGCTCACCTCATACTCCTCACGATTACCCACTTGGACCGGACGAGGCCGAGGAACCGAGGAAGTGAAACGATTACACACCAGTGGCTTCAACAGGGAGACATGAAACACGTTAGAGATCCGCATGCCAGGAGGAAGCGCAAGGGCATAGGCTACCGGGTTTACCCTGCGAAGCACTCGGAAGGGACCAACAAAGCGAGGCGCCAGCTTGGGAGTGGGCACTCGAAGGTTGAGGTTGCGGGTGGACAACCATACACGGTCTCCGACCTGGTAGGAAGGAGCAGGCGCTCGTCTGCGATCAGCCTGGAGTCTCTGGCGCTGCGCAGAGACCTCAAGGGACTTCTGGATCAGTACCCAAGAAGCACGTAGGACGGAAAGGTGATCCTCCACAGCCGGAATATCCTGGGGAGAGAATACCTCCGGTAACACGGCAGGTTGGAACCCATAATTGGCCATGAAGGGAGACGTCCCAGAGGAAGAGTTCACCGCCGTGTTCCTGGCAAACTCAGCCCAAGGCAGGAGGTCAACCCAATTGTCTTGGTGATCGGAGACATAGCAACGAAGGAATTGCTCCAAGGCCTGATTGGATCGTTCTGCGGCCCCATTGGACTGAGGGTGGTAGGCCGAGGAGAAGGAGAGATGAATCCCCAACTGGGAACAAAAGGCGCGCCAGAACCTGGACACAAACTGACTCCCCCGATCCGACACAATCTCCTTGGGCAAACCGTGCAACCGGAAGACCTCCCTGGCAAAAATTTGTGGCCAACTCTTGTGCAGAGGGTAACTTCTTGAGAGGAACACAGTGGCACATTTTGGAAAACCGATCCACAATCATGAGAATGACCGTATGGCCTCGGGATGCAGGGAGGTCCACAATGAAATCCATCCCCAGGTGTGACCATGGGCGCTCCCCGGTGGCTATGGGTTGCAGAAGGCCCAACGGAAGGTGCCGAGGGGACTTACTCTGGGCACAAACGGAGCATGCCGCTACATATGCGGCGATGTCGGAACGTAGGGAAGGCCACCAGAACAGACGTGAAACAGCCCAGGACAGCTGATTCTTTCCAGGATGCCCCGCGGTCTTGGAGTTATGGTAGGTTCGCAACAACCGAGTGCGCAACTCCTCAGGCACAAAACATCTGCCGTTGGGTCTCCCAGAGGGAGCACCAGATTGAGCCGCCAAAATCTGCTCACCCAGGGGAGAGGTCAGGCTGGTGCGAATGGCGGCCAAGATCTGATTCGGAGGTATGACCGAAGTCGGAATCGACTCCTCCCTGGACAGCTCGGAGTACTGCCGTGATAAGGCATCCGCCCTGATGTTCTTGGAACCGGGTAGGTAGGAGACCACGTAATTAAAACGTGACAAGAACAGAGCCCATCTGGCCTGACGTGGTGTCAATCTCTTGGCCTCAGAAAGGTAGGTCAGATTCTTGTGGTCCGTCAGGATGAGGACCGGAACCACCGAACCCTCGAGCAAGTGCCTCCATTCTTTAAGGGCCTGCACGATGGCCAATAACTCCCTGTCACCAATCTGATAGTTGCACTCCGCGGAAGACAGTTTCCGGGAGTAAAACCCACAAGGAAGCAGAGGACCCTCTGGTGTTCTACGCTGAGACAGAAGGGCGCCTACTCCCGTCTCAGACGCGTCCACCTCGAGGACAAAGGGCAACCCAGGGTTGGGATGCGACAGAATCGGAGCCGACACAAAGGCGGACTTTAGAGCCTCAAAAGCTCGGATGGCCTCGAGCGGCCAGACCTGGGAATTACTGCCCTTCCTGGTCAGATCCGTGAGAGGCTTGGCTAGCATGGAAAAGTCCCTGATGAACTTCCGATAATAATTGGCGAAGCCCAAAAAGCGCTGCAGGGAACGAAGACCACTGGGCTGGGGCCACTGTAAGACAGCCGAAACCTACTCAGGATTCATGGAGAACCCCTCAGCGGAAATGATGTAACCTAAGAAGGTTACCTGGGATCGGTGAAATTCGCATTTCTCAAGCTTACCGAACAGCTTGTTCTCTCGTAACCGTTGCAACACTCGTCTGACATCCAGAATGTGGGCCTCCATGGATTCAGAATATACCAAGATGTCATCCAAATAGACCACCACACACTGCTGCAACAGGTCACGGAAAACATCGTTGATGAATTCCTGAAAGACTGCGGGCGCATTGCACAACCCAAAGGGCATAACCAAGGATTCATAATGACCGGTCCTGGTGTTAAACGCGGTCTTCCACTCATCGCCCGCCTTGATCCTTACCAGGTTATATGCCGCCCTCAGGTCGAGTTTGGTAAAGACCGTGGCCCCTTTAAGGCGATCGAACAGCTCGGAAATCAAGGGTATCGGGTAAGCGTTCTTGATCGTGATGCGATTGAGACCCCTGTAATCGATGCAAGGCCTCAACTCACCGCCCTTCTTTTTCACAAAGAAAAATCCAGCCCCTGCCGGGGACGAGGATTTGCGAATGTGTCCGCGTGAAAGCGCCTCCCTCACGTACTCCTCCATGGCCTCATTCTCCGCTACCGACAGTGGATAGACCTTGCCACGAGGAGGAACGGCACCAGATTGTAACTCTATGGCACAATCGTATGGGCGGTGCGGAGGTAGGGCAACCGCGCGCACCTTATCGAATACATCCCGGTACTCCTCGTATTCAGGAGGCAACAGAGAGTCCGAGGAAGTACACAGCAACTTGACAGACCCATGGATGCAACTAGCCCCACACTGCGGTGACCACGAGAGGATCTCGGCCGATCTCCAATCGAAAGTCGGATTATGCTTCCGGAGCCAGGGGTACCCCAAGACCACCGAGTAGTGTGGAGACGAAATAACCTGGAGGCAGACCGACTCTCTGTGAACGGCACCAATGGCTATCCCCACTGGAAGGGTCTCATGAGTCACGTGTGGCGGCAGAAGGGGTCTGCCGTCTATTGCCTCAAGAGCCAGTGGGGAACCTCGAGCCTGCAGAGGAATGGAATTGGCGGCAGCGAACACATTATCAATGAACCAACCACCAGCACCAGAGTCCACCAACGCCTGGGTCGTCACCGAGCCCCCGACCCAGGAGAGGACAACAGTGATCAGTGGTTTGTCAACACGGGAAACCGGGGACGAGGAGACTCCACCCAAGATCTGCCCCCGACAGGATCTCAGGTGCGAGCGTTTCCCGGACGGTTCGGACATGCCAACCGAAAATGCCCACCGAGACCACAGTACATGCATCGGCCCTCGCGTCTCCGGAGTACCCTCTCCCCCTCGGACAGGCGAGCAAACCCCAGCTGCATGGGTTCACCCCCAGACAAGTCATCCCCAGGAGGCGTGGGAGGAGAGGGAGGCACGGGTGGGACAGCAAACGTGGGCGCCAATCTGTTAGAAAACCTCCGCAGGCTCTCCTTAAAGGAAGGTCTCTCCCTGAGTCTGGTGTCAATCAAAATCAGGAAAGAAATAAGAGACTCGAGCTCCACTGGTAGGTCCCTAGCTGCAACCTCATCCTTCAAGGCATCCGAGAGACCATGAGAGAAAGCAGCGACCAGAGCCTCATTATTCCAGCCCACCTCTGCTGCCAGGGTACGAAACTCAATGGCGTATTCAGCTACGGATCATGAACCCTGTCTGATGGACATAAGGAGCTTCGCAGCAGAGGCAGCACGAGCCGGCACATCGAATACCTTCCGAAGAGAAGCAACAAAACCGGAAAACTCGGCAACCACCAGATTGTTGTTCTCCCATAAAGGGCTGGCCCAGGCCAAGGCCTTGTCCGAGAGCAGCGAGATCAAGAAGCCCACCTTTGATCTCTCAGTAGGAAAGGCATGTGGCAGCAACTCGAAATAAATGCCCACCTGGTTAAGGAAACCTCGGCACTGAGTTGGCTCTCCCCCAAAGCGCTGTGGAAGAGGGGCAGAACCGGTCATACCCCGAAACACCGCAGGTGCAACAACAGGTGTCGGGGTAGACTCTGGCGCAACAACCGGAGCGGCAGTAGGAGCGGCCCCAGGAGCGACAACCGACCCATCGGCAACGGGAGCGAAATGAGCCGTGCGTTCAAGCAGGGTTTGCAACGCCACAGCGAACCGACCCAACAGGTTATCCTGCTGATCAAGTCTGGCAACCAGCGTGGGTAGCGAGGATGGCCCTGTACCGTCAGAATTCATGGCTTGGTCCTAATGTCACGGAACCATGAACCAGACGTACAACAAGAGATAAGTGAAAATAAGAAGGCTTTATTGAAAATAAAGCTGTAAAGCAAAAGTCCAAACGGATGGCGAAACCGAAGCAGAGTCTTTGCGAAGCCAGAGGTCAGGAACCAGAAGGGTAGTCAGACGAAGCCAGGATCAGGAACCAGCAGGGTAGTCAGACGAAGCCAGGATCAGGAACCAGCAGGGTAGTCGGACGAAACCAGGATCAGGAACCAGAATCAGCAGCAGTCTAGAAGCATGTGAACACAGGAGGACCAAGCAAGGAACTGAAGCCACAGACCTCCTATATATATGAGCTAGGCATCCAGCTCCTCCCAGTGGGAAGGAGGAGCCGCAGGGTGGGAGGCTACAAGAAACCCAGAAACCAAGATGGCCGCCAGCACATGTCAAACGAAGGAGAACAGCAAGAAGGTAAGACCATGACACAAGTGTTATTAATTATACTTTAGCATTTTGTGTACTGTGTTGCAATTATCATAGGCACTCTTTTTATCCTGCCAAAGGCTGTATGCACTAGAGCTGTGTTGGTTAACCTCCAGCACATCAGCTGTGGTAAAACTACAACCAAAATGTACACTTGCTTTGCTGTTCTCAGAACTCCATAGAAGTGAATAGAGCATGCTGGGAGTTGTAGTTTCACCACAGCTGGAGTGCCAGAGGTTAGTCATCACTGCACTAAAGGCTAGAACCTGGCAGGCCTGGTGGCCTTCAGAAGACCCTGGGCCACCATGACAACTGCTTGGCACCTTGCAGTTTTGTTTGCAACATGCCAGTTAGAGGACAGAGGGAACTCCCTCTGTTTAATAGTTTAGATGCTGCGGTTGTTATTGACCGCGCTGCTAAACTTATCTTGGGTACAGCCAAGAGGAAAGGAATGGAAGACCACATCTGTATCATCTGAATCACTCCCCTTGCTAGTAGAAGTGGTTTGGGTAATAGAGGAGGTTCGTAGCAGGGGGTACAGATTTCCCTTGCACTTCTAACATTGTCTTAAAACACAGGGGCTATTATCCCCATAAATGGATAGAAAAGTGTGGAAATCTTCACATTCACTGAATATAGGTTTACTAATGATCCTCTCTTGATCAAATTTCTCCGACTTGTAAATGTCTACATTTTAAGATATATATTTTATCAATTTCCTATTATTTAGTTCCATAGTACATCGGTTAAGATGGCTATAAAGGTAGGCGGGTGGAGGGTTCACTTTATGAATGCTTTAGGTGGGCATTGCATAGTTTCCTGAATGTATTAGTTTCATATCTACTACATGTAGTACAAGGTGATGCAGCATAAAGATCACAGCTCCAGTGAATCATGTTTGCTGCAAAGCACATAGTAACAACAGTAAAGGGGCATCCATAGTGTTGACTACCGCAGGGCTTCTGAGTCTTTTTCCAGACCAGACTAGATATTTGGGATATACCTAGATTCTACAGTCTGGGAATTTCAATATTATAATGCACCAGCATTGATTAGGGGAGGGTAGTACAGTGGCTCTGCAGTTTGCCTTGCAGACCTGGTGTTCACGTTCTCCCTGTGTTTGTGTTGGTTTCTTCTGAGTACTCCGGTTTCCTGCCACACTCCAAAATGGACAGATAGGTAAATTTGAAATTTAGTTGGCGAGTCCCAGTGGGGACAGAGACCAATGTGAGTGATGACAATCTCTATACATTGCTGCAGAATATGTTGGCACTATATAAATGAATGGAATAATTATAATAGACAGTGATGGCCAGTTCGCAGTGTTCGTCAGCAAACATATGCGGGCTGCTATCTTGACTCACCCATCTGGCGATGCACAGGTAAGCCCTTACCTGTGCCGGGAGCCGGTCTGAAATCAAATGCGGTCACCGGGAGCAGGCAGTTCCGAGAACAGCTGCCGGGGGCCTTAATCGGGCTGTTCTCGGAACTGCCTGCTCCCGGTGACCGCATTTGATTTCAGACCGGCTCCCGGGACAGGCACAGGTAAGGGCTTATCAGGGATGGCCAGTTCACAGTGTTCGCAAGCGAACACATGCGGGCTGCCATCTTGACTCACCCGTCCGGCGATACACAGGTAAGGGCTTACCTGTGTATCGCCGGACGGGTGAGTCAAGATGGCAGCCCGCATGTGTTCGCTTGCAAAACACTGTGAACTGGCCATCCCTGATAATAGACACTGACTTGCATGAGCCTCCTCCTGAGCCGCTGCCTGCATGTTCTTTTCAGGACTGTGATCAGTGTCCAGTGGCACTCAAGCTCTAATTCAATGGACGTTCTATCAGCTTGTATTTAAATCTTTTATCCAGGCTCGGACTGGCCCACAGGGTTACAGGAGAATCCCCCGTGGGCCCCTGAGCAAAGTGGGCCCCTAGTCTCCCACCCCCTGCACAAGTGGCACATAACACAGTAGACTTACTGCACTTCATACATATATTCAATGTACAGCATCTCAACCAGCCTATGTTCATATAAAAAAAAACTGGTTAGATTATTTATTATATTTGAATCTATCCATATGGTGGGCCCCCAAAGTAAATTTTGCTGGTAGGCCCTTGGTACCCCAGTCTGACACTGCTTTTATCTATAATGTCTCACAGTGCTGGTGCTTTGAGATGCCGCAGTAGGTTGCTAAACTCCAAACGGATCTAGACTTTACAAGGGTCTTTGCTTTTTTTTTACAGCGTGCAAGATACAAGGGAACTCAAATGCAGTATAAGCAGCAGATGGCCCTATTGGAAGCCCACTATATTTTATACTGCACATAAAACCACATGGTTTATGTGGAGACATTATCTAAAACTGCTTTATACGAGGTGACTTAGATGCCTGTCATAAGGCAATGGAAATGGGTGAATACTGCCCTCAGAGTACAAAATCGGAATCCGATCCTGGTCAGCATAGTTCTTGCTTTGGGGATTTGAAATAACTATTTGATTTATGAAGCTCGCTCTACAGCCTCTGCAGGTCTTCGGTTTGACCATAGCGTAATACCATATTCTCCAGACGGATCAGTGCTGGATTTCTCTCCTGTCCAATTTAGCTGTTTGTTAAAATGTCTCCAAAGCAATTAGACTAACTCTTCTCGCTGAGCGCTTCTGCTACTTTTTAATCGAATAACTTACATATTTCACAAGACACTGAGAATACAGATGGTGATTCACTAGAATACTGTTTAGAAAGCATGAAGCCTGTAGCATGGGTGACCGTTTCTTCTACAGTTGTTTATATGGTGACAGACCGAGCAATTTATGAAACGTCTACTGCTTCACATTTACGTTGTGAATGTATTATGCAGGATTTCATCTTAAAAAAGCCAGGAAGCCATCAGTCAGCCAAAGGGTGGGCTCCCTGGGATCTGCCAATAGATGGATTAGATTTTACCATGGCTAATAAAGGAACATGGAAAATGCATTTTTTTTCTTTCAAAAGAAAACACTTTACGTCAGAGTAAGAGTTCTTGGTGTGGGGAAATGACCTACCTACCAAAGTAATAATAGAACTTTTCAAGTGACAGTCTTATTCCTGTATGACATCTTTCTATAAGTCTTATAAAATTATTTTTATCCAGACAGTGCTTGTCGTTAATTCCCTATTTAATTTATTGTTATTTTGAGAACATTAGCTACCTCTGTTTCTAAGCAGTTCCATCACAGATTTCCTGCCATTAATGTCATCCTAGATCTGATTGTTTTCACGTTCACGTCAGGATTGCCCACTTAGGTTACTCAGGCAGTAAGACCTTATTAAACTTTGCAAAAATATGTCAAAGGTTTTTATCGGTGGGGGTCTAAAAGATGAGACCCTCCTCTCTTCTCGTCGTAGGGATTGTGAAGAGCCCACGATATAAACTCTCTGTCCTCCTTGCAGGAGATGGAATCAAGATGGGCTCATAGAATTTCTATTGATACTATCTCTTACAGTGAGGAGAGAGCGTGCATTAAAAGGGTTGTCCGGATTCAGAGCTGAACCCGGACATATCCCCATCTTCACCCCTCCGGTCCCCCTGATAAGAGCATCGAAGCATTTCATGTGCCAATACTCTCCCTTGCCCTGTATTGTATTGCGCAGGGATAGGGCTGTTTTACAGGCTTGGGCAGCGCCAAAGCCCGACCCCTAAAGTGCCAGTGACATCACCGGGCTCACTGCTGGGCGGAAGCATCCATCTACCAGTCCCTATTGAGAGCCTGTTACGTCACCAGATCTCCAAAAAATGCCTTTGCCATGCGCGATTCAGCGCAGGGCAAAGAAGAGCATCGGAGCATGAAATGCTTCGATACTCATATCAAGGGGCCGGAGGGGTGAAGATGGGGATATGTCCGGGTTCAGCTCTGAAACTGTACAACTCATTTAAATAAGTGCTTCTCTTTCCTCTCAGGACCCAGACCCTCTCCAATCAAAACGTTTAATATGTCATGTAAAAAGTTTTTTCAAAGTTCGGTGACACTTTAAATAAAATGCTAATGGATTTAAAGGAAAACTTTCTGTTTTGCTTTAAAAAAAATCCCTCATTATCTGTTTCTAACAGGTAAAGTGAATAGCACAGATTATCTAATGACAATGGCATCAGTCAAGGGATGGATGATAGTAGGCAGCAGATAAGTTCTTGAAATAGATGTGTTGGAAGCAGGAAAATTGGGCAAGCTAAAGGTTCTGAATGATCTCATTGCTTGTGGGTTCTTAGTATTTGTCTCTTGCTTTCTTTTTCTCATCTATATTTTTTTTTAAATCCTGAAATGTAACACTTTTTACACTGGTCACTGGACTGCAGAGTTCGCTGACACATCCAGTTTTGTATAGGTCATTAATCTGCAGTCATTTCCTTATCATCACAGGTAGGATAACACCTAGATATAGATAACAGAGGATCACACCACTAAAAACACTTTCCCCAGCTAAATCCTGGCATACCATAAATGCCCAGGGCCAGAATGTAGCCAAGCTTGAAAGGAGTACAGAACTGATGTGTTTTAAAGAATAGCATTTTTTTTTATTGAGAATTGTAGTGTACATACAGTATATAGAATCATTGTGAGGTGTTCAAAGCCTTATTATCTTTTTTTTGTTGTATGGTGGATGTTTTCAGTTGATGCTCATGGTTTGGTTTTGAGTTTAAATGACAATATATTTCTCTCTGATAAAGACATTTAGGGGAATTAAATAGTTCACTTCATACAATTTATCCTTCCTATCCAGTTCTAGGTATTTCATCTTTACAGTCATTTCTTTTTCCAAGAATTCTGCCCCCCACATGTTTTCTTGGAAAGCTTTATTCATGCTTTCTATTTCTCTCCCAAAGGGTTCGTGATCTCTGCTGCTTTAATACAGCATGCTGCCCTTCTCTTAATGTTCTAAACAGTGCTGAGATATTTCCATTAGTAAAATAATCCAGTATTATGGCAGGGTGGTTTATTCAGTCTTCTCTACTGAAAGGTTTGGTTATCATTCTGTTAACCTCTTCCCATGAAACGAGGTAACCATACGTCATTGTACAGTTATGATGCCAATATGAATCAAGCATAGCAGGTGTGCCCGTGCCGACTAGCTAGCTGTCATCCCTCCTGTATACATGCCCTTAAACACATGAAACTGGTCTGGTGTTTTTCCACCACAAAAAAAAAAAACGCAATAGAAACGATTCACACATTTTCCCCATACCAAAGCTGTTTTAGCACCATTTCCCCTTAACAACTGTGTGAATTGTGGTGTTTTCTGGCTTTTTTTTTATATTTCAACACCAGAAAAAACTGCAAAAGCTTCAACATGCTTGATTTAAAAAAAAGTTAGAAATCCACAAAAAATTTCACCTAATTAACAAAGTGCCACTAGCAAAAAACAAAAAAACATGTGTGTCCTGTGTTTCCTACAGAACATATTTCCTATAGACTTTAATCTAGCATGTTTAGTGCAGAAATTCTCCAAAAACCCTGCTTGCAGAAAACTCCGGTAAAATTGCATAGCGTCCTCTGTTACTCCATCCATCCCTCTCCCCCATGTGAGCACAGGATGCCTGCGGTGACTACGGCAGTAGGGAACTTAAAGGGGTTCTCCAGAAATTATAAAAAATGCCCCCCAGCAACAGTCCTAGAATATAAGGAGGACTGGTTGCCACCACTTGCAGAGCCGTATAGGCGGATACAGCGTCGGGCCTCATCATCAGCAAACACAATGCCAAGTGTCAGATGAAGTGGTGTAAAGCAACACCACTACCTGACTCTGGAACAGGGGAAACATGCTCTGTGGAGTGACGACTCACACGTATCTGTCTGATGAACAAGTCTAGGTTTGGTGAAGGCTAGGAGAACTGACTGAGCTGTGCCAAATGTAAACTTTGGTGGAGGAGGGATAATGCTAAAGGTTAATTTTTAGGGTTTGGCCTAGGTAGTTTAGTTGTAGGAAATCTTAATGCTTCAGAATACCAAGCCATTTTGGACAATTGTATGCTCCCAACTTTGTGGGAACAGTTTGGGGAAAATCCTTTTATGTTCCAGCATTTCTGTGTCCTAGTGTGCAAACCAAAGTCCATAAAGCCATGGTTGAGTGAGTTTGCAGGGGAAGAACTTAACTGACTGCACAGAGCCCTGACCACAACCCAATCCGAAACCTTTGGGATGAACTAGAATGGAGATTGTGAGCCAAGCCTACATGTCCAACATCAATGTCTCTTCTGAATGAATTGCCAAACAATTCCCACAGACACTCTCCAAAATCTTGTAGAAAGCCTTCCCAGAATAGTGGAAGCTGTTTTAGCTGCAATAGGGGACTAACTCCTTAGTAATGCTTATGGATTTAGAAAGTGATTTCCTAAAAGCTCCTGTAGGTGTAGTATGCAGGTGTCACCATATTTTTGTCCATCTAGTGTACACTTACTATACCAATATTACAGGTGCATATGAGTTGTCATGGTGCGGTTCACTGTGACAGTTGTTTCCGTGCAGGCTGGCTGCATGCCCTCTCGCGTACTAGCTGCAGGATGACACCTGTGTATGCTGGTTGCTTTGGACTGCGTGCTGGCTGCGGTTTTGTGTGTGAACTGTTGCCTGTGTTTGTGTCTCCTGTCACTGGTGCTGTGCAGGCTGGCTGCATGCGCTTTGTGTACTGGCTGTGGGTGTTCCCATGTATGCTGGTTTTGCGATGCGTGCTGAACAGGGTCTGTGTATGGATGCTTTTGTGTTTGTATCACAGTGCATTCTGTCACTCCTTGTTGCTGTGTAGGCTAGCTGCCTGTAACCTCGTACTGGCTACAGTTATCCTGTGTATGCTAGTTGTCGTTTGGGTCATGCTGGCTGCAGCAGTCTGTGACTGGTGTGAACTGACACTTGTGATTGTTCTATGGGCCTTAGTACTCCTGGTTCTGATGGGGTTAACATTCCCTGGCATGGGCCTGGGTGTGGCTTATTAGGTGCCCTAGTTATGCAGCTATTTCTACCTGTGAGCTGTGGGACTTGTGGTCAGTCTTGTGCCTTGCTGGGTGTAGCCCCTTGCTGCTGACCCAGGGAGTTTTGCCATCTTCCCTTCTATGTGGTGTCGCCTGGTAAAGCGTTGATGTTGGTGTTGTTGTTGTTGTTTCCTTGTCCATGCCTTGTCTGATCTTCTGTACCTGTTCTGTGTCTTGATCCACTCTGTTCTATGTTTAGCCTAGCAGTGCTCTAACTGTGTCTGATAGCCTGGCAGTGCCTACTGCTTCTGATCCTTGTCTGTTCTATATCCAGCCTGATAGTGCCTACTGCTTCTGATCCTGCCTGTTCCATGTCTTGCCTGCAGTGCCTTACTGCTTCTGTACCTGTCTTGTGGTATGTCCTGCCTTTGTGAGAGGGCCCCTGGGTTCTCCGGAGGAAGGATCTCTAGTCTGTGTGCAGCTCTGCCTGTGACCGCCATGCTTCAATTCCGCTTGGGGTCCGGGTATCTGCTTCTGATCCATGTCGTGAGTTTGGTTGGGTTCCAGTCTTGTTGTCTTTTCCGCTGGTGCTTCTCTGCAGGTAGTAGCCAAGGGTACCGGGACTATCCTGGAAGTGTGACCAGTGAGCCCTTGGCCAAGTTCTTCCCCACCACTAGGGGCTCTGTGAAGAACGGCTCACTGGCTCTCCACCCTCTGGGTTTTGCCTCTGGTCTGCCGGTGCATTTGGTTCTGTGGTAGTTCTACCACTATTGCCTAACATGCATATCATTATTGTCATGTTCATTTATTGCATGTTTAATAAACTACTCTGTTGGTCCCTGGTCTGTATCTGCCTGTGTCCTGTTTGCAAGACGTCCCGGAGGTCTGCCCAGGCCTCCGGAACGTGACATGAATAAATTAGAATATCATTGAAAAGGAAAGTTGTTACAATAATTCAATTCAAATAGTGAAACTCCTATATTATCTAGATTTATTACACACAGAGTAATTTATAGTATTTCAAGTGCTAATGAAACCCCGAAAGTCAGTGTCTCAGAAAATTAGAATATTGTAATAAAGTTTAATCTTGTAGACTCATGGTGTCGCACTCTAATCAGAATATCAACACAGCAAAGGTTTCTTAAGACTTTAAATGGTCCCTTCAGTCTGGTTCTGTAGGCTACACAATCATGCGGAAGACTGCTGACTTTATGCAAAAACAAACAAGGACTACAAGTAGCAGCACACTGCTTTATGCACAAAGACACATGCACACATTGAAAAGAAGAATAAATGTAAACTTCATTATTACTGTTATTACTGCTATACTTACTATATGAGAATTGGAAGCTCTTTACACATATTTTTGATCAAGAATAGGTCGGGCCCATCTGGTGCTTTTAATTCATATAGTAAGTATAACAGTAATGTAGTGTACATTTATTCTTGTTTTCAATGTTTGCATGGGTCTTTGTGCATAAAACGGTATTCTGCTACTTGTAGTCCTTGTTTGCTTTTGCATTGCAGCCATGGTAGCATGCACCTGCACTCTCTTTGTATATGGTTTGGAGGTGCTGGTTTAATTCTTTTTTGCTGACTTGACATTAACACCCTCGAAAGTCAGAAAAGGTAATTGCTAAAGAAGCTGGCTGTTCACATAGGGCTGTATCCAAGCTCACAATCCAAGTTGCTTGAGGTCTAGCGTGAAGGTTCCAGAGTCAGGGATAGTTTGGGGAGCCATGTCATCTACTGGTGTTAGTCCACTGTGCTATATGAAGTCAGCGCAGCTGTCTACCAGGAAATTGTAGAGCACTTCATGCTTCCCTCTGCTGACCAGCTTTATGGAGATGCTGATTTCATTTTCCAGCAGGACTTGGCACCTGCCTACACTGCCAAAAGTACCAATATCTGGTTTAACAACCACGGTATCACTGTGCTTAGTTATCCAGCAAACTCGCCTGACCTAAACTAAAAAATCTATGGAGGATTAACAAGAGGAAGATGAGAGACAGCAGACCCAACAAAGCAGACGAGCTGAATGCCACTATCAAAGCAACCTAGGCTTTCATAACACCTCAGCAGTGCCAGAGGCTGGTCGCCTCAATGCCACGCTGCATTAATTCAGTAATTCATGCAAAAGAAACCCCAACCAAGTATTGGATAGACTGGATAGACTTTTTAGTAGGCAAATGTTTTTGTATTAAAAATCATTATTTTAAATTGATCTTATATAATATTCTAATTTTCTGAGATACTAACTTTTGGGTTTTCATTAGCTGTAAGGCTACTTTCACACTAGCGTTTTGGCTTTCCGTTTGTGAGATCTGTTCAGGGCTCTCAAAAGCGGTCCAAAACGGATCAGTTTTGCCCTAATGCATTCTGAATGGAAAACAATCCGCTCAGAATGCATCAGTTTGCCTCCGTTCAGTCACCATTCCGCTCTGGAGACGGACACCAAAACGCTGCCTGCATCATTTTGCTGTCCGCTTGACGAAGCAGAGCCAAACAGATCCGTCCTGGCACACAATGTTAGTCAATGGGGACGTATCCGTTTTCTCTGACACAATCTGGCACAATAGAAAACTGATCCGTCCCTTATTGACTTTCAATGGTGTTCATGACGGATCCGTCATGGCTATAGAAGACATAATACAACCGGATTTGTTCATGACGGATGCATACGGTTGTATTATTGTAACGGAAGCGTTTTTGCAGATCCATGACGAATCCACAAAAAATGCTAGTGTGAAAGTAGCCTAAGCCATAATCATCAACATTAAAGAAGACCTTTCACCAGAATAAAGTATGTAAACTGACTATACAGACGTGTAGAGCGGCGCCCAGGGATCCCCCTGCACTTACTCTTATCCCCGGGCGCCGCTCCGTTCTCCGGTTATAGCCTCCGGTATAGTCATAGTTAGGCTCCACCCAGGGGAACCTGCCGGCGTCTCTTTCTCCTATGCTGTAGCGCTGGCCAATCGCAGCGCTCAGCTCATAGCCAGGCTATGAGCTGAGCGCTGCGATTGGCCAGCGCTACAGCATAAGAGAAGGAGACCGCGGCAGGTTCCACTGGGTGGAGCCTAACTATGACTATACCGGAGGCTATAACCGGAGAACGGAGCGGCGCCCGGGGTTAAGAGTAAGTGCAGGGGGATCCTTGGGCGCCGCTCTACACGTATGTATAGTCAGTGTACATACTTTATTCTGGTGAAAGGTCCTCTTTAAAATAAATAAATGCTTGAAATCACTCTGTGTGTAATGAATTTTAAAATATATGAGTTTCACTTTTTGAATTGAATTGCTGAAATAAATTAACTTTTCAATGATATTCTTACTTATTGAGATGCACCAGTATATGCATATACAGTGGATATAAAAAGTCTACACACCCCTGTTAAAATGTCAGGTTTCTGTGCTGCAAAAACATCAGACAAGGATAAATCATTTCAGAACTTTTTCCACCTTTAATGTGACCTATAAACTGTACCACTCAATTGAAAAACAAACTGAAATATTTTAGGTGGAGGGAAGAAAACAAAAAAAACAAAAATAATGTGGTTGCATAAGTGTGCACACCCTCTTATAACTGGGGATGTAGCCGTGTTCAGAATTAAGCAATCACATTCAAAATCATGTTAAATAGGAGTCAGCATACACCTGCCATCATTTAAAGTGCCTCTGATTAACCCCAAATAAAGTTCAGCTGCTCTAGTTGGTCTTTCCTGAAATTTTCTTAGTCACATCCCACAGCAAAAGCCATGGTCCACAGAGCATCAGAGGGATCTCATTGTTAAAAGGTATCCATCAGGAGAAGGGTACAAAAGAATTTCCAAGGCATTAGATAAACCATGGAACACAGTGAAGACAGTCATCGTCAAGTGGAGAAAATATGGCACAACAGTGACAATACCTGGACGTCCCTCCAAAATTGATGAAAAGACGAGAAGAAAACTGGTCTGGGATGCTAGCAAGAGGCTTACAGCAACATTAAAGGAGCTGCAGGAATATCTGGCAAGTACTGGCTGTGTGGTACATGTGACAACAATCTCCTGTATTCTTCATATGTCTGGGCTATGGGATAGAGTGGCAAGACGAAAGCCTTTCCTTACAAAGAAAAACATCTAAGCCAGGCTACATTTTGTAAAAACACATCTGAAGTCTCCCAAAAGCATGTGGGAAAAGGTGTTATGGTCTGATGAAACCAAGGTTGAACTTTTTGGCCATAATTCCAAAAGATATGTTTGGGGCAAAAACTGCACATCACCAAAAGAACACCATACCCACAGTGAAGCATGGTGGTGGCAACATCATGCTTTGGGGCTGTTTTTCTTCAGCTGGAACTGGGGCCTTAGTTAAGCTAGAGGGAATTATGAACAGTTCCAAATACCAGTCAATATTGGCAAAAAACCTTCAGGCTTCTGCTAGAAAGCTGAACATGAAGAGGAACTTCATCTTTTAGCATGACAACGACCCAAAGCATACATCCAAATCAACAAAGGAATGGCTTCACCAGAAGAAGATTAAAGTTTTGGAATGGCCCAGCCAGAGCCCAGACCTGAATCCGATTGAAAATTTGTGGGGTGATCTGAAGAGGGCAGTGCACAGGAGATTAAAGAATCACTGAAAAAAATGCACCAAAATGATACGCAACTGACAATACTAGCTAATTCCTCAGGCCGATGTTAAAAGCTGAGAACTTTGCCAATATCTTCCAGTCAGGAACATATCGGAGCCCCTCATTCACCACGTCACGGTGTCTCAGCACGCATGGGTCCTGCCACTCAACTGCCCGTGGTGTGTGAACAGGGTCTGAATCAGTGCTAGAAATCAACTCACAGCCAAACTCTCACATGCCTCCATAGTGGTATCACCAATGCACTGTGAGGTAGGCTAAAGCTGTGAGCCGCTCCCACAACAGACTATGTGACACAGAAGCTACCAGGTGCAAAAGAATGTTACCCACAAAATAAAGTGGCACATTCCATACATATAAAGACAAAAAATTCACTGAAAAAAGTGGCCTCAACGGGTGAATATGCTCCAAACCCAGACACTGTAGCGTGTCTATAACCGGTTGAGCAATTCCTCCGCATGCGGTCCGCAGACAACAGCAATCCCCAGCAAAAAAATGCGTACAATGGAGGATGCCGGTGCGGACCGTATGCACCACAAGGACATCTTACACAAAATGATGCATTGTGCAGGAGATGCCCTCGCAATCTGACAGATTTAGAGTGTTTTTGAAAAGAAGAGTGGGCAAATCTTGCCAAGTCAAAATATGCCATGCTGATAGACTCATACCCAAAAAGACTGAGTGCTGTAATAAAATCAAAAGGTGCTTCAACAAAGTATTAGGGCTCTTTCACACTTGTGTTGTTCTGTTCCGGCATAGAGTTCCGTCGTCGGGGCTCTATGCCGGAAGAATCCTGATCAGGAATATCCCCATGCATTCTGAATGGAGAGAAATCCGTTCAGGATGCATCAGGATGTCTTCAGTTCCGGAACGGAACGTTTTTTGGCCGGAGAAAATACTGCAGCATGCTGCGCTTTTTGCTCCGGTCAAAAATCCTGAACACTTGCCGCAAGGCCGGATCCGGAATTAATGCCCATTGAAAAGCATTAATCCGGATCTGGCCTTAAGCTAAACGTCATTTCGTCACATTACCGGATCCGACGTTTAGCTTTTTCTGAATGGTTACCATGGCTCCCAGGACACTAAAGTCCTGTTTGCCATGGTAAAGTGTAGTGGGGAGCAGTATACTTACCGTCCGTGCGGCTCCCGGGGCCCTTCAAAGTGACGTCAGGGCGCCCCACGCGCATGGATGACGTGATCGCATGGATCACGTCATCCATGCGCATGCGCATGGGGCGCCCTGACGTTATTCTGGAGTGCCCCGGGAGCCGCACGGACTGTAAGTATACTGCTCCCCCGCTCCCCACTACTACTATGGCAACCAGGACTTTAATAGCGTCCTGGCTGCCATAGTAACACTGAACGCATTTTGAAGACGGATCCGTCTTCAAATGCTTTCAGTTCACTTGCGGTGTTACGGATCCGGCGGGCACTTCCGGCAAATGGAGTACACAACTGATCCGGACAACGCAAGTGTGAAAGACGCCTTATTTATAGCTTGCTGAATTTTGAAAGTGCTGATTTTTATAAGTGCATTGGAGATATTCAGGAGATAATCTGGAGGTGGATACAATCTAAACAAGTAAGATTTGTTTGTTTAAAATCTTTCCCCTCTTTATAATGGCAGACCTGGTTCTGTGCAGGAATTGTTGTGCTTTTATTTCAGGTTCCACTCTTCGGAGGTTTGGATACTGTCTGATCTGTAGACAGCTCTCCATAATGCAGCAGGAAATCGCCTTTTTGAAATATGAGATTTGTAAATTAACCGTTAAACAAACTCAGGCTGAGAACGTTGCAATGCCACTGCCACAGAGGCCCCCTAGAAATGGAAGATGGGTTACTGCGGGTTCTGGTAGACTGAGAGTTGTGGATAGAAGATATGTCCCACAGACTGTGGCTCTCCATAATTCATTTGCAGCACTTTCAGAGTGCAAGAGCAACATGGAAAATGGCTCAAGCACAGTGGGTGAGGAACAATCATCTCCCATGACTAAAGTATGCAAGACTGCAGACAAAGACAAAAAGGAGAAGGTGAGGACTGATAGTAAGCAGCTGTTGGTGGGCGATTCCATCATAAGAGGTGTGAAGTTTGAGGAGAATGGTGTTGTGAGATGTCTCCCTGGTGCTACCGCTAGCAGGGATAGACGACGGATCCTTAATATTGTTAGGCAAGCAAAGCAGGAAAGGGAGGTGGATGTTAGTGTACATCTTGGGACAAATGATCTGGCTTGCAATGAGGTTTCAAAGGTGAAAGAAGCTTTTCACACACTTGGAAAGGATTTACGGGAGGTTGCATCAACTGTTTCATTTTCTGCAGTTTTGCCTGTGCATAACCGTCAGCATGACAGGAAGATGCGCATTAAGGAATTCAATGTATGGCTTGGTGAATGGTGTCTGAACCAAGGGTTTGGCTTTGTGTCTCATGTTAGCTCTTGTTGGAATGGAAAAGAACTGTACAAGAAAGACAGTTTGCATCTTTCTCTCAAGGGAACGAATGTCCTCGGTGAACAGTTCCAAGTATTTGCTAAGGAGCATTTAAACTAGGAAATGGGGGCAAAAGAGTGATAATCCAGCAGTCCAACTGCCTGCTAGAACAATGCCAGAAGATGCCTGTAGCACAAAGGTTAAGAAATGACAAGCTCAGATTCTTGTCTACAAATGCTCGCAGTTTAGGGAATAAGATCAATGAACTTGAGGCTATAATGGCATCTGAGAATATAGATGTAGTGGCTTTTACTGAGACGTGGTTCAATGGGAGTAATGACTGGGATATAACAATACCAGGGTTCTCTTTATACAGGACAGAAAGAGAAGGCAAGAAGGGGGGAGGGGTGGCCCTGTATGTGAAAGATAGCATAAAATCTAATTTGATACAAGTTAGCGAGAACAATTTAGAGTCAGTTTGGGTTACCTTGCAGCTTGATAATCATAAGGTAACTCGTATAGGTGTGATATATAGAACACCTAGCCAGGTCAAAGAATTAGATGATCTACTAGTTGAGGAAATAGCTAAAATGACATTGAAGGGGGAAGTAATCATTATGGGAGACTTCAATCTTCCTGATGTAAACTGAAAAACCAAAATAACTAGTTCTGCCAGGAGTACAGATATTCTAAATTCCCTACTGGGATTATCTCTACATCAAGTAGTTGAGGAGCCAACCCGGAAGGAGGCCATTTTAGATTTAGTATTCACAAATGAGAATTTGGTATCTGATATTACTGTAGGGGAAAGCTTGGGATCTAGTGATCACCAGTCACTGTGGTTTACTATAAGTACAGTGACTGAGTCACACCACACAAAAACAAAAGTTTTAGATTTTAGAAAAATAGACTTTTCTAAAATTAGATTAGTGGTATACGAGTCCCTATCAGATTGGAACAGTTTTATTGGAGTCCAGGAGAAATGGGACTACTTAAAAGTGGCACTATTGAAGGCAACAGAAAATTGCATTAGGCTTGTCAGTAAAAGCAAAAAAAGGAAGAGACCACTGTGGTACTCAGCAGAAGTGGCCAAAATCATTAAAAACAAAAAGATAGCATTTAGGAATTATAAAAAAAAAAAACGAGGATGACAGGCAAATTTATAAGATTAGGCAGAGAGAGGCCGAACAAGTTATAAGAGCTTCTAAAGCACAGGCAGCAGAGAAATTAGCCCAGTCAGGGAAAAAAGGCGATAAGGCATTCTTCAGATACATAAATGAAAAAAGGAAACTAAAACAAGGAATTACAAAATTAAAAACAAAAGAAGGAAGGTATATGGAAGAAGATAAAGAACTAGCTGACTGCCTCAATGAATACTTCTGTTTAGTTTTTACAAATGAAAATGAAGGATAAGGACCTCAGTTAGGAAAGAAGACTAATGAATATTTTGATGCATGTGTCTTTACAGAGGAAGAGGTTCTAAGTCAGCTGTCTAAAATTAATACAAATAAGTCACAGGGGCCTGATGGGATACACCCAAAGCTATTAAAAGAGCTCAGCGGTTAACTAGAAAAACCATTAACAGATTTATTTAACCAATCACCGGCAGCAGTAGTCGTCCCAGAAGATAGGAAATTAGCAAATGTTGTGCCCATTCACAAGAAAGGTAGTAGGAAGGAATTGGGCAACTATAGGCCAGTAAGCCTGACATCAATAGTGGGGAAATTAATGGAAACCATACTTAAGGAGAGGATTGTGGAACATCTAAAATCCCATGGATTTAAAGATGAAAAACAGCATGGGTTTACTTCAGGCAGATCATGTCAAACTAATCTTATTGATTTTTTTTTAATGGGTGACTAAAATAATAGATGGCGAAGGTGCAGTAGACATCACTTATTTAGACTTTAGTAAGGCTTTTGATACTGTCCCACATAGAAGGCTTATAAATAAATTGCAGTCTTTGGGCTTGGACTCCCATATTGTTGAATGGATTAGGCAATGGCTGAGGGATAGACAACAGAGGGTTGTAGTCAATGGAGTATATTCTGACCATGGTCTTGTTACCAGTGGGGTACCTCAGGGATCTCTTCTGGGACCCATATTGTTTAATCTCTTTATCAGCGAAATTGCAGAAGGCCTCGATGGTAAGGTGTGTCTTTTTGCTGATGACACAAAGATTTGTAACAGGGTTAATGTTCCTGGAGGGATACACCAAATGGAAAAGGATTTAGGAAAACTAGAGGAATGGTCAAAAATCTGGCAACTAAAATTTAATGTTGATAAGGGCAAGATAATGCACCTGGGGTGTAAAAACCCAAGAGCAGAATATAAAATCAGTGATACAGTCCTAACCTGAGTAAAGGGATTTAGGGGTCATTATTTCAGAAGACTTAAAGGTAGGCAGACAGGTATAGTCATAGAGCAGCAGGAAATGCTAGCAGAATGCTTGGGTGTATAGGGAGAGGAATTACCAGTAGAAAGAGGGAGGTGCTCATGCCGCTCTACAGAGCACTAGTGAGACCTCATTTGGAGTATTGTGCGCAGTACTGGAGACCATATCTCCAGAAGGATATTGATACTTTGGAGAGAGTTCAGAGATAAGCTACTAAACTAGTGCATGAATTGCAGGATAAAACTTACCAGGAAAGATTAAAGGACCTTAACATGTATAGCTTGGAAGAAAGACGAGACAGAGGGGATATGAGAGAAACTTTTAAATACATAAAGGGAATCAACAAGGTAAAAGAGGAGAGTATATTTAAAAGAAGAAAAACTGCTACAAGAGGACATAGTTTTAAATTAGAGGGGTAAAGGTTTAAAAGTAATATCAGGAAGTATTACTTTACTGAGAGAGTAGTGGATGCATGGAATAGCCTTCCTGCACAATTGGTAGCTGCAAATACAGTGAAGGAGTTTAAGCATGCATGGGATAGGCATAAGGTCATCCTTCATACAAGATAGGGCCAGGGGCTATCCATAGTATTCAGTATATTGGGTAGACTAGATGGGCCAAATGGTTCTTATCTGCCGACACATTCTATGTTTCTAAGTTTAAGGGTGTGCACACTTATGCAACCATACTGTTTTATTTTTATATTTTTCTTTCCTTTACCTAAATATTTCTGTTTGTTTTTCAATTGAGTGGTACAGTTTATAGGTCACATTAAAGGTGGAAAAAGTTCTGAAATGATTTATCTTTGTCTCATTTTTTACATCACAGAAACATGACATTTTAACAGGTGTGTGTAGACTTTTTATATCCACTGTACTTACATGTGATCAGACAGATCTTTTAGAATACAAGGTGTCCAAAAAGATATCAGGAAGTATAAAATGACTGCTCAGCTGGAAGCTAAGTATTTCATAGATTGCACAGTGTTGCCCAGCAAGTCTGCTCATTTTCTTTTGGAGAAGATACTTTTGTTCTGCACTAAGTGTTCTTTTCTTCGGACACAGTGAGAGCCTATGTACCACTACAGGCAGATATTTTATTTAGAAACGGAAAATGCAAATGTGATCGCACACTACATCCAGCACTCTGCCCTCCATGCTGGACGAGACATTGGTTTATATTTTGGCCAAAGCATAGTAAGCCACTCACCGCGTCAAGGTTGTCTCATGAGTGGTCCCTAACTCTTGTTCCTACCTGTTCATGGGCCATGACAGCCACATAAAATCCAGGGAATGCAGGTCAGCATGCAAGCCAAGTACACTTTGCTTGTAACCCCGTCCGGTGCCATTACAGCTTTCATCGGATCCAGGGATGCAAGTACCAACATGCATGCTGAACCCACCATATACTTCTCCTGGAGCCAGATGGCTAATGGTAGGTTCTATACAAGCAGACTCAGTTTTATACTGACTTTAAAACCAGCCTCAAGGACAGATTAACTGGTCAGGTGCGCAATGACTCCAAGGAGATCGCCACGCCTCCAATATATACTACAAAGAAAAAAATAAGGGGTTGGGTCAGCACAACCTGCCTGTAGGTGCACATCACTATGGCGAAATACATATACAAACGGAAAATGCAAATGTGATCGCACACTACATCCAGCACTCTGCCCTCCATGCTGGACGAGACATTGGTTTATATTTTGGCCAAAGCATAGTAAGCCACTCACCGCGTCAAGGTTGTCTCATGAGTGGTCCCTAACTCTTGTTCCTACCTGTTCATGGGCCATGACAGCCACATACCCTGGATTTTATGTGGCTGTCATGGCCCATGAACAGGTAGGAACAAGAGTTAGGGACCACTCATGAGACAACCTTGACGCGGTGAGTGGCTTACTATGCTTTGGCCAAAATATAAACCAATGTCTCGTCCAGCATGGAGGGCAGAGTGCTGGATGTAGTGTGCGATCACATTTGCATTTTCCGTTTGTATATGTATTTCGCCATAGTGATGTGCACCTACAGGCAGGTTGTGCTGACCCAACCCCTTATTTTTTTCTTTGTAGTATATATTGGAGGCGTGGCGATCTCCTTGGAGTCATTGCACACCTGACCAGTTAATCTGTCCTTGAGGCTGGTTTTAAAGTCAGTATAAAACTGAGTCTGCTTGTATAGAACCTACCATTAGCCATCTGGCTCCAGGAGAAGTATATGGTGGGTTCAGCATGCATGTTGGTACTTGCATCCCTGGATCCGATGAAAGCTGTAATGGCACCGGACGGGGTTACAAGCAAAGTGTACTTGGCTTGCATGCTGACCTGCATTCCCTGGATTTTATGTGGCTGTCATGGCCCATGAACAGGTAGGAACAAGAGTTAGGGACCACTCATGAGACAACCTTGACGCGGTGAGTGGCTTACTATGCTTTGGCCAAAATATAAACCAATGTCTCGTCCAGCATGGAGGGCAGAGTGCTGGATGTAGTGTGCGATCACATTTGCATTTTCCGTTTGTATATGTATTTCGCCATAGTGATGTGCACCTACAGGCAGGTTGTGCTGACCCAACCCCTTATTTTTTTCTTTGTAGTATATATTGGAGGCGTGGCGATCTCCTTGGAGTCATTGCACACCTGACCAGTTAATCTGTCCTTGAGGCTGGTTTTAAAGTCAGTATAAAACTGAGTCTGCTTGTATAGAACCTACCATTAGCCATCTGGCTCCAGGAGAAGTATATGGTGGGTTCAGCATGCATGTTGGTACTTGCATCCCTGGATCCGATGAAAGCTGTAATGGCACCGGACGGGGTTACAAGCAAAGTGTACTTGGCTTGCATGCTGACCTGCATTCCCTGGATTTTATGTGGCTGTCATGGCCCATGAACAGGTAGGAACAAGAGTTAGGGACCACTCATGAGACAACCTTGACGCGGTGAGTGGCTTACTATGCTTTGGCCAAAATATAAACCAATGTCTCGTCCAGCATGGAGGGCAGAGTGCTGGATGTAGTGTGCGATCACATTTGCATTTTCCGTTTGTATATGTATTTCGCCATAGTGATGTGCACCTACAGGCAGGTTGTGCTGACCCAACCCCTTATTTTTTTCTTTGTAGTATATATTGGAGGCGTGGCGATCTCCTTGGAGTCATTGCACACCTGACCAGTTAATCTGTCCTTGAGGCTGGTTTTAAAGTCAGTATAAAACTGAGTCTGCTTGTATAGAACCTACCATTAGCCATCTGGCTCCAGGAGAAGTATATGGTGGGTTCAGCATGCATGTTGGTACTTGCATCCCTGGATCCGATGAAAGCTGTAATGGCACCGGACGGGGTTACAAGCAAAGTGTACTTGGCTTGCATGCTGACCTGGATTTTATGTGGCTGTCATGGCCCATGAACAGGTAGGAACAAGAGTTAGGGACCACTCATGAGACAACCTTGACGCGGTGAGTGGCTTACTATGCTTTGGCCAAAATATAAACCAATGTCTCATCCAGCATGGAGGGCAGAGTGCTGGATGTAGTGTGCGATCACATTTGCATTTTCCGTTTGTATATGTATTTCGCCATAGTGATGTGCACCTACAGGCAGGTTGTGCTGACCCAACCCCTTATTTTATTTAGACAGTTTCCCTTTATGTACATGCCAGCCCGCCTCACAAATGACACATTAACCTTTTTTTAAATGTCTAAATATTTATAGGATGGAAAGTGAAGATGGTGATACCTTTGGCGTGGAATTTGCAATTTTTTGACTGTTTCACTGACATATCTAATGACTTATCTAATACATTTTCAAAGCAGCGGAGTTCTAGTACTAAAGAGTGTTGTCTCATCAGATACAATGATCTGCTCCGTGGCGTAACTACAGTTGACTGGGCCCCACAGCAAATTTTTTAACGACCCCCCACCAACTTCTGCGCAACCCCCAACTCATGTGCAATAGTGTTGAGCGAGCATGCTCGGCCGAACTGCTGTTCGGCTCGAGCATCACTATGCTCGGTACATCGGAGTGCGCGGCCGAATACTGCAGGTGCTAGAGTACAATTTAATACAATGAAAGTCAATGGGAGACCTGAGCATCAAACCAGGCACCCCCTGCTTTGAAGAAGAGAGGGTGTCTGGTTAACAAAAAAAGGTTAGAAATCGATGGAAACCCCATCAAAATGGTTTGGAACCAGTATTAAGAGGATGGCTGAATGCGTCTTGGACTCCTATTATCTACGACATACAATAGACAACCACACAAAGGCTATATGCCAAAAGCCAGGTATGTGCAAGCCATCAATCTATCCATGAGACAGATAACAGGCTTAGTCAGCATACCTTACAATGGCAGCCTTGTCATAAGACTATGAAACCAATAGATGGCGCTGTTTATGAGTCATTACAAACAGGGCAATAGTCTTCAGATACACCCTAGCAAGCTTATATTACCGCAGATAGAGTGCCGAGCACCCGCAGATAGATACCGAGCACCCGAGCATAGAGATGTGTTCGGCCAGAGCACACAAGCACTTTGGTGCTCGATCAACACTAATGTGCAACCCCCACTCCTATGGCTAGTCAAGATTTAGCTCTCAGACAAGGCCAGGCAGCTGCTCAGTCCGTTTCCTACAGTGTCACTGTATATAATGTCATTGTATATATGTACTGTTGAGGGGGCCCTGAAAATAAAACCTTTCAGACTCCCTTGTGAGTCTGGACTCCAAAGCACCCTATAGCTACGCCCCTGGATTTGCTGATTGATGTGTGTTTGACTCCTGAACAGATTTCACCTAGAGAAATTGCCACCATTAGATCAGATGAATGATTTTGTTCAGTCAGTGCTCACAGTGTAAGGTAATGTAGGGACTCACAATATTGTCAAGGGAAATGCTAACATCCATTTGTCAATGTATGTATACATTTCTAAGAGGAATAACAGAAAAATAGCAGAGTTTTCAAAGTTTCAAAGAAAATGCAGTGGAATGCAAAAATAATACAGAAGGCTACTGGTCCTCTTTAAAGGGCATTGGTCGGCGGATTTTTACGTATAAAACTAGATGAACTGTTGCATATGTACTTGGCAGCTGAAGGCATCTGTGTTGGTCCCATGTTCATATGTGCCTACATTGCTGAGAAAGGGGAAGTTTTAATATAAGCAAATGAGCCTATAGGAGCAATGGGGGAATTCCCATTACACCTAGAGGCTCTATTCTCTCTGCAACTGCCGTGCCCTCTGCACTTGGATTGATCGGGCCAGGCAGTGAAAACATCATCATACTTTGCTTGTCAACTATCTTCACTTTTCTCAGCAGTGCGGGCACATATGAAGATGGAACCAACACAGATGCCTTTAGTGCACATGCAACAAGTCAGCCAGTTTCATAGGTACAAATCTGCTGACAGATGCTCTTTAAACGATATAGGATGAGACAGAAGATAAAAAAAATATTGAGATTGTTCAGTGGTTGATACTTTCAATGGCTAACTGAAAAGATTATGACAACATTGCAAGCTGTCAAGGCTACTTGGGCCTCTTCATCAGTATCTGAAGATTCACATATTTATACACCAAAGTACTTAGGAATGATGAGGTAGATGAGACAAGTTATGTTAAACAAATAAATATGAGTGGATTGCTAAACAAACAGTTGTAGCAGTAAATTGTTGGAGCAATTATACATGAGGATTATAGATAAGCAGTGTAAAAGTTTTATTGTCCTCTAATAGATATCCAGTCATCAATGCGATGAACCAAAGAGGTATGAGGGGTACATTCATTAAAATATGTAGAAGGATATATATCCATTGAACCCATTAATTTCTGATCTGAGTGTGTCAGATGTGTCATAAACTTGTATTCCCAGGCTCTCCTCTCCTTCTGAGATTTGAAATTCCTCATTAATGGCAATACTTTCATGTCTGTGATGTTGTGGTCATGGCTGCAAAAGTGTTTAGGTACAGGCAAATCTTTCATTTCTTCTTGTATTATGTGGCGATGAGAGTTCATTCTTGTTTTTACTCTTTGACCAGTTTTACTGACATAGTAGGTAGTAGGACATTTGGTACATTCAATCAAATAGACCACATTTGATGTGGTGCATGTGAACTGGGGACCTGTACCTTGTTAGTGGTCATTTTGTATGAACAGGTCTTAAAATTGGTCTGTTTGCAGGGGAGTGTTCATGTTGTTGTTGGAGAGGACGGTGAGTTTATGACAATTATGTTTTTTAGATTAGGAAGCTGTCTATAGCACAAGAGTGGGGGATCTGGAAATATGGATTTCAAATGGTCATCTTTTTGTAGTATTGGATGTAGTCTCTGAGCAACCCTCCTTAGAATTTCCAGATTTGGGTTGTAGGTGACTACTAGAGATACCCGATGATTTTCTTAGAATTTCCAGATTTGGGTTGTAGGTGACTACTAGAGATACCCGATGATTTTCTTGTTTTGTTTTGTAATGTAAGAGCTCACTCCTTGTTATTCTGGTAGTTTAGTTTTCGACTGTAGTTGGATGGTATACCTGACACAAGAATGTCTTTTTGAGGTTTCCAGAGTGTTCAACCCTGTCGGTAGAGTTTAAACATATGCGGTTGTATCTGATAGCTTGACTGATGGAATTTTCTTTTGTGTTTGGGGTGGAAACTGTCCTATCTGAGGTATGTTGTGCAGCCAGTTGGTTGGTTTCTGGTAAAGAGTTTCTATTTTATTGTTCTGTATCTTAATGATGATGTCCTAAAAGTAAATTTTTGGGGATGAGACATACATTTTTTTGTTTGATGATTAGAAAGTATGGTAGGTAGCTTTAAAGCTTATATGTCATGCAATTGCTGTTTGTAGCAGTATTTCTAATTTCTGACATGTATAGCACATTAATAGAATATCACATAAGTGTGTGGTAGATGAAGGTGTACGTTTTGGGATACACTCTTGTCTCTAGAATAGGGGTCCCTGACTCTGTTCCACTTCACTCCATCTCTCATCAAGGTTGCAAAAGGTGATCGGGTTGATGGAAACAGCTGAGCTTCCTGTACTATGTTGTTTCTATCACTGTCATTCACTTCTATAGGAGTTATGGAAACAGTGTAGCATGGTGAGAATGGCGAGCACGGCCTCTTCTCGTAGTCTCGATGATGTGGCCAGCGGAATGGGATGAAGCGGGACAAGACAGGAGGAACCTCATTCCAGAGATAGGTGCGGATCCCTGATGTTGGACCCATATCTATCAGATATTTTTGGCATCTCCTGTGGATATGCAACAAAGGGGGAACATCATTCTAGAGATTGGTGCAGATCCCTGATGTTGGACCAACATCTATCAGATATTTTTGGCATATCCTGTGTATGTTCCACAAACGACTAAGAGACAAATTTTACACCACATAGCTAAGCATTATGACATTCTATATAAGCCAATCATCTAAACATCAAATAGAAAAAAAAAATTAAACTGACTGCAGAATTTTTGCCTGTTCATTTCTTTCATGTGACAGCAGCGCCTATGACACCACCACATAGCACAACGAAGCTGACAGCTTAATCTGACCTACTAATGGGATTACTGAAGACTCCAGGTCTATGTTCAGCCAGGCTGCATACCCCCAATGATATGTCACCATTAGTCCATGTAATCACCAGAGAACACTTTGTTTCCCGCACTTACTCATACAAAATCAGACATGTCTCAAGTTATTAGACATTTAATCCTTCACTTAATTTGTGAGATTAGAAACAACCAGTTATCTGTCTTCGTATATTTACACAGCTAATTTGTCTTACTCCAGTGTGTGGCATTCATTTTTTATCCGTAACAGAGGACGCCAGGCAAGTGTTGAAAAAGAGTTTCCCCCAACACAAATGGTCATCTTTGTTAAAGCTATTAGATTAGATTCAAGGCTGTGGATTGTCACTCCAGTCATCTGCTCCGAAGCTGACAGTAGAATTTTAGCATCTCCCCTATTTGGCTGATAGGAATTTGTCGTGAGCAAAAAGGTTTATGAAACATAACTTTACTGGAATATCATGTAATATGTAATTATATTAAAGAGTTTCAATTATTGCATGTATTCATGTAGAGAATAGGATGTGGAACAATTTCCTAATTTACATCTATTTAAAATCCAATTTTGCTCGTAGACCTTTATGTGGCCCTCATAAGTATCATGTGTCCTAGCTTTCAGTTAAAGCGGTTGACCCATCTCGGACATTGGGGGCATATTGCAAGAATATGCCTCCAATGTCTGATAGGTGCCGGTCCCACCTCTGGGACCCACACCTATACTTAGAACAGAGCTCGCAAAGTGCCGGAGGGTGCACCGTGCATGCGTAGTTGCCATCCATTCATTTCTATGGGAGAGACCAAAATAGCCGAGCACTGGCTCAGCTATTTCCGTCAGATCCATAGAAGTAATTGGGGTGGTGACCGCTCTTGCACAGTGTGCTTCCCATTAGTTTCAGTGGAAACGACTGGTGGCTCAGTGGTTAGGACTGGTGCCTTGCAGCAAATCCGACCAAGGGCAACATCTGCATGGAGTTTGTATATTCTCCCCGTGTTTGTGTGGGTTTCCTCCCACACTCCAAAGATATACTGATAGGGAATATTGGGGACAGGTTGATGATAATGCCTGCAAAGTGCTGCGGAATATATCAGCTTTTTATAAGTGAATAAAATAAATAAACTTCTGAATATTTTTATAGGAATCAATTGATGGTCTGTCAGTGTAAAATGTGTCACATGACTGGTGCCACAGTGGCGTAGGTATCGCCATAGCAACCATAGCAGTGGCTATGGGGCCCTACGCCACTAGGGGGCCCGTCCGACCGCATTCATTATTATTTTTTTTTTTATTAACACACACAGACACTACACACAGGCAGCGTAACTACCGGGGAAGCAGCTGCTTCGGGGCCCGACAGTTTATTTTCAAGTTAGTTAAATATCGATGACTTACTGTTCAGGGCCCCTTCACAGCAGCGGTCTTAATGTTCAGCCCCCCTCGCTAATGTGCTCTAATCTTACTGTATTCTAAAGTCTCCTGATGTGTCTGGGATTCGAACCCACAACCTCCAATGTATCAGTGTATCAGAGGCAAATTAACCCTCACAGCCATAAAGGAGGCATTGCAACGGACTGAAAAAATTTGACACTTCTACTGTTATAGCTGGCTAAGTGTACATCTATACACATGACAGCTGCCCCAACACACCCAGCACTGCTATATCTCTATATGACAGCTATCCCAGCACACTCAGCTCTGCTATATCTCTATACATGAGCAGCTGTCATGTGTATAGATGTACACTTAGCCAGCTATAACAGTAGAAGTCTCATAATTTTTCAGTCAGCAGCAAGGCAGCTGTTATGGTCTTGAGGTTAGGTGCTCTGCCTCTGATACAGAAGGTCGTGGGTTCGAATCCCAGCAGAAACCTTTTCTGAAATACAAGCAGTGACTCCATATATGGACATACAGGGCGGGACACAATACAGGGAGGGACACAGGAAGAGGCTGCATCGCATCGCTGACATGGAGGTAAGTAGAAGTGTTTATTTTATTTTTTTTAATACCCGACTGTTACTGCCATGGGGGGAGCGGGGGGCACTTGATACTGGCACATGGGGGGAGGGGGGTTGGCACCTGACCTGATACTAGCACCTGGGGGGGGGGGGTTTGGCACCTGATACTGGCACATGGGGAAGGGGGGGGAGAGGCACCTGATACTGTGGATGGCACTGTTTAGGGGAGGGGGGATCTGTGTATGGCACTATTAAGGGGAGGGGGATCTGTGGATGGCACTATTTAGGGGAGAGGGATCTGTGGATGGCACTATTTAGGGGAGGGGGGATCTGTGGATGGCACTATTTAGGGGAGAGGGATCTGTGGATGGCACTATTTAGGGGAGGGGGGATCTGTGGATGGCACTATTTAGGGGAGGGGGGATCTGTTGATGGCACTATTTAGGGGAGGGGGATCTGTGTATGGCACTATTTAGGGGAGGGGGATCTGTGTATGGCACTATTTAGGGGAGGGGGATCTGTGGATGGCACTATTTAGGGGAGGGGGGATCTGTGTATGGCACTATTTAGGGGAGGGGGATCTGTGGATGGCACTATTTAGGGGAGGGGGATCTGTGGATGGCACAGAGGGGGGGGGGGGCCATATTTTTTTTTTGCTATGGGGCCCATGCATTTCTAGCTACGCCCCTGTGGTGCCATCTTTCATTTACTTTCAGCGAAAGTGGATACTCATTAGAAAGTGCTGCTTGCGATGTCATGGATTTGTCACAACCTTTTTCTAAATAATTTCCTATTTATTTGGAATGGTTGTCAGGAGCTGTACTTGGCAATAACAGCTAACTGTCAGGAATAGGAAAGCCTGACCCTTGTCAAAAATAGGTATGGGTTTTAACTTGAGATGTGGGAATTGATTCTAACCAATTGATTTGTTTCATCAGCAGAATGTCTTCACCTGTGTGGGGGCTGTCTCCATAGGTGAAGAAGCACCCACCTGCCACTAGATTTACAAGACCGGATATTTCACCCGGTCCTGACAATTTCCTGCCTGCGCCTCCCCTCCTGTTAGCAGAGCAAGGGCAGAGGCTCTGCTTCAGTGCAGAGTCTGCGCAGTTACAGCTTCTAAGCCAGAGAGGAGCCTCTGCCCATGCTCTGCTAATTAGGAAATTGTGAGGGCCAAGGTAAATGTGCAGCCCAAGGATGGCCCCCTAGGTGAAGAAGTCATAATGTTGAAATGAGTTGATCAATTAGAATTGAGTCTCTCATCTTTAGTTTTAACCTGTATGACAACTTTTTAGTGGAAAAGGTCATAACATATGTACAGTGGTCCCTCAACGGAATAAAACTACAACATGTTGTAGTTTTATTCAGGCTGCCTCTCGGCATGTTTGCTGCGTTGCATCCAGACTGCACGGTGCACTAGCGGTAGCACGGATTCGGCAGGCTGTTCCCCCGCCAGAACAGCCTGCCGGAGAAGGCTGCCGCAAGTGTGAAACTAGCCTAACTCTATGGAAAACTAATAATTGGCTCTGAAAACCCCAAATTTCAACTCAAAATAATAAATAAATAAAAATTACGGTGTTCTCCAGCGGGATATATGACTCAAAGTCAGTATAAAAAAATGACTTAACCTTTGTCGCAGCCTTTCCTCCACCCCCTGGCCCAGATTCGAAACACAGGAAATGCCTAGAGATGCCTGTTAAGTCAGTCTCTGGCTGAGGTGGGACACTACTCCCTCCAGTGATTGGCTGAGCAGGGGTCTCCTGCCAATTCCAGTGTGACAAGTCGGCATCAGGAACCAGAGAGCCGCTGGGATCGGTAGGTATCCACTACAACCAATCAGTTGTACCAGTGAAATGTCTATTATGATATAAGTGCACACATCATAGTGTTTGCGGCATTGTAAAGTTGACTGTGCTTTCCAGTTTCAGTAGCCCAGGAAAATCCAGATGTTGAAAATATTGTAACCGTAGGTCATTGTAACTTGAGGGATCACTGCTTTACTGTTGAGTATGAAAGAATTGCATTTGTGAGGATATATTTTCCTTCACCCATTTCACTTCCTAAAGTGTAATTCAAGTGAAGGTCATTGAAGCCAGATACTGGAGCTCTCCCGTCACATTATAGGTATTAATCTTTACAACATCAGTAAAAATCTCACCCTTGCCTCGTAAGTCCCTAGGTGGACTGATCTCCTGCAACTCATGATTTAGAAGCACACTGGTAGTATTTCAATAATGGGAACAGGCAATAGTTTGATAGTTCTATATATTTCATGGTTTTTTTCATTAATGTTCCACGACTTTACCTTGGCATTGCACCCTAGAGACCTTCATCATGTACAGTTCAGCCTGACTTGTCCTTGGTGTTTTAATTACTGCCGAGTAATGTGATCTGATGCCCTGTCTGCAGTGTTGTTTTATGACAAAGGGCGAATACTCAAGATATGATGCAATATTCTACCTGAATGTCAGGGGTGTAGCCATTGGGGGTGCAGGGGTAGCAGTTGCTACCAGGGCCAGGAGCCTGAGGGGCCCAAAGACCCTTGTGCCGCATAAAAAGACATCAGTATTCTAGAAACTGCATGCTGGTCAAGTTACACCTCTGGCTGAAGAGAAGATGTTAGGCCAAGAATTTGGCATTGGGGGAAGGGGGGTGCTGTTAAAATGTTTGCCTGGCCACAAAGCACTGAGGGAAGGGGGGCTCATGCTGAACTCTTGCAACAGGGCCCATGAGCCTTTAGCTACATCCCTGCATTATATTATTGACAGTTATGTACTTACCTGTTATATATACATTGTATTTTTCATTTTTATGGTATGAGAGTAAGTGATCTTCTCCTTTTAAAAAGTGGTCCAGTAACCAGGGCCGTGGAGTCGATAAGCCAAACTTCTGACTCCAACCCCACTAACTCTGACTGCAGCTGTAACTCCTTCATAAACGGATCATGTATAATAATTATAATATTTTTTATCTTAAAGTCTCTGTTGGTACATTTCTACTAAACACAACTCCACACAAAACGGACTCCCGCTCCACAGCCCTGACACTTATAGAATAGGGCAATGGCAGGCACGTTTCAATAGTAAGCGGATAGAATACAGGCTGCCATCTACAATAATGTGTATTCAGCTAAAGGTGTCCATACACATTAGGCTAAAAAGTTGAGGAAACGGCTAATTTCAACCTAAACAATCATTCATCTGGTGAAATATATCAATGAATAATTGATTTAGACCGATGACAGCCCGTCATCTGGAAAGAAGTCAGCTATGTTGAAAGTTCTTGTCCTATAGTCACTAGTCAATGTAAGAAGACCACTATTGTTGAACCGTCAACCTACATCTTTCTAATGTTTTTGACCACTGTTACAATGGAGCAGACTCAGGGAAGCTGGATGGAATTAGAACTCTCTCCTGCTCTATTATCTGTAATATAGTAACCAAGTACACATGTCCAGGGTCACCTTTCACTGACTTGAGGTAAAGCTACTCTTCCAAAGAAGATATGGAACATATGCAGTATTAAAGAATATTGCTATCCGGAGGCAGGTTAAGCAGGCCGTGCCTTTTCTGTTCTTTCCATTCACTGTAGTATTCGTCAGTATCCAAACTAGAGACACAGTGAGGTCATTTTATGAAAGTCAGTGTATAGGCCAGAATACTCCTTTAAAATAGTTAAGGACCCTTTACATGAGCCGAGAATTATTCAGATTATCGCTAATGAGCATTACTAGTAACGCTAGTCTGCAATGATCTTGCAGTGTAAGGGCTCTTTCACAAGAGCGGATCTCGTGTGTGGAATCCGCTGCGTGAAAGAGAGCCAAGCCCCGTTCCGGACAGCAGAGGCACGGGGCATTATTAGTATTGATAATGCTCCGTTCCTCTCTGTGATCTTTTTACTAGAAAATCACAGTGACAACTATATCTCACTGTGATTTTGTAGTAAACAGGTCACAGAGATGCACGGAGCATTTTCAATCATGTTAATGCTCCGTGTCTCTGCTGTCCGGAACGGGGCTTGGCTCTCTTTAACGCAGCGGACCCCACGCACGGGATTCGCTTGTGTGAAAGAGCCCTAACTGCACCGCCGATTACACAATGAACAAGCAGAACGCTCGTTCATCAAGTAATTGTATCTTTTGTGCAGCACAAAAGATCATAGTTTCCCAGTGGCATATGGTGCTGTGTAATTACAATCTGCTGCCGAGAAACAGAGAGACAGTATGGGGAAGAGCAATGGCATTAGCCGGAGAAGATGAGGGGGATATCTGCATGGAAATGTACTGATCTCCTCCGCTAGAGATCAGCAGATTGTTGGGAAGGAATGCTTCATTTCCGACAATCTGCTAGATCGTCGTCCCATGTAAAGGGACTTTTAGGTCACTTTCTGAGGGCCAAAAATTTGTGCTTTTTTGTGCCAGTATTATTTGTGCAACACCCATACCTCATCAGAGCTGGAGTTAGAGTATCATAGAAGCAAATAAGCATCTGTAGTTGGTCCTGGGTTATAAGTACTAATGCAAAATACTGATCATCACGTGAAAGTGGCCCTGATGAGGTGCCTTTACCAATTGACCAATGGTGACACCTTTAATCGGCCAGGTCAGAGAACCACCATTTAGGCCTCTTTCACACAGGCGTCATGTTTTTTGTCCGGATAAGACGCGGGTGCGTTGCGGGAAAATGCGTGATTTTTCCGCGCGAGTGCAAAACATTGTAATGCATTTTGCACGCGCGTGAGAAAAATCGGTATGTTTGGTACCCAAACCCGAACTTCTTCACAGAAGTTCGGGTTTGGGTTAGGTGTTCTGTAGATTGTATTATTTTCCCTTATAACATGGTTATAAGGGAAAATAATGGCATTCTTATTACAGAATGCATAGTACAATAAGGCTGGAAGGGTTAAAAAAAAATAAAAAAATTAACTCACCATAATCCACTTGATCGCGCAGCCAGGAATCTCTTTTGTCTTCTTCTTTGCTGTGCACAGGAATAGGACCTTTGATGACATCACTGTGCTCATCACATGGTCCAATCACATGGTTCATCACCATGGTGAGGGAGCATGTGATTGGATCATGTGATGTGACGTCACCACAGGTCCTTAGCCGGCAACTCAACATTACAGAAGAAGACAGAGATCCGCAACTACGCGATCAAGTGGACTCGGTGAGTAATTTATTTTATTTTTTTAACCCCTCCATCACTATTTTACTTTGCATTCTGTATTCAGAATGCTATTATTTTCCCTTATAACCATGTTAAAAGGGAAAATAATACAGATCGGGTCCCCAGCCCGATCGTCACCTAGCAACCATGCGTGAAAATCGCACCGCATCCGCACTTGCTTGCGGATGCTTGCGATTTTCATGCGGCCCCAGTCACTTCTATGGGGCCTGCGTTGCGTGAAAAACGCAGAATATAGAGCATGCTGCGATTTTCACGCAACGCACAAGTGATGCGTGAAAATCACTGCTCATGTGCACAGCCCCATAGAAATGAATGGGTGCGGATTCAGTGCGGGTGCAATGCGTTCACCTCACGCATTGCACCCGTGCGGAATACTCGCCCGTGTGAAAGGGGCCTTACTTGTTACAATTCAATAAAAAATAATAATCGCTTTTATTATTATTCATTTTATGCATTCACATTGAATACTTAGAATCATGCATCCTCTTAGGGAAAAACCACAGCAAATAACCATGTTTTTCAGGTGTTCTTGATCAACTCTACCAATACAGAAACAAGAATTTAGTAATAGCAATAAAGATTTTTTTTTAATAAACAACCTATAGTTCAACTCGCACGTTCTTAAAAATTACTAAGGTGTTTTTGGTTATTACCGGGGGGAGCGCGAATACTTCCATACTGAAAATGGAATAGAAAATGTAATATATTGGCTGCCTATTATTTGTATATTTTCTGTTGCTTATATAGGGCAATCTTATTTCACAGGCCTTGCCCTGAGTGGCTCACAAGCTAAATTTCCCTGTTTTAGACATACAAAGTAGCTCTAGTCAGCCAGACAAGAGACTGCTCCAAAGACAACTCTCACTCTTTATTTTGGAGGAGTCTCTGGTATATCAGACATAAGCTAATGTGTATACCTTTTTTCCAGGGGCATTGCCTGAAAATGTCTCCATACACCTGACAGGCAGCGTCGGACTGGGGTTCCTTGGGCCCACAAAAGAAAAATTATTCTCGGGCCGAAAACGTATATATTATACATAAAGTCTAATAGGTTTTGAATCAGAGCGATAGACCCTAATGGCAAATGAATGCTCCTAAAGCAGCTTCAAATGGGATGTTTCGCCTGGACCTTAGAGTCCCACTATGGCTTCAGAGACTGGGCCTATCGGAGGATCCTTTGGTACTCTGGTGGGCTAGTTCAACCTTGCTGATGAGTCTCTTCCATGAAAAACAGTGCTCACTGACATATTTCAGATGATGAAAACCAGTGTCATCGGACCTTTTTTAGATGCACACACTAGATCCAATTAACCTGTCAGAACATACAGAATCCCTACAGATATTGCCCTTGGTCGGATTTGAACCCAGGACTTTAGTAATACGTGGCACTTAACTGCAATCAATGCAGGGCAAAAGCTTCCATCTAATAATATAGCCACAAACCCAATCCATTTGGTGGCTTCTGTGTAGAGATGAGGTTTTCTCAGCTTTGTATGTACAGTACAGACCAAAAGCTTGGACACACCTTCTCATTCAAAGAGTTTTCTTTATTTTCATGACTATGAAGGCATCAAAACTATAAATTAACACATGTGGAATTATATACATAACAAACAAGTGTGAAACAACTGAAAATATGTCATATTCTAGGTTCTTCAAAGTAGCCACCTTTTGCTTTGATTACTGCTTTGCACACTCTTGGCATTCTCTTGATGAGCTTCAAGAGGTAGTCCCCTGAAATGGTCTTCCAACAGTCTTGAAGGAGTTCCCAGAGATGCTTAGCACTTGTTGGCCCTTTTGCCTTCACTCTGCGGTCCAGCTCACCCCAAACCATCTTGATTGGGTTCAGGTCCGGTGACTGTGGAGGCCAGGTCATCTGGCGCAGCACCCCATCACTCTCCTTCATGGTCAAATAGCCCTTACTTTTAAAGTTTTCCCAATTTTTTGGCTGACTGACTGACCTTCATTTCTTAAAGTAATGATGGCCACTCGTTTCTCTTTACTTAGCTGATTTTTTCTTGCCATAATACAAATTCTAACAGTCTATTCAGTAGGACTATCAGCTGTGTATCCACCTGACTTCTCCTCAAAGCAACTGATGGTCCCAACTCCATTTATAAGGCAAGAAATCCCACTTATTAAACCTGACAGGGCACACCTGTGAAGTGAAAACCATTTCAGGGGACTACCTCTTGAAGCTCATCAAGAGAATGCCAAGAGTGTGCAAAGCAGTAATCAAAGCAAAAGGTGGCTACTTTGAAGAATCTAGAATATGACATATTTTCAGTTGTTTCACACTTATTTGTTATGTATATAATTCCACATGTGTTAATTCATAGTTTTGATGCCTTCAGTGTGAATCTACAATTTTCAGTCATGAAAATAAAGAAAACTCTTTGAATGAGAAGGTGTGTCCAAACTTTTGGTCTGTACTGTATGTCAGGGTTTTTTTTGGCCCCCAGTGTGATTCTGTTTCTGCATCTTATTGTCTTTACAGTTTAAACTTGGATCACTCAAACTCAGGAATGCCCCAGACCCCGCTGAAATCATCAAAGACTTAATTGATTATTGCTTGAACTGTGCAACAGAATTACATAGTAGAAATGAACATCTGCTGAAGGAAAATGAAAGGCTCCGGCAGGACTGGAATCACATGCATGAACAGTAAGAGTTTTTTTTACATCCACTTCTATGTATAAGCTTGCAGAGTGTGCCATGTGTTGTTATAATCCACTAGTCACAATTCAGAGGACTTCTTTTAGGAAAACTTTTGAGGACAAAAAGGGAAAAAATGCTCATAGCAGCTAATTTAATTACAACTTTTATTTTCTGAACGGAGCTCGAAACATGAGAGCTGGAATTTGATTAGCTGATGTTTTGTCTACACTAGTATTGATATATATGTCCGTATACACATTCTCTTCTCGTCACTGTTTAGACACGATAGCCATAATGGCAAAATCTACAAAGAGAATCTCTCACCCTGGAGGATCTGACATTTCCAGGTATTTCCAATCACTTCCCCTGTGGTGACGCTACAGGGGAGCTGAACAGTTGCTGACGGTTTCCTCTGCAGATTACAGCTGATCGCAGCGGTCTTTTGGGACCCTTCTTGAAAAAAGCACACATCCCCTTTAACATTTGTTCTTTATTTTTCAGGCTTGACAAATCTGTGAACAGCAAGGAGGAACTGGAACGAAATCTTTACACTAAATTTACATTGGTGTTAAATGAGAAGAAAGCAAAAATTAGAAGTCTTAATGAAAAGTTGTCACAGACTGAACAAAAGGTGTCAGAGAAAAGGTATGTACAGAAATTTGCAGTACATTTTTCATGCAAGTCCTAAAAGTATCGGGGACAGTGTAATGATCATGCCCACAGAAGATGTTACCAGTCCTGTCTCGTATAATATTGGGAGTGAAAAAAGAAATCACAGAAAATAATGCACTAAAACAGTAGATGCAAACATAACATATGGACTAATTATAAAAATCTGAGACTCTTAACCAATATACACTGAATAAAAATATAAACACAACACTTTCGGTTTTGCTCCCATTTTGCATGAGCTGAACTCAAAGTTCTGAAACATTTTCTACATACACAAAAGACCCATTACTCTCAAATATTGTTCACAAATCAGTTCAAATCTGTGTTAGTGAGCACTTCTCCTTTAGTAACATAGTAACATAGTACATAAGGCCGAAAAAAGACATTTGTCCATCCAGTTCGGCCTGTTATCTTGCAAGTTGATCCAGAGGAAGGCAAAAAACCCTGAGAGGTAGAAGCCAATTTTCTCCACTTTAGGGGAATAAAAAATTCCTTCCCGACTCCAATCATGCAATCAGAATAACTCCCTGGATCAACGACCCCTCTCTAGTAGCTATAGCCTGTAATATTATTAAGCTCCAGAAATACGTCCAGGCCCCTCTTGAATTCCTTTATTGTACTCACCATCACCACCTCCTCAGGCAGAGAGTTCCATAGTCTCACTGGTCTTACCGTAAAGAATCCTTTTCTATGTTTGTGTACAAACCTTCTTTCCTCCAGACGCAGAGGATGTCCCCTCGTCACAGTCACAGTCCTGGGGATAAATAGCTGATGGGATAGATCTCTGTACTGACCCCTGATATATTTATACATATTAATTAGATCTCCCCTGAGTCGTCTTTTTTCTAAAGTGAATAACCCTAATTTTGCCGAGATAATCCATCCCACTTCACAGGTGTGGCATATCAAGGTGCTGATCAGACAACATGAATATACACAGGTGTGCCTTAGACTGCCCACAATAAAAGGGCACTCTGAAATGTGCACAGTTTTGCCTTACTGGGAAGGTGTCAGAAAACCAGTCAGTATCTGGTGTGGCCACCATTTGCCTCACGCAGTGCAACACATCTCCATCGAATAGAGTTGATCTGGTTGCTGATTGTGTCCTGTGGAATGTTGGTCCACTCCTCATCAATAGTTGTGCGAGGATGCAGAATGTTGGCAGGAATTGGAACAAGCTGTCGTATACGCCGATCCAGAGCATCCCAAACATGCTCAATGGGTGACCAGTGAGTATGCTGGCCATGCAAGAACTGGGATGTTTTCAGCTTCCAGGAATTGTGTACAGATCCTTGCAATATGGGGCTGTGCATTATCATGCTGCAACATGAGGTGATGGTCGTGGATGAATGGCACAACAATGGGCCTCAGGATCTCGTCACAGTATCTCTGTACATTCAAAATGCCATCAATAAAATGCACCTGTATTTGTTGTCCATAACATGCACCTGCCCATACCATAACCCCACTGCCAACATGGGCTACTGGATCCACAATGTTGATGTCAGCAAACCACTCACCCACACGACACCACACACTCTGCCCTGAACAGTGAAAACCGTGACTCATCCGTGAACAGAACACCTCTCCAACGTGCCAGACGCCATTGAATGTGAGCATTTGCCCACTTAAGTCAGTTACGACGACGAACTGCAGTCAGGTCCAGACCCCGATGAGGACGACGAGCATGCATTTGAGCTTCCCTGAGACGGTTTCTGACAATTTGTGCAGAAATTCTTTGGTTATGCAAACCGATTGTTGCTGCAGCTGTCCGGGTGGCTGGTCTCAGACGATCATGCTGGATGTGGAGGTCCTGGGCTGGTGTGGTTACACGTGGTCTGCGGTTGTGAGGCTGGTTGGATGTACTGCCAAATTCTCTGAAACGCCTTTGGAGACGGCTTATGGTAGAGAAATTAACATTCATTGTACGGGCAACAGTTGATGAAGTCAGCATGCCAATTGCACGCTCCCTCAAACATTGCGACATCTGTGGCATTGTGCAGTGTGATCAAACTGCACATTTCAGAGTGGTCCTTTATTGTGGGCAGTCTAAGGCACACCTGTGCAATATTCATGCTGTCTAATCAGCACCTTGATATGCCACACCTGTGAGGTGGGATGGATTATCTCAGCAAAGGAGAAGTGCTCACTATCACAGATTTAGACAGATTTGTGAACAATATTTGAGAGTAATGGGTCTTTTGTGTAGGTACAAAATGTTTCAGAGCTTTGAGTTCAGCTCATGCAAAATTGGAGCAAAACTGAAAATGTTGCATTTATATTTTTGTTTGTATTTTGATCAAAGTTCATCTGTGCCCACCTACCCAGCGCCACAGTGGTCTCAGGTCTGGCAGGTCCTACTCTATACCTACCTATGCAGTTGTGCATCTATGTTCAGGAGAGCAGACCCTGCACATATAGTGTGCTGCTCCTGGTTACCTCTGTGTGCATCAACAACCAATGAGAGGAGGAGCACACACAGCTATATGTACCACCTTAATCAAGGTCGCCTTTTAGATAGGTGGGGAAAAAGTGCACATGAATGCTTCTCCCAGAATAGAAGCGCAGTTACATTTGAAGGTGCCACTCCTTCAAGACAAATCTAAAAAATCACTAAAACAGTAGCATTTATGTGCACGCAGCTCGGACTAAAATCACTGCAAAAAATGTACCAGAATGATACGCAACTGACAATACTAGCTAATTTCTCCGGCCAATGTTAAAAGCTGAGAACTTTGCCAATATCTTCCAGTCAGGAACATATCGGAGCCCCTCATGCACCACGTCACGATGTCTTAGCATGCATGGGGTCCTACCACTCAACTGCCCATGGTGTGTGAACAGGGTCTGAATCAGTGCTAGAAATCAACTCACAGCCAGGCCCAATGCACTGTGCGGTAGAATAAAGCTGTGAGCTGCACCCACAACAGACCATGTGACACACAAGCTACCAGGTGCAAAAGAATGTTACCCACAAAATAAAGTGGCACATTCCATACACATAAAGACAAATACTCTCTGAAAAAAGTGGCCTAAACAGGTGAAAATGCTCTAAACCCAGACACTGTAGCGTGTCTATAACCGGAGGAGGAATTCCTCCGCATGCGGTCCGCAGACAACGGCAATCCCCAGCAAAAAAAATGCGTACAATGGAGGATGCCGGGGCGGACCGCATGCACCACAAGCTCCTGCGTCACATGGTCTGTTGTGGGTGCGCCATTTTCTCTTTACTAGCACAGTGGAGAAGGAGGGAGTCCCTCCCTCCCCACTGTGACTCGGCCACCACTGCCACCAATGAATATAAAACATATTAATACAAGTATAGGCAGCGGTATCACAGACCCGGCCTCAATAACAAGGCATGCGATATGCGGCAATTAATCCCTCAGGTGTCACATCTGAGGGGTTAATTACCGCGGATCGCATGCCCTGTTATTGAGGCCGGTCTGTGATACCGCTGCCGACACTTGTATAAATGAGTTAAAGAGGACCTTTCATTGGTCCAAAAAATATGAACTTAGTAGCAGGCTACATAGAGCGGCGCCCAGGGATCTAAGTGCACTTACTATCATTCCTGGGCGCCGCTCTGTTCGCCTGCTGTGGCCCCCGGTATTTTCAACATTCAGAACAAGGAGGAGGAGACACCAGTGTCTATCCTCCCTGACAGCAGTGCTGTCCAATCGCAGCTCAGAGCCAGGGATGTTTTTTTTCTTCCTGGCTCTGAGCTCTGCGCTGCGATTGGACAGCGCTGCTGTCAGGGAGAAGGAGAGACACTGGTGTCTCCTCCTCCTTTCTCTAAATGTTAAAAATATTGGGGGCCGCAGCGGGCAATCGGAGTGGCGCCCAGGAATAATAGTAAGTGCACTTAGATCCCTGGGCGCCGCTCTATGTAGCCTGCTACTTAGTTCATATTCTTTGGGCCCATGAAAGATCCTCTTTAATTACATTAATTGGAGGAGCAGTACGCCCCCCCCCTTGGTATTAGTATCATTGGTGGTGCAGTGCGCCCTCCCAAAGCGCCCCCCCCCCCCCCCATTATTAGTATCATTGGTGGTACAGTGGCCACAGGCCCCCCCCCCCCCCCCCCTCATTGTTATATGGTGGCCACAGGGTCCCCTCCCCTCCATTGTTGGCAGTGGCAGATTACACTGCTGGGGGCTCCAATTGGTTACCATGGCAGCCAGGACGCTACTGAAGCCCTGGCTGCCATGGTAAGCTCCCTGCTGTTGTGTGTACTATGCACAGGGCAGCAAGGAGAGTGTGAAGTCCTATTCACCCTGATACAACTCTAATGGGGTGAATAGGACAAGGGATAAAAAGATCCAGGTTATAGCTCCTAAGGGGGGGGGAAATGGTTATTAAATAAAAAGTAAAAAAAACTTAAAAGCTTAAATCGCCCCCTTTCCCCATTTTACATATAAAATTTACAAACAATAAAAAATAAACATATTACATATCGCCACATCCGAAAAAGTGTGAGCTATTAAAATATTAAAAAATATTTCCGCTCTGGTGAAGGTGGTAACAGAAAAAAAATCAAAACTGCGCAATTCTCCATTTTTAGTCACCTTGTCTCCCAAAAGATGTCACTGGATATGAGAGGTATGTGGTGTCGTATTCTCCTATATGTAGTGCTGACTCACTACTGTCACCTGCGTCTCATCTTCTCCGTCAAGTCCTTTTTTTAATTATATGCATTTTAAATTTGGCGACTAAAAAATTTAATTTGGCTCCTAAATTTTTTAGTTTAGGAGCCAATGGCTCCTGGTTATTTTTTATTTTTTGTCTGGAGCACTGCATTCAGACCTCAGATCAGTCCCCCCCAATGTGAATCACTCCCAGACCTCATATAACAGCCCCATTTAGACCTCAGATCAGACCCCCTTATGTGAATGACCCCCAGACCTCACATAACAGCAGATAACAGCCCCATTTAGACCTCAGATCAGACCCCCTTATGTGAATGACCCCCAGACCTCAGATAACAGCAGATAACAGCCCCATTCAGACCTCAGATCAGACCTCTCAATGTGAATGACCCTCAGACCTTAGTACAGACCTCCTTGCTCAGAGCAATTGAAATAAAAAAAAATCTACTTACTCTCCCAGGATCCAACTCCATCCCTTCTTCTTGTCGCACGCTCTGCTGTGACCTCAGGGAGCGCTACATTCACCTCTTCCCGGTCCTCCAATACTATTGAGCGCTTCCATAATGGAAGTGGCCATTAGTATTCACCCCATAAGACACAGTTTTGGTGGGAAAAAGTGAGTCTTATTGGGCGAAAAATATGGTATATATGGTTTGGTATGAAAGTGGCATAACAGGATGTATGGCCAGTACAAAAAAAATAGCTATTTGTTTGGATATCCATCATAGAAGCAGACATCCGTAAAGGATTCTGAGAAATCGGAGGAAATTGGTATGAAAATTATCCCAGCAGGTGTATTTCGGAAGAACAACATACCGAGGTGTACTTAATTACTGAGTGTGAGTTGTGGGGGATATACAGAAATGGGATGTATTGCAATTGGCCACTGGATATGATCGTAGATGGACATCTGGAGCCGTTGCAATACAGTACGTCATATCTGATGAAGCGGGGTTGCATACAGCCAGGTGTGTTAATTCACAGAACAGTAGGTACTGGCACACAGATAAGTCACACAGGCTGTACCAACAGCCTCTTCATGATCCAGAAATCTGTGTATGGTGTGCAAGTGTTTTAATGGCACCATTTACTGTTACGTACAATGTAGTGGGAAGCTGCCAAAAAATTCCAAACACAATTTTGCCACAGTTTTATAGGTTTTGTTTTTGCGTTGTTTCCTATGTGGTAAAACTGACCTGTGCCATTCATTCTCCAGGTCAGCACGATTACAGTGATACCACATTTATCTAGTTTTTCTTGTGCTTTAATACTCAAAAAAAATAAATAAATAAACTTTCGAAAAAGTTTATTTATATATTTTTTTTCTTTTCATCACCATATTTTGAACCCTATAACTATTATGTCTACAGAGCTGTATGGGTTCTCATTTATTGCGGGACAATCTGTCGTTTTTATTGATACCATTTTGGACTGTGTATGACTTTTGGTCACTTTTTATTTAATGGATTTTTCGGTGAGGTAAAGTGATGAAAAAAAATGACAAATCAGCCATTTAGATTTTTGTTAATGTTACGCCGTTCGCTGTATGGGAATAATAATTTTTACATTTTAATAGTACGGGTGTTTTCTGACGTGGCAATGCCTATGATGTTTAATTGTTTTATTGTTTATTTTTTATACTAGGGAAAGGTGGTGATTTGCACGTTCAAATTTTTTTTTTTTTTATATTTAATTTTTTTTTTTACTTTTTTAACTTTATTTTTGTAACTTTTTTTAAGTTATCTAAGTGACTATAACAAGCTATCATTGGGTTGCTACTTGTATTCTGTAATGGATATCTATCCATTACAGGATTCAGTTTAGTCCAATGCAGTGCTACCACCTGCAGGCCTGCATTAGAATATACTAGTAGTTGGCCTGGAAGCCTTGTACAGGCTCAGGCCTATTATTATTATTGGATGCCTTCCCCGACCAGGTCGGCAAGTGCGCGGCTTTTGGCTTTATCACTCTCAGATGCTGTGGTCACATTTAACCACAGCATCTGAGAGGTTAGATGTGTGTGATCGGCATTAACACCAATCGCAGACATTAGCCTCAGCCTCTGCTGTTTTAAAACAGCAGAAACTCTGTGGTTATTGCTCCCGCTGCACTGGCGAGTGGGCACCATCTTTAAAGCCTGGACTTACGCCGTATAAGTACAGCAGAGATCTCAAAGTTGTTAAGGTGTACCTGTCATTTTTGCACATCACAGAAAGCCATTTTAAGTTTAAAAATAATCGGTCATTCATTAGATGTATACCAATTATTTATTTTTATTTCCACAGCAACAGTTCCCTTCCGTTTGACACTCTCCCTATTGCAGACTACAATGGCTCAACAGATGAGGAAAGCTCAGAGGTTAAGGAAGAGCCTGGTAAGAGAAAAGTGGAAATAAAGGAGGGAGGGGGAATGACAGAGGAAGCAGGGGGTGCAGAGTGCACAAAGTGGCTTGGCCCTGCCTTTGGTGCACTTAACTGCTCATTTGCATCTGGATTAAGAGTGTATATTCTCCAGAAAGAATCAACAGATCGCTAAGTAATATACACTGTGTGCAGAATTATTAGGCAAATGAGTATTTTGACCACATCATCCTCTTTATGCATGTTGTCTTACTCCAAGCTGTATAGGCTCGAAAGCCTACTACCAATTAAGCATATTAGGTGATGTGCATCTCTGTAATAAGAAGGGGTGTGGTCTAATGACATCAACACCCTATATTAGGTGTGCATAATTATTAGGCAACTTCCTTTCCTTTGGCAAAATGGGTCAAAAGAAGGACTTGACAGGCTCAGAAAAGTCAAAAATAGTGAGATATGTTGCAGAGGGATGCAGCACTCCTAAAATTGCAAAGCTTCTGAAGCGTGATCATCGAACAATCAAGCGTTTCATTCAAAATAGTCAACAGGGTCGCAAGAAGCGTGTGGAAAAACCAAGGCGCAAAATAACTGCCCATGAACTGAGAAAAGTCAAGCGTGCAGCTGCAAAGATGCCACTTGCCACCAGTTTGGCCATATTTCAGAGCTGCAACATCACTGGAGTGCCCAAAAGCACAAGGTGTGCAATACTCAGAGACATGGCCAAGGTAAGAAAGGCTGAAAGACGACCACCACTGAACAAGACACACAAGCTGAAACGTCAAGACTGGGCCAAGAAATATCTCAAGACTGATTTTTCTAAGGTTTTATGGACTGATGAAATGAGAGTGAGTCTTGATGGGCCAGATGGATGGGCCCGTGGCTGGATTGGTAAAGGGCAGAGAGCTCCAGTCCGACTCAGACGCCAGCAAGGTGGAGGTGGAGTACTGGTTTGGGCTGGTATCATCAAAGATGAGCTTGTGGGGCCTTTTCGGGTTAAGGATGGAGTCAAGCTCAACTCCCAGTCCTACTGCCAGTTTCTGGAAGACACCTTCTTCAAGCAGTGGTACAGGAAGAAGTCTGCATCCTTCAAGAAAAACATGATTTTCATGCAGGACAATGCTCCATCACACGTGTCCAAGTACTCCACAGCGTGGCTGGCAAGAAAGGGTATAAAAGAAGAAAATCTAATGACATGGCCTCCTTGTTCACCTGATCTGAACCCCATTGAGAACCTGTGGTCCATCATCAAATGTGAGATTTACAAGGAGGGAAAACAGTACACCTCTCTGAACAGTGTCTGGGAGGCTGTGGTTGCTGCTGCACGCAATATTGATGGTGAACAGATCAAAACACTGCCAGAATCCATGGATGGCAGGCTTTTGAGTGTCCTTGCAAAGAAAGGTGGCTATATTGGTCACTGATTTGTTTTTGTTTTGTTTTTGAATGTCAGAAATGTATATTTGTGAATGTTGAGATGTTATATTGGTTTCACTGGTAAAAATAAATAATTGAAATGGGTATATATTTGTTTTTTGTTACGTTGCCTAATAATTATGCACAGTAATAGTCACCTGCACACACAGATATCCCCCTAAAATAGCTAAAACTAAAAACAAACTAAAAACTACTTCCAAAAATATTCAGCTTTGATATTAATGAGTTTTTTGGGTTCATTGAGAACATGGTTGTTGTTCAATAATAAAATTAATCCTCAAAAATACAACTTGCCTAATAATTCTGCACTCCCTGTATATGATTACATTCAGCTGAGCTAGCCTTATAGGGCATTGTGTCTTGTTTATCAGGGAATCTCCTGGTGACAGGCTCCCTTTAATATTTCATAATATAATATCTAAAATGCAGTTGACTAGCAAAATGATTGTGAAACACATATAAGAATATAACATAGAAAATAGCTGCAGTCGATCAGTCCACAGTCTAGTGTAAATGCTGCAGTCAGTGTAAAGTCCGCAGTCTTCTCTAAATGCTGCAGTTGATCAGTCCCCTGCCTAGTGTAAATTTTTCAGCTAGTGTAAACACTAAAATTTATCTATCCGTAGTCTATTGTAAATGCTACAGTCAATCAGTCCACAGTCAAGTCTAACTGCAGTCAGTCTAGTGTAAATGCTGCAGTCGATGAGTCCACAGACTAGTGTAAATGCTGCAGCCAGTCAGTCCTCAGTCTAGTGTAAATGCTGCAGTCGATCAGTCCATAGACTAGTGTAAATGCTGCAGTCGATCAGTCCATAGACTAGTGTAAATGCTGCAGTCAATCAGTCCACAGTCTAGTGTAAATGCTGCAGTCGATCAGTCCACAGACTAGTGTAAATGCTGCAGCCAGTCAGTCCTCAGTCTAGTGTAAATGCTGCTGTCGATCAGTTCACAGACTAGTGTAAATGCTGCAGCTAGTCAGTCCTCAGTCTAGTGTAATTGCTGCTGTCGATCAGTCCACAGACTAGTGTAAATGCTGCAGCCAGTCAGTCCTCAGTCTAGTGTAATTGCGGCTGTCGATCAGTCCACAGACTAGTGTAAATGCTGCAGCCAGTCAGTCCACAGACTAGTGTAAATGCTGCAGTCAATCAGTCCACAGACTAGTGTAAATGCTGCAGTCAATCAGTCCACAGACTAGTGTAAATGCTGCAGCCAGTCAGTCCACAGTCTGGTGTAAATGCTGCAATCAGTCAGGCTACAGTCCAGCTCAATGAGTTAGTTGTTATTTAAGTTTTTTTTTAGATAGTGTAGAGAAAGGGATGTTAAAACTTATTGTAATGTACTTTATTAGTGAAATATGTTTTTTTTATACTAGAAAACAGGGTGTAAAGAGTCTCCTTAGCAACGCACTAACTGATCATTGCCAAGGAGAGTCCATCTTCAGCATTTTTCTGATCTCTTAAGATCCCTGTGTGTAACAGAGGCTTCCAGCCTGCCTCGCTGTATGTGCCTTATTTCTGCTGTGTCCTGCTTAAGTGATTTGCTGCCAGCGCTAACCGCCAGCAGCTCTGATAGTTTAGCTCTCCTTATTGTGCTTCTTGGTAAGCAGAGGGCAGAACGCGGGGATCGGAGCTTCTAACTCTTGGCGATGATAGTAAGGCCTCATTCACATGAGCGAGATTTCCGCGCGTGTGCAATGCATGAGGTGAACGCATAGCATCCGCAATGAATACGGACCCATTTTTTTCTATGGGGCTGTGCACATGAATGGGGATTTTCACGCATCACTTTTGTGTTACGTGAAAATCGCAGCATGTTCTATATTGTTTTTCACGCAACGCAGGCCCCATAGAAGTGAATGGGGCTGCGTGAAAATCGCAAGCATCCGCAAGCAAGTGCGGATGCGGTGCGATTTTCACGCACGGTTGCTAGGAAACGATCGGGATGGGGACCCGATCTTTATTATTTTTCTTTATAACATGGTTATAAGGGAAAATAATAGCATTCTGAATACAGAATGCATAGTACAATAGGGCTGGAGGGGTTAAAAATAAATAAATAATTTAACTCGCCTTAATCCACTTGTTCACGCAGCCGGCATTTCTTCTGTCTTCTTCTCTGAGGAATAGGACCTTTGATGACGTCACTACACTCATCACATGGTCCGTCACATGATCCATCACCATGGTAAAAGATCATGTGATGGACCATGTGATGAGCGCAGTGACGTCATCAAAGGTTCTATTCCTCAAAGAAGAAGACAGAAGAGATGCCGGCTGCCCGAACAAGTGGATTAAGGTGAGTTAAATTATATATATATTTTTAACCCCTCCAGCCCTATTGTACTATGCATTCTGTATTCAGAATGCTATTATTTTTCCTTTATAACCATGTTATAAGGGGAAATAATACAATCTACACAACCTTGAACCCAAACCTAAACTTCTGTGAAGAAGTTCGGGTCTGGGTACCACATTCAGTTTTTTATCACGTGCGTGTAAAACACATTGCACCTGGGCGATAAAAATTGAACAACGGAACGCAATCGCAGTAAAAACTAACTGCAATTGGGTACCTACTCGCGCAGGTTTGCCGCAACGCATCCGGACCTTATCCGGACACGCTCATGTGAAAGAGACCTAAGTGTTTAGTATTATAGCAGGTTGACTTTAAAGGCTATGTACACCTCCGGAGGCATTTTTTTTATGATTGCATGTTACTCATTTTTGGCTAAAAATCTTTTTTTCAATTGGCCTTTATTAAAAATATTGAGCTGTTCTGTCACAAAGGGTTATCTGTTTTTCTAGCTGTGTGATTGATACTTTCACTTTTACTTTGTGCCACCTAATAAGCCTTATCTGTAAACTACTGAGAGGTCATAAACACTTATTTAAGCCACGTTCTGATCGGTAAGATAAGAACTAAGCTATAATGAGTGTTTAGGAGGTGAGAGAGCAGAGATAAGGAGTCCGTCTGCTCCTCAGATGACGGAAAAGACAGAAAATCCAAAGGCTGCTACTAGAGCATGTCAGCTCTGTACAGAAAAAAGGAAGCCATATTTTTTATATCTAAATGCTACTGTTAGTCCACCCACAGTCTTTTCTTTCAGGCTTAGGAGCCAAGGACACCCAAGTGATTTTTTGGGGATCTTAGCTATAACCAGTGACCCACAATGTTGTCTTTCCGTCTCTAGTGATATACTGTATCCATGCATTCAGCAATTAACTCAATGTTTCAGACTCACAGAAAACTTGTGATTTACTTTTTCACTTACGTTTGTGATAAACGCAATTCATCATACTATTATTATTAGCTGTTACTTGTGGGTAATTACTCTTATAGAGAAATATACAGTATCTTTTGAAATAGTAAAATAGTTGCTGATGCATCCAAGGTTTAGGGATGTGAAATCTCTCTTGTGCAATGCCAGTCCAGTCATTTTACAGGAAAAGCGAAATGATCAGTCATCTGTCAACTGTGAAGCATGATGAGAGACGTAAATGTAACTGTCCACCTGCTTCCTTTACTACAACCCATTCGTGCTGGAAAGAATTTGTGTAAGTTGTCTAGAAAATAAAACTAATGCTTTAAACATTTCCAAGGCTGGTCAACAAGTAAACGTGCGCCAGTGCTGAACTGTGATCATCTGCCGAACAGTGGAAAGACTTATTTCACTTCACAGGGTTTTGTCACATTTATTCGCCACACCTTAGTCTTTAATTATACAAGAAATCAGTCATCAGCCCGGTTCTATTTTTATTTATGCAATGCACATATGTGGAAGGGGATTTTTTTATGTACTCTTTTATTTTTAGAGATGTGCTGATCATTCCTTCATCACCTGTATAGACAGTGCAGTAGAACAAGCTTGATTTATGGTGTGACGGCCGTGCCACAAAACATCAGCACTGGCCGCGTGCTACCTATTGGCTTTAGTGGGTCCGTGATTCGCAAGATGTGGCGAAAGATAGGACATGTCTCATCTTTTACGGTGCAGAGGCCCGGACCCAGAAGCACATGGAAACACACGGTAGGCTTTCCAGGTCCGTGTCTCCACACTGCAAAATGTAGAACATGGCCTATTTTTCACCGCTTCTTGCGGATTATGGACTCATTGAAGTCAGTAGGTCTGCAACGTGATGTGGGGTGCACACGGCCGGTGCCCATGTTTTGCGGATCCCCGCTATGCAGTCTACAAACCAGACACATCTGTCAAACGTTCATGTGAATGCAGCCTACACGGGACAAATGGCAATGAAGGAGCTTTGTAGGGGAATACTACTTCTCCCGTCATACCAGGCAGTGACTGTCCAGACAGCCGTCAATGTCTTCCCTAAAGTAAAGCCACATGCACATGTCTACAGTGTGTGCATGTCAGCTCAGATATGATGCCAGAAAGTACTGGGAGAGTAAGGTTTGTTCAGTATATATTAGATCCAATTCCACGTCACGATTTTTTCATACAGATGTATTTTTCTACTGACAGTCATCTATAATATTCTTTTTTCCTAATCAGTTGTTATTTTTGGTAGAGAACCTATAAAAGGACACTGAGAACTACTAAGCTAAAAAATATTATTTTATTAGATATATGATTAAAAACATACAAGGAGATGACAGACAAATGCAAAAAGTGCAGTACTATCCTGGGAGAGTTTATCAAGTACAACAGTGTGATAAGGTAAGTGACCTAAATGTAGGCGCCTATAAGTAGAAAAACTACTATATAAGATATATATTGAAAGGGTATCCACTATTGATGAGAGTGCAAGTAGTAGCATCAAATATAAAGTGCAAGTGTATGACTTGGTTTTCTGTAATGAGAAAGATTTTCAATGACCGGAAATATACAGATGGAGCACAGCTGAATCTAGGACTAAATTGTTCATCTGAACCCACTGTAGATACAAAGATTACAATTCAACAATCACATTTTGCTATGTTGGGCATAGTCAGATCTGCTTCATGTGTAGTGTTCCTGGGGCCATCATATCAATTTTCTTTCATCATTCATGATTCGCGTTTTATGTTTTGTTCAGTCCCACACTGAGCAGGACTCGTATCTACCTATACTTAGTGTCCTCAGGCTGTTTGGTTTTCGTCAAGTGTGAGCAGACAGCTTGTTTGCATGGTGTACTAGGACCAGATTATTTCTGATACTCGCCATTCATTACAGCTTTGTCCGGAAGCTCATCTACGTACAGATTACATTAACAGCAATATAATTGACCAGAGATCGCCCTCTGCATTCTCCTCTGATATGAGAGGAAGTGAGTGAGATTTTCACCTTTTAGACACTAGGGGCGGCTTAAGAACCTTCCCGGATCTGTGGGTTCCTGTTGTTCTCTTAAATAACAGTGTACAGTCCTTGTAAGCAATTACTGGTTTACTTACAGGTCTTAAGAGCTCATTCACACTTTCACGTGCAGTTTCATATTCCCTGCCATTTTTTTGTATGAACTTTAATAGTTTCCAGAAGAAGGAAAATATGACATTTGGACAAGTTTCACGCACAGTGTTCAGGTGTTTTTTGTTTTGTTTTTTGTTAGGTGGTCTAATACACAGTTGCCTAGTCTTTGCTGGGGTTGTAGAAGTATAAGTTTGTTTTGTTTTGTCTTTTTGGTTTTTTTTTGTATTTTTTTTTTTCTTTAATGGCATTTTAGGATTGGAGAGTTTTTTTCTTCAAAATACAGCATGTTGAAGGTGTGCTAAACCAACACTTTAAGACCACAACGCTAACAGGCATTTTTGTTAAGAAAACAAACAGAAGCCTTGGTCTGAGTGAGCCCTGTTAACATTGACAGTGTTTGCATACAAAAAGTGTGTATGGCCTGACTTTTAAAGGGATTTTCCTAGCAAACAATATATCTGTAAAACTGCTCTGAATGCTGTTGCATTCCACTCTCTGGTCTGCCTCCATGGTCTACTGCCTGGTCCAGCAATGACATGTTGATATAGGGGCATGTGTTAGTGGCTTCTGTGGTAACCTGCCCCTGTATAAAGATGTCATTGCTGGAACAAAAAGTAGAGAGCAGCGGGGGATCCATGAGGGGAGTATGGATGTTTGTTTTTATTTTGTAAAGTCATTCAGAGCAGTTTTGCCTGGAAAACCTCTTTAAAGAGCACCCGTCACCAGGATCAACCCAGTTAAATCAGGCATGATACCTGATAGGGTTGATCTTGCTTATTAAAAGGATACCCGTCTTGTGAAAATCAGCTGTGGTGTTCTCGAGAGAAAAGATTTTAATTATTTATGCAAATGAGGGCTTTGATGCACTGAAGGGTGGGGCCTAACCCCTCAGTGCACCTCAGCACTACAACTTTCCAGTGCTGTCCCCTCCCCTTGTTGCACTGAAGCCCTCATTTGCACAAAGGATAAAAGTATTTTTCTCTCCACAAAACCAGCACTGATTTTCATAAGACCGGTATCATTTTAGTCGGCAAGTGTCAATTTTTCTTTCAATATGTTTTGATTGTGCCAAATTGGTCCTTCATTATGTTTCAACCTCCTACCCTCATACAGAGACCTCTGGTGAGGTATCATACATTCAACAGAAATGTGATCCTTCTGCTCTATGATATATCCTACTGCATGTATAGTAGTGGTGTCCCCCAACATTTTATTATGTGCCACCAAGAAATGGGCCTACACATAAGATAAGGGTCGGCGGAGCGATCTACCGAGCATGCACATGTGCTGAATGAGGAGAAAGCCACTGTCTTATCTTCTGAGAAAGGATGGGCATCTGAAATCCATCATGCTTGATCTTTATCTTCCCTGACATGAGCCATCTGGGGAGAGACAGGATGGCCCCATACACATTAGATGGTTGGCCAAACCCACCTAAACTGAAGAGTTCTACCTAAATAGGTCTAATGTGTGTGGCCAGCAGGCCATAAATAATAAAAAAAACGTAGACTCGATCCTACTCTTTTTTTGGTACTAGATACTTGACAACGTTTTTATCTTGGATTTGCCTGATCCATTTGCCCTCCCAGGAAATAATCCACCACCATTGCTGCTTGGCAGCAGCTTTCTACTCTCTCCCTTTTTGGAAATACATACAAACTTGGCCGAACTGAGTCAGGAGAGAAAGGTGTCGGCCAAATGAGTGTTCAGCCGACAGCTATTGAAGGCACATTGGGGGAGATGTATCAAAATGGTGTAAAGGAAATTTGGCTTAGTTGCAGATAGATTTTGCCGCCAGAGGAGCTCTGAAAAATTATAGGTGAAATCTGATTTGCTGCTATGGACAACTAAGCCATTTTTCCTTTACACCGGTTTTGATAAATCTCCCCTTATTGTCATGTATAGCACACTATTCCCATCCTTTCTTCGCCCATTCCTCACTGCCCAAACACCGTTATATGGCCTTGTGTGTTTCTTTCCCTTTTTTTTTTTTCTAATTTTTCCTTTGGTTAGTCAGGTTTGCTTCTGCATTCTTTTTAGCTTATGTGAATCAGTACTGCAAAGAGTAGAAAAGATAATGCACATAAGTCAGTCTATGTGAGTAATACAAGCAGATTTCCGTAAGAGCATAGCAAGCTTCCCAAGTCACCGCTGGGTCACAACACAAGTATTGCTATGCAGCCACACATGAAGCAAAGGGAGCGTGACGTCCTCCTTAAATAATTCCTGTAGCATAAATAATAATAATGAAGATTACAATAATAATTACAATAGGAAATGCTGGTTTATCGCCATAACTAAACTTTGTAATTTACTTGTAGGAAGCGTTCACGTGAGTCTACCTGAGATTGTTACATTTGCTATATCAAAAGCCCGCCGTCAGCCATTTATCAATCTGTTCAGCAGCTGCTATTATTAACGCTCTTCTGCTGATCAGTGGTATTGTGTAAAGAGCCTTCAGGAGAATCCTTTCATTGATTTTCGATGCCTTTTGAGAAATGATATTGTGAATGACTGTGTTAAGTGGATTATGATAATGAAGGCAATACATCACTCTCCTCCATATGGGAAATCTAGGCTTTATTCTAATTTTGATGGAATAGCATTTACAGATTTCTGAACTTCAATTAGAGAAGCACGTAGTCATGGGGATCTGCTAACAGTACTGTTGTAGACAAATCATATGCTGAATGACCAGTATTGGGACCCAGACCTTGTAAATGCTCTTGTATCTGGGCAGATTTATTGTGTTTCTTTTGCAAGCATAAAGGACTAGCAAAGTAATATAGGGTCCTGCATTCCTGTTTGTGCCATAAAAATCACAAAAAGCTTTCCTAGTTTATGAAATACATTTCCTTACATAAATCGAGACAGCAATTTGGTAAGTTATTACCAACATTGACCACACTAAGTCAGACCTGGTTCACACTTCAGTGATTTCCATCAGTGATTCTGAGCCAAAACCAATAAGGAATAAGGGAAAGATCTGCTCCTGTTCTGTGTTTTTAACCCGCACCAGTTTTTGGCTCACAATAACTGATGGAAATAACCGACCAAATCACTGATGTGTGAACTAAACGCGGGTTTAGACTGCACGATGTAGCAGCCGATTGTCGGGGAGGAAGCGTTCTAGCTTCCATCTGAGTGACTGTGAATGTGGTATGATAAATGTTATCTACTTCCCCAGTTTTTTGTTAAAGGGTTTCTATCACTTCGTATCACATATTTAGCTGTCAGACACTGTCAGCGATCTGCTAGTGTCTGCTCTAACAAACCATCCTAATATGATAGGTTTTGGGGCAGCCGTTTCGCTAAAATAAGAACTTATATCTATATGCTAATGAGCCTCTAGGTGCTATGGGGGCGTCATTAGCACCTAGAGGCTCCGTCTACCTTCATAAACTGTCGCCGCCCAGCGCGTCCCTCCAGCCCGCCCATCTCCTGCTGAATGTGATCCTCCCCGTGCGCGTCTCTGTTCGGCGCATGCGCAGTGAATGTCTGACCGCTTCCCTGCTCAGACATCTCCACTGCGCCTGTTCCTCGGAGCACTATGATGTCATCGGCGCAGGCGCAGTGGAGATGTCTGAGCAGGGAAGCGGTCAGACATTCACTGCGCATGCGCCGAACAGAGACGCGCACGGGGAGGATCACATTCAGCAGGAGATGGGCGGGCTGGAGGGACGCGCTGGGCGGCGGCAGTTTATGAAGGTAGACGGAGCCTCTAGGTGCTAATGACGCCCCCATAGCACCTAGAGGCTCATTAGCATATAGATATAAGTTCTTATTTTAGCGAAACGGCTGCCCCAAAACCTATCATATTAGGATGGTTTGTTAGAGCAGACACTAGCGGATCGCTAGTGTCTGACACCTAAATATGTGATACGAAGTGATAGAAACCCTTTAAGACAATGAGGAACATTTATTTACAAGACTGAAACTCTCATATGCCAGTCTTGATCCCTATGCTCTGGAGTGAGATGCTCTCTGGCAGCTCTGTGCCAGGAACTGAAGTCTATGCCAGCTAGGGGCGTAGACTTCAGCTATAAGTTAGGCCTGTATATGGAATATGTCATAGTAAATCCAGGGGACCATGCTAAGCCCGCCCCTCCCACTAAGCCGTACCCTCTTTTCTCACCACCTGAGAAAAGTAACCAGAATCTGAAAAAGTCGCAAATAAGGCACCCACCATAATTTGCAACTTTTTACTCTACAATTGTGGTACAAAAGCTTTAGTAAATGTCCCCCATTGTATTATACCTCCTTATGGAGAGCGCCTAATCGTGTGAGGAGTCTTATGGTCCAGGCAACACTCCTCTGAAATTCTGGGAAGAGGGTATGCAAATAAGCTCTTAGCAAGCTCCTACTCCACCAGATGTAAGGTAGTTATCCTATAAGTTATTGTTTGACCTGAGCAATGGTATACCAGAAAGAATGGTCCCGCTCAAGGTCCCCCGAAAGCCTAAGGGTCCATTCACACGTCCGTATGTGTTTTGCGGATCTTCGAAACACGGACACCGGCAATGTGCGTTCCGCATTTTGCGGAACCGCACATCGCCGGCACTCTCATAGAAAATGCCTTTTCTTGTCGGCAATTGCGGACAAGAATAGGACATGTACTATTTTTTTGCGGAACAGAAGTGCGGATCCGCAAATGTGGATACGGACAGCACATTCCGGCCCCATTGAAAATGAATGGGTCCGCACCCGTTCCGCAAAATTGCGGAATGGATGCGGACACATTTTGCTTAAAAATAAAAATTTCTCATAAATAGAGGAACAGATTTTAACAAGAAAAGTACGGTTATTTTTCCGGTCACCTACGCTACTTGGAGGTATGATTACTTTGAAACTGATTTGGAGGTGACAGAATCCCTTTAATGAGATATGTGTCTTCTATGGTGTTTTTTCCCATAAAGACCTCTGGAAAATGTGTGCATTTTCAATCTACATGTATGATCTCATATATTATTCACAAGTCCGGCTCTGATGGGAAACTGTTCAAGTGCTGACGTGTTATGTTTTTCTGCTAAGCAATACATCACACAGCTGTACTTTCTGCTTTATCATGCACTTGACTTGGATTCCGTAGACACAGTAAAAAAAACCACTATACTGTACATTGACCCTCATGTATTATGTTGTATTCTCTTACGCTGGTGTGAAAAAAAGACTGTATACTTCTGTATGCTCATTTTTATTTATTTTATGCCCTAGTTTCATTAAACATTTTAAAGATATTTAAATAAGAAAGATTTGTTTTGCCCTCTGAAGTAAAAAGATTAGCATCAGTTACCTATGCAGAGGCCGGGGCACTACAATTATGGCAGAAGACAAAACTGCCCAGGCTTACAGTTCATTTATACATTAACCTCAGTAAGGTGAGGTGAGCTCTGGCAATCAAAGGAATTACCTTTAAATGAACTCATTACCTTTAAATGAAAACATTATAGAAATTTAAAGAAAAAAGAACTGTGTAGTTTGGAGGAGACTCTGTACCATCTTGTCAAAATTTGAACCATGGTTCCTGCTGAATATTGAAAATGTGTGTGTCATTGTGTATAGGCATGCATGGTGCTCTAGAGTAAAATGAATGCGTAAGTCTCTTTCCCATTTGGCAAGTTATGACAGATGTGAGAAAATAATAATTTGTATGGAATGGAAAGGGCACGTTGAAGGAACCCAGTCTCAGAGCATAGGTTTAAATACGGTACGGAAGTGGACATAGTAGGTAAGGGTTGTGTTAGGAGAAATCATTATTGTTTGCTAGAATCTGCAGCTGGGGCTGGGTATGTTTGATTTGCTCTGAGCCAGGATCAGAAAGAGCCAGGAACTGCTCCTTGTGAGAAAAGATTGATTGTCCAGTGTAGAGTGATGAATGAAAGAGATGAGGATGATGAAGAAGTAGAAGTGAAGCAATGAGAGGGTGAAATGACATTGACGCTATGACGTCAGGTAGCCATGGAGCTGCTGCAATAGAAAACTAAAAAAAAAACAACTTGCTCTAGGGGGAACCAAGTTGATTGTTAGACACCGACACCAGGAAGCCCAGCAGATCAGCTGTTTGAGAAGGCAGTAATGCTCCTGTAAGCGCCATGGCCTTCTTGCAGCTTACCAAGCACAACACTGTACATTGTATAGAGACTGTGCTTGGTATCGCAGCTCATTCACTTGAGTGGGACTGAGCTGCGCCTAGCCACGTCACCAGTAAATTTGACATCACTGGCCTAGAATAAACTGTGAGAAGGCCACGGAGCTCACAGGAGGGACTGTTAATCGGCAGGGGTCTGAGGTGTCAGACCCCCACGATCAAATACTGATGACCCATCCAGAGGATGAAAAGTGTCGGAAAACCCTTTTAAGTCAGCCATGTGTGTGCCGCTAAGTGAACCACTTAAAGGGAACCTGTCACCAGGATTTTGTGCATAGAGCTGGGGACATGGGCTGCTAGATGGCCGCTAGCACATCCGCAATACCCAGTCCCCACAGCCCTGTGTGCTTTTATTGCGTTAAAAAACAGTTTTGATCCATATGCAAATGACCTGATATGAGTCCTGTATCCGGAGAGGAGTCAAGCGGAAAGGAGCCCAGCACCGCCCCGCGTCCTCTGAATCTCCTCCTTGCTGGCTGACGTCACAGAGCTGGAGCGCCGAAATCTCACGATGCGCGAGCTAGCGCATGCGTAGTTCGTTCCCTGTGCTGATGCCAGTACAGGGAATGAACATGATGCAGACACTGCGCATGCGCTAGCTTGCGCATCGCGAGATTCGGAGGACGCGGGGCGGTGCTAGGCTCCTTTCCGCTTGACTCATCTCCGGACACAGGACTCATATCAGGTCATTTGCATATTGATCAAAAAAGGTTTTTTAACACAATAAAAGAGCAGAGAGCTGTGGGGACTGGGTATTGCAGATGTGCTAGCGGCCATCTAGCAGCCCATGTCCCCAGCTCTATGCACAAAATCCTGGTGACAGGTTCTCTTTAACCATATACATAGATATCTGGCTGCCCATGTCTTTGAGATAAGAAGGGTAGAGCTTACGCTATTTGCCAGTTTTTGAGACCCGAGGAATTTAGTCAATAAACAGGAAAGGTTGGCAAAGAGCAAGTGAAACAGAGCAGACGGAGTAACATGTTCGTTTTAAAAGTGGCACATTGCTCAAACAATATAAAGACAACCCCATCAGGTCATTTTTGATGATGCAAAGAGGAAGCAGAAAATTCTGATAAGACAGATAGATTGTGTCACTAGTGATGTGGATCAATAAATATTCTATGGAGAGTGTGGCCCAATCAAAATGGAAGAAACCCACCATAGGTGATTGTGGAGGGTAAGAAGATGCTGAGAGCTTCCGATTTTTGAAATTAGTTTTAAAGGGGTTGTCTCACTTCAGCAGATGGCATTTATCATGTAAACAAAGTTAAAGGTATTGTGCAGTGATTTATATTGATGAGCTATCCTCAGGATAAGTCATCAGTATCTGATCGTTGGGGGCCTGACATCTGGCACCCTCTGATCAGCTGTTTGACGAGCAGGCGGCGAAGTGCAGTGTAATGATTGAGTACTTGCTCTAATTACTTGAATGTAGTGAGTACTGGTTATTACACTTGGATGCCGCTCCACAGGAGACAACGCGTAGTGTCATGAAAAGTGTGCCGGAGCGCCACCTTTTCGTCAGACAGTTGCTGATAGGTCATCAATTTAAATCGCTGCACAACCTCTTTAATAGAAGGCTCTTACTAATGTTTTATGATTGTCCATATTGCCTCCTTTGCTGGCTTGGTTCATTTTTCCATCTCATTATACACTGCTCGTATGCAGGGTTTACAACTACCCTGTAATCCAGCAGTGGCAGCTGTGCTTGCACATTATAGGAAAGAACGACTACCTCTCTGGTGGTCAGGACAATCTGATCCTCATCTTGTTCTAGGACGTGGTACACGACCACAGATCTCCCAAACAGGGTGTAAATCTAGACTAAGGCCCTTTCATATGATCATGCTTTGGAAATGTAATATTTAAGAGGTAGTTTTTTTTACTAAGATTCACTTTTTTTGATCAAGCAGGAAATAACAAGTTTTCTATCAGAAAAAAAAATGCTCCTTTGTTTAGATATTGTTATTGCATACTTGCTTTAGTGCCCCCTTTTGTTTCTGTCTCACAACATTCACCTAATGTGCTGTTGAGAGCATGTTGCCTTTAATGGCTGGCCTGCACAATAGCACCCCCTTTATACTTTTTGGATCCTATTGGTTGGACTGAAATACTGAACATGTGTGACCACATTAGACACATTAGTTGGGCATTCAGAGACAAAATCAAAGGAATAACAAATACAGTTGCAAGAAAAAGTATGTGAACCCTTTGTAATGATATGGATTTCTGCACAAATTGGTCATAAAATGGGATTTGATCTTCATCTAAGTCACAACAATAGACAATCACAGTCTGCTTAAACTAATAACACACAAAGAATTAAATGTTACCATGTTTTTATTGAACACACTATGTAAACATTCACAGTGCAGATGGAAAAAGTATGTGAACCCCTAGACTAATGACATCTCTTAAGAGCTAATTGGAGTGAGGTCTCAGCCAACTGGAGTCCAATCAATGAGATAAGATTGGAGGTGTTGGTTACAGCTGCCCTGCCCTATAAAAAACACTCACCAGTTCTGGGTTTGCTTTTCACAAGAAGCATTGCCAGATGTGAATGATGCCTCGCACAAAAGAGCTCTCAGAAGACCTACGATTAAGAATTGTTGACTTGCATAAAGCTGGAAAGGGTTATAAAAGTATCTCCAAAAGCCTTGCTCTTCATCAGTCCACGGTAAGACAAATTGTTTATAAATGGAAAATGTTCAACACTGCTGCTACTCTCCCTAGGAGTGGCCGTCCTGTAAAGATGACTGCAAGAGCACAGCGCAGACTGCTCAATAAAAGGAAGAAGAATCCTAGAGTGTCAGCTAAAGACTTACAAAAGTCTCTGGGATGGGGGGGCGGAGCCAACTGAGCATGGTGGAAGACGTGTGAGCGCTGAGCACCTCACCACAGCACCTGATCTAATAGTTTTTAAAGTACGCTCACCAGTCTGACTATGGGCAAACTCAGCAAGGAGAGGAGCGGAGACGTGGGGCATGCAGTCAGAGCAAAGAAACCCCATGGGGACATGAATAAATACCTTTATAAGAAGATGGCCTCACCGGCAGGAAGAGGGAAGATGGCGGCGGCTGAGGACAGAGCGGCAGCTCTGGATAATGAGTCAGATGACGCCAGCTCCTGCGCTCCTTCAGACCTACCTGACGATGTCGACCCTGCACCGATCACCAGAGCCTTTCTTCAGCACTTTCTCCAGCAGCCTCTGGCACAAGCCCTGTCCCCTGTGCTTCAGGAATTGGCAGCCATTAAGTCAGAGGTAACACACGTGGGGCAAAGGGTGGAGGCGCTGGAGGACTTTCAGAAAGGGCTGGTGCAGCACAGTAAGGGACTTCAGACCCAAATAAGATCGCTAAGTGGATAGCGTTTTTCTCCACCTGGAAGACCAGGAAAACAGAGGAAGAAGGAAAAATGTGAGGATAAGGGGCATCCCTGAATCTGTGGCAGCGGAGGCTCTGACAGACAGTGTGAGGCAGATATTTGCCATGCTTGTAGGCGCAGAGCGGGCCGAAAACATCACTATAGAAAGAGCGCTCAGGCCGAAGCCTGCAGCAAGCGACCCGCCTAGGGATACAATATGTGCCCTCCTGAACTACCTTGACACTGCTGCGGTACTCAAAGCAGCAAGGGAACAAGCCAATGTCATATTTGAAGGAAATAAAGTTTTACTGTTTCAGGACTTGGCCGCCAGCACCCTAGCTAAACGCAAAGCGCTGAAACCTCTCACAGCTGAGTTGAGAGAGAGGAAACTACCTATGAGATGGCTCTTTCCCTTTGGTCTTAGCATCCAGATGAACTTCCCAAGATTTGGGAGGCGCTGGAGATCTCCCCGCTGGAAATCCCTTCATGGCTTCCTTCTGCCTACATGGAAAGATTGCCTAGATTTCCCGCCAAAACACCATGGCAAGCGATGTCCAAGCAAAAGCAACCAAACAAGAAGCAGCCGGCGGGAGACTGAGACTGAGATTTTGAACCCTAAGGTTTTTCTGTTTAGAGTTCCTTAGGATCAGCCTTACTTAATGCTGCTTCTAGTTCTAATCCTGGTGAGATAAGTCATCTCCGCCTTGTTATAAAAGTGTCTTATGTAATTGAGTTTTAGGGGTAGCCAAAGTTTACATGTGAACAACCCCAAATATTTCTTGTTGCACTTTGCTCATATGTGCCTGCATATTCTGTTCTGCTTTGGGAGATGAGGGGCGTCGCCACTTGTTTTTATGAGATGGTGAGATAATAATCTTGACCAGCTCGCGCCTCCCGCCTATCAGCTCCTAAACATAAACTATTGAGTCAGGTGGTCAAATGTTTGTTTTAACACAAGAAGATCGGATGACTGGGTCAACTAGACTTTTCTAGAGGTCTTTACCGATGTCCCCTCTCCCAATCTTTTATATTCAGTATTTCACAGCTTTATTGCGCCTATGGGGCCTGTGTGCCCTTTCACCTTGTTAATAACTGTTTTACTGTCCCTTCACCTAGTCCCTTTGAGTCGGGTAACATGGTCCACACCCAATAGAATAGAATTAGGTGCTTGTGCTAGAATATTATGACATGGCACACATCACACTTTACTCGCTTAATGTGAATGGCATGAATATACCTCAGAAACGTAGCCAGGTCTATCATATGCTTAGGAAGGAGAACCCAGACATAGGGCCAGATTTATCATTACTCTGACAGCTCACTCCACTTTAACATATGGCTAAAGTCAGTTTTAGCCAAGTCAGATTTATGATCGGCCCTTTAAGACTGTAATAAATGTGGTTTGACGGTAGCAGTTTATTCGTCAGTAAGCAGCTTTACAAAAGTCGCACGTTTTTATGAAAAAGTCGCACGTTTTTATGAAAAAGTCGCATGTTCTATTAAAAAGTCTCATAAGATAAGCATGGTCCTCACTGGAGTGAAATTGCGACTTTTTTGCGACTTTTTAAATAGTCCCAATAGTAAATCTGTTTAGAGATTCATTTACATAAGAAAACACGCCCACTTTCAGAAAACTGGCGAGCATAGTGCAGAGCAGAAAAAAGTCGCAAATTTGTGCGCAGTTTTAGCGTTTGGGACTTTTTTGGGGACTTTTTCACTCCATTATTCTGACCTGAGCTAATGATAAATCTGGCCCATAGTGTTTATACAAGAGACACATTATAGACATAATCATGTCCCCAATATGGCTAGTAAGCACTTCCCTGACTGGCATCACGCAACCCACTCCTCGGCATCAAGAGGCGTCTCTATAGGCTTAAGTAAGAACCTCTATTTTCAGGTAGCAACGAAATTGATAGACCCAAATGGAAGGTTTTTGTTTCTTATAGGGAAGGTCCTAAACACACCGGTCACTCTAGCCGCTGTCTATGCCCCAAACACAGGGCAAATTAAGTGGCTTCTTCAGATGCTTGATTCCTTGAAAAGCTTTGCTCAAGGCGTATTGCTGTTAGGAGGCGATTTCAATCTCCCGTTAGACCATGTGGTTGATTCCACGTCTGCCACGCCCCATTCATCAGAGAAACAAAGGCGCAGACTCCAGGCGGTCTTGGCAGACATGGGATTAAAACCTCATCCCAACTGTGAAGTATGGTCGTGGGGGCATCATGGTTTGGGGCTGCTTTGCTGCCTCAGGGCCTGGACGGATTCCTATCATCGAAGAAAAAATGAATTCCCAAGTTTATCAACACATTTTGCAGGAGAACTTAAGGCCATCTGTCCACCAGCTGAAGCTCAACAAAAGATGGGTGTTGCAACAGGACAACGACCCATAGCATAGAAGTAAATCAACAACAGAATGGCTTAAACAGAAGAAAATACGCCTTCTGGAGTGGCCTAGTCAGAGTCCTGACCTCAACCCGATTGAGATGCTGTGGCATGACCTCAAGAAAGCGATTCACACCAGACATCCCAAGAATATTGCTGAACTGAAACAGTTCTGTAAAGAGGAATGGTCAAGAATTACTCCTGACCGTTGTGCACGTCTGATCTGCAACTCTGCAACTACAGGAAACGTTTGGTTGAAGTTATTGCTGCCAAAAGAGGTTCAACAAGTTATTAAATCCAAGGGTTCACATACTTTTTCCACCTGCATTGTAAATGTTTACATGGTGTGTTCAATAAAAATATGGTAACATTTAATTCTTTGTGTGTTATTAGTTTAAGCAGACTGTGATTGTCTGTTGTTGTGACATAGATGAAGATCAAATCACATTTTATGACCAATTTGTGCAGAAATCCATATCATTCCAAAGGGTTCACAGACTTTTTTTTGCAACTGTATGTAAAGGCCATCTGTCCACCAGCTGAAGCTCAACAAAAGATGATCCGATATTATGGGAAGCCCACAAGGCAGTAGTTGGAGGCAAGCTCATCAGTTTAGGAGCTAAAGTTAAAAGACAAAAGACTCAGATTATAGACTCCCTGCTCTTACATATATCCACCTTAGAGAGAATACATAAAACGGCTCAAACTGCTGAGGTGTTGAACCAGCTAAAATCCCTTACATTCCAATTGAAGGACCAACTGAATATTAAATCCCAGAGAAATAAATCCTTCATCCCGATAATCAAGTCTAAGGAGGGACTTAGATCAACAACTACCCCAGCAATCGCAAGGGTGTTCTGTAAGTTCTATACCTCTCTCTATAACTCAGAGGAAAAAGATGAGACCAGAGCCCACGAGAATTTTCACTTGCAGTCCCGCATTGATGACTTTCTAAAATCAATTGCCATTCCTACTTTATCTGCCAAAGGTAAATCAGATCTATTAAAGCCGTTTACAGAGGACAAAGTTACTAAGGTTCTCCATGGTATTCCTTCCGGGAAAAGTCCAGGGCCTGATGGCCTCCCCTTAGTATACTATAAAAAATTAGCAGATACATTGATTCCACATTTTACGAAATTGTGTAACTCCATTATGCGAGGTTCGGGTCTTCCCCCACAGGCTCAGGAGGCAAACATCACTATTGTACCCAAAGAGGGGAAGGATCCGGAGGCTCATGGTAGCTGCCGACCTATCTCGCTCCTTAATACGGACTTAAAGTGGTGGGCTAAACTGTTGAGCCACAGCATATCTGGCTTGTTGCCTGGGCTTGTGGGCGAGGAACAGGTAGGTTTTGTGCAGGGAAGAGAAGGGCGACATAATATTAGTCGGGTGGTGAACGCTGTTTGCTATGCTAGGGAAAAAAATATGCCTTTAGTCCTACTGGGGACCGATGCCGAAAAGGCATTTGACAGAGTAAGCTGGACTTATATGCGTAGCGCTTTAAAGGCCTTTGGTTTCCCACCAGAGTTTATAACAGCTATTTTCTCCTTGTATTCAGCTCCTACAGCCCGCATTATGGTAAATGGCTCCCTGTCCGACCCTTTCATAATTAGAAATGGTACGAGACAGGGATGCCCCCTCTCCCCCACGCTCTTCATATTAGTTCTAGAAACATTGCTGCTGAAACTTAGACAGGACTCTGTCATCAAGGGAATCCAGCTAGGGAGCTTCATGCACAAGATGGCAGCCTTTTCTGATGATTTGCTATTGATGATCACCAATTAATCTTGAGAAATCTGAGGCCTTAGGGGTCTCGTTATCTCCCACCCACCTGAGACGGATTAAAACTTTGTCCCCTTTCAAATGGCCTACCTCTGCGATAAAATACTTAGGTGTATTAATACCAGCTAACCCCGCTCACATGTTTCGCCTAAATTACTCTCCCCTAGTAGCAAAAATTCATACGTTTTTGAATAAATCCTTGATGCCTAGGATTTCCTGAATAGGAAGGAAAAATGTGATAACTACATACATACTCCCCCAGTTATTATATATGCTTCGTTCCCTGCCAATCTCTGTACCTAAATGCTTTCTAGATAAGCTGAAAACCATTATGGGGAAATACCTGTGGGCCAATAAGAAAGCTAGTTTACCCTACTCCCTACTGACACAAAAGAAAAAGCAGGGAGGGATTTCGCTTCCAGATATATACACTTATGTCCAGGCTATACATTTGGAGAGGTGGTTAGCTTTGGTCAGACCATGTGATGCAATACTAGGGAAGCAGAAGGAGCTTTTGTTATGGCACAAAGTTCCCACACTTGGCGCTTCAGAACTTATAAGTGAAATTACCAAAAGCACTATTAAATTGTGTCAGAAATCTCCTGCGCTGAATCTTGGTAACAACCACCCGTCCCCAGCAACCCCACTTAACATGTTACCTCATGTGCTCTCTGACAAGATGGTTGAGACTAACCCGGTGTGGGAGTCAGTCTCTGAGCTCAGAATAAGAGATCTCTCAAGGTCTCGGGCCTCCTCTAACTACAGTCCTGATCAAAAGTTTAAGACCACTTGAAAAATAGCAAAGAATCCTATTTAGCATGGCTGGATCTTAACAAGGTTTCAAGTAGAGCTTCAACATGCAACAAGAAGAAATGGGAGTGAGACAACATTTTTTGAGCATTCAATTTAATGAAAACAACAAATAAACTGAAACAGGCTGTTTTTCAGCTGATCAAAAGTTTAGGGCCACACCACACTAAGCCCCCCCCCCCCCCCCCAAAACATAAATCCAACTTCCAAACATGAACTCAGTAATGAGCAGCTCCGCTGTTATTGTTTATCACTTCAAAAATTAGTTTCGGCATGCTTGATGCAAGAGTTTCCATGAGGTGAGTGGGAACAAGTGGTGAAGACTGCCGCACGAAGGCCATCTACTGTCTGGAACTGCCATCCATCCCCAAAGGTTCTCAATTGCATTTAGATCAGGGGAACACGCAGGATGGGCCAAAAGAGTGATGTTATTCTCCTGGAAGAAGTCCCTTGTCCTGCGGGCATTGTGTACTGTAGCGTTGTCCTGTTGAAAAACCCAGTTGTTACCACACAGACGAGGGCCCTCAGTCATGGGGAATGCTCTCTGCAACATCTGGACATAGCCAGCGGCTCTTTGACGCCCCTGCACTTCCTGAAGCTCCATTGTTCCACTGAAGGAAAAAGCACCCCAGACCATTATGGCGCCCCCTCCACTGTGGCACGTAGAAAACATCTCAGATGGGATCTGCTTGTCATGCCAGTAACGTTGGAAACCATCAGGACCATCAAGGTTAAATTTTTTCTCATCCGAGAATCAAACTTTCTTCCACCTTTGAATGTCCCATGTTTGGTGCTCTCTTGCAAAGTCCAAACGAGCAGTTCTGTGGCGTTCAAGGAGACGAGGTCTTTGAAGACGTTTTTTGTTTTTGAAGCCCTTCAGTCTCAGATGCCGTCTGATGGCTATGGGGCTGCAGTCAGTACCAGTAAGGGCCTTAATTTGGGTCAAGGATCGTCCAGTGTCTTGACGGACAGCCAATTGGATCCTCCGGTTCAGTGCTGATGAAATTTTTTGGGGTCTTCCACTTGACTTTTTTTGTTCCATAACCCTCAGGATCATTTAAGAAATTCCAAATGACTGTCTTACTGCGTCCCACCTCAGCAGCGATGGCGCGCTGTGAGAGACCCTGCTTATGCAGTTCAACAACCACGTTCAAAAAGGGAGAGTTTTTTTGCCTTTGCCATCACAACGTGTGACTACCTGACAGAAAATGACAATGAATACACATCTTTGCACAGATTTGGCCTTTTAAAGGCATGTGGTCCTAAAATTTGGATCAGCTGAAAAACAGCCTGTTTCAGTTTAATCATTATTTTCAATTAATTGAATGCTCAATTTTTTTTTTGTCTCACTCTCATTTCTTCCTGTTGCATGTTAAAGCTCTACTTGGAACCTTGTTAAGATCCAACAATGTAAAATATGAGTTTTTTTGGCATTTTTCAAGTGGTCTTTAACTTTTGATCAGGACTGTATTATAAATCCCTTTTGGGTGAGACGCCGAGGGTGGGAACTGCTATTCAAAAATGGGACTTTGAAGTCATGTGCAAGAGGTCTAAATCATCTATACACCTTCCACTGACAGACCCCACCTGGCTAGAGACCATGGCTCTATTACCAAAGCTGCCACCTAAAAGTCTCTCACTAATATACAGACAGATCTTAGCAAAAAGGAACGATCAACCACCCCCTTACTTGAGGGATTGGGAGTCTGAATTAGGCATCAGATTAGATGAGCCTTGCATTGCGTTTATAATGTCTCACTCTCATGGGTTTTCCAGGTGTGTCCGGGTCCTGGAAAACTCACTTAAAATCTTCACAAGATGGTCCCGCACGCCTGAATATTTGTATAAGATCCATCTAAATACGACAAGCGAGTGCTGGAGATGCCTCGAGGGCACAGGCAACATATCTCACATTTGGTGGTTTTGCCCTAAAATTAGGCAATACTGGATAACCATAGAGGAAACCATTAATAAGATCTGCATGGACCGCTTGAGGCTCACTGCACCTTTGATATTATTATGGAAACCCAAAACTAACTTCATCCCCCATAAAAATGCTTTACAGACCCACATGATTACAGCAGCCAAGCTCCTTATTCCTGTACTCTGAAGATCCCCTGACCCGCCAACCATATCTATGTGGTATGAGAAAATTAATCACCTATGTAGGATGGAGGGCTGGGGGACTCACAACAGATGGGGGTTCCTGGACACTTGGCAACCTTGGCTGACGCATATTAGAGAACAAACGGGAACAGGAACACACACAGACACTCTGGGAGTTCAAGGATCCCCTAAATAGATACTAAAACCCCCGGGACCTTTAATACCCCTGAGGTATGACAATACAGTAGCTGTGTAGCTCTTTCCTGCCACCCCCTTTTCTGTAGGTATTAAAATGTCAAAATATGAGACTACTGTGTGAAATTGAAAACAACAAGAGTAATTTTGCGTTAAGTATCACCATCAGCTGAAATCAGGATTAGAATGTGATCATACCCAACTACCGCCCCCCCCCCCCCCACCTGTTTGTGTTTAGTCCATTGATTTTTATTCTGCTCAGTCATTGGAATCTGGTCTCTCTATGAAATCGTATGATTCATGAAGCGTGATATGTAAGGTCAGATGACCCAAGCTCCAATGTCCAACACCTGTCATATTTGTGAATCTTGATGTAATGCCTTTAGACCAGTTGCACTGGTCCTGCCTTTTTTTCCAATAATGTTTGACATGATATGCATCTACTCTTTGTTTTTATAAATAAAAAGAGATTGATGAAAAAAAAAGTCTCTGGGATATGTTAACATCCCTGTTAGCGAATCTACGATACGTAAAACACTAAACAAGAATGGATTTCATGGCAGGATACCACAGAGGAAGCCACTGCTGTCCAAAAAAAACATTGTTGCACGTTTACAGTTTGCACAAGAGCACCTGGATGTTCCACAGCAGTACTGGCAAAATATTCTGTGGACAGATGAAACCAAAGTTGAGTTGTTTGGAAGAAACACACAACACTATGTGTGGAGAAAAAGAGGCACAGCACACCCCACCAACATCAAAACCTCATCCCAACTGTGAAGTATGGTGGTGGGGGCATCATGGTTTGGGGCTGCTTTGCTGCCTCAGGGCCTGGACGGATTCCTATCATCGAAGAAAAAATGAATTCCCAAGTTTATCAACACATTTTGCAGGAGAACTTAAGGCCATCTGTCCACCAGCTGAAGCTCAACAAAAGATGGGTGTTGCAACAGGACAACGACCCATAGCATAGAAGTAAATCAACAACAGAATGGCTTAAACAGAAGAAAATACGCCTTCTGGAGTGGCCTAGTCAGAGTCCTGACCTCAACCCGATTGAGATGCTGTGGCATGACCTCAAGAAAGCGATTCACACCAGACATCCCAAGAATATTGCTGAACTGAAACAGTTCTGTAAAGAGGAATGGTCAAGAATTACTCCTGACCGTTGTGCACGTCTGATCTGCAACTCTGCAACTACAGGAAACGTTTGATTGAAGTTATTGCTGCCAAAAGAGGTTCAACAAGTTATTAAATCCAAGGGTTCACATACTTTTTCCACCTGCATTGTAAATGTTTACATGGTGTGTTCAATAAAAATATGGTAACATTTAATTCTTTGTGTGTTATTAGTTTAAGCAGACTGTGATTGTCTGTTGTCGTGACATAGATGAAGATCAAATCACATTTTATGACCAATTTGTGCAGAAATCCATATCATTCCAAAGGGTTCACAGACTTTTTTTTGCAACTGTATGTAAAGGCAGTATCTAGACTCAGACTTTTATTTTTTTTATATGCCAAATGCGGAAAATGTTTTATGTGACCTAACAGGGAACTGTGATCTTTAATTTTCGGACAACCACTTAAACATTTAGAAAACCAAAGTTTTGATACTGATACTCAACATTAATATTATTTTTTTCAGACAAGCAATTTCTTTGTGGGTACTAATTTATTGGGAAAACTTCGAGGTTGGTCTATTCAATATTAAAATTAAATCTGCCTCCTTGTTCTTGAAATTATTCCAACTACGTGTATTCTTACATCAGTTACGAACCTTGGCTGCAGAATTTCAAGCAAACAGCTCACACTGTTCTCACAAACTTTTTAAGCAAGTTAATTAAAATGAAAGCCAGGCTTTCAAATCTATGTTTAATTTCATTTAGTTTGCAAATTTAATACTAGATTTAACTTGGGCAGCTTCATAAACCAATGGTGCCCATTTAGAAGACATGGCTTTGATTTGTTTAATTGTAAAGTACCATTGTTTGTAGATGGTCATGCCAAATTTATAATTGTAAAATCTAAAGTATAAATGCAATTCTTTGTAGGGTAGTTCTTTTTTTTATGGTAAAACAAGTGTAAAAATTTTATTCTGCAAAGTCCTTAAAAGTCATTACACATCAAAAGTTAAACAATAAAGAAATAGAGCCAAATCCTTTGGATAAAGTTTTGTTGAATAAAATAATTTTCTGCAAGTGCAAAAATTTGAGTGCCAGCTTCCATAGTTAACCACCTCAGCCCCCAGTGCTTAAACACCCTGAAAGACCAGGCCACTTTTTACACTTCTGACCTACACTACTTTCACCGTTTATTGCTCGGTCATGCAACTTACCACCCAAATGAATTTTACCTCCTTTTCTTCTCACTAATAGAGATTTCATTTGGTGGTATTTCATTGCTGCTGACATTTTTACTTTTTTTGTTATTAATCGAAATTTAACGATTTTTTTTGCAAAAAAATGACATTTTTCACTTTCAGTTGTAAAATTTTGCAAAAAAAACGAGATCCATATATAAATTTTGCTCTAAATTTATTGTTCTACATGTCTTTGATAAAAAAAAAATGTTTGGGTAAAAAAAAAAAATCCTTTGGGTAAAAGTTATAGCGTTTACAAACTATGGTACAAAAATGTGAATTTCCGCTTTTTGAAGCAGCTCTGACTTTCTGAGCACCTGTCATGTTTCCTGAGGTTCTACAATGGCCTGACAGTACAAACACCCCACAAATGACCCCATTTCGGAAAGTACACACCCTAAGGTATTCGCTGATGGGCATAGTGAGTTCATAGAACTTTTTATTTTTTGTCACAAGTTAGTGGAAAATGATGATTTTTTTTTTTTTTTTTTCTTTCCTTACAAAGTCTCATATTCCACTAACTTGTGACAAAAAATAAAAACTTCTATGAACTCACTATGCCCATCACGAAATACCTTGGGGTCTCTTCTTTCCAAAATGGGGTCACTTGTGGGGTGGTTATACTGCCCTGGCATTCTAGGGGCCCAAATGTGTGGTAAGGAGTTTGAAATCAAATTCTGTAAAAAATGACCTGTGAAATCCGAAAGGTGCTCTTTGGAATATGGGCCCCTTTGCCCACCTAGGCTGCAAAAAAGTGTCACACATCTGGTATCTCCGTACTCAGGAGAAGGTGGGGAATGTGTTTTGGGGTGTCATTTTATATATACCCATGCTGGGTGAGAGAAATATCTTGGTCAAATGCCAACTTTGTATAAAAAAAATGGGAAAAGTTGTCTTTTGCCAAGATATTTCTCTCACCCAGCATGGGTATATGTAAAATGACACCCCAAAACACATTCCCCAACTTCTCCTGAGTACGGAGATACCAGATGTGTGACACTTTTTTGCAGCCTAGGTGGGCAAAGGGGCCCATATTCCAAAGAGCACCTTTCGGATTTCACAGGTCATTTTTTAGAGAATTTGATTTCAAACTCCTTACCACACATTTGGGCCCCTAGAATGCCAGGGCAGTATAACTACCCCACAAGTGACCCCATTTTGGAAAGAAGACACCCCAAGGTATTCCGTGAGGGGCATGGCAAGTTCCTAGAATTTTTTATTTTTTGTCACAAGTTAGTGGAAAATGATGATTTTTTTTTTTTTTTTTTTTCATACAAAGTCTCATATTCCACTAACTTGTGACAAAAAATAAAAACTTCCATGAACTCACTATGCCCATCAGCGAATACCTTGAGGTCTCTTCTTTCCAAAGTGGGGTCACTTGTGGGGTAGTTATACTGCCCTGGCATTCTAGGGGCCCAAATGTGTGGTAAGGAGTTTGAAATCAAATTCTCTAAAAAATGACCTGTGAAATCCGAAAGGTGCTCTTTGGAATATGGGCCCCTTTGCCCACCTAGGCTGCAAAAAAGTGTCACACATCTGGTATCTCCGTACTCAGGAGAAGTTGAGGAATGTGTTTTGGGGTGTCTTTTTACATATACCCATGCTGGGTGAGAGAAATATCTTGGTCAAATGCCAACTTTGTATAAAAAAATGGGAAAAGTTGTCTTTTGCCAAGATATTTCTCTCACCCAGCATGGGTATATGTAAAATGACACCCCAAAACACATTCCCCAACTTCTCCTGAGTACGGAGATACCAGATGTGTGACACTTTTTTGCAGCCTAGGTGGGCAAAGGGGCCCATATTCCAAAGAGCACCTTTCGGATTTCACAGGTCATTTTTTACAGAATTTGATTTCAAACTCCTTACCACACATTTGGGCCCCTAGAATGCCAGGGCAGTATAACTACCCCACAAGTGACCCCATTTTGGAAAGAAGAGACCCCAAGGTATTCGCTGATGGGCATAGTGAGTTTATGGAAGTTTTTATTTTTTGTCACAAGTTAGTGGAATATGAGACTTTGTATGAAAAAAAAAAAGCAGCATTTTCCACTAACTTGTGACAAAAAATAAAAAATTCTAGGAACTCGCCATGCCCCTCACGGAATACCTTGGGGTGTCTTCTTTCCAAAATGGGGTCACTTGTGGGGTAGTTATACTGTCCTGGCATTTTCCAGGGGCCCTAATGTGTGGTAAGTAGGTAAATGACCTGTGAAATCCTAAAGGTGCTCTTTGGAATATGGGCCCCTTTGCCCACCTAGGCGGCAAAAAAGTGTCACACATGTGGTATCGCCGTATTCAGGAGAAGTTGGGGAATGTGTTTTGGGGTGTCATTTTACATATACCCTTGCTGGGTGAGAGAAATATCTTGACAAAAGACAACTTTTCCCATTTTTTTATACAAAGTTGGCATTTGACCAAGATATTTCTCTCACCCAGCATGGGTATATGTAAAATGACACCCCAAAACACATTCCCCAACTTCTCCTGAGTACGGCGATACCAGATGTGTGACACTTTTTTGCAGCCTAGATGCGCAAAGGTGCCCAAATTCCTTTTAGGAGGGCATTTTTAGACATTTGGATACCAGACTTCTTCTCACGCTTTGGGGCCCCTAGAATGCCAGGGCAGTATAAATACCCCACATGTGACCCCATTTTGGAAAGAAGACACCCCAAGGTATTCAATGAGGGGCATGGCGAGTTCATAGAAATTTTTTTTTTTTTGGCACAAGTTAGCGGAAATTGATATTTTTAATTTTTTTCTCACAAAGTCTCCCGTTCCGCTAACTTGGGACAAAAATTTCAATCTTTCATGGACTCAATATGCCCCTCACGGAATACCTGGGGGTGTCTTCTTTCCGAAATGGGGTCACATGTGGGGTATTTATACTGCCCTGGCATTCTAGGGGCCCTAAAGCGTGAGAAGAAGTCTGGAATATAAATGTCTAAAAAATTTTACGCATTTGGATTCCGTGAGGAGTATGGTGAGTTCATGTGAGATTTTATTTTTTGACACAAGTTAGTGGAATATGAGACTTTGTAAGAAAAAAAAATAATAATTCCGCTAACTTGGGCCAAAAAAATGTCTGAATGGAGCCTTACAGAGGGGTGATCAATGACAGGGGGGGTGATCAATGACAGGGGGGGTGATCAATGACAGGGGGGTGATCAATGACAGGGGGGTGATCAGGGAGTCTATATGGGGTGATAACCACAGTCATTGATCATGCCCCTGTAAGGCTTCATTCAGACGTCCGGATGCGTTTTGCGGATCCGATCCATCTATCAGTGCATCCGTAAAAATCATGCGGACATCTGAATGGAGCTTTACAGGGGGGTAATCAATGACAGGGGGGTGATCAGGGAGTCTATATGGGGTGATAACCACAGTCATTGATCACGCCCGTGTAAGGCTTCATTCAGACGTCCGGATGCGTTTTGCGGATCCGATCCATCTATCAGTGGATCCGTAAAAATCATGCGGACGTCTGAATGGAGCTTTACAGGGGGGTAATCAATGACAGGGGGGTGATCACCACAGTCATTGATCATGCCCCTGTAAGGCTTCATTCAGACGTCCGTATGCGTTTTGCGGATCCGATCCATCTATCAGTGCATCCGTAAAAATCATGCGGACATCTGAATGGAGCTTTACAGGGGGGTGATCAATGACAGGGGGGTGATCAGGGAGTCTATATGGGGTGATCACCACAGTCATTGATCACGCCCCTGTAAGGCTTCATTCAGACGTCCGGATGCGTTTTGCGGATCCGATCCATCTATCAGTGCATCCGTAAAAATCATGCGGACATCTGAATGGAGCTTTACAGGGGGTTGATCAATGACAGGGGTGTAATCAATGACAGGGGGGTGATCAGGGAGTCTATATGGGGTGATAACCACAGTCATTGATCATGCCCCTGTAAGGCTTCATTCAGACGTCCGGATGCGTTTTGCGGATCCGATCCATATATCAGTGCATCCGTAAAAATCATGCAGACATCTGAATGGAGCTTTACAGGGGGTTGATCAATGACAGGGGTGTAATCAATGACAGGGGGGTGATCAGGGAGTCTATATGGGGTGATAACCACAGTCATTGATCATGCCCCTGTAAGGCTTCATTCAGACGTCCGGATGCGTTTTGCGGATCCGATCCATCTATCAGTGCATCCGTAAAAATCATGCGGACATCTGAATGGAGCTTTACAGGGGGGTGATCAATGACAGGGGGGTAATCAATGACAGGGGGGTGATCAGGGAGTCTATATGGGGTGATCACCACAGTCATTGATCATGCCCCTGTAAGGCTTCATTCAGACGTCCGGATGCGTTTTGCGGATCCGATCCATCTATCAGTGCATCTGTAAAAATCATGCGGACATCTGAATGGAGCTTTACAGGGGGGTGATCAGGGAGTCTATATGGGGTGATCTCCACAGTCATTGATCATGCCCCTGTAAGGCTTCATTCAGACGTCCGGATGCGTATTGCGGATCCGATCCATCTATCAGTGGATCCGTAAAAATCATGCGGACATCTGAATGGAGCTTTACAGGGGGTTGATCAATGACAGGGGTGTAATCAATGACAGGGGGGTGATCAGGGAGTCTATATGGGGTGAAAACCACAGTCATTGATCATGCCCCTGTAAGGCTTCATTCAGACGTCCGGATGCGTTTTGCGGATCCGATCCATCTATCAGTGCATCCGTAAAAATCATGCGGACATCTGAATGGAGCTTTACAGGGGGGTGATCAATGACAGGGGGGTAATCAATGACACGGGGGTGATCAGGGAGTCTATATGGGGTGATCACCACAGTCATTGATCATGCCCCTGTAAGGCTTCATTCAGACGTCCGGATGCGTTTTGCGGATCCGATCCATCTATCAGTGGATCCGTAAAAATCATGCGGACGTCTGAATGGAGCTTTACAGGGGGGTGATCAATGACAGGGGGGTGATCAATGACAGGGGGGTGATCAATGACAGGGGGTAATCAATGACAGGGGGGTGATCAGGGAGTCTATATGGGGTGATCAGGGGCTAATAAGGGGTTAATAAGTGACGGGGGGGGGTGTAGTGTAGTGTAGTGGTGCTTGGTGCTACTTTACTGAGCTACCTGTGTCCTCTGGTGGTCGATCCAAACAAAGGGGACCACCAGAGGACCAGGTAGCAGGTATATTAGACGCTGTTATCAAAACAGCGTCTAATATACCTGTTAGGGGTTAAAAAAAACACATCTCCAGCCTGCCAGCGAACGATCGCCGCTGGCAGGCTGGAGATCAACTCTCTTACCTTCCGTTCCTGTGAGCGCGCGCGCCTGTGTGCGCGCGTTCACAGGAAATCTCGCGTCTCGCGAGAGGACGCGCCGGCGCGTCCAGGAGGAATGAATCAACCACCTCCAGGACGCGTCTGTGCGTACAGCGGTCCGGAGGTGGTTAAAGGAGCTGCTCAGGATTTTGAAATTACAATATAACAATATAATAATAGCAAAGACAGGTGCACTCTGCGGTCTTACTAAACCCTCTAACTGATTTTAAAATTTAGAGATTAGCCAAGGACATGTCTGAGCCCGAGCACCGCACCAAGGTTTCTCAAGTAGCTCGGGACCTAACACTCACCTACCTGTGCCATATCGGCAATACCAGGGGCCAGTGGGCAAATTACAGGAGCATGAGGTCCGACTCACAGACAACTCACCAGTTACCTCCAGCATGTAGCCATGCTTGCAATGGGAGGAGGGAGGAGTCTACGAGTCCCACTCAAGACTGGCTGATATGGCCCAGGCCTCGCAGGTGCACCTAAATGCAGCCTGTGGATGGAAAGCAGGCACATTTAAATTGGAGTTTATACACCTCCAGGCATGTGGTTTTGAGCACTTCCTGCTTGTTTAATATCACACCATTCTTTTCAGTTTGTATATATAGAGATGCCTGGAGGTGTATAAACTCCAATTTAAATGTGCCTGCTTTCCATCCACAGGCTGCATTTAGGTGCACCTGCGAGGCCTGGGCCATATCAGCCAGTCTTGAGTGGGACTCGCAGACTCCTCCCTCCTCCCATTGCTAGCATGGGTACATGCTGAAGGTAACTGGTGAGTTGTCTGTGAGTCGGACCTCATGCTCCTGTAATTTGCCCACTGTCCCCTGGTATTGCCCATACGGCACAGGTACGTTTAGAGTTAGGTCCCGAGCTACTTGAGAAACCTTGGCGCGGTGCTCTGGCTCAGACATGTCCTCCATAGTAGGACATGTTGGCTAATCTCTCAATTTTAAAATCAATTTGAGGGTTTAGTAAGACTGCAAAGTGCACCTGTCTTTATCATTATTATATTGATTATCACATCCACATAATTGCTATCTTGTGTAGGATGTCTATTGTACTTGTGGTTCGCTGCGGGCATCCTCCACTGTATGCATTTTTGCTGGGGATCGTCATTAGCAACGGGCCACAAGTGCAGGATTTGCTCCCCTATATATATGCACAACTGCATGTGGGTTTGAGCACTTCCTGCTTGTTTAATACCACGCCATTTTTTTCAGTTTGGATTTTGAAATTAATAACCTGTCGTTTGGTTAGGCCATCAGAATCAGATTGAAGGGAATCTGACATTCAGGTGCTGGACCCACACAACTCTGTCCATTTTGTAGTTGACAGACCTGGCAACTTCAGCATTGTAGTTACCAACTCTGCCAACTACACAGTGGATGGAGCTGTGTAGTTTCGACGTCGACATTGGAGCTACAACTAAGTCTACTTTCACATTGGCGTTTTGGCTTTCCGTTTGTGAGGTCTGTTCAGGGCTCTCACAAGCGGTTCAAAACGGATCAGTTTGCATTCTAATGCATTCTGAATGGAAAAGGATCCGCTCAGAATGCATCAGTTCAGTCTCCATTCCTCTTTGTAGCGTTTTAGTGTCCGTCTGATGAAACTGATCCACACACTGTCCTGGCACACAATGTAAGTCAATGGGGACGGATCCGTTTTCTCTGACACAATAGAAAACTAATCCGTCCTCCATTGACTTTCAATAGTGTTCAAGACGGATCCGTCTTGGCTTTGTTAAAGATAATACAAACGGATCCGTTCTGAACAGATGCAGACGGTTGTATTATCTGAACGGATCCGTCCATGACAGATCCGCACAAAACGCGAGTGTGAAAGAAGCCTAAACAACTGATTGGAGGGGGTGTCGGATTATAGCGAATAATCAAATTTTTAAAAATGATGGTTATTCTCTTAGGCTGCATTTTTGAAATACAGACCTAGCCAGCCGAAAGAGGAGATCGCTGCTGGCCCTGTCAATCAACAGGAGGAGGGGGGGGGGGGGGGGGGGGTTTGCGGCTGCTACCAGCAAGTAGACGCCCTACTTGCTGGTAGACAGGTAATTAGCATATTATAAAAGTACGTTTTTTTACATTTCTACTGAATGAAAATGATTAATAACATAATGTATAGATATATCGCAGGATAGGGATTATAAGTACACAAAAAAATAATTTGTTTAGTGGGGTGACAGAAGCCCTTTAAGTGGTGGAATTAGAAAGTGCAACTTTTTCTACAAAAAACAAACTCTCATACAGTTGAAAAATTAAAAAGTTATGGCTGAACGTGTATGTGTATGAGAAAGTCGGGAGAGATTGGTGTCGATCAAACGATTGTTCGACCTATAGCTATTGAATGTCTATGGGAAGCTTAAGGGCCAATATAGACTAAAAAGTGTATGGCTGTGTCTGCAAATGGACATTCACCAGATTGATCAACCAACTTCTATGTAACGTGTATGGCACCGTTACACTTGTGTGGAACTGACCACTATTGCCCAATGCCATCAACCACTGTTGCTGAAGTGAGCTATCTTACTTAGTCCTAAAGTTTAGTGCAAGTCAGGAAGGCGGAACACACTAGGTCAAGCTCAAATTTTCATTAAAGTTACAAAATTAAAACAATTAGCAAATAATATAAGTTAATTAGTAACATAGTAGATAAGGCCGAAAAAAGACATTTGTCCATCCAGTTCGTCCTGTCATCCTACAAGTTGATCCAGAGGAAGGCAAAAAAAAACTGTGAGGTAGAAGCCAATTTTCCTCACTTTAGGGGAATAAAAAATTCCTTCCCGACTCCAATCAGGCAATCAGAATAACTCCCTGGATCAACGACCCCTCTCTAGTAGCTATAGCCTGTAATATTATTAAGCTCCAGAAATACATCCAGGCCCTTCTTGAATTCCTTTATTGTACTCACCATCACCACCTCCTCAGGCAGAGAGTTCCATAGTCTCACTGCTCTTACCGTAAAGAATCCTTTTCTATGTTTGTGTACAAACCTTCTTTCCTCCAAACGCAGAGGATGTCCCCTCGTCACAGTCCTGGGGATAAATAGATGATGGGATAGATCTCTGTACTGCCCCCTGATATATTTATACATAGTAATTAGATCTCCCCTCAGTCGTCTTTTTTCTAACGTGAATAACCCTAATTTTGATAATCTTTCAGGGTACTGTAGTTGCCCCATTCCAGTTATTACTTTAGTTGCCCTCCTCTGGACCCTCTCCAGCTCTGCTATGTCTGCCTTGTTCACAGGAGCCCAGAACTGTACACAGTACTCCATGTGTGGTCTGACCAGTGATTTGTAAAGTAGTAGGAATATGTTCTCATCACCGGCATCTATGCCCCTTTTGATGCAACCCATTATCTTATTGGCCTTGGCAGCAGCTGCCTGACACTGTTTTTTGCAGCTTAGTTTGCTGTTTATTAAAATTCCTAGATCCTTTTCCATGTCAGTGTTACCGAGTGTTTTACCATTTAGTATGTATGGGTGACTTGCATTATTCCTTCCCATGTGCATAACTTTACATTTGTCAGTGTTAAACCTCATCTGCCACTTATCTGCCCAAGCCTCCAATCTATCCAGATCCCTCTGTAGTAGTATACTGTCCTCTTCAGTGTTAATTACTTTACACAGTTTAGTGTCATCTGCGAAAATTGATATTTTACTATGCAAGCCTTCTACAAGATCATTAATAAATATATTGAAGAGAATAGGGCCCAATACTGACCCCTGAGGTACTCCACTAGTGACAGTGACCCAATCTGAGTATGTACCGTTAATAACCACCCTCTGTTTTCTATCATTGAGCCAGTTACTTACCCACTTACAGACGTTTTCTCAGAGTCCGAGCATTCTCATTTTATATACTAACCTTTTATGAGGTACAGTGTCAAATGCTTTGGAGAAGTCCAGATACACGACATCCATTGATTCGCCGCTGTCAAGTCTAGAATTTACCTCCTCATAGAAACTGATTAAATTAGTTTGACATGACCGATCCCTCACGAAGCCATGCTGATATGGCGTTATTTGCTTATTTCCGTTAAGATGCTCTAACATAGCATCTCTCAGAAAACCTTCAAACAGTTTACCCACAACAGATGTTAAACTTACCGGCCTATAGTTTCCAGGCTCTGTTTTTGGACCCTTTTTGAATATTGGCACCACATTTGCCATGCGCCAATCCTGTGGGACATTCCCTGTCAGTACAGAGTCCGCAAATATCAGAAATAAGGGTCTGGCTATGACATTACTTAATTCCCTTAGGATACGGGGGTGTATGCCATCCGGTCCTGGCGATTTGTCTATTTTGATATTTTTAAGTCGCTGTTGTACTTCTTCCTGGGTCAGACAGGACACTTTTAATGGCAAATTTATTTCAACATTCAGCATTTCATCTGACAGTTTATTTTCCTCAGTGAATACATTGGAGAAAAAAATATTTAACAGCTTTGCTTTCTCCTCGTCGCTCTCTGCGACTCCCCCCTCATTACTCTTTAAAGGGCCGACACCTTCAGATTTATACTTTTTAACATTTATATAATTGAAGAACATTTTAGGGTTAGTTTTACTCTCTTTGGCAATTAATCTCTCGGTCTCTAGTTTGGCCGCTTTTATTTGTTTTTTACATGTTCTGTTTTTTTCCTTATAGTTTTTCAGTGCTTCCGTGCTACCCTCCTGTTTTAGTGTTTTTTATGCTTTCTTTTTGTCATTTATTGCTTTCTTTACAGTTCTGTTTATCCACATTGGTTTCTTTTTGTTCCTTAACCTTTTATTCCCATACGGTATGTACCTCTCACAATGAGATTTTAGGATGTTTTTAAAGATATCCCATTTTTTGGCTGTATTTTTATTTTTGAGGACTTTGTCCCAGTTAGTTAGGCCTATGGCCTCTCTTAGTTGGCTAAATTTAGCTTTTTTGAAGTTTGGTATTTTTGTTCCTCCCTGTAGAAACATAGTAACATAGTAACATAGTACATAAGGCCGAAAAAAGACATTTGTCCATCCAGTTCGGCCTGTCATCCTACAAGTTGATCCAGAGGAAGGCAAAAAAAAAACCTGTGCGGTAGAAGCCAATTTTCCTCACTTTAGGGGAATAAAAATTCCTTCCCGACTCCAATCAGGCAATCAGAATAACTCCCTGGATCAACGACCCCTCTCTAGTAGCTATAGCCTGTAATATTATTACACTCCAGAAATACATCCAGGCCCCTCTTGAATTCCTTTATTGTACTCACCATCACCACCTCCTCAGGCAGAGAGTTCCATAGTCTCACTGCTCTTACCGTAAAGAACCCTTTTCTATGTTTGTGTACAAACCTTCTTTCCTCCAAACGCAGAGGATGTCCCCTCGTCACAGTCACAGTCCTGGGGATAAATAGATGATGGGATAGATCTCTGTACTGCCCCCTGATATATTTATACATAGTAATTAGATCTCCCCTCAGTCGTCTTTTTTCTAACGTGAATAACCCTAATTTTGATAATCTTTCAGGGTACTGTAGTTGCCCCATTCCAGTTATTACTTTAGTTGCCCTCCTCTGGACCCTCTCCAGCTCTGCTATGTCTGCCTTGTTTACAGGAGCCCAGAACTGTACACAGTACTCCATGTGTGGTCTGACCAGTGATTTGTAAAGTAGTAGGAATATGTTCTCATCACGGGCATCTATGCCCCTTTTGATGCAACCCATTATCTTGTTGGCCTTGGCAGCAGCTGAATGATAATTGAAAGGTTATTACTTTATGGTCACTATTTCTCAGGTGTCCCCCAACCTGCACGTCTGTTGTTCTGTCAGGTCTATTGGTTAATATTAAGTCCAGTATGGCCGTCCCTCTAGTCGGGTCCTGAACCAGTTTGGAGAGATAATTGTCTTTGGTTATTGCTAAGAATCTGTTTCCTTTATGAGATATACAAGTTTCAGTTTCCCAGTCTATATCTGGGTAGTTGAAGTCCCCCATAATAACCACCTCATTATGATTTGCCGCCTTGTCTATCTCGTTTAGTAGTAGATTTTCTGTGGACTCTGGTATATTAGGTGGTTTATAGTAGACTCCTATTGTGGTAGTAAATATGAGCAATGGCATCTGAGATGGTCTTGTTTGTTAACACATTTGAGCATTTATTTTTATATTTGCAGGCGAAATAACCGAGTAACAACCCAACTCAGAAATTTTAGAAAAGATGAACAAGTTTCATTTGAAATAGAAGTATTTACTAAAATAGACAAGCCAGTAGGATTGTCAGGTCCTCTTTAAGTGGTTTCTAATGTTTAGTGGTTTTGTCCTTTCAGTGGCGTGTGTGCATTCATATGACATACAGGCAATATATTAGAACTGAAAGGTGGTAATATTGTTATTGTAAGATTTATGTTGGTCACAATTCATGTATTAGTATTGTAAGAAGGTGCAAGGAATCATCGTAGATGATAGGTATGTGTCACCGAGGTTCCTGGCCTCGGTGGAGTAAAAGCCAGTTTTCTATGTCAGCAGCAGTTGCTGTTTGACGCCTTGCTATCTAGTATGGCTGTAAATAGCTGATCCGGGACGGCTCTTACTGGGAGTAGTCAAAGTCCTGTGTGGGTGACTACTCCCCATGGTCCAGGCCGGGTTTTGACAGGCCTATAAAAAAACAGCCAGCAGTGTCAGGTGGGTGGATTACTCCTCTCTGACACTGGAGCTGTGTGAAACTCTGCTGGGATCTGAGGCCTGTGTGTGGGCTGAAAGCTGAAGACAGTGTGTCGGGCGAGGTGGACTTTCTGAGTCTGAGCATTCAGCCGGGCGTGGATTAAACACCCAGGATCAAAGGTGAATGTTTTTTCTGTATGAACTGTTTTGGGTGTGAACTAACACCAATACTGAAAATGGACTGTCATACTGTGAACCTGCAACTAGTGTGAATAAACACTGCAGTTTTTGAGTTACAAATGTGTCTTTGCCTCTATACTGCACCTGCTTGTCCTGTCTACCAGAACGAATCCCCACAGTATGTTAACAGTACGTGACATGGACATGTGTGAATGAGGCCTAATGCCATATGCAGATAAGGGTTTCATGTTGCTGTGCTTTATCCCCAAATCCATGGGGAGAAGAGAGCAGAATATACAGCATACCTCAGTTCATCTCCATGGCGTGACATAATGGCTGCTCACAAAGAAAATGTTACAGGCAGTGCAGAACGTTCTCCTGAAGTTCCATACAGTCCTAGTCATTGCTTCTGTATGGCTCAAAGACAGATCACCAGTGCAGGTACCAAGGTTCACTAGGTTCATAGAGTCAATTTTCATCTGTTTCCTTGATCTGATATGTTTTTGGATGGACTATTTAGGAGCTTTACAAGAGTAAAAAAAAGTTTTTTGTCTTTCTTTTTGTGCGATCAAACAAATCAGGTCATTCGGACAAAAGTGAAGTACTTTCCAACAGTGTCATATAATTAGATAAAACAACTTCAAAGGAGGTTATTCAGTTCTGTATGCTTGTTCCTACCAAACCTGTGGGTTGCCTTATCCGGGATCATGCTACCCATGTTGTCTACTTAAGCCTACTACGTCATTTGCAGCGTAAATTGTTAAAATAATTAACAAGTACAAGACTCAGATGATGATCTTCCCATTAAACCTACTTTATCCCCATACAAGCTAAACATTAGACCACATTTCCATGTATTTGAGGCTTGTATTTGGGGACTAGCTCGTGGACATATAGAATATCATTTAAAACACATGTTGGGGATTTGTATAATTTGATTCACAAACTTATTTCAAGATATAAAGATTTCATTGCAGCTTTACAGATTGTGCCCCCCCCCCCCCCCATGTACAATATTAATTTTACATGCGCTAGACCAAACACATCTGCTATACTTTAGCCTTCAGATTATTACATTATCAGATATCCCTTGATGGTCTTTTATTGTGAAACGTATTATTGTGACATTTTAGGAACTTTGAAATTCTGAGATGTTTGATCATTGTAGAGAAGCTAAAGTTACTTTGGATTTCCAAGGAGAGTACGCATTTTGGGCACAGAGGACTGTGTAATAAATGTTCTTCGTCTTTGTAGCTGTACTAACTGGACAATCATAATAATGGTATCAGGATCAGATCCCAGGTTAAGAAGAGGTAAACTGGCAGTCCTTAACCCCCTTAATGACCAGGCAGTTTTCCATTTTTGCATTTTAGTTTTGTACTCCCTGTCTTCCTGGAGCCATAACAGTTTTAGTTTTCTGTACACATAGCTGTGTGAGGGCTTGTTTTCTTGCTGGACAAGTTGTACTTTCTAATAGCACAATTTTATATTGCATATAGTGTAGTAGCAAGCTGTGAAAAAAATTCAAAATGTTGTGGAATTGAAAAAAAAAACAATGCATTTCTACCACAGTTTAACGTGTTTTGTTTTTACGGTGTCCCCTATGCAGTAAAACTGACCTGTTTCCATCATTCTCTAGGTCAGTATGATTACAGAGATACCACATTTGTATAGTTTTTCATGCATTTTAATACTGGGAAAAAAAATGTAAAAAAAGTTTTATTTTTTCTTTTCATCAACATTCTGACCTCCATAACTTTTTCTATTTTTATGTCTAGAGCTACGTGAGGGTTTATTTTTTTTTGCTCTGCAATCTGTAGTTTTCTGTGATACCATTTTGGGTGTGTATGTCTTTTCGATCACTTTGGATTAAATTTTTTGGGGGAAGTCAAGCAATAATAAAACAGCAAATTGGCCTTTTTAATTTCTTGTTTCTGTTACGGCATTCACTATAGAGGATCAATACATTTCTAAGTTAATCGTTCGGCATTTGCGGATGCGGTGATGCCTATGATGTTTATTTTTTTGACTGTTTATTTTTAAATGGGTTATCCATAAGTATAAAGTGTCCCCCCATGTGCCAGGCCCCCCACATGGAATATACTTACCTCGCTCCCTGCAACACTTCTGGTCCCCACACCGCCGCTGCTGCTTCTCCCCGTACACAGATGAAACCATCCGGTGTCGGGGGGGAGCAGCCAATGGCAGGCGGGGACAGGGACGAGCCTCCCTAGTGTCACCCACAATGTTAGGGAGGCTCGTACCCATCCCCCCTGCCATTGGCTGCTCCCCCCAACACCGGATGTTTTCATCCATGCACAGGGAGAAGCAGCAGCAGCGGTGCAGGGACCAGGAGTGCTGCGGGAAGCGGGTAAGTATATTACATGGAGGGCACTTTATACTCTTAGATAACCCCTTTAATTCTGAGGAAAGGGGGATGATTTTAATTTTTATATTTTTAAAAACTTTTTTTACTTATTTTTTTTCCAATATAGATGGCTATACCTTACAATTATTTGTATTCTGTAATGGATTTTTATCCATTTCAAAATACAGGATTCAGTATATTCCAATGCAGTGCTGCGTTGTGTGTGAGGCTCCTGGTTTTAGTGTTCTCAGATGCATGGTCGCGTTTGACCACGTCATCTGAAAGGTTAAATGTGTTCGATCAACATTTTCTTCGATCGAGCACATTAACCCCGGGTCTCTGCTCTTTGAAACAGCAGAAATCCGGCGGCTATGGCACCTGCTGTCCCCGTACATGTACGACAGATGTCTGGAAAGGGTTGAAGGGGTTCCCTCATGAAGATAACCCCTGCCCATACACCCTATGGACAAGAATGTTATGAGCCAGAATAGAATCTGTTAGTCTCCATTCACACGTCCGTGGTGTGTTGCGGATCCGCAAACAACCCACCCGGCACCCCTATAGAAATGCCTATTCTTGTCCGCAAGCTGCGGACAAGAATAGGACATGTTCTGTCTTTTGCGGAGCTGCGGACCTGAAGATCGGGGCCGCGCTCCGCAAATGCGGATGCTGACAGCACACTGTGTGCTGTCCGCATCCATTCCGTCCCCATAGAAAATGAATGGGTCCGCACCCGTTCCGCAAAATTGCGGAACGGATGCGGACCCATTTGCGGACGTGTGAATGGAGCCTTAGACTGGAGCCGTGTTTGTATTTTATGACAGACACATCGGACTGACCACAGTGTAATACTACATTTCACCCACAGTGGCCATGGCTTTTTCTTGTAAAATCAGCTGCTTGCCGGGGGTTACGTTCTGAAAAGGGGTGTCCCCTTTAAGTCCACAAAATAAGAAACTATGACTAGTAATTCAGAATTCTTTAATGGGATTTTCACCTTTTTTTTTAGGAAGATTAAGTAAATGAAAGCGAGATTAACACTAACATGTTGCATTGTTTACACAGCATTTTCATTGGTGATTTTAACAGCTTTTTTGTAAAAAAAAACACTATGGCCAGATGTCACATTAACCCCTTAAGGACAAATCCTAATTAAGGACAAAAGGATTGTTTTTATGTTAACTTTTGTTTCCGTCAGCATACCCATATGAGGGCTTGTTTTTTGCAGGACGGGTAGTATTTTTATAACATTATTTTGGGGTACATCTAATGTATTGTATTACTTTGATACTTTTTTGACGTGATACCATGAAAAACACAGCAATTCAGTTTTATTTCGGGGGTTTTGTTGGTTTTTGAAACATATTTATATTCGTTCACTTCTTTTAAGAAAATAAAAAGAACTTTAAGAATTACAATATAGACAGACATATAAAACAGTCTGTGTTCAAAAAGGGCTAAAGAACAACACTAAATACTTATGATACCGTATAACAAAAGACCCAAATGATCCCTCCCACTCTGTCCCCTAATCCTGGATGTCTCGTACAGAAACAAGAATCAAAAATACTTTTAGTCAACCGATTGAAATGTTTCAATGTATTTCCACTATTTCTTTTTGTTTTTATAGTGTTCACCATTTGGTATTAGTGACATAACTGTATTCTGTGGGTAAACAGGCATACACCAGTACCAAATCTATCTATAATTTTTGTACACTAAAAACGTTTTTTTTCCTTTAATAGTTTTTGTGTCGCTGCACGCAATCGAGAGCTTGTTTTTTGGCGGGATGAGTTATAGTTTTTATTGGTACCACTTTGGGAAGCAAATGCCTTTTAATCACTTTTAATTGGATTTTTTTGGTTGGTAAATGAACCAAAAAAAAAAAAAATGTCATTTATTATTTTTTACGATGTTTACCATACAGGAACATACATCATTTTATTCTATTGGTAATTACGAATGCTTCAATTTCAATTATGTATAGTTTTTTTTATATAAATAAAAGTGTTTTTGAGCAAAAAGGGAAACTTTTTTGTTTTTCTTACTTGACTAGACATCCATACATGACTGTCCTAAGGATCATAGCTTTGCAACACCTTGTTAGAGGATTCATCATTGCATTCATCATTGACTGTGACATCTAAGGTGTTAAACTGCCAAATCGGTGTTAACGCCAATCCTGGCAGTGAGAACGAGGTGCCACCTGTATAATATTGCTGGCACCCACAGGTCCTGAACCCACTGCCTCACAGAACTATACTTAACACCTAGGCTGCAAAAAAGTGTCACACATGTGGTATCGCTGTACTCAGAAGAAGTAGGGCAATGTGTTTTGGGGTGTATTTTTACATATACCCATACTGTGTGTGAGAAATATCTCTGTAAATGACAACTTTAAAAAAAATTTTATACAAACTTGTCAATTTACAGAGATATTTATCTATCCCAGCATGGGTATATGTAAAAATACACCCCAAAACACATTGCCCTACTTCTCCTGAGTACGGCGATACCACATGTGTGACACTTTTTTGCAGCCTAGGTGCGTAAAGGGGCCGAAAGTCCAACGAGTACCTTTAGGCTTTACAGGGTTGCTCACAATTTAGCCCGGCCCAAAATGCCAGAACAGTAAACACACCCCACAAATGACCCTATTTCGGAAAGTAGACACCCCAAGGTATTCACTGAGGGGCATAGTGAGTCCGTGGGAGATTTTTCTTTTTTTTTGCCAGAAGTTAGCAGAAATGGAAACTTAATTATTTTTTTTTTTCATGACAGGTGCCCAGAAAAGCTGCTTCAAAATGTGGAAATTCACATTTTTGTACCATAGTTTGTAAACGCTATAACTTTTGCGCAAACCAATAAATATACACTTATTGGATTTGTTTTTATCAAAGACATGTAGCACAATAAATTCTGACACAAACTTGTATAGAAATGTAATTCTATTTGAACAATTTTACCAGAAAAAGTTAAATATACACTTTTTTTGAGAGAATTGAGGTCTTTTTTGATTAATATCAGAAAAACGAAAAATCTCAGCAGCAATCAAATACCACCAAAAGAAAGCTGTATTTGTGAGAAGAAAAGGAGGTAAATTTCATTTGGGTGCCAAGTTGCATGACCGAGCAATAAACCGTTAAAGTTGTGAAGTGCCAATTTGTAAAAAAGGGCCTGGTCACAAGGGGGGTATAAACCTGTGGTCCTTAAGTGGTTAATAGTACACCTCAGAACAGGAAAAGTTTATAGTATGCAGAAAATTATTGAAAAGTTTAGATAAACCATGTTTCTGTCTTTTTGGCGGTGGGTGTTTTCGTGTTTTTCCACGCACACAATCTTTTTTTGTGTTTTTCCCCATTATATTCTCTATAAGCTCTTTGTGGGGGCATAAAATACACATGTACATAATGTATCAATGTATAATACACCATCAAAAATGCTTGTCAAAATACTGGAAATTTGGCATTGATAGTTTCTACTTTTGTTTTTTAAAACACTTGTGGGGTGCTGGTTTTCTGATTGGTTACATCTTATATACCGTATTATACAGGCTATAAGGCACACTGGACTTTAAGACACACCTGGGAAGATAAAAATCCTAATCCCCCCCTAATCCTCATCTGACCCCCAAATCAGACCCTATTCTTCATCAGACTTCAGCTCAAACTCCCAAGCTCCATCAGACCTTATATCAGACCCTCATCAAACCCCCAAGCTCCATCAGCCTCAAATCAGACCCTCAGATCCCCAAGCTCCATCATTCTCAGATTCAACGCCATCAGCCTCAGATAAGACCCCCATCAAAAGTAAAAAAAACTAAAATAAACTTACCTTGCTTTCTCTAGAATGTGCTGCCACTCTCTCACCGATCCCTGGTCTTCTTCCAGCCAACACTGCACTGTAACCCGGCGTTGCACAGTGCCAAGTCATGGTGCACAAAAACTTGCACTATGTTCTGACATTGTACGCAGTCAGGACACAGTACAGGGCAGGGCCCAGAAGAACAGGGAGGGTAAGAAGAGCTAGCACAGGGTTTCCCTCCCTGCTCGTCCCGCATGCTGATTCGGACTATAAGACACATTGCCAATTTCCCCTCACTTATGGGGGAAAAAGGTGCATCTTATATACCAAAAAATATGGTATTCCTCCATTTCCTTGTTTCTGATGCTTTTTTTTTTTTTCAATACTTATATTGCTTATCATGAAATTCACTGTTAAACCATTCACAGTCAAAGACTACCTCAGCTGAATGTAATGATGATCCGTTGCTACATCCTTGAGAAATAGTACTTTTAATCCATATGCAAATGAGCAGTTAAGTGTATTTAGGGCAGGCCAAAGCTGTTCTGTGCAACCTTGCTCCTCTGCCTTTCACTGCATCCCCTTCCATCTCCTTTTAAGTGACAGGATTGGGAATGATAACTATGCAGGAACCTGGCCCTGTCAATCAAGGAGAGGTAGGATGGTGGAGGTGTAAGGGTGCACAGTGTGGCTTGTGCCCACCCTCTGCACTTAAATGCTCATTTGCATGTAGATTGAAAGTACTTATTCTTAAGAAGGAAGCTATGGAGCACTAAGTAAAATGCATCATTATTCAGTTGAGTTAGACCTATAAGCAATGTGCCTGGTTTAACTGAATTTCCTGGTTACAGATTTCTTTTAGTTACGTTTGTTTTTGCAAAAGTTATTCAAAATGCATATAAAAATAGCAGAGTCTTTTCTTCACATTAGATGAAGATGCTTGTGGATATTGATTTTGCATTGGTCGCAGAAGAACTTAGAACCCATATCCGTCATTCCTGTTGATAAGCTGTGTTTAACCATTCCCGACCCCTTCCCCCCCCCCCCCCCCAACGTAAATTTAGGTTGGGGTCGGGCTTTTAAAAATTACATCATCTCGTGTGCGCCATAGCCGGCGGGTGCCTTCCATTTTAAACAGCAGGCACCCAGCACTAATGTCCGTGAATGGCTGTAATGCCAGTCACGACATTTAACACTTCAAATGCTGTGGTCAAACATGACTACGGCATCTGGATGTGCTAAAACCCGGAAGCGCGCACTTCCGGGTGTGCTCCGGCTTCCCCCACGGAGATCAGGGGTGCCAAATGCATTGTGCGGAAGCTTCTGTCCTGAATGAACAGAAGCTGCTGCATGTTAGTTCCTAGGGAGCCTCTGCCTGTGGCTAATGCATTGGAGTGGATGAGAGAAGCAAGCTAATGATTATTTGGTATTTGTTATAGTTCCCTATATGAACTATAAGAAAGTGTAAAAAGAAAAAAAATGTTTTTAAATATAAAAATTCAAATCGCCCCCTTTCCCCAAAATGTAAATAAAAATATGTAAACAATAACAACTGCACGTGAAAACGCCCATTAATGGAAAATAGAGATACAATTTCAAAATTTCACTTTTTTGGCAGATTTTACATTTTAATATTTTTTTTCAAGTTACAAAGCAAGGGTTAACAGCCAAACAAAACTCAATATTTATGGCTCTGATTCTGTAGTTTACAGAAACACCCCATTGGTTTTTTGACACCATGTCCCATTTGAAGCCCCCCTGATGCACCCATAGAGTAGTGACCCCATTTTAGAAACTACGGGATAGGGTGGCAGTTTTGTTGGTACTAGTTTAGGTTACATATGATTTTTGGTTGGTTAGATCATGTGGTATTTTTATAGACCAGGTTGTCACGGACGCGGCGATACCTAATATGTATACTATTTTTTTTATTTATGTAAGTTTTACACAATGATTTCATTTTTGAAACAAAAAAAATCATGTTTTAGTGTCTCCATAGTCTGAGAGCCATAGTTTTTTCAGTTCTTAGGCGATTATCTTGGGTGGGGTATGATTTTTGCGGGATGAGATGACGGTTTGATTGGCACTATTTTGGGGCACATATGACTTTTTGATCGCTTGCTATTACACTTTTTGTGATGTAAGGTGACAAAAAATTGCTTTTTTTACATTTTTTTTTCTTTTTTTACGGTATTCACCTGAGGGGTTAGATCATGTGATATTTTTATATAGCAGGTTATTACGGACACGGCGATGCCTAATATGTATACTTTTTTTTATTTATGTAAGTTTTACACAATTATTTCATTTTTTAAACAAAAAAAAAAATGTTTTAGTGTTTCCATAGTCTGAAAGCCATAGTTTTTTTCAGTTTTTAAGCGATTATCTTAGGTAGAGTCTAATTTTTTGCGGGATGAGATGACGGTTTGATTGGCACTATTTTGGCGGGCATATGACTTTTTGATCACTTGCTATTACACTTTTTATTATGTAAGGTGACAAAAAATTGCTTTTTTTACAGCGTTTTTATTTTTTACGGTGTTCACCTGAGGGGTTAGGTCATGTGACATTTTTGTAGAGCAGGTTATTACAGACGCGGCGATACCTAATATGTATACTTTTTTAAATTTACTTAAGTTTTACACAATAACAGCTTTTCTGAGTCTCCATATTCTAAGCCATATTTTTATTATTTTTTGGGCGATTGTCTTAGGTAGGGGCTCATTTTTTGCGGGATGAGGTGACGGTTAGATTGGTACTATTTTGGTGGGCATACGCCTTTTTGATCGCTTACTGTTGTCCTGTTTGTGATGTAAGGTGACAAAAAAATGGTTTATTTAGCAGTTTTTATTTTTTACGGTGTTCATCTGAGGGGTTAGATCATATGATATGTTTATAGAGCCGGTCGATACAAACTCGGCAATACCTAATATATAAACTTTTTTTTTTACTTTGTTTGGGGAAAATGACGTTTTTGTTTATTTTTACTTGAAACTTTTAATTTTTTAGGGGGGAATACGTAATTTTTTTCACTTTATTTTTCGGCCCACTTTGGGACTTCAACTTTTGGGGGTCTAATCCCCTTTACAATGCATTCCAATACTTCTGTATTAGGCCAGGCGTGAGGCTGAGCGGCACCAACCACTCATCCCTCTGTTGTTCCAGGCCCTTCCACAGCTCGTGTGTGGTGTGGGGTTTTCCCCCCAAACAAACGAGTTTCAAAACAGCCTGCTGCCGTTTCTGTCTGGCTGTGCTGAGGTTAGTGGTGAAGGTGTTACGCTGACTGGATGAGGATGCGGTACAGGAGGAAGTGGAGTAGGAGGAGGAGGCAACAGGAAGCATCGAGAAATGTCCTGCAATCCTCGGTGGTGATAGGACATGCGCCAACCTGCTATCCGCTTCAGGCCTAGCCGCCACTGCATTTACCCAGTGTGCAGTTAGGGAGATATAACGTCCCAGTGCTTACTGGTCCATGTATCGGTAGTTATGTGGACCTTGCCACAGATGGCGTTGCGCAGTGCACACCTGATTTTGTCTGCCACTTGGTTATGCAGGGAAGGGATGGCTCGCCTGGAAAAGTAGTGGCGGCTGGGAACCATGTACTGTGGGACAGCAACCGCTATAAGGTTTTTAAAAGTCTCTGTCTCCACCAAACGGAATGACAGCATTTTAAAGGCCAGAAATTTTTAAATGCTGGCATTCAGGGCTAGGGATCGCGGGTGGGTAGGGGGTACTTCCTCTTTCTCTCCAGTGTTTGGGGGATGGACAGCTGAATGCTTCAATGGGACAGTGTGGACATGCTGGGTGACGGTGGTGGAGGTGGTGGTGTTGCTGCCACATCCTCTTTTTGTGGGGTGGCAGGTGCTATTGTCACTCCAGCGGGGGGAGGAAGAGGCCGAGTCCGCAGCAGAAGAGGGAGCAAGAGGAGCCTGAGATCTTTTGTGTTTTTTCAGGTGTGTACTCCACTGCAGCTTGTGCTTTGCATTTAGATGCCTGGTCATGCAGGTGGTGCTCAGGTCTAGAATATTTATGCTTTGCTCCTTGGAGCTGGCTTTGGTGTGCTCAGTCCCTGGGTGCGGTGGGCAATAGCAGGCATACTGGCTAGGGGACAGTCACTCTGCTTTTGCACCCTGCTCCTTCTTTTGCTGTGCGGCTGTGTGACGACCACCTCTTCCTCCGAACTGCACACGTCACGTGCATGACCTTGACTCCATGTGGGGTGTAGGACCTCATCATCCTCCACATCATCTTCCACCCACTCTTCACTCCTGCCCTCCTTGCCGGTCTGCACATGGCAGAAAGCTGCAGAAGTTGGCATCTGTGTTTCGTCTTCATCATCAGAGACGTGCTGCAGTGGTCCACGTCCTGAAACATAAGTGGTTGGGCATCAGCAAAGTCATCAAAAAGCATAAGAGGCTGCTGCATGACTTGGGGCTCAGACTGCTTGGCTAATTTGCAAGGGGGTGAGGTGAAAGACAGATGCCTATAGGCTGCAGGTGCCAACTCTGCGGTTTCAGCAGGGAACCGGGTGGGAGACGATGTGAAGGAACTGGAGGCACTGTCAGTCATCCAGTCTACTATCGCCTCTACTTGTTCCTGCCTCACTATTCGTACACCGGTATTCGGCCTACAAAATGATGCTGAATGTCCTGTCGCCTACGTGCACCTGAGGAAGGTGTTTTATTTGGGCGTGTAGCTGGCACAGATCGACCAAGTCCTCTCCCTGCAACAGGAGCTCCAGCAGTACCACGACCAGGGCCACGTCCCTTATTTGATGCACTGCTCATTTTTTGTTAGGTCACCCACCGACCTAACAGACATATTAACTATATTAATTTCCCTGTCATGTATGCAGTGCAGGTGTAGCTCACACCAAACATGGAAATATGTCACCCACCGAACTAACAGATGGATTAACTATATTAATTTCCCTATCACATATGCAATGCACGTGTACAGTGGCGTAACTAGAGTGTTATGGGCCCCAGTGCAAACTTTGTATCGGGGCCCCCCTACCCCCCGATTTTTATAAAGAAGCGGCAGATTTTCTTACTAATGGCTTTCCCGTGTGGCTAGTCCGCTGCGTGAATGAGGGCCAAGCCCCATTCCGGACAGCAGAGACACGGAGCAGTAACACGATTGATAATGCTCCGTGCCTCTCTGTGACCTTTTTACTAAAAAATCACAGGGAGATAAAGTGGTCACCGTGATTTTGTAGCAAAACGATCATAGAGAGGCACAGAGCATTATCAATCATGTTACTGCTACGTGTCTCTGCTGTCCGGAGCGGGGCTTGGCTCTCTTTCACACAGCAGATTAGCCACACGGGATCCGCTCGTGTGAAAGAGCCCAATGCATGGCTACACTCACCCAATCCTAATAAAATCTGGTCCTACCTCATCCAGGGTGTTGCTGGCGTCGGTGTGATGTCCGCTGGATCCAGAACAAGGTCCCTGTGGTGATAGAAAAAAAAAGAATAATCACATAAGGAAGGGATGGTGACTACCCCTGTGAAACTACCAGCTGGGGGCGCTCTGCTGGCCTGGTAGACTGAGCTATGCCAATGTATAGCAGGGTAATTTAGGACATTTCCCCTAAGTGCTACCACACAGTACTAATGTCCACATTGTGGCCCCTCACAGTAGTAATGCCCATCTTGTGGCCTTTCACAGTAATTAAGCCCACCTTGTGGTCCCTTCACAAAAGTTATGTCCTTCTTGTGGCCCCTCACAGCAGTTATGCCCACCTTTGTTCCTGTCACAGTAGTTATGCCCAGATATGTGCCCCTCACAGTAGTTATGCCAAATATGTGCCCCCTAACAGTAGTTATGCCAAATATATGCCCCCTCACGGTATTTATGCCAGATATGTGCCCCTCACAGTGGATATGCCCAGATATGTGCCCCTCACAGTGGATATGCCCAGATATGTGCCCGCTCACAGTGGTTATGCCCAGATATGTGCCCACTCACAGTAGTTATGCCCAGATATGTGCCCCTCACAGTGGATATGGCCAGATATGTTCCCCCTCACAGTAGTTATGCCAGACTATGTGCCCCTCACAGTAGTTATGACCAGATATGTGCCCCCTACAGTGGTTATGCCATATTATGTGCCCCTCACATTAAATATGCCCACATATGTGCCCCTCACAGTGGTTATGCCAGATTATGTGCCCCCCTCACAGTAGTTATGCCTTTATATGTGCCATCTCATAGTTATGCCTTTATATGTGCCCCCCTCACAGTAGTTATGCCAGATATGTGCCCCCCTACAGTGGTTATGCCAGATTATGTGCCCCTCACATTAGATTTGCCCACATATGTGCCCCTCACAGTGGTTATGCCAGATTATGTGCCCCCCTCACAGTAGTTATGGCAGATTAGGTGCCCCCTCAGTAGAGATGCCCACTTTTGTGCCCCCTCACTCTAGTTGTGCCCATCAACCCCCCCCCCCCCTTCCCCTTTGCCCCCAGTCTGCAGTGTTAGGAAAATAAAAATAAAACACATACTTACCCTCTTCCCTGATGTTGCGCTGCCACACTGACATCGCACTGCTGGCTGTACTAAAGGCAGTTTCCCGGGCCTTCAGAGCTCCTCCCACAGCCAGCAGCCCGATGTGCGGCCAGCAGAGGGAGCGCTAGAGCTCCTGCTTCACTGATGATCTGGAGACAGCCCGGCAGTGACAAGAACTGCCGGGCCGAGTGTATGTGAGTGAGTGCGCGCGTCCTCCCTCTTCCTCCCACCCCCTCTGCGCAAACCTCCCCCACCTTGCCTCATATTAAACATGTAATGGAGCCAGTGGCGTAGCGTGGGTAACAAGCACCCGGGGCAAGCCAAGTATTGCCCCCCCCCCCCCCCCCAACATGTGACCACGCCCCTTTTTTAAACAAATAATGTAATAGATGTCACCTGCAGTCCTATGTAACACCACAGATAACACGGTGATAACTCTGAGTACAGATAATGTAGTAGATGGGTGTGAGGCCCCAGAATTCAGAACACACACAGTGTGACCTCAAGTCTGGGGCCAGGCTGAGGCAGTGTGGGACAAATTCTATATACCCCCTCCCCCCTACCGTGAAACAGATATTTGGATGGACATAACATACATTGCTATGAAATATACAGGAGAATACCGCACCATACCTGTTACATCCAGTGACATCTCCTGTGATGTAGACTTTCATCAACGTCCTCATTCGGAGATAGGACCATCATGACACCTTCTTTCAGCCATGTCTCGTCTCTGCAAAGTTTTGCAGAAAATGTTTTAGATTCCTCACTTTACTATCATCCTCAGATAACAGAAGTCCCCTTCCCCTGTAGTGCCCATAAGTATAATGCTCTCTGTATTATTATAATGACCACCTCTGTAGTATTATAGTAATAATTATGGCCCCCTTCAGCCCCTCCAGCATACAGTCCTGTGTAAGATACAACACTCCCCCTGCCTTTAGTCCTTCTTGCAAACAGTCCCATGTAAAACACATCACTCTCCCTTCAGCTCCTCCAGCATACAGTCCCATGTAAGATACAACCCCCAGAGGATGCTATCTGCCCATCTCTCCTGTCCATATACCAGGCCTACCAGTATTACCCCTTCATATACCGCCTGGTCCCCCCACACCTAACAGTCTGAGTCACTTGTCTCCGTGAGTGTTAGGTGGGGTGACCAGGCAGGCAGGTGGTATATCAATGGCTAATGCTGGTAGACCTGGTATATGGACAGCAGAGATGGGCAGATGGCATCCTCTGGGCAGTACTGTCTCTCTGGTCTTCCTTCACCAGCACCCGGACTGCCACGGTCCTGCTTGGCCTGGCTCTCATGGCACTTCACTGCCTCATGCTTGGCTATCAGCACTGAGTGACTCAGTCAATGTTGCAGTGTGACTGAGTCACTCAGCGCTGATAGCCAAGCACGAGGCAGTGAAGTGCCATGAGAGCCAGGCCAAGCAGGACCGTGGCAGTCAGGGTGCTGGTGAAGGATGACCAGAGAGACAGTACTGCCCAGAGGATGCCATCTGCCCATCTCTGCTGTCCATATACCAGGGTAGGCCTGGTATATGGACAGCAGAGATGGGCAGATGGCATCCCAGAGAGGCAGTACTGTCTCAGTGTCCCTGGTCATCCTTCACCAGCACTCTGACTGCAGTGCCATGGTGCCATCTGCTTGGCAGCCTTGGCCTGGCTCTCATGACACTTACTGGCACTTAACTCATATAATCATATATTACCCCTAAAGCCTGCCTGCCCTCAGCCAATGCCAACAAAGTAAACTACTGACCTAATTACACACTCAGGGTGGGACTTTGGGACTTTGGGACTCTGGGACAGTGACACTGACTGTCACTCACTCTGTCTCAGGGTCGCTTGAATCCAGGGCCGGCGCCACCTATAAGCAGAGTAGGCCACCGCGCAGAGCGCACTCTGCCTGGGAGCGCCGGTGCTCTCGAGTCCGAATCCCGACTAGCCGCCGCCCGCTCCACGCCCCCTACTTGTGATCCATCCATCTAAGTTCTAACATCTTCTCCTGATTCCTACCTGGCTGTCATCGATCTGACTCCTCCTGTTTGGCTGTTCCTGTACTTGCTGGCCGGCCGGATAATGGTGGATTGTGCTGCACTGCTGCCCCTTCGAGGGCATGCATTTGTTCAGCCACTTAGTATTACTTAGTGGGGGCACTGGGGGGAAAATTACGTAATGGGCACTGCCCATTAAGTAATTTGCCCCCCAGTGCCCCAACAAAGTAATACTGCCCCCACAGACAGTGCACAACTCACTGCGCACTGCCCATTACGTAATTTGCCCCCCAGTGGCCCACTAAGTAATACTGCCACAACTGTGCACTGTCTGTGGGGCACTATTACTTAGTGGGGGCACTGGGGGGCAAATTACGTAATGGGCAGTGTGCAGTGAGTTGTGCACTGTCTGTGGGGGCAGTTAGTATTACTTAGTGGGGGCACTGGGGGGCAAATTACGTAATGGGCAGTGTGCAGTGAGTTGTGCACTGTCTGTGGGGGCAGTTAGTATTACTTAGTGGGGGCACTGGGGGGCAAATTACGTAATGGGCACTGCCCATTACGTAATTTGCGCCCCAGGGCCCCAACAAAGTAATACTGTCCCCACAGACAGTGCACAATGCCCCCACTAAGTAATTCAAGTTGAATCACTGTCTCTAGGCTCATGGCTGGACTACAGTCTCCTACTGATTCAGCTGCAGCCATGATCTTCTGCTTCTTCTTGCTGCCTCCGGCTCCTGGCTCTGCAGTCTGCACTGTACTTCCCGCCTGGAAGGTGGGCGGAGCCTATCGGGAACTGCCGTGCATGCCCCGCCCCCTCTCGCCTCCTCACTCTGCTCTGCAGCCGAACGCTGTGTGAAGAAAAAAAAACACAGCGTCGGCGATTTAACTTGTGCCAGCCCCGCAGACGGCGCCCCCTGAAGAGTGGCGCCCGGGGCGACGGCCCCCCCGCCCCCCCCCCCCACGCTACGCCTCTGAATGGAGCGCCCTGACGGGGCCCGGCATTGTCACTGTACTTCATGCCGGGCCCCTTCACAGCGCTTCATTACATGTTAGTACAGCGGGCCCCCTCCCCCCGCCGGGCCCGGTCGCAGTCGCACTCCCTGCGACCGCGATCGTTACGCCCCTGCACGTGTATCTCACACCAAAAATGGGAATATATCACCCACCGAACTAACAGATGGATTAACTATATTAATTTCCCTGTCACATATGCAGTGCACGTGTATCTCACACCAAAATGGGTATATGTCACCTGGCAAACTAACAGTCAGATTAACTAAATAAATTTCCCTGTCACATATAAAGTGCACGTGTATCTCACACCAAAAATGGGTATATGTCACCCATCGAACTAACAGATGGATTAACTATTATATTTTTTTTGTCAGGGGTACAAAAATGGTGCATTGCACCCACAAAAAATCGCTATAGGTCACCCACAGAATTAACAGCCAGATTTATTATTATATTTCTGTGTCAGGGGTGCAAAGCTGGTGTATTGCACCCACAAAAAAATCATTATAGGTCACCCACAAAATAAATAGCCAGATTTCTAACACTCTCCCTCGCTTCAGCTGACTGCTTTCTGTCCCTGCACTACTGATGGGCGGTGCTACACGTTATCCAGCTTGTATAGAGGCTGGGTCACATGATGCACCGGCCAATCACAGCCGCCATTACTAGGAATGGCTGTGATGGCTTCTAAGTGCCCACAGCTTAAAAGCTTGTTGATTGCCCTGCAGCCTTTCAAAAACTTTATTAAATGCCCGAACACCGAACTTGAACCCAAACTTTTCCGGCAAAGTTCGAGTCTGGGTACCCGAACTCGCAAAGTTCGGTATGACCCGAACTTTACAGTTCGGGTTCGCTCAACACTAATAATGAGCGCTTATAATGTCAGAGAGCAGAGATGAGTAGCCGTCAGATTAGCTGACTGACAGAAAAGAGAGAAAATTCAGATCCCTCTATTAGAGCAGCCCAGCTCTGTACAGAAAAAAGGCTCCATATTTGTAATAAAGACCAATTAAAAAAATAATTTTAGCACAAAATGAGTACAAGGCAATCATACAAAAATTGTCCCCAAAGGTCTACATAGCCTTTAAAGTCAATATTCAGGTGAATCAGATCATGAACCTTCTTCATTTTAAAAAGAAACAATAAGTTTGCATTACTTTTTGTCCAACCTGGTGTACAAAGATGTAGAAATCCTTGACATTTTTATATTAAATACTGATTGGATGAGATTATGTGAGACAATGCACAATTGTTTGATGACTTCACTTGGCAGTACCTTCGAGTGCGTTCCATATCCAGTGAATATCTGCCACAGTGTGTAATCTGATATGTCTTCCACACCGTTACATTCTTCTTCTAAAATACATTGAAGCTTTTAAAAAGTCTTATAAAAAGGATAATGAACACACTATTATATTATAGGCAGAAACATATCAGAATTTGTTCTTAATTGTGAAATCAGCATCTATCATGGAGGAGATTAATGGGGTTCATAGTTCTACATTGTTCACCATACTCCAGTATAAAAATTATATATGTTCTGCTGTCTGAGATAGCATGATACCAGCGTAGAGGAATGTGGTGTGTGCTGCATTCAGAAGACAGTACCTAACTTACAGTGCAACAATGAAAGCATTATGTGGTGGTAAAACACTCTCTGACAGGGGTCAAAGATAGAGGCCCCAATTATACAGCCGGTGAAAGCTAAGACGTTGTATTTCAGTTATCTGAGACCTATTATCCACTAAAGTGGTTTTCCATAGTTTATTATTTATAGAATCTTGACAGATTGAATGGTAATGTTGGCATTCTTTCTTCTACTGGACCAGCCAAGTATTGCCCCTAATTGTTTCATATATGTGTTTACATTTGCTTTACCATCTTACATGCTCAGAATGAGTTCCCATGTCTAATTAGATGAGCAATGTTTAAACACCACAGGGGGCATTTGGTTTAAACACTGTGAAACCCAGAAAAGATGTATTATTTCTTACTGTATTTACAGACTTTATTCTGTCCTCCTAGACTTCAGTTTCATATTTCTTCATTTTTATAATTATTTATTTCAAGGTATTTTGGACATTTGTAAATATAATATTAATTTGTATTTTTAATAATTAGGATATCAATAGTTTCCTCTGTATGATTCCATGTACAATATGTGTTGTCCACCATTTGGAACTTCTAAGGTCTACAGATGGTTAAACATAAACAGTCATAGTACAGTCGCAGAGAAGTAACTTTGTAATATATCTTATTACAGAAAAAGTATGTTTTTTCCACTTACCAGACTCATCTACCTCCTCACTTTGTTTCCTGATTCAATTATTCTTAATTTACTGGTGAATATCTATATTGTGCATACATGTTTATTTCAACAGAGAGGAGAATAAGCCCCCCACTAGCAGTGACTTCTTTCCTTAAAGGGAATCTGTCACCTAATCTGAGCCTTTTAGACTTTTCCAGGCAACTGGAGCACTGTCAATTCAGGTCAAGTTTATTCTGACCTGTATTAAACTGGACAGCTGATGTGGTAGAATCAAACCCACACAGAATTTTTTGAATTTCGCTTTCTTCCTTAAAGGGAGTCTGTCACCTAATCTGAGCCTTTTAGACCGCTCAGATCAGGTTTTAGACTCCTTTGCCCACATTACAATGGTACCTTTATTTGTGCTGTCCCTCGCCGAAATTGTCCAAAAAGACTTACTAAAAACGTATGCTAATGAGGTTCGGCAAGTGCCCAGGGGCGGCGTTACTGCAGCAAGTGCCCAGGCCCCTTGGCAATGTGCCCACAAAACCACACCTATTTTACCCCTCTGGCTAGCCCTCCTTTCCTATTATTACCTCCTCCTCTCCCTCACAAATTACCTCCTCCGCCGCTCCACGCTTGTCCTGCACCTGCGCACTGCTGTGCCCATTATGGGCAGAGGAACAGGGAGTTGGACTGCTCATGCGCTGGTCCGTAGCTCGAAATCCAGCAGGCGGAAGTAACCAGCCGAGGACTGCAGTGAAGCCAAAAAAGGGGCGGGTCGGCGCAGCAGCGTCTTTGCTCTAGCAGGCGCGAGATTTGTGAGGGAGAGGAGGAGGTAATAATAGGAAAGGAGGGCGGGCCAGAGGGGTGAAATAGGTGTGGTTTTCTGGGCACATTGCCGAGGGGCCTGGGCACTTGCTGCAGTAACGCCGCCCCTGGGCACTTGCCGAACCTCATTAGCATACGTTTTAAAATTCTTTTTGGGACGATTTTGGCAAGGGACAGCACAAATAAAGGTACCATTGTAAGGCTACTTTCACACTTGCGTTCAGAGCGGGTCTGTCTGGTATCTGCACAGACGGATCCGCTCCTATAATGCAAACGCTTAGATCCGTTCAGAACGGATCCGTTTGCATTACCATGAACAAAAAAATAAATAAAAATTTTTTTTTTTTGTTCATGATAATGCAAACGGATCCGTTTTGACTTTACATTGAAAGTCAATGGGGGACGGATCCGTTTGAAAATTGAGCCATACTGTGTCAACTTCAAACAGATCCGTCCCCATTGACTTACATTGTAAGTCTGGACAGATCCGTTTGCCTCCGCACGGCCAGGCGGACACCCGAACGCTGCAAGCAGCTTTAGGGTGTCTGCCTGCTGAGCGGAGCGGAGGACAAACGCTGCCAGACTGATGCATTCTGAGCGTATTCGCCTCCACTCAGAATGCATTAGGACTGGACGGATCCGCTCGGGGCCGCTTGTGAACCCCTTCAAACGGAACTCACAAGCGGAGCCCCGAACGCTAGTGTGAAAGTAGCCTAATGTGGGCAAAGGAGTCTATAACCTGATCTGAGCAGTCAAAAAGGCTCAGATTAGGTGACAGACTCCCTTTAAGGAAGAAAGCGAAATTCAAAAAATTCTGTGTGGGTTTGATTCTACCACATCAGCTGTCCAGTTTAATACGTGCTCCAATTGCCTGGCAAAATTCTCTCTATCTCTATCTTCTAAATTCATTAGAATTCAAACTTTTTAAAATATTTGGGTCAAATTTTAGAATCGATACGATCATCTTTTTTAGACATCATAGGGAGTCAGGGCATGCCCATACATTTTAGATATTCAGCTACCTCACCAAAATCAACAGCGTCGTCTGTGGTCTGCACATTGATTAGCCTCATTCAGTGGGGCTATTCCATATGCAGCTTAACCCGCCACAGTTTTCGCATGGGACCCAATGGAGAAGTGAGCTGTCATATCTTCACTGAAAAAATCAGTGGTTGAACCGCAGCATGGATTCCCATTGCAGACTATGTGCTTGGATTTGACTTGAGTTTCACATAGATTTCAGGGTGGAACGCACATCAACATCCACGCTAAAATACCTCCATGTGTACATAATCTAATGCCTCTTGGTATGAAACAGGGTAGATCTACAAGAATGTGATACACAATTAAATCCCTTCCCTGCTTTCATAGAGATAATGTGTAGTTACAACCATTGCAAGGAAAACATTGCGCCAGTTATGGTAATCCATTAATGCATACGACGTGAATACTCCTTTAAAATTAGTATTCACAAGTTCAGAATTTATCTTTAAAGAGGACCTTTGACTAGAATAAAACATCTAAACTAACTATACAGACATGGAGAGCGGCGCCCAGGGATCTCCCTGCACTTACTATTATACCTGGGCGCCGCTCCGTTCTCCCGTTATAGCCTCCGGTATCTTCATTGTTAGGCTCCACCCAGGGGAACCTCCAGGAGTCTCATTCTCCCATGCTGTAGCGCTGGCCAATCACAGCGCTCAGCTCATAGCCTGAGAGGCTTTTTTTTCCCTCGGGCTATGAGCTGAGCGCTGCGATTGGCCAGCGCTACAGCCTGGGAGAATGAGACGCCTGGAGGTTCCCCTGGGTGGAGCCTAACTATGAAGATACCGGAGGCTATACCGGGAGAACGGAGCGGCGCCCAGGGATAACAGTAAGTGCAGGGGGATCCCTGGGTGCCGCTCTCCATGTCTGTATAGTTAGTTTAGATGTTTTATTCTAGTGAAAGGTCCTCTTTGAGATACGTTTGAAAGAAATTATATACTATACAATAAATATTGCAATGCATGTTTGAATGTTGGAAATATTGTGTTCATGGCTATATATCAATATCTAATTTGTGTGGGTTCAGTACTACTAAGATTTTATAAAAGAATACATGAACAATAATCTACAGTACATCTAGACTGTGGGATTTTACCATTAGAACCTACTCAGCCTTTTTATCAAATAAAGAGCATTGCAGAAAACCACTGTGTGGGCACAAAGATACGTCAACTTAAGGAAGTACAGGATAAATTGGTGTTTAAATATACATAAAACACTGTTCCTTTTCCCCTTTTGATAGTCTTGTTTTATTATGACACTTTTATGACTCTATCCCTAAAGGCTGAGAGTTTTGCATTTCTAAAGATATCTCAGGTTACACCAAACGCTGGATGCTAAATCTTATTAAAAAGTGATCCCCAGCTGTGGCTGAGTGGGGTTAGACTTGTTTCAGAGAACTGTATAGGCATCGCTCGTTTATCTTATGACTGGTAATTCAAGAGCGGCATTACAAAAGCTTTTATACTGTCACCCAAAGCACCATTTAATCTATAGCAAAAATCTGGAAACTCACAGCCTAATAGCTTGCTTATTAAGTCATTCTATACCGCTACTGTAAGCTGAATGCTTCAGATCTCAATTTGCAGTTGTAAATCTTTATAGCCAATCCATTAACTATCAAGTATTCTGAGTGAGTGCTGTTGTGAACTGTCATGTTGATAATCACTTGCCCTTCATATAATCTAACAATCTGCATGAAATCCTAAATTCCTGAAATCCCACATGCAGTTTTTGTTGTAGTTTTAAAGCAAACACAGAAATGTATCCAAAAAGAATTGCGGTTTCACACAATTATTTTTTTTTTGGGCGGGGGGGACATTTTTCATGGCAATTCTCGTGGCTTTTTTAAGAGTTTTTTTTAGATGTTACATTCAAGTCAATGGTGAAATATGAATTGCTATACAAACAGTGCATTTATCTTTTTAGCATTTAGTTGCCTTGTTTTGTATTTTTTATTTAATGGTGCCTTTTTAAAACCATATTATTCTTTGCATATGCTCAACCTGCCATCCCATTCATTTGGGAACACATGACCCCCATTCTTATGATCTGTGAAGGTCCCAGCAGCCAGACCAGTCAGATGCTTATTCCCTATCTTATGCATAATGGCTAATTTGTAACCCGATAAGAACGATACGGTTTATATAAAATAAGAAATAAAAATGAAATAACTTTAATAGTAATGATAAAAAAAAAATTATCCCACTCTTTGGTTTATATAGCCCTTATGGACTGTAGGCCAATGTATGTAAACTAGAGATGAGCAAATTTCTTAAAATTTATTTTGTGTCTGATTTGTTGATGCGTAATTTGAATAACTGCTTCATCATGTTCATGATACTGAGCTGGCTGCTGCTCTGGCTTCTGCTGCTTGTGGTAGCAAGGACAGTGGAAGATGGATGACTCAGTGGGGGCGTTCAATGTGTATCCTAGTAATAAGTAATATTTTTCTTTGATAGGGAGCATCTAATAATCATCCACTAATCATCAGATTTCTTGATTCTAATGATATGCCAGTATATGACAGTACATAAGCAGGCAAACATACTGCTTGCTATTCTCGCCATCATTTCCGGGAACCGAGTTCTTTACTGCTCCACCCTTCACTGCGGTGATTGGTTGTCACGACCAGTATCATCAATTGGCATCGTGCTGCTTGACCACCTCCTCCTCCAGTGGCAGCTACTCATCTGCCTCCACTTCCTCCTCTACTGGACTTTGTCCATGTGGGTCCATAACAGCTACAGGACGGGCAGCAAGATATGTAAGCTGTTCTTCTTCTGCCATCCCTTGTTGCATCAACATGAGAATTTTTTCTAAGATAAATATTTTATTCTCCTCTTTACGCTGCTTGTACAGTTGCTCCTGTATATGTAAGGCAGAATTCCAGCAAGTTGGAATGTCACAGATCAAGTGGTGTAATGACAGATCATTCTCTTGCTGCAAGTTCAGGAGGTAGTTCCTTGCCACATAAGAATGAAATGAGATTACAGTGTCTTGGACCTTACCATCACCGTCTGAAAGCCCTGGGACTTTTTCAAAATGATAAGATTGCTGGGCGCATAGAGTTGTTTGCTGGCCACTAGAGATGAGCGAATTTAAAAAAAAAAATTATTCGGTCGGTTCACAGAATTTTCCAAAAATATTTGATTCGATCCGAATTTATTAGTGGTGACTCTCGTTAAAAAACACCAATTTCCTGGCTGCAGAGAGCCTGTATATTGGTGTAGAACACTGTGCCTTGCAGAAACACGCATAGGGAGTCTGCTATGGTAGTGAAAAAATACTGTGAGTCAGTGTGACATGCAGATGACAGGCGTTGCTCTTAGAATCACTGCACACTTCATGGGGCCAAAACTGACAAAATAACTCAAGTCAATGTCAGGTCAATGTTAGCGCCAGGTATAAAGAACCGTTCAGAGGACCAAGATCCTACTATAGCGTGAAAGAGCGCACTCCTTTTACACCGTCGTCAGCTGATTCCACATAGATTTCTACAGAACCTGTTCTATTAAATGCTTATACAAGTAGAGCCCCCTTGACAGAGTAGAGAGGGTGTCAGCAGTAAGTTTGTGTTGATGTCATGGATTATTTTGCCCTTCCTCTGATCCGTCAGAACAATAATCCTTTAAAAAACGGATCCTTTCTGTTGAGCATCCATTTTCACACGGTCAGCATTTGGTCAGTAATCCATCAGTATTGCTAAAGCCAAAAAAAAAAAAACAGCAGTGGATTCAAAACAGAGATGAAACCTTAATGGAATATGTGCATGTCTTCTGTGTTCTGTACTCACTCCTACTTTTGCCTACCAAATCATAAGTCAATTCTGATGCAAAATAGGTTGTGTGTCTCATTTTTCCTTCCTTCTGACAGATCAGAAGAAGGGTCAAATAAATGGTGATGTCGTCCAGGCTAAAAAGGCAAAAGAGTGGCCCAGCCATGGAATGTGGAGGGTGGGGACAGCATGAGAAGTCCACACAGTGGCCCAGTGACAGAGTGGTGAGGTAGCAGCAGCATGAGGAGGCCACACAATGGTGAGGTGGCTGCAGTATGAGGAGACCACAGAGTAGCCCAGTGACATAGTGGTGAGCTGGTAGCAGCATGAGGAGACCACAGAGTGAAGAGGTGGCAGCAGCATGAGGAGACTACAGAGTGGCCCAGTGACGTAGTGGTGTGCTGGCAGCATCATGAGGAGTTCACAGAGTGTTGAGGTGGCAGCAGCATGAGGGGACCACAGAGTGGCCCAGTGGCATAGTGGTGAGATGGGGAGCAATACCAGTACCAGCTGAAGATGGGGGGTGGCAGTAGGAGCACCTGGCAGCAGGTGGGTGGCAGCATCAGAATAGTAGCTGAAGCAGGTAGCCAGAAGAAACAGGTCTCTTTTGACTAAGTTTAGATGTGGCAGCATGGATGATCTAGTCTGATGCATCAGGCACTGGTGTGTGGAAATCCTGATTCATCTTCACAAAGATCAGTTTCTCCACATTGTGGGTGGACAGGCGAGTTCTCCTTGGGGTAACTATGGCCCCTGCCGCACTAAACACCCGCTCTGATGCCACAGTGCTGGCCGGGCAGGAAAGCTTGTTCAGGACAAACTCGGCCAGTTGCAGCCACAATTCGAGTTTGGCTCCCCAGTAGTCCAGGGGATGTTCGATGTGGGGTGGCAGGGTGCACTCCAAGTTTGCCACAACCTGCTGGTTCAGGTTCTGCTCTATGTCTAGCTGCTGCTGCTAGTGAGTAGTTTCTTCAGTAGGCGGGTGAAGAAAACTGCTCATCAGCGACTCTAGACTTAAGTTGCTGCTGATGGAGCTGGTGGTGCTCCTGCCCCCCCCCCCACCCCCTGCAGCCATTGCAGTGAAACGTAAGCACAGAGGGGCGCCCCGGTCAGACCTGTGTGCGGATGGGTGATGGTGCACATAGGCAGCGGCTAACTCACTACATAGGATGTCTCGATAGTAGTTCAGTATATCCTTCCTCTAAGCATGTATAAAAAGGCCCCCATTTTCGACCGGTAGCGAGGGTCTAACATGGTGGAGAGCCAGTAACATAGAAACATCCTCTCCTGTCACCTATGCAGAAAAAACAGCCATTTCTCTACACATTGCTTGTGCTTGAATGTCCTCCTCCTTCTCTAGTTCAGCCCCCACAGGACTCATGTGACCGTGAGATGTAGTCGCCACGTCTCCTCTCACCTGGCCAGACAGATTTAGCAGCATCTGTTCCAGGACATGAATCAGCGGAATGACCTTGTTCATGTCGTAGTCCTGGCGACTGACAAATAAAGTTGCCTCCTCAAAGGGCCCAAGCAAATGGCAGGTGTCACGCATTAGCTGCCACTGGCTAACATCGAAGTTACACAGGAGAGTACCTCTGTCCGCCTGTATCATCAAGAAATAATTTATGGCCTTTTTCTGTTCATATAATCGGTCCAACATATGAAGGGTGGAATTCCAACGGGTGGAAACATCGCATATCAGCCTACATTGGGGGACGCCGTTCTGCCGCTGCAGCTCAAGGGGGGTGTGCTTTGCTGTGTACGAGTGGCTGATGTGCATGCAAAGTTTCCTGGCCAATTTCAGGATGTCTTGCAGGTGGGCGTGAAGACTTCAGGATCGGCTTTACAACCAGATTAAACACGTGCACCATGCAGGGCGCATGGCTCAGCCCTCTTTGATTCCGCACCGACACCATGTTCTTCCCATTGTTGGTCACCATGGTTCTGATTTTGAGTTGTCGAGAAGAAAGCCAGGATTAGATTTCTTGATAAAGTACGGGAAGCAGTTCCTCCCCTGTGTGACTCTGTCCGCCAAGGCAAACTAGGTGCAGAACAGCGTGACACCACGTGCCCTGCTGGAGGAGCACTGCTGGACACCACCGTGGTATGCTGGAGGAGCACTGTGAATTGTCCCTGCAGTGAATGCTGAGGACACTGTGGTGGATGAGGAGGCAGAGGCGGACATGTCACAGGACGTCACCTGGCCAAGTTGCTGGTGTGGCTGAGCAGGAACCACATTTACCCAGTGAGCCGTAAAGGACATATATTGTCCTTGACCGTAGTTACAGTTCCACACGTCGACGCTGTCGTTTCACTTTGGCAGACACCGACAGGCTCAAGGACTGGCCCACCTTCTGTTCTACATATGTGTGCAGGGCTGGTACTGCCTTTTTGACAAAGAAATGACAGCTTGGGACTCTCCATCTCGGCTCTGCACAAGCCATCAGTTCTCTGAAAGATGCAGAGTACACCACTTGGAAAGGGAGGGACTGCAGCACCAGCAACTTGGCCAGGAGCACGTTCAGCTTCTACACCGTTGGATGAGTGCACGCATACTGTTGTCTCTTGGCAATCGCTTTGGTGATCAATAGCTGACGAAATGACTGACTAGAAGGATGAGGAGCAGGAGCATCAGACCAGTAGATGATGGGAAGGACAGACAGCTCCCTTTGGCTGAGGTGGTGGAGCCTTGGCTTCATGAAATCGGGTGCGTGCCACTGGGTGATGCAGCGGTTTCTGCAGCAGGCTGGACCACCACATCGGAGCCACTGTTGTCCCAGGCCACTTTATGGTGACACTGCATGTGTTGACGCAGGGCCATGGTGGCATCCTGGGCACGCTTCACCCTCTGCCCACAAATTCGGCAAATGCCCATTTTCACCTCCTGCAGCGGCTTAACAACGAATTGCCACACTGCCGAGTATGGCATTTTCCCCTCAACACTCCATACTGACTTCCTGCTACTGATGCCTCCCTGAACCCCTCCACCGCTACTTTCCGTGCAAGTAGGCTCCTGCGTAACGTGCGGTTTACCCCGGTCATATTTGGCTCCCGACCTCCCACTGCTGCCAACCTGCTGACTCACGGCCACGCTACCACCTTGCTGGCTCAGCTGCTGCCTCACACACAAGCTGCCACCCTCTTCTCCTGATGATGATGAAGCCCCTTCTTCACCCGGCTCCCAAGTGTGATTGGCTACACCATCATTATCATCCGCTACACGTCACTGATGTCCCAATGGTCTCAGGGCCAGGACCCTGACCGCTCGCAACACCTGCTCCCACGCGACTCTCATCATCACTACTTGCCCACCTACCGGAGAAAGCAGCAGATGTCTCCTCCAAATCTTGGCTGGGCAGTAGCTGCTGACTGTTCTCTAGTAGTTCTCCTCACTGAAAAGTGGAGCCGAGTCTTTGGCATATAATACTTCTCGCTCTGAGGGAACAGAAAATGACAGAGGCAGGTTGAGGACAGTTGAGTGCACAGGGCCTGCTCCCGGGCCATGCCAACTTAACGTTGTGTCAGAGGAACCCACCGACTCTTGGCTGAGTGTGTCTGATGTCACTTGCGACGAAGTCGAAGACCGAGTCAACCATTCAAGCACCGCTCGGTTGCTGGTCAAGACACTACTGCTAGATGACACTGGGAGCTCAGGTCTCTCTCTGCGACTCCTGCTGCCACCCCCCCACCCCCCCCCTTCTTCTGCTGCTACTTTTGCTTGTGCAACAGAAACATTTTGGCCACTGCTTTTTCCCTTTGAAGGGCCTGTCACTTGTCTGTCTGGCATACTGTATAATAAAATAATTAAATTAAACTTAAAATAATACACCCCAAAAAAGGCTGTAGTACAATGTAACTTCACTGCATAATAGCAATTAAGACTTATTCTTTTTCCTATTAATACACCCCCCAAAAAAAGTATAACAATCAAAATTCACTGCAGAACGGCTAATAGGACATATATATATTTCCAATTAATACACCCGATAAATAGCTGTATCATACAGCACTTGCACCCCAATAACAAGCAAGGTTTGCTGGAATTACAGAGCTATCATTTAGTGCAATTTTGTTCCCTAGTTAGTGCAGCAAGGAGTAATAGAATCACTCCTATTACCCAGGCTGTACATTCTCTTATTGTATCCTGTTCTCCTTTTATAGTGTAGATGGTGCCTCACTACCCTTTCCCTACACTATGAATAATCGTTCCCTGAACTTCTAAACAGTTTTTTCAGCACAATGAAGTCTTTCCTAGCACTGTCCCTAGCACCTGCTGACATCTCTCTCTGCACTTAGTACACTGGAAAATGTTAGAATCCAAGATAGCTTAAGCTATTTATAGGGCTTTGACATCACAGGGGCTGGATGGCTGCTGATTGGCTGCATGCATGGCATTGTGGGTGATCCCTCTTTCCCAGAGTTCTTTGCTCCATGTCCTAACACGTGCAGCAGCCATGTGTTACCACGAAGCGTAAGGAAATTCGGCTTCGGTGCAAATCAAATTTTTCCTGAAATTCGGATCGAATTCAACTTCGTCAACTTTGATTCGCTCATCTCTACTGGCCACAACAGAGCACAGTAGGAGAGGACTTAATGATAATAATGGCAAGAACACTGTACTGCATGTGGATGCGACCTTGCTGACGCAAAGGAGACCAGGATAAAGAGGACTCTCTTGTTCCTATAGCTGGCAGCCAGTTCTATTTCCCCACAGAAGTTGATGCTACCTAATGTGGTGCAATAGATCCATAGTGCCTATGTTTGTGTTTGAATGCCCATGACTTATTTTCATACTGAAAATCTTGAAAGCGGAACTGCTTTTGTCTACCGATACAATGGAGAAAAACTTCAAGATGGGAGATACTGGAACAGAGAAAGAGGCAGCCGAGCTTGGCTTAGGTCTGACTCATTTTTGGCCTACGTCCACAGTACTATCAGCATCGCTAGTTCCCGAGTTGACTACATATCAAATCTGGCAATTTTTTGGGAGGTTTGCCACAGCTACCACTGGCCCTACCACCACCCTGGCTGTAGGTGCCAGTGCCACTACCACCTACACATCTATGCATGGGGTCTTCATCTCCCCCTGAGCCTTTTCCTCATGGCAGTATCTTCCATAGCACATGGGGTTTTGTTGCCTCTTCTTCACAAAAAAGAAGGTGGCCCACTCAGAGGGGGCAGTGAAGACAGAGATGTCAAAGGCTTCTCTGGTGCTGTAAGGAAGAGGAGGAGCAGAAGGAATGATGTGACCTCTGGCTCCAAGGCATGGTTTCAGATTTAGAGGTGACATTGATGTCATCCTGCTGTGTCTGAGAGAAGTGAGCCATCCAGTTCACAGTTTTATCCTCTTTGTAGTCAGTAATAATGTGGTGCCTATACGAAAAGAAGGAGAACTGTGATCTGCTGCTGCTACTACTACTAATGCTGTTACTGCTGTCTACACTACTACAATGGTGTACATGACAGGATTGCAAGGAGAAAGCTGCTGCTCTCCAAAAAGAACATTGCTGCCTTTCTGCTGTTTGTTAAACAACCTGGACAGCCAGAAGGCTATTGGAACAATGTTTTGTGCATAAATGAGAACAAAATAGAAAATCATCACTTAAATGAGAAGCGTTATGTCTGGAGAGCACTGTATTCCAGCATAAAAACCTCATACCATCTGTGAAACATGGTGGTATCATGGTTTCGGCTTGTTTTGCTGCTTCTGGACCAGGATGGTTTTCCAATACTAATGTAAAAAAGAATTCAGAATTTTACTAGAAAATTCTGTAGCAAAATGTCAGGACATATGTCCATGAGCAGAATGTCAAGAGAATTTGGGTCATGCTACAAATACCCTAAGGACATAAGTCTTTCTAGCAAAGAATGTTTAAAGAAGAATAAAGTTAGTTTTGGAATGGCCAAGTCAAAGTCCTGACTTTAATCCAATAGAAATGTAGTGGAAGGACCTGAAGCAAGCAGTTCATTGGTGGACATGGAAGAATGACTCAAATTCTTCCAAGCCGATGTGGAGGACTAAACAATTACTGGAAACGTTTAGTTGCAATTGTTACTGCATAAATCACTCCGATAGGTGCACCACAATGATATGCAACTGACAACACTGGCTAATCCCTCAAGCTGATATTAAGAACTTAGACTTTAGCCAATGTATTTCAGTCCTGAACACATCAGAGCCCTTTTGCACGACCGTCAAGGTATCTCAGGCTGGCATAGGTTCTGAGAGGTGCTAAGATACAGCTTACAGCCAAGCTCCCACATACCTCTATAGTGAAATCACTCAGGTAGTGGGAGAGATGATAAGGCTGTAAGCCCCACCTATAACAGGCCATGTGACACAGGCTACCAGGTGCAACAGAATGCTACCAGTAGTAGTCAATGGCACATTCTAAACATATCAAGAAAAATAACTGAAATAATGTGGCCTGAATGGGAGGAAATGCTCAAAAAACCCAAACACTGTGGCATGTTTATAACCGGGGGAGCATTTCCTCCCCATGTGATCCATTGCTAATGGCAATCCCCAACAAAAATGCATACAATGGAGGATGTCGGCAGCGGACCACATGCACCACAATGACATCCTACACAAGATGGGATAATGTGTGGATGCAAATATAAAAATACATAAATCACTGCGAAAGGTTGTCAGTTGCATATCATTCTGGTGCACCTTTCGCAGTGATTTATGTATTTTTATATTTGCACACGGGAAAAGGAGAAAGAATTATAAAAGATAAATGTTGTATCATTTCATCTAGAGGGTTTGATTATTTTCATCTAGTGGGTTTGCAGATCTTCTTAAATCTATAAATTTGTCAAAACCTTCATTTACAACCGTCACACTCCATAGTTTAACAAACAGCCACAAGACTTCATTTCAAGTATTACTTGTTCCCAAGCTTCCCAGATTGCACGGATAAACCATTAATCAAGAAAATTGCATCAATAAATTATAATAATAGCAGCTGTTACCACTTAATCAGAATCCCGGGATATCAATTTTTTTTTTTCTTTGCACATGGATATAATTATGTAGCAACTATTGCTACTGTTATATCCCTATAAACTGACTGACCACGACCATGAGGTCACTACACCGCTGAGAAGACATATCATAATTAGCTTTTTCTAATAGTAATGCAAGTGTAATAGTCAATTAATACAGTAAATAATTAACAATAATGAACTTAATCTATCGTCTTTCTAACCATGCAAAATCACCAATCTACCTATCCCAAGCAAAAGTTTTTCTTCAATTATTCCATTCATTCAAAGACATTGGCTGCAGTTTGTGAGTATCCACTAGAGGTGAGTACTGGAGAAAATGGATACATTCTCTGTACAGTCCTGTGAAAAAAGATGGCATTAAAAATTATAAGACCATATAAAGTAACTGTAAGAGAATACTTTATTAAAAGGAAACAGCTTTTTATTTTTCCAGTTCCTCACCTTGCAGTTTTCATTAGTGCTTTAAAGGGGTTATCCAATAATATATAATGATGACGTACCTCAGAATAGGTCATCATTATCAGATTGGCGTTGGTCCAAGTTCCGGCACCCCCGCCGATCAGCTGTTACAGGAAGCTGCCGCACTCACTAGAGCTCGGATGAGCGCAGCAACCTCCCGCCATTTCTCTGTACACTGTATATGAGTTTTCTTGGTATTGCAGCCCAGCCAAAACCACTTCAAAGTAGGCCATGTGACCTCTGTACGGTGATGATATAAGGTTGGATGATACTCCAATTAATTGGGTGCGTGGGCAATAGGAGATGGTTCCCACACCAAATAATAATAAAAATCACAGACTCCTTTGCTCCACTTTGCTATTAAGGTGATTGCTTTATTTCAAAGAGCGGTGTCCAGTCAAAATAAATGTTTTTCGGCGGATTAGCCTTCTTCAGTATAACTGACCCTTTTGCATTTAGGGTTCAGCATATCTTACATAAGCACTGGCATCTTCTACACCAGGCATACCCGCACATCGAAGCTTTTGCCTCTCCATTCTTACCATGCAATAGACGCCCCAAGAACCTCAGGGACCTTCTAGTACAAGCGGATGAAGGCTCTAACATTAAAATTCCACGACAGATGTTCCTTAGGACACAACGAAAAGGCACATTCCCCTGCCTACATTGTACACAATGCTCCCATGTCACAAAAGGTGACAAGATTTACCATCCACTAACTGGCAAAGGGTTCCCAGTACAGGGTTTCTTCACATGTGTCTCCTCCAACGTCGTGTACATAATCAAATGTCCCTGTGGTTTAGCGTACGTCAGAGAAACCAACAGTCCATCAGAGATAGGATATGCCAACATAAATCTAATATCCGTTGTCAGAACAACCATCTACCCATCCCTGCACATTTTGCGGCTAAGCGACACTCCATTGCCCAATTAAATTTCCAGTTGGTGGAACAAGTTACAGTCTTTAGAAGAGGCGGGGATCTATCCCACATACTAATAAATAGGGAAGCACTCTGGATCCACCGCCTACAAACCCTTGAACCTAAGGGGCTCAATCGAGAATATGAAATTGGCAGTCTTCTCTAATTCCAATATAAGCTATTGCATGTGATAAGGAATGTCACCTTTAAAAACGATCTACTATCAGCTACATGCTCATATCATAATTATATGTGTATTATAGACACCTAACTGATAAGAACTATATATACACTCACCTAAAGAATTATTAGGAACACCATACTAATACGGTGTTGGACCCCCTTTTGCCTTCAGAACTGCCTTAATTCTACATGGCATTGATTCAACAAGGTGCTGATAGCATTCTTTAGAAATGTTGGCCCATATTCATAGGATAGCAGCTTGCAGTTGATGGAGATTTGAGGGATGCACATCCAGGGCACGAAGCTCCCGTTCCACCACATCCCAAAGATGCTCTATTGGATTGAGATCTGGTGACTGTGGGGGCCATTTTAGTACAGTGAACTCATTGTCATGTTCAAGAAACCAATTTGAAATGATTCGAGCTTTGTGACATGGTGCATTATCCTGCTGGAAGTAGCCATCAGAGGATGGATACATGTTCTCATTCTGTTTACGCCAAATTCGGACTCTACCATTTGAATGTCTCAACAGAAATCGAGACTCATCAGACCAGGCAACATTTTTCCAGTCTTCAACAGTCTAATTTTGGTGAGCTCGTGCAAATTGTAGCCTCTTTTTCCTATTTGTAGTGGAGATGAATGGTACCCGGTGGGGTCTTCTGTTGTTGTAGCCCATCCGCCTCAAGGTTGTGCGTGTTGTGGCTTCACAAATGCTTTGCTGCATACCTCGGTTGTAACGAGTGGTTATTTCAGTCAACGTTGCTCTTCTATCAGCTTGAATCAGTCGGCCCATTCTCCTCTGACCTCTAGCATCTACAAGGCATTTTTGCCCACAGGACTGCCGCATACTGGATGTTTTCCCCTTTTCACACCGTTCTTTGTAAACCCTAGAAATGGTTGTGCGTGAAAATCCCAGTAACTGAGCAGATTGTGAAATACTCAGACCAGCCCGTCTGGCACCAACAACCATGCCACGCTCAAAATTGCTTAAATCACCTTTCTTTCCCATTCTGACATTCAGTTTGGAGTTCAGGAGATTGTCTTGACCAGGACCACCCCCCTAAATGCATTGAAGCAACTGCCATGTGATTGGTTGACTAGATAATTGCATTAATGAGAAATAGAACAGGTGTTCCTAATAATTCTTTAGGTGAGTGTATATTAGAAACATAACTAACTATGTCCCTATCTTTATTCATTTCAGACCAGATATTGAATATCTTCCCCTGGCTGGAGCCGCATTCTTTATATCCTTTGGTATAAGTATCCACTATCCTTGCACATTCTATCTTTTTCTCTAACTCTCACTTCTCCAGCTTTCATTCTTTCTACTGTCAGGTACTGTGTTCCACATTCACACAGTAGTATATATAGTTCTCAAAACATCCCACTACTTATCACTATGGCGCAGGATGACCCTTACCCATATCTGACACCATCATCTAGAAAGTCAGATTGCGCATGCGCCGCTGTCTAACGCGGCCGGTCATGATCCATCTCCTCTGGTCACTCTGCGCCTGCGCCGTTAAAACAAGTGCATGCGCCCTAGCCTCATTTAGTAGCGCCCGCCATCTTTACTTATCCCATCACTCACATTAGAGACAGACCAACCGGAACTACGTCAGCCAAACCCCGCCCCCTACTTCCTCTCCAGCGCGAGTGCTATTTAAAGATCAAACACACCACCACCGTTATGGCGCCCTTTCATTTAGGCCATAGCCTATTACAGCGCATCCCAACTAGGGCCATAGAGCCCCCCCTGCAACATACTGCAACCCACTGTGGGTATCTACAACTTTCTCTATGCGGCTCTCTGTGGGTATCTACTTGTCTCCTTTTTTTTCTCTATGCGGCTCAACCAGGTAAGAATACCATGCGATTCCTATCCACATGATATAGTGTCCACAATATTGTACCTCGGTGCCACTACATAGCTTATGGCATCCTATGCATATATATTATAGAAGGTGTTCCATATTCTGATTGCGAGTGTGTATATATACATATGTGAGTATGTGTGTGTATATATACATATGTGAGTATGTGTGTGTGTATATATATATATATGTGCATTTATGTATATATATAAATGTATATCTATGTATATTTTGGTACACACACACAATTTCATGTATCATTTGCCCTCCTTAATATTTGTTCACGCCAGCCTGAACCTTCCCTTCACTGCATCTATAAAGCTGTCCTCGGACATACCATTTATACGGATCAACATACTGTCTATACATCCCCTTTCTGAGATGCATCTGTGGATAATAATATTGTCCCAATATACCGGATGTGATTTTGTTATTGTTTTGTCATTTGTTCTATGTAACTGAGTGTACATCTAAATTGTTTTCTTTTGCTCTTCTATATACAAGCTGTATTGATATTTTATTTTATTTCTAATACCAATATCATGTATTCATTAAGATATCTCTATATGCCCCTCCAGTTATACTGAAGAAGGCTAATCCACCGAAAAACGTTTATTTTTACTGGACACCGCTCTTTGAAATAAAGCAATCACCTTAATAGCAAAGTGGAGCAAAGGAGTCTGTGATTTTTTTTTTTTATTATTTTTTTTTTTACTCTGTACGGTGATGTCACGCGGCCTCGGAAGAGGCTGCGGTGCTCACTGAGCGCCCAACCTCTTCCAAAAGCTGATCTGCGAAAGTCTGTTTAATAAGTCGGGAATTAACTTATAGGAGGGATAGCTACCTTTCAACTGCTGGCATGAGAGACACAGCTTTCTTTTATTTTTGTAGAGAGAACTAATATGCCTACTCATTTTCTGGTAAATTTTCCCCCTAAGGATTATTATCTTGGAGGAATTTGTAGCGTCCGACAAGAATAATTCAGTGTGTCTATATATTATGTGCACCCACAGCAGATCTGCACAGAGGGTTTGGAATCACCCATAAACATTCGATTGTTGAGGAGTCTCACTGAAATCAACAGCATCTTCTGATAAAGGTCTACGGCAACTTTTGTAGCTGACTCTACTGATCATACAGTTTATTGTTGAGCAAGTTGTTGATAGGTAAAGCCAGTCAAACACTTGTTTGGATGAGATCTATGTCCCCAGACCAGACCCTCTTTAAAAGCATGCTTGGCTTTGCCAGCCATGCATGTATTGTGAATGGTAGAGAGGAGAAAGCTGCTTCCAGAAATCGCTAGCAGGCAGCTTATTTTCTGAGAAGAAAAGGATCGGGCAAGTTGAAATCCAACATTCTCAAATCTTCTCTCCCTTGATATCTGCCATCAGGGGAGAATCAGGATTCCCGGATGCACATTCCAGGGTTGGCTGATACTAATGAAATTAGTGGGTTTGGCCGGCAACATACAGTATAATGTGTATGGTCAGCTTAACAATGTAACTTTTCACTGACAAAAATATTGTGGTGCGGTAAATTTGTTAGTGATCTGTTTATATACTGTAGACTTTATATTCAGAAGGAAATTTTATAAGGTCATATTGGTTTGTATACCACAGTACTCGTATTGACTGCCAGTAAAGACAATTATCATAAAATAATTTGTTTTTCCAAAAAGTGTGACTGCGGTTGAAGATAAGTGTATATGTTATTTCAGAAAATCAGCATGGACTGCAGAGAAACTGCTGCGCTCATATTGTGATATATCCTGCCAAGAAAAGTTAATATTACATGTTACTCTCCATCAAGAGAACATAAGACACCATAGTATGCAGGCAAATAATTATTTGTTTCCTTCAGATTCAAGAAGTATGTGGAAATGATTCATGGAAGAGAATTCCTGGATATCATTTGTCAGGATCTATCACTTCAATCCCTGTTCTATATTTCTTAATCTAAAGCTATACACATTAGGACCAATTAATCTATCAATATTTTTCTGGGATGTGAGAGGGAGCCAAGTACCCAGAGTTCTCCATTGCAAGATATCCTACTGTAATTGTGTAAGAGGAGGAGGTAAAATTGTATACTCCCAATTAGTTGAGAAATATCTTAAATTGACCCTGCATGATTTCTTGCTAGCACTGCTGGTCAGTGAGACATCTTCCTGTCATTGGAATCCTAGATGCCACAGAGGCCAACCTTAAAGTTCAGTTTGTGGGAAAATGTTTATGTATGGTGCTAAGTGCGTCTAGTTGTCAAAAATGCTCAAACCTCCCATGTGGAATTAAATTCTCATTCAATTCTCAATAAATCAGTATGAAAATAATACCATAAATAATCTAGAACATGTACTGTACAACAACTAACATTTGCAATTACCTTTTTTCACCCATGGGACTCAATGTTCATTCTCTAACATCCACAAGGGTCAGTTTGCTAAAATTGTTTAGTCAACACTTTTTCATTAGACAAAAAACAGAACACATGAAATAAATATATAGGAAGAACGAACAAACATAAAAATAAAGATCACATTACTTGGGTGTCTCCAATCAAAATGGAGACCAGTATAGGGTAAGTTTAGTATGTTCCCATATCTCAAAGCAGTCAAGAAAACATGTGAGAAAAAGCTTCGTTTAGTGGAAGCTACTCCATGTGGGATCGAAAATAAACTCAAAAGGGAAATAAGGAGCAGCCAGATAAGAAGTGGGAGAGAAATAATGAGAAGGAAGAGAGCAAGAAGGGGGGAAAAAGGAAGGAGGAAGGGACCATAAATAAAGATTGGGAGGGTTTCCAGTTTAGTAACCCCCACCACAGACCCCTTGTCTTCAGCAGGATACTGATCTCCCATCCAAAAGGTCTTGTCAATCCTGGGGACCCTGAAAGAGTATTCAGGGAGTCCAGAGAGACAAATAAATGGTTAGCATCCAGAGGAATGCAATAGGTTCCTCCATTTCCTAAATATAGATCCAATGGACCAAAGAAAGTAGTGAGGTAAATTTCAAAAGGGCTGGGATGCAAAATTAAGCAGGATTAATAAAATGTTTTAAGCTCAATTTACGGTACTATAATACTCGGAGCAAAGTCTGCTCACCAGCACCACATCGGCAGCATAGTATTGATGTGGATGGGGACATTTTATGCAGCTTAGAAGGAACAAGATGCTATCGGTTCAAAAGTTTATATCCTGCTTCCTGATATTTGCTAGCAATAGAGGACTTACAAGCAAGCTTTAGGCTGGGTTCAGACCTGAGCGTATTCGATATGCGCTGTTTACAGGCGTTTTTATCGGATGTATTTTGGGGCGTTTTTGTATTTTGGAAACGCCCTTCGTACGCGCGTTCTTGCTATTGACCACAGAGGCGTACAATGAAAAACAGAGGTGTTATGCGCGACAATACGCCCCAAAGAAGCTCCTGTACTTCTTGGGGCGTAGGGCGTTTTACAGCGCGTTTGTACGCGCTGTAAAACGCTCAGGTGAGAACCATGCCCATAGGGAATCATTGGTTTTTGCCTGTTGAGCGTTTTACAGCGCGTAGGAACGCGTTGTAAAACGCTCAGGTGTGAACCCAGCCTAAGTATTTCTCCTTATTTGTTCTTAGAAAAAGTATACCCAAGGTTAATCTCTCAATTGTCAAGGTAGGATGATGATGTTTTTAAGCCTAAATGAATGTAGAAATCTGACATTGAGTAGTGGACAGGACTAGAGCCAGAATGTACAGTACCTTCTCAAACGGCATGATAGGACTACTGAGATAGGGAGGGAAAATAAAAAGTAGCATGGCCTTCCAAGACTCACATGTGCCGGGTTTGAAATGCTAAGTACAGTAGCTCACCATAGAAGAAGCAGCAGTCACATGATCTGAGGTGTAGTGCTTGACTCTTCTCTACAGCACGCAATAACGTTAAAGAACCTGGAGAAGTGACCTCTGGAAACAATGAGATACCTAGAATAAAAAACACTGGAGATGGAGCATGAGAAATCTGTTCCATTGAGAATAGACTTCTGCACCAAAAGGTTTTGTACCTGTAGTTGGGTCGGATTTCATAGCAGGAGAGTGGGAGGTCTAACCAAAGAATCAAATGGAGGAATTAGAGGAAAACAAATTTTCTATAGAAACCTAATGTTTAGTAGGGCAATGTTGGCATCAAAGTGTATATCTTGGGAGAATTCAATAAGGCATCATTGTAAAGACAAGGGTGACACCAGAGAAGTAAGGAACATTGCACGATGTGCAAAAGTAATTAGATTTGCACTGGAGGAGTGAATGAGGAGCGCCATCGCAAGATTGACAAAAAATGCTACATTCTTGAGTAAATGTTTCTAACCTGTGAGTAAAATGTAAAGTCTTTTACATCTGGAAGTACAGTGCACCATACTGTATCTCTATCAGTTGATGAGACATAGCAAGGGCCAATTTTACACGAGCAGACACTCCCTATATCTGTGAGATAATCAATGGAGATAAGAGCTTCATTTACATGCAGCAGTCACCTCCGATTTGGATAAGCGATGACTATTTTGATCACTTGTCCCCATAGAGATTACTGCACAGTAGATCACTGTTTTGACAGAACGATCTGTTGCACAGGGACAAGGATTTTAGGTGCCGGTAGAACTACAGGATCACCAGATGAATGAGCTCCTTGATCGGATGATTGCTGGCACCTTTCTCACAGGCAGATTATAGGGAACAAGCGTTAATACAAAGGTTTATTCCCGATAATTTGATAATCTGATAATCGGTCAGTGTGAATGGACCTTAACATGATTGAGATCGAGGTGCACTCACATTAGTAAATATGGACCACAGTGTTTAGTCAATCAATATGCTGTATAAAACTAGACTGGTTATTGCTTTTAACTCTAGTATCTACATCATGTACACTTTTTCTTTCCGGCTGCAAGTGGTTTCAACACTTTTCCTAAAGAGGATTTGGAGAAAATGGAAAGATATAGAATGTACAAAAGGAAACATCAGGGCAGATAAGAAGGAAGACAGAGTGATTGAGGAGGTGGTGGAGATTCCATTATAAGTGCTTGGAATTACATCTTATGTCCAGTTATCAAGATGTATTCTACATACTGTGGTAAACTCATTTACATACAAGTTAAACCTTTTTATGAGATATACATTCCCTTTAAAAGCAACAATTTCACTTTACTGAGGTGATATGGATGTCAACAGATCCTAACAGTTCTCCTTGTGATTCCCGGTTCTTCATTCATCTTATCAGAACACCTAAGAAAGCAAGACTTCTCCTCCAAGAATGTAGTTATCTTTAAGAAAGGAAGATTAACCGAGACAAGTTGACAGTTAATGAGTGGGGGAGACTGGTGTGTTTGTGAACTTGAAAGATTACCTCTGATTAGACGTTTCATTCAGTTCATGGGAGCTGTCTTCAGTACGTCTACTACTCCCGCATGTTCTGTATTTACACAAATCCATCCAATTTTAAACTTCTGTGTATAAAGTTCCAGTTTTCTAAAACCATCTTCTGAGGAAAACCAGGATGGCAACGTGTGATGTGTAGCTTTGAACATTGAGAATACTTTTGAGTAAAACTATCTCCACTCAAATTTCTTTATACAAAAATCTGAATATAGCAGTAAAAGGGAGAAAATGTGGCATTATTGTTTGTTTAACCCACATAGGATACCACAAGGCAGGAAATAAGATGTAATTTTACTTATCTAGCTGTACTAGAATGGAATTTGTGGTGTGACATCCACTGTCATCCCCCCGAGGCAGCTCGGGAAAGCCATTCCAGGGAATATTGGAGACAGTAATGTTGTTATAGACAACAACATATTCTTCTTGTTAATAATATATGAACTTTTTCTGTGAGTAAACACATTGTATGCCAAGTGGATGTCATAGAGAGGTGTCTCTCCCAGCAACCCTTAACTATGGGTCAAAATGGGGAGCCATTCTGTGAATAGCCAGCTTGCTATGGCTGTCTGGCCAGATGCGTCTTTCTTTCAGCAATAATATTTGTTCCATAGTGGTAAGAGGTGACCAGCATCCTGTTAAAATTAGACAGTCCCTTTTTCAATTCTATTTTTCAGGAGTGTGTGTTAACCTTCATTGCTTCAAAGTTATAAAATGTTATACAGTGCTTGATAACTTTGTTGCATCTTTTAGTCGGACAGTTTTGTCCTGAGATGTTGCTCCACTTTCTGCACCATTGCTTTACTGGAGTAAGATTTTCACAAGTTTTGCACTTTCCCACCCAGTTTTCTCCTCTTCAGTATTATTTTTTTTTTTACACATACATTTAAATATCAAAGGAATACTCACGCGGCTGCTTGAGGAGAAGATAACTTTATCTCTGCTCTCGGTAGAATTATGGGTTCATCTTTATATGGCAGATCCAGAACTGGAGGAAAGAACAGGATATACTGTAGCATTCTCTGCTGCAAGATGTAGAAGGTTCCAAGGGAGGGAAACTTTCAAACTAAATTCAGGTTTTATTGCAAATGACAATAGACCAGAGCATTATATTTTGATTACGCCACTTTTGTGGCATGAAAAAGTCACAAACTTTTCCGAAAAGGGTGTGTGGCGAGGGAGGAGGCAGGGTTGGTGGCCCATGCCACATTGATTATCTTCAATGCCAGTAGGGGCTGGCGTAGATTTCAGTTCAGGCGCACAGACTGCTGAATGCAGCACCTAATTTATGACGAGGCATACGCTGCTGGGCTATGATAAGTCTGGCTAAATGTGTTTTGAAATCGAAATAGTAATAGATTTTTCATCAGGTCTCAGCGCGCTCCATGTTCACTCAGCAACACAGGGGAGAAGGAAGTAGTCTCTTCCTCCCCCTTGTACTGCTGCTGCCCCTACCACCAATGAGGAAAGAGGGGCGGAGGAGGGGAGCGGCCGTGGCCACTGCGCCACAAATGACGACAACTCACCCATTTATTCAAATACAGGAGGCGGGTGCCGGCTGCAGAATCACATAGCCGGTACCCGACCTCTATGACAGGGAGCTGCGATCAGCGGCAGTTAACCCCTTAGGTGCGGCACCTGATCTCCTATGCGGTGAACGCCATAACAGAAAAAAATATTAAAATAAAAACTGCGCGATTCGCCATTTTTTAGTCACCCCCAAAAAATAGGATAGGACTGTTCTATCATGGGTGGGAAGTTCCATAAAATGCGGAATGCATGCAGCTTTTTTTTCCATATGGTATCGAATATCGCAATACTTTTTTATGGTATCGAAATTGAATAAAAATTTTGGTATTGTGACAACACTACAATAAATATGATGCTCAGAATGAGCTCCATATTTCAACTTTTTGCAGCATAAAAGTTGGATAAACTGGATGACAGCATTACTTTTCTTATTACATGATTCCTCCATAAATAAAATGCAGAACTTTTACTGGAGATCCATACTGGTGGCCTGCGATGTCTGTGCATATTCTCTGTTTGAGCCTAATCTTGCACAATTTTGGAAGTGAGCAGTTCATTGTCTCATATTTAGATTTTATTGGTACAGTTTTTCGCTGTTTCTGTGCCTTTACCAGCCTGGTGTGCTCCTTAATTTTTGTTAATATACCATTATACTAATCACAGCATGCAGTGTTCAATGTTTTACAGATTTTCTGTTCTGGAAATTGGTAGATGTGAGACATTTTGTTGTTGTATGTTTGATTTATTGTATCTAACAATTTGTCTGTTGAACTTGAAAATAAGATTTCTTCATGTATTCCAGGCAGTCATAAAATATATTGGTTGGTTCAATTATATATCTTTTATATAAAAATCCAATGCAGTAAGCCGTTTAGAGGTCACAAAAGATGTAATAAATGATAGTTTTTATGTATCAAATGTAGAATTACAGATTACTAAAATAATGTTCTTTTAATTTAATTTTTCAGCTCCACTATCAATATCCAGACGGCGATCTCTTTTAAGCAGCCCTGATGATTCTCCAGATATTGCTCCAAGCAGAAAGCGAAGGCAACGGGGACAAAAAGAATATTACACGCAAATGAAGGATAAGATTTCACAAATTGAAGATCAAGAGGACCCAAGGTACAGTACTTTAAAGGTTTATCTTAGAAAAACTCTATAAAGCAAAGGTATGGTTGTGTAGCTGTGAGAATCCCTGTAAAATCAGTGGCTGCTATTAATGATAAGTGAAGTTATAAAAAATTCAATTCGGCAACTTCGCCGAAGTTCGGCAAGAAATTTGATTTGTTCCTAATTAATTTGTCACGTATCTCTAAATAATAACTCCGGTATACCCAGGCCACACTGCCTTAGGGTACGGCCACAAGTATAGTCGGCAACTTTAAACAGGGGATGTTGCTGGTATGGGGTTTAGCTGGTTAGGTTGGGGGGACAATATGCATATTATTTCTGTTCTTTCTGCAATCTCCTACAGGTTATTTGACAGTAAACACTGAATATTAATCAGCTCTGGCATACCCACTTCTCCAACCCCAGTGCTCTCCTGCCCTACAGGTGGGAGCCCTTCTTCTGCCATCTACTTTTCCTCCTTTTCTACATCATCTAATACCAATGAGAATATCATCAGGAACATCCAGCTGCTCCTATCTCTGCATCTTGCTGACTTTTCTAGGACATGCAGACTTTGAAGGATAATTTGGAAGAAGTAAAGCCAGCAAAAGATTAGAATGGTCATCATTACGATCTAGCCTCCCTAAGGGGTGCAGATTGGATGGTATTGGTTGGCACGCTGGCAATGGTACAATAAAGGCTTCCATCGTATTGGTATTGAATTACATATCTTAGTTTATGACTGATGCATTGACAAGCGTTTTCTCCCTTTAATTCAATAGAGATGAATTGCAAGTGTTTTAGGCACGGAATCCACGCTAAAATCCGCATTAAACAGACTCCAGAACTCCCAAATGTCCTTCTTTTGGAGGGGCAGTCCCTCTTTTTGACCCATGTCCCCCTGTCCCTCTATTTGATCTGAGTTATAGATTTTTATTATTTCATTTACAATATTGATCCAGAAAGTGTTTTGCTGTTTCCCATGTGCATATTATAGCCTTCCTTGTATATAATTTCATTATTTGATGCAATTTGACTTTTCTATATTCAGATACTTTTTGCAACTAAGAGAAAACTATTGAAGTGTATAGATATGCAGGAAAAATTGATCTTTCACACAATAAACAATAAGTGTCCCTCCTTGAATGTCCAAAAAGTTGGGAGGTATGAGACGCCTAGGAATCTCATAAAGCTAATCCGTATTCTACTCTGTTCTGTGTGGGGATTCGCTCTGGTAGACAGGACAAGTGGGTGCAGTATAGAGGCAAAGACATGTTTGTAATTAAAAAAATGCAGTGTTTATTCACACTAGTTGCAGGTTCACAGTATGACAGTCCATTTTCAGTATTGGTGTTAGTTCACACCCTGGGTATTTAATCCACACCCGGCTGAATGCTCAGCCTCAGAAAGTCCACCTGCAGGCTTTAGGCGGCCTGCTCGCCCGACACATTGTCTTCAGCTTTCAGCCCACACACAGGCCTCAGGTCTCAGCAGAGTTTCACACAGCTCCAGTGTCAGAAAGGAGTTATCCACCCACCTGACACTGCTGGCTGTTTTTTATAGGCCTGTCAAAATCCGGCCTGGACCATGGGGAGTAGTCACCCACCCAGCACTTTGACTACTCCCAGTAAGAGCCGTCCCGGATCAGCTATTTACAGCCATACTAGATAGCAAGGTGTCACACAGTAACTGCTGCTGACACATGAAAACTGGCTCTTACTCCACCGAGGCCAGGAACCTCGGTGACACATACCTATCATCCACGATGATTCCTTGTACCTTCTTACATACCTCCCCCCTTTGTTCAACCCTGAGGGGGTGAACACATGCCAAACAGTGCACTCGGGACAGGGCATCCGTGTTACCCTGCAAGCGGCCTGCCCTGTGTTCTACGGAGAACTTAAAGTTCTGTAAGGACAGGAGCCACCTGGTGACTCAGGCATTTCTCTCTTTGGCCTTGCTCATCCACTTGAGAGGGGAGTGGTCAGTCACCAGGCGGAACTTTCTCCCCAACAAATAGTAGCGGAGAGACTCGAGTGCCCACTTGATAGCCAGGCACTCTCTCTCCACTATACTGTACCTGGTTTCGGCTGGGGTAAGCTTGCAGCTTAGGAAGACAATGGGATGCTCCTCCCCGTTCACTTTCTGAGACAGTACAGCACCGAGGCCTACTTCGGAGGCTTCCATCTGTACTATGAATTCCCACTTGAAGTCAGGTGTAACCAAAACCGGGGACCCACACAGGGCTGAATTTATAGTGGAGAACGCTTTTTCCGCCCAATCATCCCAGCGAACCATCACCGACCTGCGTCCCTTCAAGAGCCCTGTCAATGGCGCTGCCACTGTAGCAAAGTGTGGAACAAACGTCATATAATAGCCCACCATTCCCAGGAGCGACTTTACTTGCCTAGTGGTGACAGGTCGAGGCCAATTCCGAATCGCTTCTATTTTGTTCACTTGAGATTTGATAACTCCGCGCCCAATGACATACCCCAGGTATTTAGTATTCTCTAACCCTATTGCGGATTTTTTTGGGTTAGCGGTTAGCCCAGCCTTCCTAAGGGAGTCCACTACATCCTGTACTTTGGGTAGTTGACTTTCCCAGTCAGTTCTGTGGATGGCGATATCGTCCAGGTGTGCCGAAGCGTACCGACGATGTGGACGAAGTACAATATCCATTAGCCTTTGAAAGGTGGCGGGGGCTACCAAAGGGTAACACATTGTACTGATATAGCCCCTCTGGTATTATGAAGGCAGTTTTCTCTTTAGCAGCCTCTGTTTAAGGGCATCTGCCAATACCCTTTCATGAGGTCCTAAACTGAAAAATATTGGGCTTGTCCTAACCTTTCAATTAACTCGTCGACTCGGGCATGGGATATGCATCGAACTTAGAAATCTCGTTCAATTTTCTAAAGTCGCTACAAAACCGTAATGTTCCGTCCGGTTTGGGTATCAATACTATAGGGCTGGCCCACTGACTTTTAGACTCCTCTATGATGTCTAGTTGCAGCATTAGTTGCACTTCCTCCGAGATGGCTTGTAGCTGAGCCTCGGGTACCCAGTATGGTTTTAACCGGACTTTCGGCTGAGGCTCAGTGACAATGTCATGCCGAATTGTGGAAGTGTGTCCAGGGCGGTCTGAGAACACATCCGTGTTCTGGCTAATAAACTCCCTGGCCTCCTGAACCTGTTTATAGGAGAGTCTGTCAGCAATTCTTACTGTGGCAGCCACTTCCCTTGCTTCAGACAGAGGGGCCGAAACCGCTTCCCATAGAAAACATGGCTGCGGGCTGTCTTCGGTACAGGTTTCCCTAGCTTTCCACGGTTTGAGTAAATTCACATGGTAAACCTGCTCCGGCTTTCGCCTCCCTGTACCTTGTAGTTTGCCGCTCCAATTTTCTCAAGTACCTCATAGGGCCCCTGCCACCTGGCCAGGAACTTTCTGTCCACGGTCGGCACCAGAACCAAAACCTGATTACCCGGTTTAAAGATACAGACCCGAGCCTGCCGATTATAGATCCGACTCTGGGCTCGCTGAGCGGCCTCCATATGCTCCCTGACAAGAGGCAAAACGGTCTCTATCCACTGTTGCATCTTGGTAATATACTCAAGGGCACTTTTATGCAGAGTGGGTTGCTGTTCCCACGCCTCTTTGGCTACGTTTAACAAACCGCGAGGATGTCTGCCATATAGCAATTCGAAGAGTGAGAACCCAGTAGAAGCCTGGGGCACCTCCCGCATAGCGAACATGAGATAGGGCAGAAGAAGGTCCCAGTCCTTACCATCTTTAGACACCACCCTTTTTAACATGGTTTTTATTGTTTTGTTAAAGAGGACCTTTCACCAGAAGAAAGCCTCTAAACTGACTATACAGAAGTGTAGAGCGGCGCCCAGGGATCCCGCTGCACTTACTGTTATCCCCGGGCGCCGCTCCGTTCTCCGGTTATAGCCTCCGGTATGTTTGTAGTTAGGCTCCACCCACTTGATCCTGCCACGGTCTTCTTCTCCTATGCTGTAGCGCTGGCCAATCGCAGCGCTCAGCTCAAGTTATATGGGTACAACAGGGTTAAGCAGAGTAAAAGTCAGTTACCGGGTAAGATGAAAGTTCCTTTGGGTTGTGAGGTGTTCTTTGCTGTAGTCACATGAAGGGCAGTGATATCAGCTAGTTTCTGGGTCCCCTTAAACACATTACACAATGTTACCCTTCTTTAAAAAAAGACACGCCCACTTGCTGGCACAAGCGTTTTAGCCTGTAGCCGGCCCCTCCCCTCTGCTGGACTGGCTGCAAATGATCCACAAAACCCTTTAGGGTTCATAGCTCTAGTCCAGAAGGTCACTGGGAGATGGTTCTGGGACCAAAGGATCCGCCTGGGTTCCGGCCAAAACTAGATTCCAAACATGGTAACATTAGTTGGTTTCTGTGGGGAGATATGTATATCTCCCTCACCTGGCATCCCACCATTAAAACAAGAACATGGGCACGTTCATCGTGGCCACCGGGACACAAATATGTATCCGGTTTGTGCCTGTGATGGCTGGGCGATTCATAATTCCTGCTTGGGGGGTTTCCAGCAGGATCCGTGCTGTCTGACTGGAGGTGTGAAATATAACAAAAGGTGGCCTGCTAGGAGTTTTCTACTAACTGTCTTCGGCTTTGAAGCAGGGTCTCCCTGTGGAGCTTGATTTTCTTCTGCCATCTTTCAGCAAATGGTGGTTGGGAGGACATGGCTGATAGTAAATATTCCTTACAACCCCCAAGAACATGTTGGTGGGCTAACTCTAACACGAGTTTGCGATAAGCCTGGGGCATCACCAACTGTTCAATGGGTTCACCCCGCAGCTGGTTTACCCGATACAACATATCCTGATGAACCACAAAACAGGGGAACACCGACTCTGCCCCAGCTTGTTGCTGTTCACCATCTACTATTAATATTTTTCCCAGGCTCGGGACAGGGTTGGGTCCCGGTGTTGTGCAGTACCAAAATTATCCCTAGAGACATTGAGGTCTTCTAGTTCAGGCTCCGGTGGCAAGTCCTCCACGTCTCCCACCTTTACACTCAGTGGGGTTGTCTCCCCCTCTTCCACCGAAGTAGTGGTCACTCCTACCGCTGGCTTTTCGGCCTCGGGTTCCCAGGGTTCTGGCCTTTCCCCGGAGCAAGGCTACTCTGCTGGGGTTACCCTTGTCTCACATGTATCAGTCACTCTCGAGGCAGGCCACAGTGTCGAGAAGTCTCTCCCCATTATAAGTTCATAGTTTAAGTTTATGGCAACTGCCACTTCGTGAGAGAGTCTTTGTAGCCTCGTAGAGCTCCACCAGGTCCACCATCTCCAGGGCATTGCCAGGAGACACCTGCCCGATCCAGTGCTGGAGAGGGGGTGGCAGAGCCCTCCAGAAGATATCGGCCAATAGTCTATCCAGCATAGCCGTGGGACTTAGCACATCAGGCTGTAGCCACTTTTGAAAGAGGTGGAGTATGTCATAATATTGGGGTCTCGCGTGCTCAGCCAGCTTAAACCCCCACTGATGTACCCACTGGGCCCGGACCAACACATTCACCCCAGTCTGGCCAAAATCTCACCCTTTACTTTTTAGTAGTCGGCCACTTGATCGTCCGGCAAGTCGGAATACACCCGCTGGGAATTGGAGGCCAGGAACGGAGCGACAACCTCGGCCCACTGGTCTCGGGTTAGCTTCTCCCTTGTGGCCACTTTCTCGTACATCGCCAGGTAGATTTCAGTGTCGCCTGCGTTTGTCCTCTTAGGAATCGTTGCACGTACTGCCCTCCGTCTGCAAAGCCATCACATGTTTTAGCAGCAACTGGTTGGTCTCTTGCTGCTGCTTATTAGCCTCGCGTCGGTGCAGGTTTGTCTTTCACTGCTGCAGATTAGCCTCCATGAGGGCCTTCACAACAGCCTCCATGTTGTCGTGGGGCACGGGTTGTAATACAGCTGGTTTAATGTGCGACATACAACCGTGTCTGAAAAAATGCAGAAACCAAAAATATCGGCATTCACACCAGCCTCACTGCTCTTGTCCGCATCCTCCACCTATTGTGGTCATTCAGTCTGGTAGACAGGACAAGCGGGTGCAGTATAGAGGCAAAGACACGTTTGTAACTCCAAAACTGCAGTGTGTTTATTCACACTAGTTGCAGGCTCACAGTATGACAGTCCATTTTCAGTATTGGTGTTCACACCCAAAACAGTTCATACAGAAAAACATACACCTTTGATCCTGGGTGTTTAATCCATACCCGAATGCTCAGCCTCAGAAAGTCCACCTGCAGGCTTTAGGCGGCCTGCTCGCCCAACACACTGTCTTCAGCTTTCAGCCCACACACAGGCCTCAGATCTCAGCAGAGTTTCACACAGCTCCAGTGTCAGAGAGGAGTAATCCACCCACCTGATACTGCTGGCTGTTTTTTATAGGCCTGTCAAAACCCGGCCTGGACTGTGGGGAGTAGTCACCCACCCAGCACTTTGATTACTCCCAGTAAGAGCTGTTCTGGATCAGCTATTTACAGCCATACTAGATAGCAAGGTGTCAAACAGGAACTGCTGCTGACACATGAAAACTTGCTCTTTCTCCACCGATGCCAGGAACCTTGGTGACACATACCTATCATTCACGATGATTCATTGTACCGTCTTACAACTGATAAGGGGCACGAACCTCAAAACAGTCCAGAATACAGAGTCTCTTGGTTTGGCTGATATGAGTTAATTTGCATACTTTTTTTCTCATAGAGCTTTTTCCTGAAAAATAAGTCACTATGTGAAACAGTATGCCCCCTGAGAGTACAGTTTTACTTGTTTTTGTTTTTGGTATAATGCTCAGATCCACATTGCTGCTAAACATATTTGGATTTGTTCTGAAAATTCTTTTTTATTGCTTCCTAAAGTGACTCTCCAGACTCCCCCTTGTATGTCTGATAGTCACCACTTCTTCTCATTATTGGTTTAGTAACCTGTATTTTTTTTATAGTAACACACTGTAAATAGCACATTGTTACATTTAAAAAGGCAAAAAATACACACACAATTCATAACCTTGACATACATATTTGATGTCCCTATGCCCAGCGCACAGCTCAGGTTTTAACCTGCATTATAAAAATCAGTCCATCCTTGCTTTCATCAATGTCATCCGCACTAATTTCCGTGGAAGACATGTTTATACCCTGCAGGGAGGAGGAGCAGCCTGAGCCAGTGATAAGACAGGAAGCATGTCTTAGACTCCCTGTAGGCACTTTATCTAAGATGTAGTCACAGACACAGCTCTGCTGTACCGAAGCTGAGCTAAGAAGCAGCGTAGTAGCATTGATTAAAAAAATAAATTGCAAGTTTGCATAAGCTTTAGATATCTTTTTCAGCTTATAGATGGACATACCCTTAAATCATAATGATAAGAAATTGTGTATAGGACATGGGTTATTATGAATTTTGGGCTGGTTAACAGATGTCATTCTCTTAAATAAAACTTTAAGGAATAACTTTAGATACGGTTAGATACAGTTCATAATTTGACATGCGTAAAGTTGCATTTAATCTTTGTATTCCACCTTAAATTATAGCTTGAATGAGAGACCAGGTCAGATGTAGCAGGTTTCTGGACAGTCAGTGCGGTGAACAAACTGTCTGCTCTTCTCCCTTTTCAGGCTACTGATGTAGAATTCCAGAGTCAGGGACACTACGTCCTAGTTCAACTTTGTTGCTAATCATCATTCACTGGGAATTCATCATTCACAATCCTCATAAGAACAGATTTAAAGGGATTGTCTCACCTGGAACACTGGTGGCATAACGTTCATATGTGCTGCCCTCTATTCATTTCTATGGGAGCGTCAAAAATAGCCAAACGGATATTTTCAGAAGTCCCATAGAAATGATAGGAGAGCGCACCATGCAAGAGTGCCCACCTCTCCATTCGCTTCTAAAGAACTGCCAGAAGTAGCCGAGCCATGCATGGCACACTCTCTCGTTCTGTTTGGGAGCTATGTTGTAGAGATAGGTGCAGGTCCCAGAGGTGGGACCTGCACTTATCTGACATTGGTGGCATACCCTAGCAGTGTGCCACTAATGTCCTAGGTGAGACAACCCCTTTAATACCTAGAATCTGTTAAAGGGGTTATGTTGTGAAGCAGTATTGGTGACCTATCTTCAGGATAGGTCATCAATATCAGATTGGTAAGATTCCAACTCCAATCACAACTTACCGAATGGGACCAAGTAGTTGATCAGTGGGGGTGGCAGATGTCAGATGCCTCTCCGATCTGGTATTAAAGGTGTTATGCCGGACATGATAATGATGACCTATCCTCAGGATAGAGAATAGAAAGCATATAGCCAGCATCTTCATCTTGCCTCTTTTATTCCAAACCTGGCTTTTTCAAGCCACAATACTTCAGTGTAATCACCGGTTTAAATATACATTACAAAAGTGGTTGTGACAAACATTTCACCATTCATCATTTTCTGCTAAATTACACTTGCATATGTGCCAATCGCAATAAAGTGCATTATATGGATTAAAACATAGCCAATCACCTTATAGCTTTTGCCTGACGTCATGTCATACATAATTGGATCAGAGGACTGGGAGATGACTGCATCAACGCTTCCTCAGCGTCTCTCACATATAACTGTGCATGTCCTTTTACATCATATCCACTTCCTCTCAAATGTATGCCATCCAATAAGTGTTGAGTGTCAAAGGGATATGAGACTCTTTTGTCCCTCTTTTTACTTCTCAGCATAATAGTCTCAGTACTTTCCAGGACATAAGTTCTTCGGGTAACCCCGTTGTACAAACTTTTCACACATTTCATCAACCATGCCCTGCAATCTGTTTTCATCCAATACAATATGCCTTACCCTTAATAATTAACTCCAGGGAAAAGAGTCAATCATGTGTATGGGGTGGTTGCTACTATAGTATTACATATTATTCCTATTAGTTGGCTTAACAAAAATGTCAATTTTTATAGTGCCATCCTCAACATAAACCCATATATCCAAAAACTGAATCGCTTGTTGGGACTTAGTTATAGTGAAAGTCAGACCTTCCACACATTTGTTGAGATATTCATGAAATACCAACAGGGCTTCTTCATTACCCCTCCATATGACAAAGATTGTCATCTATGTAGCGCCACCAACTCAGGATGTGCTCTCCAAAGCTGGAATGATACATGTATTGGTCCTCAAACTGTGGCTTAAATATATTGGCATAAGTCGGGGCCTCGTTCGATCCCATCGCCGTACCCTGCCTCTGCCAATAGAGGTCATCCCCAAAGAGGAAATTGTTCCACCTGAGGACAACCTCCAACACTCCGAAGTCCAGCCATGCACATGGGGGGCAGATCCTGAGCCAGCCAGCACCACATCCATGGCATCCAACCCCATCTCACGTTTGATAGATGTATACAATGAGATCACCAAAAAGAAGCCCTCTGGAATCACAGCTTTTTCACATTTTTCCAAGAAGTCTCAGGTATCCCTTATATAGGAGGGTGCAGCTGTGGCGAGGCGTCGAAGTACCTTATTTGAGAATACTGCAATTGGGCTAAACACTGACCCTCAGCCTGACACAGTGGGCCTACCAGGGGGTTCTGTAAGTTTTTATGTATTTTTGGGAGCATATACAGTACTGGTGTAATTCGCTTACCGAATTTCAAAATTTCAGCAAGGTCTGTGTCTATAATGCCTGTCTCCAATGCCCCATCTTGGGGTCTCTATTAAATTTTGTATATACCTCCTCGTCCCCCAGTTGTCTCCGCACTTCTGTTTCGTACCTCGACATGCCCATCACCACAATTGCACCCCTTTTATCTGCCTGCTTGACAGTAATCTTCTTGTTTTCCATTAGATGTTTCAATGCATCCCTCCCAGAGCTAGACAGATTGTTCACATCTCTTATCATTGCCCCTGTTCTCAGGTTAGCCACATGCTGTGTTACCATACTAATGTATGATTCCACAAAATGATTGTCCTCAGGATAAGTCATAATTATCACATTGGTAGTGGTCCGTGTCCTGGCACCCCCTACGATCAGCTGTTCCAAGGAGCCGTCGCACTCTCTGAGCTGCATCTAGGCCATGTGACGTGTATGGTGACATCACATGGCCTTGGGAGAGGCTGTGGCACTTATCGAGCCCCTAGCCTCTCCTAACAGCTGATCGGCAGGGGTCCCTTTGTGTCGAACCCCCGCCAATCTGATATTGATGACCTTTCTTGAGGATAGGTCATCAATATTATTTCCAATATAACCACTTTACTGACCTGTCCTGAGACCTGCACAACCCCTTTAATTTTTGTTCTTCTGTTTGGTAAAATAGCAAACTAGGAACAGCTTTTAGCAGCTGGACACATTGGCCCATGACCCTTAAGAGTTGTTTGTGGCAAATATTGACTACGTCTGCATTCACTGTCACCCTTATTCTTTTCCCCTTTTGTTTCTGTCAGTCCTTGCCTTTTTATCTTTGAGGGTATTCTTCTTTATATAAACATCACTATGTGAGTTGACTTTGTTCAGATATACAATCAGCCAACCAACATGTTTCCAGCGGTGGTACCCAGTGCATGAACAACTGGTATTCAATGTGACCGCATAAACTGATTCTGATATTTGCACTTTGCTAGTTTTTTTGCCTTCTTATTTCTGAATACCCACATGGTAACAACAATGGCAGAAGTCTTCTGAGATCCCATTATGAAGACATGCAAAGTTCCACTTTTTTAACAGGAGAGCATTTGTACATAAAACAAGACCCAGTCAATAGGAGAGTGTTGGTTTGGACATTTTATTCTCCCATTGTCCTGGTGGTGGCATACCAAATTCTCTGCTTTCTCAGCCAGATTTTACAGATCAGGGATCAGCAACCTCCAGCACTCCAGCTGTTCTGAAACTACAACTTCCAGAATCCTCCTTTTATTTCTTTGGGAGTTACAAGAACAACTGAGCAAGTGTGTATGCTGGGAGTTGTAGTTTCACAGCAGCTGGAGTGATGAAGGCTGCTGACTCCTGTTATAGAGAGCACACTGAGAATCAGGGGCGTAGCTAAAGGCTCATAGGCCCTGGTCTAAGGGTTCAGCTTGGGCCCCCCCTTCCCTCAGTGTTTTGTGGCTAGGGAAGCACATAGCCTTCATGCTGCCTGCGGCAAAAGATTGAAACAGTAGACCACCCCCCCAACCCCCCATGCCAGATTCTTGACCTAACCCCTTTCCTCCAGCCAGAGCTATGACTTGACCAGCATGCACTTTCTATAATACTGGTGTCTTTCTATAATACTGGTGTCTTTTTATGTGGGACAAGGGTCTTTGGGCCCCCTCAGGCTCCTGGGCCCGGTAGCGACTGCTACCTCTGCACCCCCTATAGCTACGCCCCTGCTGAGAATCCATTCTACATTCAAGTTAAATCCCTTTTTCTTCTTTTCTAAATTCTCTACAGTGTTCAGATGTCATATCCAAAGCCTTCCACCCGTTCCTTTTAAGCAGTGTCACATCATTTGGCTATTTAGTTAATTTCCACTGCTCTATGTCATTCTGGGGTCACCTGAGGTACACTTTAAAAGCTGTCAAAGTTCAATTTGTATAGGCTGTCAGTCATCAGACTTGCCGACACCCATTTTAATCCTGGCTGTCATCTTGACTTTGGTTAGGGTCTTCCAGATGTTTTAGCGCAATTTGTAGAAACACTTATGAGCAGAAAGTGTGCAGACAAATAATGTCCTTATGATTGTAATTTTGGGCCGAAGGTACATGAAAAGATGGAAGATTAGACGGGACAGCACTCAACGGTTCAGCGTTGTATTAGCCTACTTCCTAACCACATAGCTGTTTGAATAAATATTTTTGTAGCCAGATCTCAGCAATGCAGACCTCATCCTGTAATTCCTTTCACAGAACATAATCGCTTCAGATTTTTTCAGTTTGGCTAATGCGAATACATTTTTGTTTTTTGTGCTGACATAGGCAATTTTCTGGGACAGTGTGAAGAACATTACACCCTTTCATATACAGCATGCATGTTGTTCTCACGTTTTGCAAGGGAGACTTTGAAAACATTGTCCCATAAGGACAATCCCTGTCCATGTGCCTCATTAGGGCAACTGAACATCATAGAGGGCAGTCCCTGCTCACAACACCCCATGAGCCAGATCAATATTGTCTCCTGCTCTGGCAAACTCAACACGAATAATGTATTACATGGTTTCACATTAATACGATTGGCTACTGTATAATGTTGGGTACTGCATGGGCCTCCTACAGCTGATCTGAGGGGTTAGAGAATACAGACTTGCACAGATCAGATTATCACTGAAGCGGCCTCATTCAAAGAAGGGGTTTTCCAGATGGGACGACCCATTTAATGTCATCCTTCTGACAGTTCTTAAACCAATACAAATCATAAGTTATAACTATGTATATCTGTTGATCAGGACTGTCGGAAGGTTCGGCGACAACCTCTGTGATATCTGCAGTGGTGGACAAATATGTTGGCACTCAGCTCTCCTAGTCAGAGATAGTGTAGGAACTTTAACCCCTTCAGTACCGAGTCACTTTTCACCTTAAATCCTAGTCCAATTTTTGCAAATCTGACGTGTCACTTTATGTGATAATAAATTTGGAACTCTTTTACTTATCCAAGACATTCTGAGATTGTTTTCTCGTGAAACATTGTACTGCATGGCAGTCATAAATTTGAGTCCATATATTTGATCTTTATTTATGAAAAAATCCCAAATTTACCGAAAATTTTGAAAATTTTTCTAAATTTCAGTTTCTCTGCTTGTAAAACAGAAAGTGATACCTCATAAAATATGTATTACTTAACATTCCTAATATGTATACTTTATGTTGGCATCATTTTTACAAAACCATTTTTTTAAGCACCAATTCAGATATAAAGTGATTTTGAGGGGCTAACGTAATGCAAACCACCCATAAATGACCCCATTTTAGAAACTACACCCCTCAAATTATTCAAAACTGATGTTTTAAACTTTGTTAACCCATGAGGTGTTCCGCAAGAATAAAAGGAAAATGGAGGTAAAATTTCAAAATGTAATTTTGTTTGGTAGATTTGTTTTTTGGTAGATCAATTTGTTCTTGCAGTGCAGCAAAGGTTAACAGCAAAATAAACCTCAATATATATCACTCTGATTCTGCAGTTTACAGAAATACCCCATATGTCTTGGTAAACTGCTGTAGGGGCACATGGCAGTGGTCAGAAGGAAAGGAGGCAGATTTTTCTAAAATGGTTTTTAGGCACCATTTTGTATTTGAAGAGGCCCTGGTGTACCCCTACAGTGGAAACCCTCAAAAAGTGATCCCATTTTGGAAACTACACCCCTTAAAGAATATATTAAGGGGGGTACTGACCACTTTGACCCCCTAAGCGTTTTACAGAAACACTTGGCTGTGAAAATGAAAAGTTTCATTTTTTCCAAAAAAATTTTGCTTTAGCCCCAAATGTTTCATTTTAACAAGGGGTAACAGGAGGAAAAGCATGCCTTAATTTGTTACCCACTTTCTCCTGAATACGACAACATCCCATATGCGGTGGTAAACTGCTGTTGAGGCACACAGCCGGACTCAGAACGGAAGGAGCGCTATATGGCTTTTGCAGAACAGATTTTGATGGATTGGTTTACGGTGACATTGGTTTTTATTTTTTAAGTGATTGTCTTATGTGGGGGCTCATTTTTTGTGAGATGAGGTGAAGTTTTTATTGGTACCATTTTGGGGTACTTTTTGATTGCTTGGTATTCCACTTTTTGTGAGGCAAGGTGAAAAAAAAATGGCTGTTTTGGCATAGTTTTAGAATTTTTTATTTTTTTTAACAGCATTCACCTGTATATAATGTGATATTTTTATAGAGCAGGTTGTTACGGACGCGGCAATACATAATATGTCTATCATTTGTATTTTTAAGTTTTACACAGTGAAAGTCTTTTTGAACAGAATAAAATCTTGTTTTTGTGCTGCCATTTTCTGAGAGCCATATTTTTTTTTTATTTTTTTTTTGTGCGATTGTCTTAGGTAGGGTCTCATTTTTTGCGGGATGAGTGGACTGTTTGATTGGTACCATTTAGGCCTTTTTGATCGCTTGGTATTACACTTTTTGTGTATGGCTGTTTTGGCACTGTTTTTATTTTTTTACGGTGTTTAGCTGGTGGGGTGGATCATGTGATATTTTTATAAAGCCGGTCGATACGGACGCGGCGATACCTAATATGTCTACTTTTCTCTTTTTCCCTATTTTTTACAACTTTTTTAAACTTTATTTTGGGTAAAGGACGCATTTTTTTTTACTTTTTAAACTTTTGTCCCACTCTGGGACTTCAACTTTTGGGGGTCTGATCCCCTTTACAATACATCTGTATTGGGGGCTGGATCTCACAGGCTGACATGGATGGCAGCCACGATGCCTAAGGAAGGCATTGGTCTGCCGTTCAAGCCATCGGGTCCCCGTCACAGCAGCATGGGGACCAGATGGACATCGTGACCCGTCAGGATACCGCACGTGCCGCGGTCAGCACTGACTGCGGCAGTGCGAGGGTTATTGCGCCGCCATCTGTGTTTTTACCGATGCCGGCGCATACAGCAGGAGTCCGGCTATCAGTGACTTCCAGACCCCTGCAGCTGATCGGGCGGGCGCAGCTCCTGCGCCCGCCCTATCAGCGTGCTGTAGCTGTATGGAGCTGGGATTTCTGACCCAGTTCCCAGCGCTGTACATATATGGTTCTGGTATCCTAGGGGTAAAACAGCAGAGTTGTTTATTATTATAATTTTTTTGCTTTTATATTTTTGTCACTCTTTCCTCTTTGTTTCTTTTTCTTTTTTGTTTGCTGAACCATTTAACTCCATTGGAGAAGGCGTTTGTCATGAGAAAATGATCAATGAGTCAAAAATGCTTACTGAATCAAAAGAAGTTCAGATTGCATTAGTTGTCAGAGGATGGATTCTTGTGATTAACATGCACAATTCACAATCAGGTCCAACAAAATCAGTCCAGGTATCTGTTATGTTTATGGATGCAATAATTTTGTACATGCAAAGAGAGATGTTCTGCCTGGAATACTTCACCAAGCCAGACAGGGATCTCCATCTCCAATGATGTGCATATTGTGATTCACTGGCCTAAACAGCGGTTGTCTGGCTATGCTTCACACAGCTGTACCAAGTGATTTATGCAGAGTTCTCAAAATGTCAATTGGCCGAAGAGAGTAAGTGTAAATTAGTGCTAACAGATGGACTTTTGCATGTCCAAAACATGCATGCTTGGTTAATGTTCAGACAAATACTACCACTTATTGAAGAATTGTAGCTTTCTAAAATTCAATACAATGTGTCAATAAAAAAAAATCTAGTTATACTCCCCTCTTTCTCCATCGGTGCTCTCTGCAGTGCTTGTGCGGTCCTCCTGCCGTCAGGAGTATACAGCAAGTGATTGCTGCAGTCAAAGACTGTCCCCAGCAATGTTGCTGCTCCGTATACATGAACGTCACTGTGCGTATCCGCTAAGGCAGTTTGTAAGCAAGCAGTGGAAGGAGGACCTGACCAGTGAACTGGAGAAAGGAGCGGGTATAAAATGATTTTTTTACTTTAACCTATTGTAAGGCTGACCGAGATTCTTCTTTATATCTCAGACAACCCCTTAAACACTCCAATTATTCATTAAACCATTTTAGTACAAAATTGTGAGATGCTGACAAAGCTCTTGACAGACTGCAATTCTCATCACAATCCCTAGGTGGCCACATGTAAATATATGTAGAATAGACATCTCGTGATACAGTCATGTTGTCTTGGGATACTGTATGTTGAGCCAAGAGCAAAAGTAAGGAAATACACATCTATATTCACTGTACAATTATCTTACTATGTCCTATACAGTCAGGTCCATAAATATAGGGACATCGACACAATTCTAAAATTTTTGGCTCTATACACCACCACAATGGATTTGAAATGAAACAAACAAGATGTGCTTTAACAGCAGACTGTCAGCTTTAATTTGAGGGTATTTACATCCAAATCAGGTGAACGGTGTAGGAATTACAACAGTTTGCATATGTGCCTCCCACTTGTTAAGGGACTGCAGTTAAAGCACTTGTTGTTTGTTTCATTTCAAATCCATTGTGGTGGTGTATAGAGCCAAAAATGTTACAATTGCGTCGATGTCCCAATATTTATGGACCTGACTGTATGTGTATTGCAATCACGGAAATGATGGAACTTCTGTGCTGCAACTAGTTGGGCACTGAGTCTAAAAAACTGTTTTTTCATCCTTCGCTCTTAGCCCCCTCATGAAGTAGCAGATACTTTATGAGGGTTTAGGATATAAAACACACAAACTCCTTCAATATATCCAAAATGAAAATAAAACAATTTTGCTGTCTTACCATTCAGGGTCTATAGATCAAATGCAGAACTTTGTGTCTCCATGGAAACAGACTAACAAAAACGTTGCGGTCAGACCTGTTGTCGTACTGTCTACTGTTCCCTACTTCTTGCTAACAAACCTTGTATAGAGTGGCAAGGAGTGGGGACAATTATAATTAAGGGGCTTTGTAACATGAAAGGTTGAACTTGAGGAACCTATGGCTTCTAAGCTCATTACTTATGTAGCAACTTTTGTTAAGAAAGAAATACTCTATCATTTAATTTCCTTTAAGAAATAAAAACACTAGAATAAGACTAAAATATATCCTTCAGGACACACATGACCCTAGAGCAGGGCTTTCAGTGGATATGGTGGTTCGGGTAGTCGGTTTATCTTGGAATGCAGTTTGGTATACGTCTGCAAGTTTAACTGTCTAAAGCAGGAAATAATTGCTTCCAGTAAGGCGGCTTGGAAGAAACTTGACTCCTCCTTATATGATACAATCACTTTTCTGCACCCACAGGGTGTATAAAGTTTGTACTATGCTCACTGCTTTTGCTTAGTTAACTTACCTTTTATTTGTAAGCACTTGAATCCTAGAGTGTACTTTGCCAGCTGTGAAGACAAATGGAGGGCACAAGAAATCTTCCTATCTTCCATGTGTCCCACAGCTGACATTTTGGAAGTTGTGGGATATCCTTATGTTAACTTTCTATGCTTTGCTATCATAATTCATGATTCTAAAGGCAAACATCATGTTCTGTTGATGGGTATGGAAAACAGCAAAAGACATGTTACATTGATTAAAGATGTTTTCATTGTGGATTTCTGGAAAGCTCTGAGATGGGAACAGCATGGCTTATACAATGGCAAGCTGCTTCGCAATTTCTATGTTTTAGCACCGTGCTTATTTCAACCAGTGGTCCCTGGCCACTAGTATGTCCTAGTTTACGCTGAGAAATAATAAGAGGCAGACATATTTTTTTTGTAAATGTTTTGTGAGATTCTTACACCTGGAAATATGCTAGATAATGTACTATACATTATGTGACTGGATGTTTTTTCGAAGCCTGTAATGGATTCTTATAGACAACATTGATTGTCTTCAACTGCACATCAGGTAGTGATAAGATAGTGTCAACACCTACTACCCTAGAAACCATCCATAAACAGAATTGATGGATTTTCTTATTTTTATCTACTTCTGTTTACTACTCTAAGTGCATAATGGAGTATTAATGTAAATAGGCCGTGGGTCTGAATGACTAATACCTCAAAACATTATTTGATTAATATCTTTATACAGAATTTGTTTTTACCTACAAGTTGATTAACAAAAGATGAAAGCTGATAGGCACCTTCTAATCCTCTACTGCTTCAGCGCTCATGGGCCATGGCCACCAGCAGGTCTCTATTTGCATTGATAGGAATTATGGCATGCCATAATGATGTATGGGGGGCCCTGGTCTGTTGGAGAAGGAAGGTGAGTTTGTGTTGTTTTTTTACTAAATGATGCTATTGACAGATAAAAAATAATTTTGTACAACCCCCACCCCCTTTGCACCAGTTAAGCCTTTCTCACAAATATATGAACACCTAGTGCAATTATTTATTAGTCATATGTTTATCTAACTATTAGATGAGTTGAGTCACTTCACAAAATGGCATTTAAGTTAATACAAGGCACTTAGTAATCAGGGCTGTGGAGTCGGAGGCAATTTTGGGTACCTGGAGTCGAAGTCAGCAAAAAATTAACCGACACCGACTCCTACTAGATTTAAATTGGAATAAAATAAAAAATAACAAGTTTAAATGTCCCAATTCACAAAAAGTTATAATTAATTACCGTATTTTTCGCCCTATAAGACGCACCTGCCCATAAGACGCACCTAGGTTTTTGAGGAGGAAAATAAGAAAAAAAATATTTTGAACCAAAAGGTGTGCTTTTGGTGGGTTTTGAACTAATGGTGGTCTGTGGATGACACTATTATGGGGGATCTGTGGATGGCACTGTTATGGGGGCATCTGTGGATGGCACTGTTATGGGGGCATCTGTGGATGGCACTGTTATGGGGGCATCTGTGGATGGCACTGTTATGGGGGTATCTGTGGGTGGCACTGTTATGGGGGCCATCTGTGGGTGGCACTGTTATGGGGCCATCTGTGGGTGGCACTGTTATGGGGCCATCTGTGGGTGGCACTGTTATGGGGGCATCTGTGGATGGCACTGTTATGGGGGCATCTGTGGATGGCACTGTTATGGGGGCATCTGTGGATGGCACTGTTATGGGGCATATGTGGATGGCACTGTTATGGGGGCATATGTGGATGGCACTGTTATGGGGGATCATTGTAGGGGCATCTGTGGATGACACATATATAGCATCTTATCTTATGTGTCATCCACAGATTACCCCCCATAACAGTGTCCCTGTGTAGTGAATGGGGGCCGGCATCTGTTTCTGTAATGGCAGCGGGGCCCGGTGCCTGCTTCATTCATAAAGTGGGCGGAGCAGGCGCGTGACGTAGTGAGCTACGCTACGAGCGCCCACCCGGCCTTCTGACTGCCAATAAGTTAGTAGTAAGTAGTACAGCGCTAGATTTAAGATGATTGGAATGCTTTAACAATACCCACAAGTTAGATATGATTACCGTATACTACAGTGAGCGGGGCCTGGTGTAGTAGAATACAGTGACTGCATCGGGCCCCGCTGCCATTACAGAAACAGATGCTTGCCCCCATTCACTACACAGGGACACTGTTATGGGGGGGCCCCCAGCCCCTCCTCCCTCTCAGCCTATTCACCGCACGGTCGCAGCATTCGCCCCCATAAGACGCACTGCTATTTTTCCCCCACTTTTGCGAAAAATACGGTACTTCTCTACTGTAAGAGAAGTGCATGCAGTGCGTCACGTTACCGCAAAACGAACACGTTAAGTGACCATGAAGAAGCATGCTTTTCACATGCTTCACTATATGGCACGCAACGCACAGTTAAGGAGCGGCAATACTTATACTTTCCATTGTGTTGTGTTCCGCTGTTACAGGGAACGCAACGCCCATGGTTAACCTAGCCTCTCACTGATAACTGATTAAGTAAATATGTTTTTTGCAGGACTAGAGACACTTGTATAAGTGAATGGAATGGATAGTCAATAGTTCAAGACAGAATCTGTAAACCATTTGAAAAACTGCTGTCATTCAGTTAAGGCTATAAAAACTTGTAAACTCAGATTGTTAGTTTAAACTTTAAACATGACTATGGGATTCTACTAGGGAAATCATGTTTTAAAATAAATGCCCCTTCCCCTGCCCCTTCCTGGATCCCCCCACTGCCCTATCTTCAGCAGAAGATCAGCACACAAAGGAGAAGGCAGCAGCTTCCTAGCCAGTAGTTCTGTGGTAATGACATGTATGTTGCCTTTCTTTCCTTCAAGGAATGTATAAAAGACATTTGCATATTAAATACAGAGGAGTCGGAAGTACCAAAAACTGAGAAGTCGGAGTCGGACCATTTATCTACCGACTCCACAGCCCTGTTACTAATGTATATATCTGTATATATATCACATTCTGTCAAGCAGTTCCCCATTTGCGGTGTTTGTCCAACTTCCTTTAACGAATCAAGTGACTATATAATTTAAGTACAATTATTAGCACCATTCATGTTCATTAACCACTTAATTTCTTTCACAATTGTGATTGTCCTATAGTGTGCAAGCACGACCACCTCTGCTGGATTGCATGGTGGTCGTGACCATTGATACGAGTAGTGTATAATGAAATGGAAAAATGAATAAAGCCAGCAAAGGAGGCAATATGGGCAATCACAATATGTTAATAAGTGTCTTGTATTAATTTTGTCTACATGATGCATGCTATTTGCTGAAGTGAGACAAACCTCCTTAAATCATTCATTAATTAGAATAAAGTGCAATACATAGGATCTGTCAACAATGTGCATTTCCTCTTCGGTGGGCTTCAGCAGAAACGCAGATGATTATCTGACTATGTAATGCAGCGTAAGTAACCAAGAAATTACACAGCAGCTCTCTATTCTAGCTCATAGGGGGGGTATCCCAAGTGAGGGAACCCTTTCTATGACATCCATAGATTTTTTTGTTGCGTGGACCCCATCATCTGGACATCTATCACCTACTTTAATAGTGACACTAGGTACTAGAGCTACTGGGGCGTCACCAGCTAGAACATGTAGATAAGATTTAAATAGGTAACGCTTTTTTTGGAACTGCAAGACATGTTTCATAAACGTTCCACAGAGTTGGATGGAGGAAATATGAACAACTCTTTCCATCCTATGTAGAAAATTAGACATAGAAACAGGCTTTCATGTTCTGTTCAGCTAAAAAATTGGGTCTTATAGTCTGAAAAATACAGCAAGGCCTTGTTCACACAGTCCAGTTTTAATGCTGCAACTTCTGTAGCCAAAAGTCTGTGAAAATTCTCATTTATCCAGGTCATAGTATATCAGTAATAATAAGTCAGAGCAACTGGACTTGTATTTTTTCTTGAAGATGATTCCAGGGTTCCGAAGGTGCACTCGGTCCCCCATTAGCCGCAGACCTGCTGCTTAGCTTCCGGAGCGAGGATCTGTGTTTGACCTCGGTCCCAGGGCGGCTTTACTAGCTGGGTGACTCCCTGCTCCTAAGTCTGCCTTGAGCGCCGAGCTGATCACTCGGTGCTCGACTGGTTGGTCTGACGGTCATGTGACGCTGGCCACGTCACATGACCCTCACTCCCCACTATAAATACAGGCAGCCTGCTGGCCACAGGTTGCCTGTTAATTTAGGTTCCACCTGTGGTTTTGTCTGTCCTGGCGTACTTACCTCCTGCTGAATTCCTGACGATCCTCTGCCTGCTCCTTGTGTACTTTGCTGCTCTCCTGGTATTCTGACCCCGGCCTCCTCCTGACGATCCTCTGCTGACTCCTTTGGTACTACACGACTCTCCTGGTATTTATGACCCCGGCTTCTCCTGACAATTCTCTGCTTGCTTCCATTTGTACTTTGTAGCTTTCCTGGTATTGACTCGGTCTGTTCACGTTCTGTTGTTTGTCTGTCTGTCATCCCTGCACTTAGTCCAAGCTAGGGATTGCCGTCCAGTTGTCCCCTGTCTTTAGGACTCACGAGGCGAGTAGGCAGGGCCAGGGGTAAGGGTGGAGCGCAGTGGTCACTTCCCTCCCCCCTGTGTGTGTGTGTACACGACCGTTACAGGTCTTGTTTGTGAGCTCAAGACTATAGTGCATTGTCTTGTTGGGTTTTATTCTGGGGAAGAGTGCCTTGTATCTGTGTGAATAGTTTACCTAGCAATTAAATGTGTTTTCCCACCATAATTATAAATACAAGCTATGCTTTTAAAGGAGTTGTATAAAACTAGAAAATTTGGCAGCTTTCTTCCAAAAACAGAGCCACACCTATACACTGGTAGTGTGTGATATTGGATATTGGAACTCTTGGAAGCCACGTTTTCTAATTTTGTACAACCCCTTTAACCACTTCAGCCCCCCTAGCTTAATCACCCTTAATGACCAGGCCATTTTTTACACTTCTGCACTACACTACTTTCACCGTTTATTGCTCGGTCATGCAACTTACCACCCAAATGAATTTTACCTCCTTTTCTTCTCACTAATAGAGCTTTCATTTGGTGGTATTTCATTGCTGCTGACATTTTTACTTTTTTTGTTATTAATCGAAATTTAACGATTTTTTTGCAAAAAAATGACATTTTTCACTTTCAGTTGTAAAATTTTGCAAAAAAAACGACATCCATATATACATTTTTCTCTAAATTTATTGTTCTACATGTCTTTGATAAAAAAAAAAATCTTTGGGTAAAAAAAAAAATCGTTTGGGTAAAAGTTATAGCGTTTACAAACTATGGTACAAAAATGTGAATTTCCGCTTTTTGAAGCAGCTCTGACTTTCTGAGCACCTGTCATGTTTCCTGAGGTTCTACAATGGCCAGACAGTACAAACACCCCACAAATGACTCCATTTCGGAAAGTAGACACCCTAAAGTATTCGCTGATGGGCATAGTGAGTTCATAGAACTTTTTATTTTCCTAACACCCCCACAGCGGCACGACAGGAGGATACCCCGCCTCTCCAGGGACAGAAAACAACGTGGAGATCTTTAAATACTCCCCTCCCCTTACCTGCTCCAGTTGTTTCCTGTCCCTCTGGGAGCAAGACGTGGAGTTTGTTCGCTGGTGGGATTTCTTTCGCCCATCAGCAGGATCGGTTAGGGGAGCAGGATCGCGGGACTGCGGTGCGGTTCTCCCTGTCTCCCAGGCACAAGTCCTCCGGTGGAGGCAGCCCCGGGCAGCGCTTCCTCGCTGATATCGCGAGAAGGAAGCCACAGGATCGCGGGTCACATGAGCGCGAGCTCACAGGCGCCGGAGTTGGACGTCACTTCCCTGCATAGATTTAAAAAAAGCGGCGGGAATCGGCGGCGTCCTGAGAACAGCCTGCAGCATGTCGGCATCAGGAGAGGACGCAATGCGCAGACCCTCGGATCCTTCCAAGACCGGCAGCCCGGTAAGCTACCCTCCTCTGGAGGGAAATGATGAATGTATATTGCCTGTGATTCATGTGGGGTTTAGGTTTTTTCTGACCTTCTGCACTGGATAAGGGACTGTACCTCTCCCTTTCTACAGACTAGGCAGCCCCCCTTTTTTTATTAAACAAATTTTCTGACTTATATCTAATAGGTCAGGGAAGTTCAGAAGTCAGAGGCCCAGCGTGTCAAAAAGTGTTCCATTTGTAAAAAGGCCTTACCGTCAGGGTATAAAAAAGCCCTTTGTGCCAAGTGTTTGGAAAAGATTGTGGCAGAAGAGTCCCCTTCCTTATTGGATAATATTAGAAATATTATTAAAGATAAAGTAAGCAGCGCTGTGGATCAAAGACTAGCTGCTACGTTCCAGAAGCCTTCTACTTCTATGACGGAAATGCCCGCGACTTTAGAGTCGGAATATCAGGAAGAGGACTTTGATGAAGGGGAGCTCTCAGAGTCTGAACCTCTTTCCTCTGAAGATGAGTCCAGGAAGCCTCTTTGTTCCATTGAGGAGACCGAAGTATTATTAAAGACCATTAGGGCAACTCTAAACCTAGAGGAGTCTAAACAGTCCAAAACTATACAGGATTTAATGTTTAAGGGCTTAGGAGAAAAAAGGAAGAGGGCGTTCCCCCTCCACTATAATATTATAAAGTTAATTAATAAGGAGTGGACCGATGTGGAAAAGAGACCAAGCGTATCTAGGGTCCTAAAAAGAAAATATCCCTTTGCTGAGGAAGATACGTCCTCTTGGGACAAATGTCCTAAGGTGGATGCCCCCGTAGCAAAAATTACAAAAAAGTCAGGCTTACCCTTTGAGGATTTAGGTCTCTTAAAAGACCCAATGGATAAGAGAAGCGAGGCCCTACTAAAAAAATCTTGGGAGGCTTCCATGTCCATCCTTAGACCTAGCGTAGCCGCAACGTATACAGCCAGGTCCATGTCTATCTGGTTAAACCAGCTGGAGGAGCACCTAGTATCAGGAACCCCTAGAGAGGATATTTTAGCTTCTCTTCCAGTTCTTAAACAGGCGGCTAAAATTTTGGCTGATGCTTCGGTCGACTCTATTAAGTTAGCAGCCAGGTCTGCGGCCCTCTCAAACTCTACCAGAAGGGCGGTGTGGCTTAGGTCCTGGTCAGGTGATGCGGCATCCAAAAACAAACTCTGCGGCATCCCCTGTGAAGGTGATAGGGTGTTCGGATCAGTACTGGACGACATCCTTGAAAAAGCCACAGACAGAAAGAAGGGGTTTCCCTCGGAACAAAAGAATTTTCGTCAGAGACGGTTTTTTCCCACATCTAGGGGCAGACAAGATCAAAAGAGGAAGGATTTTTCCCCCCGGTGGCGTTCGGGAAGAGGAAGAGGTCGAGGGTTTTTATTCAACCCCTCTGACTCCTCCCAAAGGTCATCAAAGCAATGACGCCAGATGCAGGGTAGGAGGAAGGCTGAAGTACTTCCTTCCGGCCTGGGAGAATATCTCCAATTCCCCTTGGGTTTTGGACGTAGTCTCATCAGGCCTAAAGTTGGAGTTTTCCACTCTTCCCCAGGAGGTGTTCCACATCACCAAAAAAGCCGGTCCAGTCCAAGCTCTAATACTAGATCAGGTAAAAATCCTTTTACAAAAAGAAGCTATAGTGTCAGTTCCCCTAGCAGAACAGGGAACAGGTTATTATTCCCCCTTATTTTTAGTCAAAAAACCGAACGGTTCATACAGAGCCATTATAAACTTAAAGGGACTGAACCAACATCTACTCTACAAACGGTTCAAGATGGAGAGCATAAAATCCACCATAAGTCTATTACAGAGAAACACCTTTATGGCAACCCTAGACCTTACCGACGCGTACTACCACATTCCAATCTGCAGAGAGCATCAGAAGTTCCTAAGATTTTCAGTACAACAAGGTTCGGTGGTACTCCATTATCAATTCCAGGTCCTTCCTTTCGGCATTACGTCAGCACCAAGAGTCTTCTCTAAAGTGATGGCAGAGGTGATAGCAGATCTTCATCTAAGGGGCATATTAGTTGTGCCGTACTTAGACGACTTCCTTATAGCGGCTGCATCAGAAAGTCTCCTATTAGAACAGATAGAAATAGTGAAGCAGAGCCTAACAGACCTGGGGTGGCTAATAAATATAGAAAAGTCAGACCTCCAGCCCGAAAAAAGGAAGATCTTTTTAGGAATGCTACTGGATTCAGGCCTCATGAGGACCTTCCTCCCACAGGAAAAAGTCCAGACTATCAAACAGGAATTTACGCTGTTCCGCAGCAAATCAAGAGTGACAATCAGATCAATAATGAAAATCTTGGGTCTAATGTCCTCAGCTATCCCAGCAGTAAAGTGGGCTCAGGCTCACTCAAGAACCCTCCAGGCTTTCATGCTCAGAGAATGGGACAAGAGCATAGCTTCTCTAGAACGGAGAGTAAGAGTCCCTCAATATGTAAGAGACTCCGTAAATTGGTGGTTGATCAACCAAAACCTAAACACAGGCGTCCCGTGGCAGCAAACAGATGTAGTCACTATCACTACAGACGCCAGCAAGAACGGTTGGGGGGCCTTTTCAGACAGGTCCGTAATACAAGGGGGCTGGCAAGAAAATCAAATCCTAGCCTCTTCCAACCTGAAGGAGTTAAGGGCAGTATGGGAGGCCTTGAAGGCCCTTCACTCAGAAGTCCACGGGAAAGAAGTGAGAATACTCTCAGACAACACTACAGCGGTGGCCTATCTGAACAGACAGGGAGGCACAAGAAGCCCATCCTTGGCGAGGGTCTCAAAAGAGATTTTCCAGTGGGCAGAAAGGAACATACTATCAATATCGGCAGTTCACATAAGGGGAGAAGACAATACAGTGGCAGATTTTCTCAGCAGAGATGTCTTGAAAGAAGGGGAATGGTCCTTAAACCCAAGGATATTCCATCAGATAGCACAAACATGGTTCCTTCCAGAAATAGATCTGTTCGCCACGATTCAAAACAGACAGGTAGAGAAGTTCGGCTCTCTGGCTTATTCAGATCACCCTCTTATAGTGGACTCTCTCTCCCACCCATGGTCAAAAGTAAACTTGTACGCCTTCCCTCCCTTTGCGTTAATCCCCAAGGTGCTGCAAAAGGTACTACAGGAGAAACACAATCTGATCCTGATTGCTCCTTACTGGCCCAAGAGGTCATGGTTCCCTCTCCTAGTGAGAATGTCAGCAGGAGACGTGTGGCATCTACCAAACATCCCGGATCTCCTTCACCAGGGCCCGGTATGACATCCCAGGACAACACAACTTCAGTTGACAGCATGGAGACTGAGCGGGAAATATTAAAAGGAAAGGGCCTCTCGGACGCGGTAATTTCCACAATTCTTTTTAGTCGCAAAAAAGTGACTTCTAAGATCTATGACAGGATCTGGCAGTCTTTCAGAAGATTTACAGGGGGGGATACCAGAGGTCCCCTTATAATCACTAAGGTCCTAGAGTTCCTCCAGTCAGGTCTTCAGAAGGGGCTAAGAGTAAGCACTATAAAGGTCCATATATCAGCCTTGAGTGCCTTACTTGATATAAAATTAGCAGACATAGACCTTGTTAAGAGATTTGTGAAAGGAGCTCGGAGAAAACAGCCAATAGTGAGGTCCACTGTCCCTCCTTGGGACTTAAATCTAGTCTTAGCAGCCTTATCAGACAGCCCTTTTGAACCCTTATCTGAAATATCTCTAAAAATGCTTACCTTTAAAACAGTTTTCTTAATAGCCATCACCTCGGCTAGGAGGGTGGGGGATATACAGGCTTTCTCGTGCAGGCCCCCGTACCTGTCCATCAAGGATGATAGGATAGTACTGAGACATTCTCCCTCTTTTTTACCCAAGGTGGTCTCTAAGTTCCACTGTCTTCAGGAAGTGTCCCTCCCTTCCTTTGGATCCCCATCAGGCAGTCAGGAGCAAAGACGCTTCCATAACCTGGATGTAAGAAGAGCCGTTCTTACCTACCTAAAGGCTACAGAAGATCTCAGGAAGACGGACAGACTATTTGTTCAGTTTGCAGGCCCAAATAAGGGTAACGCGGCAAGCAAAGCATCCGTTAGTCGATGGATTAGATCGACAATCTTGACTTGTTATGACTTAAGGGAGGTTCCTCCCCCGGCAGGCTTAAAAGCCCATTCAACTCGTTCTGTAGCAGCCTCTTGGGCTGAATCAGCGGAGGTTCCGTTAGAACAAATTTGCCAGGCAGCCACCTGGTCGTCACCTTCTACTTTCTTTAGACATTATCAGTTAGATGTGTTGATGAACAGGGAATTATCATTTGCTCGCAAAGTGTTATCTGCTGTTGTCCCCCCCTGATATGGGATTCCTATGTTATTCCTCCTGTCGTGCCGCTGTGGGGGTGTTAGGAAAGATTTCAATTACTTACCGGTAATTGGTTTTTCCTCTAGCCCCCACAGCGGCACGGGGAATTTCCCTCCCAATGATTATTCTAACTTTTATTTAAAAAATTTTTTTTTAAAAAGGATGAAAGAAGGAAAAAGTTGTTTTGTCTTTCTTGGAGAGTATCCTTGTCTAATTCTCAATAACACATAAAGATTAATTTTGTTGCATCCATTCCAGAGTTTCTCGGTTATTTACTGGAGCAGGTAAGGGGAGGGGAGTATTTAAAGATCTCCACGTTGTTTCCTGTCCCTGGGGAGGCGGGGTATCCTCCTGTCGTGCCGCTGTGGGGGCTAGAGGAAAAACCAATTACCGCTAAGTAATTGAAATCCAAAGTCTCATATTCCACTAACTTGTGACAAAAAATAAAAAGTTCTATGAACTCACTATGCCCATCAGCGAATACCTTGGGGTGTCTTCTTTCCAAAATGGGGTCACTTGTGGGGTAGTTATACTGCCCTGGCATTCTAGGGGCCCTAATGTGTGGTAAGTAGTTTGAAATCAAAATCTGTAAAAAATGTCCGGTGAAATCCGAAAGGTGCTCTTTGGAATGTGGGCCCCTTTGCCCACCTAGGCTGCAAAAAAGTGTCACACATGTGGTATTGCCGTACTCAGTAGAAGTTGGGCAATGTGTTTTGGGGTGTCATTTTACATATACCCATGCTGGGTGAGAGAAATATCTTGGCAAAAGACAACTTTTCCCATTTTTTTCTACAAACTTGGCATTTGACCAAGATATTTATCTCACCCAGCATGGGTATATGTAAAATGACACCCCAAAACACATTGCCCAACTTCTCCTGAGTACGGCAATACCACATGTGTGACACATTTTTGCAGCCTAGATGCGCAAAGGGGCCAAAATTCCTTTTATGAGGGCATTTTTAGACATTTGGATCCCAGACTTCTTCTCACGCTTTAGGGCCCCTAAAATGCCAGGGCAGTATAAATACCCCACATGTGACCCCATTTTGGAAAGAAGACACCCCAAGGTATTCAATGAGGGGCATGGCGAGTTCATAGAATTTTTTTTTTTTTTGGCACAAGTTAGCGGAAATTGATTTTTTTTTTGTTTTTTCTCACAAAGTCTCCCTTTCCGCTAACTTGGTACAAAAATTTCAATCTTTCATGGACTCAATATGCCCCTCACGGAATACCTTGGGGTGTCTTCTTTCCGAAATGGGGTCACATGTGGGGTATTTATACTGCCCTGGCATTTTAGGGGCCCTAAAGCGTGAGAAGAAGTCTGGAATATAAATGTCTAATAAATGTTACGCATTTGGATTCTGTGAGGGGTATGGTGAGTTCATGTGAGATTTTCTTTTTTGACACAAGTTAGTGGAATATGAGACTTTGTAAGAAAAAATAAATAAAAAATAATTTCCGCTAACGTAAGCCAAAAAAATGTCTGAATGGAGCCTTACAGGGGGGTGATCAATGACAGGGGGGTGATCAGGGAGTCTATATGGGGTGATCACCCCCCTGTCATTGATCACCCCCCTGTAAGGCTCCATTCAGACGTCCGTATGTGTTTTGCGGATCCAATCCATGTATCCGTGGATCCGTAAATAACATACGGACGTCTGAATAGAGCCTTACAGGGGGGTGAGCAATGACAGGGGGGTGATCAATGACAGGGGGGTGATCAGGGAGTCTATATGGGGTGATCACCCTCCTGTCATTGATCACCCCCTGTAAGGCTCCATTCAGATGTCCATATGTGTTTTGCGGATCCGATCCATGTATCCGTGGATCCGTAAATAACATACTGACGTCTGAATAGAGCCTTACAGGGGGGTGATCAATGACAGGGGGGTGATCAGGGAGTCTATATGGGGTGATCACCCCCCTGTCATTGATCACCCCTTTGTAAGGCTCCATTCAGGTATGTGTTTTGCGGATCCTATCCGTGGATCCGTAAAAAACATACAGACGTCTGAATAGAGCCTTACAGGGGGGTGATCAATGACAGGGGGGTGATCAATGACAGGGGGGTGATCAGGGAGTCTATATGGGGTGATCACCCCCCTGTCATTGATCACCCCAGATGTCCGTATGTGTTTTGCGGATCCGATCCATGTATCCGTGGATCTGTAAAAAACATACGGACGTCTGAATAGAGCCTTACAGGGGGGTGAGCAATGACGGGGGTGATCAGGGAGTCTATATGGGGTGATCTCCCCCCTGTCATTGATCACCCCCCTGTAAGGCTCCATTCAGATGTCCGTATGTGTTTTGCGGATCCGGTCCATGTATCCGTGGATCCGTAAAAAACATACGGACGTCTGAATAGAGCCTTACAGGGGGGTGAGCAATGACGGGGGTGATCAGGGAGTCTATATGGGGTGATCTCCCCCCTGTCATTGATCACCCCCCTGTAAGGCTCCATTCAGATGTCCGTATGTGTTTTGCAGATCCGATCCATGTATCCGTGGATCCGTAAAAAACATACGGACGTCTGAATAGAGCCTTTCAGGGGGGTGAGCAATGACAGGGGAGTGATCAATGACAGGGGGTGATCAGGGAGTCTATATGGGGTGATCACCCCCCTGTCATTGATCACCCCCCTGTAAGGCTCCATTCAGATGTCCGTATGTGTTTTGCGGATCCGATCCATGTATCCGTGGATCCGTAAAAAAAATACGGACGTCTGAATAGAGCCTTACAGGGGGGTGAGCAATGACAGGGGGGTGATCAGGGAGTCTATATGGGGTGATCATCCCCCTGTCATTGATCACCCCTTTGTAAGGCTCCATTCAGGTATGTGTTTTGCGGATCCTATCCATGTATCCGTGGATCCGTAAAAAACATACAGACGTCTGAATAGAGCCTTACAGGGGGGTGATCAATGACAGGGGGGTGATCAATGACAGGGGGGTGATCAGGGAGTCTATATGGGGTGATCACCCCCCTGTCATTGATCACCCCAGATGTCCGTATGTGTTTTGCGGATCCGATCCATGTATCCGTGGATCTGTAAAAAACATACGGACGTCTGAATAGAGCCTTACAGGGGGGTGATCAATGACAGGGGGGTGATCAGGGAGTCTATATGGGGTGATCAGGGGTGAATAAGGGGTTAATAAGTGACAGGGGGGGTGTAGTGTAGTGGTGTTTGGTGCTACTTATTACTGAGCTGCCTGTGTCCTCTGGTGGTCGATTCAAGCAAAAGGGACCACCAGAGGACCAGGTAGCAGGTATATTAGACGCTGTTATCAAAACAGCGTCTAATATACCTGTTAGGGGTTAAAAAAAATCGCATCTCCAGCCTGCCAGCGAACGATCGCCGCTGGCAGGCTGGAGATCCACTCGCTTACCTTCCGATCCTGTGAACGCGCGCGCCTGTGTGCGCGCGTTCACAGGAAGTCTCGCGAGATGACGCATATATGCGTGACTCTGCGCAGGGCTGCCGCCTCCGGAACGCGATCCTGTGTTAGGCGGTCCGGAGGCCGTTAATCCCTTAAGGACCTGCGCCGTACATGTACGGCGCTGGTGGACGTGACTTAAGGAACAGTGTCGTACATGTTCAGCGGGCTGATCTGGAAGGTGCAGGTGCTGCACCCGCCCGATCAGTGGCAGGGGTCCGGCAGTCACTGACAGGCAGGCCCCTGCTGCATACGCCAGCATCGGTGAAAACACAGATGCTGGCGTACTAACCCCTTGTATGCCGCAGTCAAAGCTGACCGCAGCAAGCACGGGGTTTGCGGAGGGTACGCGTTCCCTCCGCTTCCCCATTGGGTCCCCGCGCTGCAGTGACGGGGATCCGATAGCAGAGAAGGCAGCACAATGCCTTCTATGAAATCCTGTGAGATCCAGCCCTTAGGCTGGGTCTCACAGGCAGGCTGTCAGCATACAAGCTGACATGCAATGCATTACAATACACGATGTATTGTAATGCATTGCAGAGGGGATTAGACCCCCAAAAGTTGAAGTTCCAGAGTGGGAAAAAAATAAAAAGTAAAAAAATAATGTTTATCATAATAAAAATAAAATAAAGTTTCAAGTAAAAAAAAAAAAAAAAAACACCCCTTTTCCAAGATAAAACTGTAAAAAAACAAATTGGGAAATTTTCAGAAAAATTTCAAGATTTGCTTCTAAACCTCTAAGCTTTTTAACGTCCCTAAAAAATAAAATGGCATTCACAAAATGATCCAAACATAAAGTAGAGATATGGGAAATGTAAAGTAATAAGACGCACCTGCTGATAAGATGCACCCCAGGTTTTAAAGGAGGAAAATAAGAAAAAAGATTTTTTCATCACACCTCATATCAGAGCCTCAGATCTGACCCCCAAGACATTACATCACCCCCCCATAACAGGATATCACATGAGACCCCCACATCAGGACATTACATGAGACCCTCACATCAGGACAATACATGAGACCCCACATCAGGACATTACATGAGACCCCCACATCAGGACATTACATGAGACCCCCACATCAGGACATTACATGAGACCCCACATCAGGACATTACATGAGACCCCCACATCAGGACATTATATGAGACCCCACATCAGGACATTACATGAGACCCCCACATCAGGACATTACATGAGACCCCCACATCAGGACATTACATGAGACCCCACATCAGGACATTACATGAGACCCCCACATCAGGATATCACATGAGACCCCCACATCAGGACATTACATGAGACCCCCACATCAGGACAATACATGAGACCCCACATCAGGACATTACATGAGACCCCCACATCAGGACATTACATGAGACCCCCACATCAGGACATTACATGAGACCCCACATCAGGACATTACATGAGACCCCCACATCAGGATATCACATGAGACCCCCACATCAGGACATTACATGAGACCCCCACATCAGGACAATACATGAGACCCCACATCAGGACATTACATGAGACCCCCACATCAGGACATTACATGAGACCCCCACATCAGGACATTACATGAGACCCCACATCAGGACATTACATGAGACCCCCACATCAGGACATTATATGAGACCCCCATATCAGGACATTACATAACACCTTCATATCAGACCCTCATCAGAACCCTATCAGACTTTTTTCAGACCTCATATCAGCCCTTCATTTCAGACCCTCATCAGACCTCAGATCAGACCTTAAAATAAAAAAACTCCTCTTACCTTTCCTGCGCTGCGGCTCTATTCCTTGTCCGGCGGTCTCTTTAGAAGTTGCGCTCCCCTGTCTTCTCTGGCCAGCGCTGCACAGTCACCTGACTTCATGCAGCGTCGGGTCATAGTGTGCTCACTACGTCCTGACGCTGTATGCGGTCAGGTGACTATGTGCCCGCGGCCCCAGGAAGGAAGACCATCGAAGGTTAGTACAGGAAGCGCTCGCAGCGCTTTACTCCCCTCTCCCGTCACCTAATGTATACTATTGAGCGCTTCCATAATTTAGGCGCTCATTAGTATTCGCTTTAGAAGACGCAAAACTATTTCCCCTCACCTTTGAGGGAAAAAAAGTGTGTCTTATAAAGCGAAAAATACGGTAACTATTATATGAGGAATGACTATCTGTTTTAAAAGCAGAGAAATTGAAATTTGTGAATTTTTCAAATTTTTAAAAAAAAATTGTAACTTTTTGGTAATTTTTTTTTATAAATATGAAAAATATTGACTGAAATTTACCACTATCATGAAGTGCAATGTGTCACGAAAATGGCTTGGATAAGTAAAAGCGTTCAAAAGTTATTACCACATAAAGTGACACATGTCAAATTTCCAAAAAACGGCCTGGTCCTTAAGGTGAAAAATGGCAGGGTCCTGAAGGGGTTAATGGAACACCTACCTATAAAGAAAAGCAGATTTCCAAACCCCTGTTTCACCAAGTGAAATTGTCTCTGGCAGCTACATCCAGACAGAGATTGAATATGGTACTGTCTTTGTCTCCATTCAAGCCCAGTTGTGTTAAGGAAACAGCTGAACATATCCTGCGTGTTTTATAATTTGTCATTGTGATCCAAGAAGAGGGCAGCTAACTAGCCAATACGCAAAATTAGTAGGATCCCCAGTAATTGGACCTCCACCGCGTCATGTATTGTTAACCACTTCCCCACCGCCCATTAGACTACAAATGTCCTGGGCAGTCGGGTTTATCTCTGAATGGACATTCTGGAACGTCCATTCAGAGATTGCAGCTGCACGCTAATAGAGAAGGCAGGTAGCGTTTCTTGGTGTCCCTCCCTTCTAGATCTCTGTACACACATGACAAAGGTCACTGTTGCGGCCAGTGATTGGCTTCAATGGTGTCAAAGTCAATATTGATAGTGGGGCACCCAAGCGAGGCAGCTGAGGCTGAGCGGTGAAGGACCCCAGTGTCAGGGAGCAGGTAAGTATGCATCCTTTTGCAGATCTGCCCACAAGAGAGGGGAGGGGGGGTTGCCAAAAACTTCCCAAAGTGTGGTCAACCCCTTTAATGTTCAAAAGACATGCATTTATATGTGACTATGATCATACTTGTTTTTTTCTTTGTAATTTCAACCACTTGTAAAATTGCTTGTCTTTTATAACCATACCGTGTTCTTCATTTCTACACCCCTGTCTTGTCTGTTAACCTTTAGCAGATGACAGTTTACACAAAGGGATATAATGCTGTGATAATTCATAAGACTTAATCATCTACAAATAATTACTCGCTGATTGTGCGATCACTGTAATAGGCCCTTAACCACTGTGCACACCACGACGTAACTGTACTGTAGCTCTGTACATGATGGGTGCTCGCTGCGTTACATGGCTGACACCTGCCTGCAGTGGCCAAGTCACATCTCGGATGGTACAGTCAATAGCGACTGCTCCTTGTAAGTGGTTGTACAGTGGGAGGAGGCTCAAATAGTTTTTTTAATTTTTTTTATTGCAAATGTGGTAAATATAATAATAACTATCAAAATTTTGTATCACTGTAATCATAGTGACCCGCAGAATAATGTTATGTAATTTTTACCACATATTGAAGGCCATAAAAATTCAACCCGGAAAAGGGATTTCCTTTATTTTCATTCCACCTAATATTTTTTTTGTTTTGTTGTGGAACATTAGAGGGGTTTTCCCATCTCAGACAATGGGGCAATATCGCTAGGATATGCCCCCATTGTCTGCTAGGTGTGGGTCCCACCATTGGGACCTACACTGAGAATGGAGCCCCAAAAGCTGTGGAGGGTGCACTGCGCATGTGCAGCAGCCCTCCATTCATTTCTATGGTGCCGCCAAAAATAGCTGAGCGCTGGCTCGGCTATTTCCGTCGTCCCAATAAAAATGAATGGGAGAGATGCAGGAGTGGGATTCAAATTTTTAACAACAGGTTCCCTATTTAATAGCGAACACGCGCGTCACGACGCATGTTTACATATACATACACCATATATACGCAACACACATAGATACACCATATACATGGTACACATACCTAAATACACCATTTATACACTAAATGCATACCACCCAATTTTTAAAAAGCCTAAGGAGCTAAACTATGGAAAGAAAGTGCTCATCTCCAGCTGCCGCTGTAATTTTAACAACCTGATCTTGAGAACCTGAGGGAACTGGCCAAATCCCATGCCTAGAGAGATGGCCACTCAAGCACGGTGCGCTCCCATTCAGTACTATGGGGAGAGCACTTAGTGGTGGCCAGACCCGGGGAAAGCCAGGGTCCTCCAGCCACTGCCTTCCCCGCGCCGTTCACGTTGTAGGTTTGGGTCCCAGAGGTGGGACACGGACCTATCAGACAATGGGGGCATATCCTAGCGATATGCCCCCATTGTCTCAGATGGGAATACCCCTTTAAAGGGTGCCAATAAAAAAAACAACTCGTCCCTTCAAAAACAAGGCCTCATACGGCTTTGTCAAATGAAATATAAAATAGTAAATATGGTTTTTGAAAAGCCTGAAGAAAAAAACCTAAGATGTTTCCACGAAAATTTGCTGCAATCTGAAAGGGTTAAAGAGACGGTCACTGTTAATTCTTCAGTAAGGTACCTGAGAATTGGATGATTGATTCACAGACATGAAACCTTGAATGTCCACAGCATTCTTATCCTCAGACTCATTACTGTATGTGTGCTTTCCTGCACTTTGTACTGCATTTATGTCTGAGTCATGTCGAGTATTTAGCTCACTTTCGAGATTATACATGAAGTCTATATTGCTGACTGAGAAAGCAGACGTGTTGGCAATGTCCATGTTCTCAGTGACATACATATCACAGTCTGGGGAGCCTCAGGTAAAATTCCAATAGTCAAAGCACCTCTTTACTCCAAGAATAAAACCTATTCCTGTTGTCTTTCTCTACACAGTATTTCACTTAACGGCTTTGGGGCAGATTTAATAATACTGTCTTATATTTAAACAGTATAAACTTACTGTAGATCAGCTAATCTAAAGATGTGCCAAATTTCTCAAAGTGGCACAGGCTGGAAGCCTTGTAAAGGCAGCCATACATATGCAATATCTGTTGGTCAAAGGATCGTTTGGCTAGATTATATTTCCCAATATATGGAAAGCTGACACCTCCTTCTATGCCTGGTCAAAGTTGCTAAAGATATTCTGCTCCATTTAGATTGCCAAATAAAGGCAGTCAAAACGCTTTCAGTAGTGCTTGTATGTGAGATGGCAGGTTTGACCAGGAATTTATCTCAGAGATCACTTTCTTGACTAGTGGAGCATAATTCAGCATATAACGGGACTCTGGCGTCTTACCTATTTTGATTCCCAAGTACTTAAGATGGTTGGAAGCCACCGTAACAGAGACCTCCAGAGAGATCCTCCCCTATGAATGACTTGTGATGGGGAAAGATCTAGTATTTCAAATTCGAACAAATTCACCTTAAACCCCAAAAATTGGCCTTAGTGCGTCAGGAGGTTTATTAAGGTTGGAAGATCTCTCTGGGGTTTAGCCAAGAACATCAGCATATCATCTGCGAACAGAGCGTGTTTAATTGTATGTTTACCTATTGCGATGCCTTCGATATTCTTATTGAGGGTTATAGCCCTCGACAGTGGCTCCAGAGCAAGATTGAATAAGAGAGGTGAGAGTGGGCACCCCTGCCTGGTGCCCTTTTGTAAGGCAAAGGCACGTGATAGTAAACCTGGGATAGAAATCCTTGCCATTGGGGAATGGTATAGAGATGTAATATATGTTCTGGACTGGCCTGAGAATCCCATGGCATCAAGTAGTTCATTCAGCCATCCCCAGCTCACATTATTGAATGCTTTTTCTGCATCTATGGCCAGGAGAGCTGGGGATGGGTGAAGGTGAGGGTTTAATTTTACGCTATCCAGCATTGCCAGTACTTTCCTAATAATATACACTGCCGATCTGCCCTGGATAAAGCCAACCTGATGAGATGTTATAATTTTGGGCATGAACGTGGACAATCTATCTGCCATTAATTTAGACAAGTACTTAAGGTCATTGTCAAAAAGAGAGAGAGGGCGGTATGAAGAAGCTAGGTTAATGTCTTTGTCCTGTTTTGGGAGTACTTTGATAAATGCTGTGTTCATGTCAAGTGGTATTGTTTGGCCTTGGAGCACCTGATTATATAGGGACGTGAGGACTTTCGCTATTTTTTCGTCGCAAGTATTTTATAAAATTCATTGGTATAGCCATCTGGGCCTGGGGCTTTGCCATTAGTCGATTGGCATATGACCTTCTGGACTTCAGCTTCCGTGATAGGTTGGTTTAAAAATGTCAGATCATCCAGTGAGATTAAGGGCATATTAAGATTTTCTAACCAAAGTTTCCCTGTTTTAAATCCGTTCCTGGGTGTCACATATAGGTTTTCACAATAATCACTAAGTATGTCTAATATATCTTTTGGGTGGTGGCATAAGTTTCCTATTGGGATCTTTAACGTAGGAATTAGAGCTGGGGGTTTCATTTCTTTTACTAGTGAGGCTAAAAGTTTGCCCGATTTATTACCATATTTGAATAATCGTGCTTCCCTCCTTTTTCCAGCTAGTTCCTTTTTTATCCTAAGCCATCTGTCGTACTCCGTTTTGGTGTCAACCCATTTCTGCTTGTTTGCGTTGGAGGGATGAAGTTTGAACGCAGTGTAGGTGTCTCTAAGATTGTTTGTCAAATCTTTTAATCTCTGGTGTGACTTATTCTTTAGGCCTTTTATGTAGGCTATGATCTTCCCTCTCATCACCGCTTTCCCTACTCTCCAGTTTAATTGTGAATCCCCGGACCCTAAGTTTATGTCCCAGTATTCCTCCCACCATTGGTTCAGCAGCTCTGCAAATTCCTCATTGGAGGCCAGGTCGGAAGGAAATCTCCATAAGAAATCTTTCCCTTTGGATATATGCTCTGTTATTTCCAATATTACTGGGGGGGTGGTCCGATATGATCATATCCCCTATATCTACCTGTACCATTTTCTGAAGGACCATGTCTGTTATTAAGAAATAATCGAGACGGACCAAGAGTTGTGCACTGCTAAGAAATTAGTGTATTCCCTCCCCTCTGTATTGAATTGTCTCCATGCATCATGAAGTTCGGTGTCGGACGTTAATTTAGATAGGGCTGTGTCTCTCTGTCTGGGTGTTATTTGTTTTCCCACTGCACTGCGGCGATCTTCCTCATGGACCTGTCATTTTACATGGTTCTGGGTCATTCAGTATGATATTCTTTAAATCCACAAAGAAATCTGAACTGTTATCGTTTGGGCCATAAACGTTATATATGCTCAAGGCTTCCGTTGTCAGGTTGAGGTGTATGTGGTTGAGTCCTGGTCCTCTGAGTTTAACGATATTTTATGGGACAGTTTTTTATGGATTAGAAGCAAGACCCCCCCCTCCCCTTTAGAGCCATTAGAAGGTGAACCCATGACCTGCCCCACCCATAAGCGCTGCATATGAAAAAAGTCATCTTTGGGTAAGTGAGTTTCATGTGCAAGAGGCCTTAGACAGATTTGTGAACAATATGGGTCTTTTGTGTATGTAGAAAATGTTTCAGAGCTTTGAGTTCAGCTCATGCAAAATGGGAGCAAAACCGAAAGTGTTGTGTTTATATTTTTGCTCTGTGTGTATATAGATATATTTCAGAAGGGGTAAATACAGGTCTTATAATGAACCAATCTTTAACCCCTACTTAGTCCATCAGGAGACAAGATTACCAGGGTTTTTCTTAATTTTATGGCTATCACAGAGATTTGTGAAGCAACCACTGAAGAAGCTTTACGCGAAATGTGCGTTGGGGTATCCGGTTCACCACTCAGGTACTCATGCCATGGCTCCACTGTGGTTAGCTCAGTATTTGTGATCCATGTACTGTGTATGTTTGCACATTGCACTTTATACTCTTTGTACCGTTTTAGATCTCCATCCTGTCTTGTTAGCCGGGGTTTGGCCGCATTTTTTAGATATCTGGTTTATGTCATTTATATATTATGCTATCTACATGATTTCATCAGTCTGGATATTTATATGTATATGCCTATATACTAGTGGTGCCGTATTTCTTCCTGTGTGTTTTATACCCACCACAGCATTGTTTTTTACCTGTATTTTATCATATTTTATCTCGTGTTGAGACTTCAATAAAGTTTATACTTATTTATTTGTGCTAGCCTTTTCCCTTCTTTGGTGTTTGTTTTCACTGATGTAGATTGTCATATTGTAATACCTTCCGCATGCACTATTGTAGGATGGTAGACCTGCAGTAAATGACCTTACTAACTTCTACCTCAATGCACAGAGGACAAGGTCCACGTAAAACCTTTTTATAATGACAATTGAGGATTTATTGTTTGCATAACCTACAGAAGAAAAATCTTCTTTGTTGCATACAGGCGGCAGAAATCATGCTCTTTTATGTGTTTTTTTTTTTGTGTAGCTTTTTGCTGTGTTAAGTATTTGATTTAGCTCTCCCTTAGCTGTAATATTCTGTAACTAGCTTAATGTATATTCTCACTAATAGGGATTCTACTGCAATGACTACAATATTTTACCCTTATTTCATCTTGGAAATATTTTTTTCAAGAATTCATTATCTAAAACCTAGAAGTGGAAAACCTGGCAGTGTAGACACCAGGTTTTAATGAGAATTTATTTATCGCTGCATTTCATGCATAATCTCAATATAATTTATGGACATGCGTGTGTCTCTTCCAATTATATCTGCCTCGTCATTAAAGTTTGCCTAGTTTTTCATTTGTGTTGAAGCAGCTCCTGTGGTAACACTGATCTGTGCAACTGCTGGTCTTTAGTTTTGCTTGCCTGTAATTTTTTTGCACATCTGCAACATATTTGGTCAGTGCTCCCCCGTAACCTTCTGCTGTCAGTTTCTAGTTTTTTTTTTTTTCCCTCAGGAAAAAGTTGTAGCTATGATTCATGATTGTGCTTAAAGGCACAACTAATCGAATGCACTGTATGTATACCCCGTGCTGCTAAGTATTTGAGAAGGCTGTAGCTCTACAAACCTGATTTTCAGAAGGACTAAAAAATATTTTATAGTATTCCGAAGTATTAAAATGCATTAGTGTTTCATAGACACATTTAAAATAAAGAAATCTTTTTTTCTATGTGCAAAATGGTTCCCGTTTTTGCAAATATTGTTCATATGTATTTTGTAGATGTGTTTTCCTCTTCCAACCAGAGGAAACATACCATTATTTTTAATGCATTTGTGATTATCTTTATATCGATTGCTGCCAAAGAAAGTTAATATTCTTTACTATTAGGAAACGCATCCCTGTAAAGGGTGCAATAAATGTAAGACTTTTTTTTAAAGAGACCCCACATAGATGTCATCTGTGTGCTATCGATTTTTATCGAGCATCCATCCACATGAATTGGTGGACCTATCTCCAAAATTGGTCCTAAATGGTACATGTTGTTCAAGGGTCCCATAGCAAAACTTAGTATGTCCCCTTCCACCTTAGTGAAATTTCTGTAAATATATATTTTTTAAATTAAGTGGTGGATTTATTTATTTAAATTTAAAAAAAATACTAGGGGGAGCTCAGTGCATATAAATATATACAGTTACCCAGGGCCGGCTCCAGGTTCATGTGGGCCCTTGGGCGATAAATCCCAGTGGGCCCCCATGAGGCATTTTTTTACATTGACATGTCCCCCTGTGGCTCCTACACGGTATAATGACCCCCAGTGGCCCCTATACAGTATAATGACTACTAGTGGCCCTTCACACAGTATAATGAACCCCCAATTCCCCCCCCCCCACTGTATAATGACCACCTGTGGCCCTGCATTCAGAATAATAACCCCCAGTCGCCCCCATTTAGAATAATGACCCCCAGTAGCCCCCACACTGGGGGAATACTGTATGGAGGGGGCTCTGGGGGTATTTATACTGAATGGAGGGTCATTGGTGATCATTACTAAATGGGGGACACTGGGGGTCATTATACTATGTAAAGGGCCCTCACAGTATAATGACCCCACAGTGGCCCTCCATTCAGAATAATGACCCCCAGTCGCCCCCACACTGGGGGTTATACTGTATGGAGGGGGCACGAGGGGTTATTATATTTAATGGGGGCTCTGGTGGTCATTATGCTAAATGGAGGGTCAATGGGGATCATTATACTAAATGGGGGGCACTGGGAGTCATTATACTGTGTAAGGGACCCTCACAGTGTGATGAATGACCCCCCAGTGGCCCCCTCACATACCTATCATTGCAGGGGAGCTGGTGGTCCTGTCATTCACTAACCGCAGCTCCTAGCTCCACACATGAACCTGGAGCCGGCCCTGAATGACCCCCAGTAGCCCCCACACGGGGGGAATACTGTATGGAGGGGGCTCTGGGGGTCATTATACTGAATGGAGGGTCATTGGTGATCATTATACTAAATGGGGGACACTGGGGGTCATTATACTATGTAAAGGGCCCTCACAGTATAATGACCCCACAGTGACCCTCCATTCAGAATAATGACCCCCAGTCGCCCCCACACTGGGGGTTATACTGTATGGAGGGGGCACGAGGGGTTATTATATTTAATGGGGGATCTGGTGGTCATTATGCTAAATGGAGGGTCAATGGGGATCATTATACTAAATGGGGGGCACTGGGAGTCATTATACTGTGTAAGGGACCCTCACAGTGTGATGAATGACCCCCCAGTGGCCCCCTCACATACCTATCATTGCAGGGGAGCTGGTGGTCCTGTCATTCACTAACCGCAGCTCCTAGCTCCACACATGAACCTGGAGCCGGCCCTGAATGACCCCCAGTAGCCCCCACACGGGGGGAATACTGTATGGAGGGGGCTCTGGGGGTCATTATACTGAATGGAGGGTCATTGGTGATCATTATACTAAATGGGGGACACTGGGGGTCATTATACTATGTAAAGGGCCCTCACAGTATAATGACCCCACAGTGACCCTCCATTCAGAATAATGACCCCCAGTCGCCCCCACACTGGGGGTTATACTGTATGGAGGGGGCACGAGGGGTTATTATATTTAATGGGGGATCTGGTGGTCATTATGCTAAATGGAGGGTCAATGGGGATCATTATACTAAATGGGGGGCACTGGGAGTCATTATACTGTGTAAGGGGCCCTCACAGTGTGATGAATGACCCCCCAGTGGCCCCCTCACATACCTATCATTGCAGGGGAGCTGGTGGTCCTGTCATTCACTAACCGCAGCTCCCTGCGCTCCTTCTCTACGGCGGCCCGCTGCAGCAGTGAGCCAGGCCTGGAGGAGAGAAGGAGATGTGCAGTGATGTAGCTAGAACTGACTGGGCCCCACAGCGAAATTTAGTACGCCCCCCTCCCCCCCAATGTGTGTTCACATTACGTTTTTCCTATCGGTTTGATGTATACACATGTGCAGCACTCCACGTTTTTGTATCCTGCAGAGTCAAGTAAAAAATGCAGACGTTAACGTATATGTTTTTTTACCATGGAACTGTATGGTGAACGGACGCCACTGTACGGCATCAGTCTGAGGCATCTGGTAACGCATACATTTTCACTATGCATTAAATGGATGGCAAAAATGTGATGTGAACCCAACCCTAGTGTCAGAATAAGCCCCAGTACACAGCGGAGCAGCATGGAGGAGAGGGGAGGCCGCCATGTACTGACAGAGCGCTACCTGGTGGTCAGGGATGAGGACTGTGCTTCCCAAGGATCATTTTCTACTGGGAAATACAGGGCACAGTATAATACACTAGAATCTATATAATATAAAGATATCAGCCCTACCCCCGGATAATAATACAATTAGGGGGTCATTTATTATATAGAAATACGTCTATGTTAGGCGTATATCTGACACAGATTGTGGCGCAAAGGTCCTTAACACCGCAATCTGTATCTTTTCCCGCTCATGCCAGGTCTAAAAAAAGTGGTGTGGGCAGAAAGGGATACAGTTATGGCCATCCAGTTATTGGATACCACCGCCATATAGTGATAACACCGCCATATAGTGATAAGACCGCCATACAAGGATAAAACCACCATACAGTGACCGGATAAAAGGGTATAAGAGGGCATAGTACAGGGAATGACTATGGGCACTGCACAGAGTGTGGTAAGAGGGCACAATGCAGGGTATAAAGGGGCACAGTACGGGGTGGGGGGCACAGTCACATGACCCTGTGATGTTAGAAGGTCCTTATGGTGAATGCGGTTCAGATGCCACCATAATGAGAGGCAGAGGAGTGAGACAGGGGCCCGGGGCCCTGGATGGACAGGAGGGGTGGACACAGCAAGTAGGTTGAAGGGGCTCTGAGGGGGATTCATACAAGTAGTGGCAGGAGGTCTGTGCAGGGCAGCAATAGGAGATAGGAGGGTGAAACAGGAGCTCTGGATACATGAGGGAGGAAAGGAGACAGCAGGGGCCCCATGAGGATGAGACAGGACAGGATATGGGGGGGGCAGGTGTCATGGAGACAATCAGCTTAATAAAACAGTAACACAACTAAATAGAATGAAGCAGCAGTGTCCCCCCCTTTCCTTCTGTCCCACAGAGAAGAGACAGTCACAGTGCAGACTCACAGACTGTCTCCACACTTCTCTGCTCCAGCTCCAGCCGTGCGGTCTCTCTCCAGTCTCCTCAGGCAGCGTGTGTCCTGTGTAGAGGGGGCGTGTCCTGAGTCTCTGCAGCTCAGAGGGCCCACCAGAGGGGTACTGCGTATGTGAAAGGACAGCAGTGAGAGCTCCCATCTGTATTGATGGAAGTGCTCATAGCAGCTCAGTGGGCCCCCCCAGGAGCATTGGGCCCCGGCACTTGCCCGGGGATGCCGGGTTATGACGCCGGCCCTGCAGTTACCATTGCACTCAATGGAAGCTGTAGAATCTTTGTGCTCTAAGATCCCTCGAGTGGCAGCTGCAGGAAAATGCCACAAATCTATGTCAGAAGCAGTAGCAGTTCAGCGCCAGACTTCCTTGCCACCTAGGCACCATAGCAGTCGCATGGGCTACCTCCGTGGTAGTATGTCACTGATTATATGATTTTCTCTGCGCAGAAAATCACACACATGAATTGGCCCATTGACTAAAATGCATCAGTGTTTAGTGTAGATTCTGTCTTTTATATACTAAGACAACTTGTCTAAATGAGACCTTAGTTTGCATCCAAGAGATTGTGCTAACCACTCCAGGTTCTCTTAAGTTCCTGTGGACTGACATACTGCTGAGGAACTAGGAGGTGTCCTGTGGCTAGCACCTATTTCTTAAATTATATTATCAGTTGGTGAGCAAATTATATTAGCAGTTGGGAAGCAAACCCAAACTGCTGTTGCACGCGGACTATCTGCTTTTTGTGTCCTCTCCAGGTCATGCATACAGCCTGTTAGGATAACCCCTGTTCATATGCCTTATACCATATAGACATTGTATGAAGCCAGTGGTTTGAGCCATTAACAAGCACTGGTTCTCAATCTGGCAGACTGGTACCATCTCTTTATTACATGGTTTCAGGGAAAATCATCAACTCATGGCAAATTCTCCCACTAAAATCAGGAGTCGGGATCCAGATCCCAAATTTAAAGGCATTATGTGTAATGAAATAATTGCTTAGGCTAGGTTCATATCACCGTTTCATTTTCTGTTCTTCTGATTAGGGATCGACCGATAATTTGTGAACTTTCTGGCCGATAGCCGATAATTTATACCGATATTCTGGTAATTTTCATTTTTGAAAAAATATATATATTTCCTACACAAATCTGCTGAAAATTAATATGTTTATTGTTAACGTGTATTTTATATATTTTTTTAAAATCTTTCTTTCATTTATACTTAATATTTTGGTGTTTTTTTTTTTTTACTAACTTTTAGCCCCCTTAGGGACTAGAACCCTAATCCTAATAACCCTGATAGATCTCTATCAGGGTGAATAGGAGCTCACACTGTCCCTGCTGCTCTGTGCTTTGGAGGAGGAGCAGGGGAGAGGGGATCCTGTGGCCACTGCCACCAATGATTAATACTGGGGGGGGGGCTTGGGTGGGGGGTGCACTGCGCCACCAATGTTTTTAATACTGGGATGGGGGTGGGGTGCGCACTGCGCCACCAATAATTAATGCTTGGGGGGGCGCACTGCGCCACCAATGATTAATACTGGGGGGCTTGGGGGGGCGCACTGCGCCACCAATGAAGAGAAATCTCTCATTAATTCATATACAGGAGGCAGGAGCTGGCTTCAGAATCACATAGCCGGCTCCCGACCTCTATGAGCGGTAGCTGCGATCCGCGGCACCTAAGGGGTTAACTACCGCAGATCGCAGCTACTTGTCATAGAGGTCGGGAGGCGGCTATGTGATTCTGCAGCCAGCTCCCGCCTCCTGTATATGAATTAATGAGAGATTTCTCTTCATTGGTGGCGCAGTGGCCACAGCCCCTCCCCTTCTCTTGTCCTCCTTCCTCTCACTGGCTGCAGCGGCAGCAGCACAGGGGGGAAGGAGACACTGCTTCCTTCTCCCCTGTGCTGCTGAGGGAACACTGAGAGCGCTGAGAGCAGCGCGATCTGTGTTCCCAATACGTTATCGGAATATCGGCAAAATAGATGCCGATACCGATAACTGTCAAAATCCTGAATATCGGCCGATAATATCGGTAAAACCGATAATCGGTCGATCCCTACTTCTGATCCGTAAGAAGAACAAAAAAAAAACTTTGAGCATCCGTTATGCATCCGTTTTAGCCATTTCTGTCTGAGATCCATTATTTTATATGGGGAAAAAATTACTTTGTGGAGGACTTTTTTTATGACTAAAATATCGTATCTCAGATGGAAATGGCTAAAATGGATATAAAAATTAGCATAACTGAATATAACAGATGCTCAAAATGAAGTATCAGTTTTTGTTTGTATTTTTTTGTTTTCTGTTCTTCTGACAAATCAGAAGAATGGAAAACAAAACGGTGGTGTGAACCTACCCTTTAACTGTACTCCAACCTGAATTTTCAGGTTTGGCGACGATATATGCTTGCTTTAACGTTGTGCTATTTGTTCTTAATATGAGGAGTAAATTACTATAAGTAAATTAGCCATTTCTCTCTATAATATAATATATGTTCAATATGGAGTTTGTGACCTAAAGTTCTACAGTATAATAAAAAGTTCCAGCTAAATCAGATTGGTTGATCTGTATTTTAGTGCCCAGCCTTCTCCATCAAGCCTATGTATATTATTGACAGAGTATATACATTCCTCAGGGCACATCAGTATCTACACAGATTTATTGTTGTTCATAAAATCCATAACCTTTAAGATGTTTTCCCTCCAATCTGCAAACCTTACTGTATCTACTGTAAATCACAGCTAAGATTGGATGTCTGTGTTTAACAGCTGTGGTTAGATGGGACAATCCGGACGGATTGTTATTGTTCTTCGTGAGTTCCTTACAGGGAATACAGACTATATCTCATGTGAACATCTATGCAGGCACTGGAAACCTATTTATGGGTGGTTGCCCATATTTATTATATGCCACTTTCAGGAATAATAACTCAAGCATGTTAGAGACGTAGCCTCTTTTGGTCTGAGATACATGAAAGTATACTCTACATCAAACGTTTCGCAAGTGTTGTTTAGATGAATGTCCTCAAGGTTATAAAATGTAAACCTCATTTTATATTTACAGCCCCAATTCCCAAAAAGTTGGAACACTGTGTAAAATGTAAATAGAAACAGAATGTAATAATTTTCAAATCTCATAGACCAGTATTTTATTCACAATAGGTCATAGAATAGATATCAGATGTTGAAAGTAAGGCATTTTACCATTTCATGAAAAAAATTTACTCATTTAGATCTTGATGACAGCAATGCATCTCAAAACAATTAAGAACCAAGCAACAAAAGGCTGCAAAAGTCATATGACTGGGTATAAAAAAAGAGCATGTTAAAGAGGAAGAGTCTCAGAAGAAGGACAGAGGTTTATCGATCAGTGAAAAATCTATATCGGATGCTAGTGAGCTACCGGTCATAAGGAGGCATTGCATTGAAAACTGGCATAATTCTATACTGGAAATCACTGCATGGGCTTAGGAACACTTCCAGAAATCAATGTTTCTGAACACAGTTCACCGTTCAATCCAAAAATGCAAGGTAAAGCTGTAAAATGAAAAACTGTTCTGTGGACAGATAGTCATATATATAACATATTAAAAAAATTAAATCTTTTTGTAAACCACGGACACCGTGTTCTGTGAACTCAAGAGGAGAGGGACCATCCAGTTTGTAATCAGTGCAAAGTTCAAAAGCCTGCATCTATAATAGTGTGGAGTTGCATGAGTGCCTATGGGCAGCTTACACATCTGGAAAGGCTCTATCAATGCTGAACAGTATATACAGGTTTTAGAACATATGCTCCCATCCAGACAAAGTCTTTTTCAGGGAAGGCCTTGCATATTTCTGCAAGACAGTGTTAAAGTGGACCTTTCATGTGTTTTTTTATTCTAGATAAATACCTTGCCTTGCTGGGTACCCCCCGCTGATGCTGCCACCCTGCTTGTTTTTTTTTAAATATTGCTCCTGAGCCCTGCTGTGCCCCCCTGTAGTTTTCACACTTAGTATGTTATGTTGTGGATCGCGGCACAGCTAGAGAGAAGGAGACGCCAATTGAGAAATCCTGGCGTCTCCTCCTCCCTGTACCGATGCTCAGTATTAACATACTGAGCGGGAAAACTACAGGGGGCACAGCGTGGTGTAGGAGCAATATTTTAAAAAAACAAGCAGGATGGCAGCATCAGCGGGCGGTACCCCGCAAGTAAAGGTAGTTATCTAGAATAAAAACAACATGAAAGGTTCTCTTTAACACCTTAAGGACCCAGGACGATAATGCTCGTCCTAAATGGCTGGTACTATGCGCCCCAGGATGAGCATTCTTGTCCTGCGGTCCTTCCTCCCCCCGACGTGTGGTGCCACAATCAGCAGCACAGATCCGGCTGTTACTGACAGCCGGATCCCTGCTGCATCCACCAGCATCGGTGATAACGCCGATGCCGGTGGATTAACCCCTCATATGCCATGGTCAGCGCTGACCGCGGCATATGGGAGGTTTGGGCTCCCTCTCCTTAGCCATCGGGTCCCCGCACTGTGGTGACGGGGACCTGATGGTTGCCATGGTAGCCCCAATGCCTTACACAGGGCTCTGGCAGTTCAATTCAGTACAATACAGAATGTATTGTGCTGAATTGCAACAGGGATCAAACCCTGAAAAGGTGAAGTCCCACAGTGGGACAAATATAAAAAAGTGCCAAAGTGTTTTTTTTATAATTTTTTTTTTTTAGGTACAAGTAAAAAAAAGCGTCCTTTTCCCAAAATAAAGTAAAAAATAGGGAAGTAGACATATCTAACCGTCAGCTCATCCCACAAAAAATGAGCCCCTACCTAAGACAATCGCCCAAAAATTAAAAAAAAATATGGCTCAGACTATGGAGACACTAAAACATGCTTTTATTGTGTTAAATGTAAAAAATAAATAAAAGTAGACATATTAGGTATTGCCGCGTCCGTAGCAACCTGCTCTATAAAAATACCACATGACCTAACCCCTTAGGTGAACACCATAAAAAATAAAAAACGTTGTAAAAAAAGCCATTTTTTGTCACCTTACATCACAAAAAGTGTAATAGCAAGCGATAAAAAAGTCATATGCACCCCAAAATAGTGCCAATCAAACCGTCATCTCATCCCGCAAAAATGATACCCTACCTAAGACAATCGCCCAAAAAATAAAAAAAATATGGCTCTCAGACTATGGAGACACTAAAACTTAATATTTTTTTTGTTTCAAAAATGATATTATTGTGTAAAACTTAAATAAATAAAAGTAATCATACATATTATGTACTGCCAAGTCCGTAAAAACCTCCTCTATAAAAATATCACATGATCTAACCACCTCAGATGAACTACTGTGTCAAAAAGCAATTTTTTTGTCACCTTACATCACAAAAAGTGTAGTACCAAGAGATCAAAAAGTCATACGCAAAATAGTACCAATCAAACCGTCATCTCATCCCGCAAAAATAAGAGCCTACCTAAGATAATCGCATTTTTTTATTCAAAAATGCTGTTATTGTGTAAAACATAAATAAATTTAAAAAAGTATACATATTAGGCATCGCTGCGTCCGTAAGAACCTGCTGTATAAAAATTTCACATGACCTAACCCCTCAGGTGAACACCGTAAAAAATAAAAAGTGTGTCACAAAAGCCATTTTTTGTCACCTTACATTACAAAAAGTGTAATACCAAAACATCATAAGCACCCTAAAATAGTACCAATCAAACCATCATCTTATACCAAAAAAAAATTAGACCCTACATAAGACAGTCGCCCAAATTTTTTTAAAAACTATGACTTTAAGAATATGGAGACACAAAAAAATATTTTTTTTTAAAAATGCTTTATTATGTAATATATTATGTCATATTTGGTATTGTCGCATCCATAACAACCTGCTCTATAAAAATACCACATGATCTAACCTGTCAGTTGAACATTGTAAATAACAAAAAAATAAAAACGAGTTTTGTTTGGCTGTTAACACTTGCTTTGTACTGGAAAAAAATTATCATTTTCAACTTTCAGCTGTAGATCCATTGATCCCCGGGTTCTTCTTTTCTCATCCAAGATGTCCACACGGCTACACAGGGTACCCGATGCACATTGTGCATTTGATAGTCTAAGACTTTTCCAGCCCTGCTCTTAGATTGACTATCACTGCTACTATGACTAGGCTGATCAGTCTGATTGCAGCAGTAATGTCTTGGTCTATCAGATGTACAGTATGCACCAGGTAGTAGATAAGCTGTATGGAAATGTTGGATGCCAGAAGGGGAGCCCAGTATTGGTGAATGTGTAGCTGAAAAGGTGGGAACCAGGTATTTGTTCCCCATTTGGGGCTCATGCACACGACCATTGTTTTTATCCGCATCTGAAATGCATTTATTGCGGGTCGGATGCGAACCCATTCACTTCAATGGGGCTGCAAAACAGGAGGAAAGCACACTGTGTGCTGTCCGCATCCGTATGTCCGTTCCACGGTACCCACAAAAAATAGTACATTTCCTATTCTTGTCCGTATTACGGACAAGGATAGGACAGTTCTATTATGGCCAGAAATTCTGTTCTACAAAATGCGGAATGCGCACGGCCGATATCCGTGTTTTGTGGATCTGCAATTTGCGACCGCGAAAACGGCTACAGTCATCTGCATGAGTCCTTAATGTGATTTTTAAGTCTTTAAGACTGGCGTCTATGACCTCACTGGTGTACGCACAAGCTTCTTAATCATTTTGGCACATCTTTGGGAGGACCGTGCACCAGAAAAAATCTAATTGTATAAAGGAAACAATGAACACATGAAGCAACAGAGCACACTTGAAATTAGAAACTATATGTCCAGCATTTATTGAATCTATCGCATACATGCTCAGTGGTAAGACAGGCAACTGGCATCACGCTACTACTCTCTCTACAGCTGGCATACAGCAAAATGGAATGATGAAGGTCGAATAGCAAATGATCGCAGATGTTCACCTGCCTGTCTTGCCATTGAGCATTATTCTTAATAAAATAAAAATGAGTCATTTAGAATTTAGAGGACTGAAGTTTTGATCTACACAGATTACTAATTACAGATTACTAACTAAAATTAGATTAGTGGTATACGAGTCCCTTTCAGATTGGAACAGTTTCATTGGAGTCCAGGAGAAATTGGACTACTTAAAAGTGGCACTATTGAAGGCAACAGAAAATTGCATTAGGCTTGTCAGTAAAAGCAAAAGAGGAAGAGACCACTGTGGTACTCAGCAGAAGTGGCCAAAATCATTAAAAACAAAAAGATAGCATTTAGGAATTATAAAAAACAAACAAAATGATAATGACAGGCAAATTTATAAGATTAGGCAGAGAGAGGCCAAACAAGTTATAAGAGCTTCTAAAGCACAGGCAGAAGAGAAATTAGCTCAGTCAGGGAAAAAAGGTGATAAGGCATTCTTCAGATACATAAATGAAAAAAGGAAACTAAAACAAGGAATTACCAAATTAAAAACAAAAGAAGGAAGGTATATGGAAGAAGATAAAGAACTAGCTGACTGCCTCAATGAATACTTCTGTTCAGTTTTTACAAAGGAAAATGAAGGAAAAGGACCTCAGTTAGGAAAGAAGACTAATGAATATTTTGATGCACGTGTCTTTACAGAGGAAGAGGTTCTAAGTCAGCTGTCTAAAATTAATACAAATAAGTCACAGGGGCCTGATGGGATACACCCAAAGCTATTAAAAGAGCTCAGCGGTGAACAAGCAGAACCATTAACAGATTTATTTAACCAATCACAGGAGTCGTCCCAGAAGATTGGAAATTAGCAAATGTTGTGCCCATTCACAAGAAAGGTAGTAGGGAGGAATCGGGCAACTATAGTCCAGTAAGCCTGACATCAATAGTGTGGAAATTAATGGAAATCATACTTAAGGAGAGGATTGTGGAACATCTAAAATCCCATGGATTGAAAGATGAAAAACAGCATGGGTTTACTTCAGGGAGATCATGTCAAACTAATCTTATAGATTTTTTTGATTGGGTGACTAAAATAATAGATGGAGGAGGTGCAGTAGACATCGCTTATCTAGACTTTAGTAAGGTTTTTGATACTGTCCCACATAGAAGGCTTATCAATAAATTGCAGTCTTTGGGCTTGGACTCCCATATTGTTGAATGGATTAGGCAGTGGCTGAGGGACAGGCAACAGAGGGTTGTAGTCAATCGAGTATATTCAGACCAAGGTACCAGTGGGGTACCTCAGGGATCTGTTCTGGGACCCATATTGTTTATATCTTTATCAGCGAAATTGCAGAAGGCCTCGATGGTAAGGTGTGTCTTTTTGCTGATGACACAAAGATTTGTAACAGGGTTGATGTTCCTGGAGGGATACACCAAATGGAAAAGGATTTAGGAAAACTAGAGGAATGGTCAAAAATCTGGCAACTAAAATTTAATGTTGATAAGTGCAAGATAATGCACCTGGGGCGTAAAAACCCAAGAGCAGAATATAAAATCTGTGATACAGTCCTAACCTCAGTATCTGAGGAAAGGGATTTAGGGATCATTATTTCAGAAGACTTAAAGGTAGGCAGACAATGTCATAGAGCAGCAGGAAATGCTAGCAGAATGCTTGGGTGTATAGGGAGAGGAATTACCAGTAGAAAGAGGGAGGTGCTTATGCCGCTCTACAGAGCACTAGTGAGACCTCATTTGGAGTATTGTGCGCAGTACTGGAGACCATATCTCCAGAAGGATATTGATACTTTGGAGAGAGATCAGAAAAGAGCTACTAAACTGGTACATGGATTGCAGGATAAAACTTAGGCTATGTTCACATCAGCGTTCAGCCTTTCCGTTCTCCTGCTCCGTTATAGGAGCAGGAAAATGGAAAGGACGGATTCGGCTCATAACTGAGCCGAACGGAGCCTACGGACCTCATAGACCCCCATAGACTATAATGGGGTCTGTTAGGTTTCTGCTCAGAAGATGATTTTGGAGCGGAGACAAAAGTCATGCAGGACTTTTGTCTCCGCTCCAAAATCATCTTCTGAGCGGAAACCTAACGGACCTCATTATAGTCTATGGGGGTCTATGAGGTCCGTAGGCTCCGTTCGGCTCAGTTATGAGCTGAATCCGTCCTTTCCGTTTTCCTGCTCCTATAACGGAGCAGGAGAACGGAAAGGCTGAACGCTGATGTGAACAAGGCCTTACCAGGAAGATTAAAGGACCTTAACATGTATAGCTTGGAAGAAAGACGAGACAGAGGGGATATGATAGAAACTTTTAAATACATAAAGGGAATCAACAAGGTAAAAGAGGAGAGAATATTTAAAAGAAGAAAAACTGCTACAAGAGGACATAGTTTTAAATTAGAGGGGCAAAGGTTTAAAAGTAATATCAAGAAGTATTACTTTACGGAGAGAGTAGTGGATGCATGGAATAGCCTTCCTGCAGAAGTGGTAGCTGCAAATACAGTGAAGGAGTTTAAGCATGCATGGGATAGGCATAAGGCCATCCTTCTATAAGATAGGGCCAGGGGCTATCCATAGTATTCAGTATATTGGGCAGACTAGATGGGCCAAATGGTTCTTATCTGCCGACACATTCTATGTTTCTAATACCCAGGACTGACAAGGATCCAAGCACTTAAAAAACAGTGGCAAGTCTGAGGTGTTAACAAATAAGGCATTCCCCCCTCCCAACACAACATAGACCCCAATAAGGTCACTATAAAGATGAGACACATGAAACTATAGCTTCCCCACTTAGAGCAAAACAGTCTGGAAACAAGACCATGTCAATGTCTTGAAAAATATTGATAAAATGCTATATACACTATATTTATATATATATATTCAGTTGCAAGAAAAAGTATGTGAACCCTTTGGAATGATATGGATTTCTGCACAAAGTGTGATCTGATCTTCATCTAAGTCACAACAATAGACAATCACAGTCTGCTTAAACTAATAACACTCAAAGAATTAAATGTTACCATGTTTTTATTGAAAACACCATGTAAACATTCACAGTGCAGGTGGAAAAAGTATGTGAACCCCTAGACTAATGACATCTCCAAGAGCTAATTGGAGTGAGGTCTCAGCCAACTGGAGTCCAATCAATGAGATGAGATTGGAGGTGTTGGTTACAGCTGCCCTGCCCTATAAAAAACACACATCAGTTCTGGGTTTGCTTTTCACAAGAAGCATTGCCTGATGTGAATGATGCCTCGCACAAAAGAGCTCTCAGAAGACCTACAATTAAGAATTATTGAGTTGCATAAAGCTGGAAAGGGTTATAAAAGTATCTCCAAAAGCCTTGCTGTTCATCAGTCCACGGTAAGACAAATTGTCTATAAATGGAGAAAGTTTGGCACTGCTGCTACTCTCCCTAGGAGTGGCCGTCCTGTAAAGATGACTGCAAGAGCGCAGACTGCTCAATGAGGCGAAGAAGAATCCTAGAGTGTCAGCTAAAGACTTACAAATGTCTCTGGCATATGCTAACATCCCTGTTAGCAAATCTACGATACATAAAACACTAAACAAAAATGGATTTCATGGGAGGATACCACAGAGGAAGCCACTGATGTCCAAAAAAAACATTGTTGCACGTTTACAGTTTGCACAAGAGCACCTGGATGTTCCAAAGCAGTACTGGCAAAATATTCTGTGGACAGATGAAACCAAAGTTGAGTTCTTTGGAAAAAACACACAACACTATCTGTGGAGAAAAAGAGGCACAGAACACCAACATCAAAACCTGATCCCAACTGTGAAGTATGGTGGTGGAGGCATCATGGTTTGGGGCTGCTTTGCTGCGTCAGGGCCTGAACGGATTGCTATCATCGAAGTAAAAATGAATTCCCAAGTTTATCAAGACATTTTGCAGGAGAACTTAAGGCCATCTGTCCTCCAGCTGAAGCTCAACAGAAGATGGGTGTTGCAACAGGACAACTACCCAAAGCATAGAAGTAAATAAACAACAGAATGGCTTAAACAGAAGAAAATACGCGTTCTGGAATGGCCCAGTCAGAGTCCTGACCTCAACCCGATTGAGATGCTGCGGCATGACCTCAAGAAAGCGATTCACACCAGACATCCCAAGAATATTGCTTAACTGAAACAGTGCACGTCTAATCTGCAACTACAGGAAACGTTTGCTTAAAGTTATTGCTGCCAAAAGAGGTTCAACCAGTTATTAAATCCAAGGGTTCACATACTTTTTCCACCTACACTGTGAATGTTTACATGGTGTGTTCAATAAAAACATGGTAACATTTAATTATTTGTGTGTTATTAGTTTAGGCAGACTGTGATTGTCTATTGTTGTGACTTAGATGAAGATCAGATCACATTTTATGACCAATTTGTGCAGAAATCCATATCATTCCAAAGGGTTTGCATACTTTTTCTTGCAACTGTATATAAGCAAAATGTAGACATAAAAAAGTTATTTTCAATACTGTTGGTTGTTAGAGTACTGTATCATTAGTGTTTTGACCCTCCATTGACATAGCTATGTTCAGGAGAGACTTTCATGAAGTTCTGTGCTGTCACAGTATAAGAATTTTGGTCATGGTCATGTACAATTTCCTTATCTCCCATAGGGATGACTTGTCACTGGAACTGCTGACTTTCAGTCATAATGGCAGCTGTAAAGAGGACCTGTCACCACAAAATGCAATGCAATCTGAAAGCACCATGTTATAGAGCAGGAGGAGCTGAGCAGATTGATATATAGTTTTGTGGGAAAAGATTCAGTAAAATTAGTAATTTATATTTTTATATCTCTGCTTTTTCTACCTCCTGTGAAGAGCTATTGGTACAGGGGGACGGGTTACAGTGATTGATAGCATTGTGTGTATAAGTGTGTATACAGCTGTCAGGCGCTGATAACTCTTCCCTCCTGTACTGATAGCACCTCACAGGAAGGGGAAAAAGTAAAGATATAAATGTATAAATTACAGGTTTTACTGAATATTTTCCTACGAAACTGTACATCAATCTGCTCAGCTCCTCCTGCTCTAACCTGATGCTTTCAGATTGCATTGCATTTTGTGGTGGCAGGTCCTCTTCAAAAGATAGGTAGTTTCGATGTAAACTAACCCATAGAAAATAATTTAAAAAACTCTGCTGTGTAGCTTACTCCTTACATGCAAATGGTTGTTCCTGTTTAATGCGTATCATTCTACAACTATAGTACATCATTATTTGTCATTACCATGACATCTTAGAAGCCCAGGTTATGCTGTGACTGCGGCCTTTTGTATGTGGAGTCGTGTGCAGCTGCGTGCAAGGAGAAATGAAAAGTTTTTGTTGACACAAGTGTTAAACTTCACTCAAGGGCAGTTTGTAATGATTGTGAAACATTGTATATAGCTGCCATACAAGACACATTATACTGATTTACAGTGAGCTTAAATGACTCTCTTTGGTCATGTAGAATGTTCAAATCTTTAAAATGTGTTAATAAAAGTTAACTTGACATTCTCTTCAACCCTGGATACAATTAAAGTATAATTATCCTTCAACACACATGTTTGCTTGACCCAGAGTCACTCACTTTTGATCTACTTAAAGGGGTTCTTCAGGAATGAAAGAAAATGACTACCAGTCACCCATCCTCAAATGTGAATAGGACACGTCGTGTCCCCCCAGGGGAAATTTTGCTCTGGAATAAATAGTAAAAATGCGATCCTATGTGCAATATGCCATAATAGCTGAGCAGCCAGACAGGAATGGGAAGCAGGATCACTTTATAACAAATAGTGATGATGCAATCCTGCTCCCCATTCCTGTCATGCTGCTCAGCCTTAAGGGCATATCACATCATTACTATCGTAGACCAGAGTTCCTCCTCTACAGTAGATCGTAATGATCTGATCCTGCCTGCGATAAGCCATTAGGCTGAGCAGCCTGACAGTTATACTCAGCTCTGTAAGATGAAGGTAAGTGCCAGAACATAGTTGAAAGGCTCCAACCCCTCGCCACTCCAGGGCAGCTCTGCAGCGGAATGCTACCTATCCTCTAGGATGGATTGCTGAAAGAAATTTTCAGTAATTCCTGGAGGACACCTTCAAATTATTAATCTTTCTAAAGGCTCTTTTACTTGGGCTGATGATTGGGAATGAACACTCATACAAATGTTCATTCTGCCAAGCACTAGCTCATATAAACACCCCAGCAATTAGCGATAAATGAGCACATACTGATTGCATTTCTTATGTTAAAGGGGTTTTCTTACTTCAGCAAATTGCATTTATTATGTAGAGGAAGTTAATACAAGGCACTTACTAATGTATTGTGATTATCCATATTGCTTCCTTTGCTGGCTGGATTAATTTTTCCATCACATTATACACTGCTCGTTTCCATGGTTATAACCGCCCTGCAATCTATCAGTGGTGGTCATGCTAGAACACTATAGGAAAAGGTACTGGCCTTTCTGGCGGCCGAGACCGTGGGAGCGCACATCGGCAGGTGCTTTTTCCTATAGTGTGCAAACACGACCATCGCTGCTGGATTGCAGGATGGTTGTAACCATGGAAACGAGCATTGTATAATGTGATGGAAAGGCTGACAGCCCCCCCTCCCTTTGGATTTTGATTATCCTGTGGTCATTTTCTGTCCTATAGATGTCACCCACTGGTGCACCTATACCCTAAACAGGAGGTTTTTGTTGCGGTCACTCTGTTTGTCTATGTCTGACTGACTACACACCTTTGTCCTATTTTTGACATTGACTGACCCTCACATCCCCTCCTCTACCATCTCTTTTTGGTTATGCAAGCCCCATCCATAGCCTTGTTATTTCCATTTTTTCTCCCCTGATGATTTTCTCTCACGAATTGAAATGTGACACGTAGGGAGCACCCTTATAGGGTTTTTTAGGGATTCTGCCCCTACAGGTCAGGCATCCGGACGGGGACGCCCCTTGCGGGGCAAGTTCCTTGTGTAGATAGGTAGGGCGTACTAGCCCCTGCCCCTTATTTAGGGTTGTGTAGGGTTAAACCACCCTGTTACCCAACAACGCAAAGGGGCACATTCGCCTGGTACTTTCCAGTATGGCGATCCACCATTACAGATCCGTCTCTATCCTCAACAACCTCTGAGAGAACCCCTGGTCTACATCTACACCTGGGTGAGAACGTTCTTGTTTATTTTTACCATCTTTCCCATACTGTTTGTGTATTGTTCAGTCTAGGCCCCTAGGGCTGTTTTCATGTTGTTTGTTACAGAGGCCCATCCTCTAGTGTCCACTTATTTTAGAATTACCTATATTAAACGTTAAGTTTTACCCCTCTGTCCCCCAGGGGATCAGTACATTTGCCTAATGTGATGGAAAAATAAATCCAGCCAGCAATGGAGGCAATATGGACAATCACAATACATTAGTAAGTGGCTTGTATTAACTTTCTCTACATAATAAATGCTATTTGCTGAAGTGGAGGCAACCCCTTTAACTTAAAAACTATTAGCCCTTCCAATGGCGCTTTCCATGCAAGAAGTGCAGCAATAATGAACATGATGTGGATTTTAAACCCTGTAGTGTGTCCATTATTCTGTGCGCATTTTTTTTCTAGACACGTAGATATGTTATTTAATACCCTGTTCAAATGCATTGCCACTAGAATGTCAGGATCATAGAGTCTGCCCTCAAATCCTGACAAAATCATGACCGTGAGAATATGGTCTCAAGATACAACACCAAATCTCCAATTACTATATAGAATATGATAGGTTTTTCTTCCTAGACAATGCAAAAATCCATACACACATTCTGCTTTTAATGTCCTGGACCAGAAAATAAAATCTGTTTGTCGCTGAACATATAGATCAGCAGTTCTGAGTCTGAGCTGCCATACTAGATACAGCACTTGGATAGGAGTTGTGCTGCTGCTGGAGATAAAGCGAACCTTTTTTCTAATCTCACAAGTCCTTTGCAGATGAAACTTTGACAAATTGATTAACTTTTAGTAAAATGCATAAATAGCAGACTCAATTTACCTGGGTTTGCCATATTTACAGAATTTGCACCGTAATTGCACAGAAAAAGTGCAATAAAGTGAATGGGGTTCTATGAAAACCCATTCGTAAAAAGTGTAAAAACTCAGCAGCAGATTTTAGGAATTCTGCTGATTTTGTTGATTTCACAGAAACATATGTTGATGATTTTAACGTAGATTTAACCTACTGCAACACACTGGGTGAAATCTGTGACCAAGCCTGCATGAAAATCTGGAACAATAGCGACATGTAAATCATGCGGGTTTTGATGAGATTTTATTGCTCATTCCTTAGGGAAGTTATCCAGGAATATAATATTAATGGCCTATGCCCAGGATAAGTTGTCAATATTAGATCGGTGGGGGTCCAACTTATGGCACCCCTGCCGATCAGCTGTTTGAAGAGGCGTCTGCACTCACCAGAGCTCCTGTGAGCACTGTGGTCTCTTCACAGCATACCAAGCACAGCGCCATCCATTGTATAGCGGCTGTGCTTGGTATTGCAGCTCAGTCCTATTCACTTCAAATGGACGGAGCTGCTCCTAGGCCTTTTGACCAATGTATGGTAACATCACTGCATTAGAATAGGCGTAAGCACTCTCAAAGCGCTATGGCCTCTTCGACCCGCTGATCATTGATGGTCCTGGGAGTCGGACCTCAACGATTTGATATTGACGAGCTATCCTGGCCAGCATTATCAAATTCCCACATAACTCCTTTCGTGTGTGAACCCTGTAAATAATAGGTATCTTTTTAAAAATTTCCTATGAGTTCCCTGTTTTATTCTCAGTCCTATTGATTCACTTTAAACTGCAGACTGTAGTTGTGTGACCAATAGCAAAGACTAAATAATATAATAGTCATATCAGATGCCACTGTGCTATAGGTAATTGAATCTGGATTGCTGTTACTTGCAGCCTGTTCAATAGAATTATACCCCTGCACTGTCATTACTATAATCAGCATTTCTTGGGAAACATGAACATAAGCACATTTTAGGGCCGTGACTACGTGACCCTGCGCTGGAGCAATCAGACAGATGATTCTCGTTACACCAAATTTCCGCTAATGTTCCTTCAAAGCTTTAGGTGAACTGAAACCGTATACCTGATATTGGTTTACAAAGAGGCCATTTCCAGATATCCCACCAAGATAAAGCCGACAGTTGTTTTCAGCAGTGCTATTTTTCTATGATAACGCTGTAGTGTACGATAAGTTACTAAACAGTTGCATCTGAGACATTTTGCTGTATGCACACAGGGGTAAAAGCAGAAAAATGCTCCCCTTCTTAAACATATTCATGATTTCTCTGCCAAAATGCACTGACATGATACCAAATAATAATACAATATAGGGAAATCTACTCATCCAAATACACATATTTAGTATTTGATAAACCTACCATCAACTACCTGCAGAGACTTGTCTACGGAATTACATATTTACTGTTGTAAATGTTCTTATCATATTAGAAGCCACCAAGAAGTTGTGTGATCTGCAGTGATTTTACATTAAAATACCTATGGCTGTTGTTTTTAAAATCCCATCCATGTTAGTGGTAGAAATCTGCATAGAACTGAGGGTACACTGCATATTTTGTTTGCAAAGCATAGGGTGAAATCCAAAGTAGATCTGTACCAATATCCACGTATACAGTATATGTGCAATCATACTGACAGTTTGCCGTAAAATCGGCAGTGGAAAATGTTTGCAACATGTGGATCCATCCATATACATATCCCAAATGATTTTAACCCCTTAGGGACACAGCCTTATTTCACCTTAAAGAGGACCTTTCACCGATTATTACACTATGAACTAAGTATACAGACATGTAGAGCGGCGCCCGGGGATCTCACTGCACTTACTATTATCCCTGGGCGCCGCTCCGTTCTCCTGCTATGCCCTCCGTTATCTCCGTTCACTAAGTTATGGTAGGCGGAGTCTGCCCTTGTTCTTCTGTAGTGCTGGCCAATCGCATTGCAGAGCTCACAGCCTGGGAGAAAATAACCTCCCAGGCTGTGAGCTCTGCGCTGCGATTGGCCAGCGCTAGAGCAGAACAAGGGCTGACTCCGCCTACCATAACTTAGTGACTGAAATCTCCGCCTACCATAACTTAGTGAGCGGAGATACCGGAGGACATAGCAGGAGAACGGAGCGGCGCCCGGGGATAATAGTAAGTGCAGTGAGATCCCCGGGCGCCGCTCTTCATGTCTGTATACTTAGTTCATAGTGTAATAATCGGTGAAAGGTCCTCTTTAAGGACCAGGCCATTTTTTGCAAATCTGACCAGTGTTTAAATTTAAGTGGTGATAACTTTAAAACGCTTTGACTTATCCAGGCCATTCTGAGATTGTTTTTTCGTCACATATTGTACTTCATGACACTGGTAAAATGAAGTAAAAAAAATATATATTTTTTTGCATAAAAAAATACCAAATTTACCAAAAATTTTGAAAAATTAGCAAATTTCAAAGTTTCAGTTTCTCTACTTCTGTAATACATAGTAATACCCCCAAAAATGTTGATGACTTTACATTCCCCATATGTCTACTTCATGTTTGAATTATTTTGGGAATGATATTAAATTTTTTTACAAGGCTTAGAAGTTTAGAAGTAAATCTTGAAATTTTTCAGCAATTTACAAAAACCCAATTTTTAGGGACCACTACAGGTCTGACGTCACTTTGCGAGGCTTACATAATAGAAACCACCTAAAAATGACCCCATTCTATAAACGACACCCCTCAAGGTATTCAAAACTGATTTTACAAACTTCCTTTAGGTGTTGCACAAGAGTTATTGGCAAATGGGGATGAAATTTGAGAATTTCATTTTTTTGCCTAATTTTCCATTTTAACCCATTTTTTCCACTAACAAAGCAAGGGTTAACAGCCAAACAAGACTGTATCTTTATTGCCCTGACTCTGCCGTTTACAGAAACACCCCATATGTGGCCGTAAACTACTGTACGGCCACACAGCAGCGTAGAGTGAAAGGTGCGCCGTTTGGTTTTTGGAAGGCAGATTTTGCTGGACTGTTTTTTTTTTACACCATGTCCTATTTGAAGCCCCCCTGATGCACCCCTAAAGTGACCCCATCTAACTCCATAAAAGTGACCCCATCTAAGAATCTACACCCCTCAAGGTATTCAAAACTGATTTTTACTAACTTTGTTAACCCTTTAGGTGTTGCACAAGATTTAATGGAAAATAGAGATACAATTTCAAAATTTCACTTTTTTGGCAGATTTTCCATTTTAATATTTTATTTCCAGTTACAAAGAAAGGGTTAACAGCCAAACAAAACTCATTATTTATGGCCCTGATTCTGTAGTTTACAGAAACGCCCCATATGTGGTCGTAAACTGCTGTACGGGCACACGGCAGGGCACAGAAGGAAAGGAATGCCATACGTTTTTTGGAAGGCAGATTTTGCTGGACTGTTTTTTTTTACACCATGTCCCATTTGAAGCCCCCCTGATGCACCCCTAGAGTAGAAACTCCAAAAAAGTGACCCCATTTTAGAAACTACGGGATAGGGTGGCAGTTTTGTTGGTACTAGTTTAGGGTACATATGATTTTTGGTTGCTCTATATTACACTTTTTGTGAGGCAAGGTAACAAGAAATAGCTTTTTTGGCACAGTTTTTTTTTTTTGTTATTTACAACATTCATCTGACAGGTTAGATCATGTGGTATTTTTATAGAGCAGGTTGTTACATACGCGCCGATACCTAATATTTTTTGGAAGTTTTACACAATGATTTCATTTCTGAAACAAAAAAAATCATGTTTTAGTGTCTCCATCTTAGGTAGGGTCTCATTTTTTGTGGGATGAGATGACGGTTTTATTGGCACTTTTTTGGGGTGCATATGACTTTTTGATCGCTTGCTATTAGGGGTGCACCGAAATGAAAATTCTGGTCCGAAACCGAAAATTCAGGATGCCCTTGACCGAAAACCGAAACTGCCTTTTTGCCCAAATACTTTTAAAATACTTTTTTTTTAATGATTTTATTAATAATTCTTTTTCATGAATGAAATTCATCTGTGGGTGGCGCTGTTATGGAGAGGGGGATCTGTGGGTGGCGCTGTTATGGAGAGGGGGATCTGTGGGTGGCACTGTTATGGAGAGGGGGATCTGTGGGTGGCGCTGTTATGGAGAGGGGGATCTGTGGGTGGCGCTGTTATGGAGAGGGGGATCTGTGGGTGGCGCTGTTATGGAGAGGGGGATCTGTGGGTGGCGCTGTTATGGAGAGGGGGATCTGTGGGTGGCGCTGTTATGGAGAGGGGGATCTGTGGGTGGCGCTGTTATGGAGAGGGGGATCTGTGGGTGGCGCTGTTATGGAGAGGGGGATCTGTGGGTGGCGCTGTTATGGAGAGGGGGATCTGTGCACTGTTATGGAAAGGGGATATGTGCACTGTTATGGGCATAACAGTGCACAGATCCCTTTCCCCATAACAGTGCACAGATCCCTTTCCCCATAACAGTGCACAGATCCCCCCTCCCCATAGCAGTGCCATAGACCGATCCCCCTACCCATAACAGCCCCGGCCCTGCTGCTCACAGCATCACTCACTGCATCTTTATTTTACCTTACAATCGTGACGCTCCAGTAACAACTCTGCAGGCAGAGCGGAGGGCGGCGTAACGTCACTTACTCACGTGACGCACCTGCTCCGCCCACTTTATGAATGAAGGAGGCGGAGCAGGCGCGTCACGTGAGTAAGTGACGTTACGCCGGCCTCCGCTCTGCCTGCAGAGTTGTTAGTTACTGGAGCGTCACGATTGTAAGGTAAAATAAAGATGCAGTGACAAAGTAAACCGCCCGCCCGCAGATGGTGGGTGACAAATCCCACACCCCATATTTTCGGCCGATATGTAACAATATCGGCCGAAGTGGATTAGGTGCATTTTCGGCCGATATTTTCGGCTGCCGGAATTTCGGTGCACCCCTACTTGCTATTACACTTTTGTGACGTAAGATGACAAAAAATGGCTTTTTTTACACCGTTTTTATTTTTATTTTTTTACGGTGTTCACCTGAGGGGTTAGGTCATGTGATATTTTTATAGAGCCGGTCGATACGGACTCGGCGATACCTAATATGTATACATTTTTTTTATTTATGTAAGTTTTACACAATGATTTCATTTTTGAAACCAAAAAAATCATGTTTTAGTGTTTCCATAGTCTAAGAGCCATAGTTTTTTTCAGTTTTTGGGCGATTATCTTGGGTAGGGTATGATTTTTGCAGGATGAGATGCCGGTTTGATTGGTACTATTTTGGCGTACATGCGACTTTTTTGATCACTTTTATTACCTTTTTTGGGAAGTAAGGTGGGCAAAATTTCAATTTCCTCATAGTTTTTATTTTTTGATTTTTATGGCGTTTACCTTGCGGGGAAAGTAACATGATCGTTTCATAGATCAGGTCGTTACGGACGCGGCGATACCTAATATGTGTAGTGTATTTTATTTTTTATTTTTTTATTCAGTGATAAATGTGTTTTTTTTTACTTTACTTTTTTCACTTTTTTTTTTATTTTTTTGACACAGACCCACTTGGTTCTTGAAGATCGAGTGGGTCTGATGTCTGTATAATACAGTACAGTACACTATATAGGGTACTGCACTGTATTTTACTTACACTTTGTCTGAACAGATCTATGCCTTTAGCACAGATCTGTTCAGCACCATGGACAGCAGGATGCCTGAGAAGGCGTCCTGTTGCCATGGGAACCTTCCCCGTCTGCTCGGTTGTAGCCACAACTTCGCAGACGGGGAAGGGTAAGGAGGGGGGGCTGTCTGGGGGCTCTCTCCCTCTCCCATCGGGGGGCTGCAAAGGCACAGCAGCCCCCCGATGGGAGAGGGAGCTCCCTGAGCTGTTAACCTTTTCCATACAGCGGTCCGTACGGACCGCGGTATGGAAAGGGTTAAACGGCTGACATCGCATCACAGATGTCAGCCGTTTATACCAGAGTGTTAGCAATGTGCTGACACTCTGGTATAACCACTGGCCACCAACGATTATTCAAGAGGAGGCGGGCGGGGGATCGCGATCCCGCCTGCCGCACTGCCCGCAACCCCCCCTGCACCTCCCACCGGGATAAAATCATTCAGGGGTGCAGGGGGGGGGGGGATAAATATATATTTTAGGAATACTAAAGTTTCTGATCCCCGCGGTCAGGTACCCCCTCCGCGCGCATTTAGCCTAGGTGCCTGCTCAATGATTTGAGCAGGCACCTTGTTCCAATCACCGCCGGCCGGGCGGCAGTGATCGGAACAACACATGACATACCGGTACGTCATGTGTCCTTAAGAGGTTAAAGGGCATCTGTCAGCAGATTTGTACCTATAAAACTGGCTGACCCGTTACATGCGCGCTTGGCAGCTGAAGGCATCTGTGTTGGTCCCATGTTTATATGTGTCCTCATTGCTGAGACAAATGATGTTGAGTATCTTCAAATGAGCCTCTTGGAGAAATGGGAGTGTTGCCGTTACACCTTGAAGCTCTGCTCTCTCTGCAACTGCCACTCCCTGTTCACTTTGACAGGACCAGGCAGTGAAAACGTCATGCAGTCTGGTCAATCAAAGTGCAGATGGCGAAGCAGTTGCAGAGAGAGCAGAACCTTTGGGTGTAACAGCAACGCCCCTATTGCTCCTAGAGTCTCATTTGCATATATTAAAACATAATTTTTCTCAGCAATGCGGGCACATATGAACATGGGACCAACAAGGATGTCTTCAGCCGCCAAGCGCACATGTAACAGTTTCATAGATACAAGTCTGCGGACAGATGTCCTTTAATGCGATTAAATGGGCTCTGTTAGTGAGTTATGGTATATTTGTAGGACGTGTCATGACATACTTATAATGGGGCTGCATTAGGTTATGTCCCAGTAGCAGAACTTAGTGATATATTATTACTTCTTATGGTGAGAACGTTGTAAAACCTGTGGAGAAAGCTTCCCTGCACAGGTTCATAACACTAGTTAGAGCTCATTCAGACGGCCGTATGCTGTCCGCAAAAATGCGGATCCGGTTTTTTTCAGACAGTTCAGCATGTCCGCAAAAAAACGGATTGCATTCCGTTTTTTTGCTGATCCATAAACTTCAATAGGGCCATGTCCTGATTTTCATTGACAAGTATAGGACATGTTTCATTTTTTTGCTGAGCTGTGCAATGAAAGAAAAGGTCACCATAGAAATGAATGGGACAACATCTAATCCGCAAAAAAACGGATCCGCATTTTTGAATGAGTCCTTAATATGCAGCCAATCTGGCAGGATGCGTCTCTCCAGGAGCTCTATAGCAGCCATATGGGTTGGCTCTGTGTTATCTGTGCCTTTTGGATGAATCACAGCTTGCATTCACGCAATACAGTGTATATAGTATAAAAGTAACATGTCTACAGTGGCAGCCCATAGAGAGATGATTAATTGGGAGCTTCCCATCAGCCAGGATAGAAGAGTGACCTACATAAAAAACATATTAAAGGTGAATGGGACATCTTTGAGATCCTGATGTGTTCATTGATGAGATGATTTGTGGTATATACAGTTTATATAGCATGTTGTATAACCTGGAATTTAATTTAACCTCCGCAAAGAGGATTTCAAAATGAGCTTGTAAACTCTAATGTATCCATCCCTTCCAATAAAAAGGATTGATTTATTACAATAAGATTTGACAGCTGAAAAAACGCTTCTGTCAACAGATTGTAAATACTTCAGTTTGGTGGTGCTTTGCATGTCAGCCTGGAGAACCTCTTAGCCATTGCCTCCTGTATATAACAATTTGTGGCCCATGGCCCTTCTTTTCACGCTATAGAAATCTCTAGAAAACTGCACTTCTGTCAATATCCATAGATTTTTATGCAGGGGAGGGGGGTTATAATCCAAAAAAGTTTACTTTCTATACCGGTTTGTAACAACCAAGCACAATAGAATCAGCTCACCACTGTAATGAGTGCACAAAAAAAAAAAACAGGACTGCAGAAGAATACTCATTCCAAGGAAAAACAAGAACAATTCTCCAGCACATTAAAATGCTATGCTATACTCCTACATTGCGCTTGTGTGCCAGGACACCCCCTGAAGAGCCCATCTCACATGCCACTCCTAGCCGTATCGGTTGGTGCAGATAATTTTGCAGGCACAGTGGTGCTTGGTTGTCTGGTGCTGTAGGGGGTCAGAAGAACATCTGACTTGTTCTTACTAGATCTACAGTCTTCAGCAGACAGGGATGCGGTTGCAGTCCCAGAATGACGTTTGTAAGTGGGCTTCCGAGGGTGTGGGAATGGAAAACAACAATATTAGACATTTCTGATGCTATGATATGAAATAATCTGATGCTTATTTGTGCCATCAGACCTATGTTGGTTGTGGATTGTAGGGATAAAAGGAGATTGGCCATGTGCATTATGTATTTGACAATTTGAAATCTGACTAAACAGCTTGCTATTCCTGTGTAGTTTGAAATGTCCAGAAATTTATTTTTTGAGAGATCTGAAAATCACATAGTGTATGTGATCAGGGGCGTACATAGAAATCACTGGGCCCCATAGCAAAAATCTGAATTGGGCCCCTTAACCCCGCCCACTACCCACCATGGCCCCTCCCACTTCCTGACCTGGCTCCTCCCATGCCACACCCCCATCAAATAAATTTATACATGACCTACAGAAACTGTTAGGGATAAACATTTTTATTTTATTATTAACCAACTTTGTTGCAGTAACGTATAAAATGTACATGTATTTTCCAATAAGGATTTTTGCCATATGGGGAATATATATATATTTTTTTCATACAATGGGCGTGTCACTTGCCAGGCTTGCCAGAGTGGGCACAGGACAGTGGACACAGATGGGCCATGTCACTTGCCAGGCTTTAGCAGAGTGGGCACAGGACAATGGACAATATGTATGCCAATACAACTGAGCGAGTGCAGGGCAGGAGCGCATACACATCACTCCTCCTGCCTCTGTCGACTGTGCTAAAGCCGGACGTAAGCCATCCCTCACATCTTAACCCCTTTGCTACCTGCGCCATTTTGTCATCACTTCTCTTACCTCAAACCCCTTTAACTCCTTGCTGCTGATGCTAAGTGTGCACATATGTGCATGTGTTTGTGTGTGTGTGTGGGGAGGGCGGTTTGGCTGAGTGGTGAAATATCATTTGGTGGCTATGTGCACACTCAGCATTAACAGCAAAGAGTTAGAGGGGTTAATATCCATCCAACCCCGCCTAATGCCCTCCAAAATGCCAGGGGGGGGGGGTGTTAGGAAGGAGTAGGTGTAGGTGTAGGAGGAAAGCACACTGTCCTCTATGAGCCCCCCCAACCCCTAATGCCCCCCAAAAATCTCAGGACAGTGTGCTTTCTTCCTACTTCTCCCCCATGGGCATTTTGGAGCTCATAGAGGACAACAGGACTCACTGGAGTGGGATTGAAGCATGTCCCACCCTGTTCTGGCTGTCCCCCTCCCCACCCCTCCTCTCTCTTGCTGCCTGGCCTGTCAGGCTGTCAGTGTCTGACAATATGACATTATCATACCTAGTCTCTGCAGTGCTGACTGAGTCTGCTCTAAGTCTCACTCGTCTCAGGCAGCCAGGCAGGCAGTGACACGGCAGCCTTCAGTTTCAGGACGAACCGTTCAGGTCAGGGACAGATCACACTCACAGGGTGCTTCTTCGTCTCCTCAGGCACAGCCACACTGGCTACGGCCGACGGCAAACTGATTCTCCCGCCTCCCTTGCGCACACTGGCCAATCAGCAGCTGCCTCAGTCAACAGAGTTGCCTTGTGCTGATTGGCCAGGGGGAGGAGGGGCGGAGATTGCGGAAGAAGAGTTGGCTGAGAAGAAAAGCAGCATAGCCGCATGTCATGAGTGGGTGGGGCCAAATAGTGTGGGCGGGGCCGTTCTCTGCGCTCCGGGCCCCCCAGTGCCACGGGCCCCATAGCGATGGCGTGGTCTGCCTCTATGGGCGGTACGCCACTGTATTTGATGTGGAGTACTTTCTAAGCAGTGGTAACATTTCCGTATGTGACATCAGATGTGATCTATGTTGCATCAGTGTTATAAACACATGCTATAGTTTTATTGTAATTATCCAAGAGAGCACTATTCTTCTTATGTTTCACCACAAGAAAGTGATTGGCCAAGTCAAACGCATAGAAGCCTAGAAGTGTGTAATATAGCCCATGGTATGCTTTAGACCAGGGGGGCAACAACCTGCGGCCCGGGGGCCACATGCAGCTCTCAGACCATTATGTGTGGCCCCCAACCATCTGGTAACAGGCATGTATGTCTTATTGCTGCTAACATGTATCTTTTATGTATTTCCCCATTAGATGGGATTACTAGAAGTGCAACTAGACATTTATGATATATACTGTATGTTCAATATGCCGTAAATATAATATGTCAGTTGGTAATAACCCTTTAAGTTTTATTTTTGGCCCTTGGAATTGGTTCAGGCTGACAATGTGGCCCCAACCAGGAAAGCTTATGCACCCCTGCTTTAGACTTACCTAGGCCACTATATGAGTACACAGAAACACTGCTCTGGACTACACGCCACAGATACTTTTGTATTACAGACAAGCTTGTGTATGTGCCCTCCTCGTGCACTTCACCGTGTGTGACTACCTTCTCTTTTAAGTGGTTTCTATCACTGTTTTTGCTTCATGTCAAAGTCTGATTTGCCTGCTACCCTTCCAGACACGACCACTACAATAATCTCTTGTTTTGTTTAAAAAAAAAAGTAATAAATAAATAAATAAATATATATATATATATATATATATATATATATATATATATATACACATATATATACACTCACCTAAAAAATTATTAGGAACACCATACTAATATGGTGTTGGACCCCCTTTTGCCTTCAGAACTGCCTTAATTCTACGTGGCATTGATTCAACAAGGTGCTGATAGCATTCTTTAGAAATGTTGGCCCATATTGATAGGATAGCATCTTGCAGTTGATGAAGATTTGAGGGATGCACATCCAGGGCACGAAGCTCCCGTCCCACCACATCCCAAAGATGCTCTATTGGGTTGAGATCTGGTGACTGTGGGGGCCATTTTAGTACAGTGAACTCATTGTCATGTTCAAGAAACCAATTTGAAATGATTCGAGCTTTGTGACATGGTGCATTATCCTGCTGGAAGTAGCCATCAGAGGATGGATACATGTTCTCATTCTGTTTACGCCAAATTCGGACTCTACCATTTGAATGTCTCAACAGAAATCGAGACTCATCAGACCAGGCAACATTTTTCCAGTCTTCAACAGTCCAATTTTGGTGAGCTCATGCAAATTGTAGCCTCTTTTTCCTATTTGTAGTGGAGATGAGTGGTACCCGATGGGGTCTTCTGCTGTTGTAGCCCATCCGCCTCAAGGTTGTGCGTGTTGTGGCTTCACAAATGCTTTGCTGCATACCTCGGTTGTAACGAGTGGTTATTTCAGTCAACGTTGCTCTTCTATCAGCTTGAATCAGTCGGCTCATTCTCCTCTGACCTCTAGCATCCACAAGGCATTTTTGCCCACAGGACTGCCGCATACTGGATGTTTTTCTCTTTTCACACCATTCTTTGTAAACCCTAGAAATGGTTGTGCGTGAAAATCCCAGTAACTGAGCAGATTGTGAAATACTCAGAACGGCCCGTCTGGCACCAACAACCATGCCACGCTGAAATTGCTTAAATCATCTTTCTTTCCCATTCTGACATTCAGTTTGGAGTTCAGGAGATTGTCTTGACCAGGAGCACCCCCCTAAATGCATTGAAGCAACTGCCATGTGATTGGTTGACTAGATAATTGCATTAATGAGAAATAGAACAGGTGTTCCTAATAATTCTTTAGGTGAGTGTATATGTATAGTTGCATCTCATGTTGTGGACACTGAACTTAAAATGATTCATGGAGTTTGTGATCTTCAGTTGTTCTGTTCAATAAAAGAACAGAGAAGTATTATTCGTACTTGAACCGTTCTGTGTCCCACGTCGCTTCATTTATTTCATACGTCATCCTTTCTCTTACAATGAGTTTGAAGTGTCTTGTAGAAAATGATGGATGTCCCTGTGCTATTGCGTTTTTGTAATCACTTTGAGAAGTATATTTGTGAATTTCAAAATGGAAATTCCTTAAAAGTGTATGAATATCGAAAATTATAAAAAGAGTAAGCTTGCAGAGCTGTGGGCTAATCAAATTCCCTTATTTATGGCATATGGGGAGAGAAACTGGTTTAGATACGCCTAGCAACCAGTCAGATTCTACCTTTCATTTTTCAGAGTTCTTTTTGAAAATGAAAGGTTGGACTCTTCCCCAAAGTCTCTGCAGAGAACACAGGGATTAAAGGGGTTGTCTAACCTCAGACATTGGGTGTATATCTCTGCAGGGATTACAAGGCCCCAGTTCTCGTGATCGGTGGGGGTCCCAGAGGTAGGACCCCCACTGATCAAATAGTTATCCCCTAACCTGTGGATGGGAATAACTTAATCTAACCAGAATAGCCCTTTAACCTATATGTTTCTCCTATTGCAGACAGAACTGTGGAGGGAAAACTTCCTGTTGTCAGTTGTCTTACAGCCAGATGCAGGATTGTAAGAAGGAAAGAGAAATGGCTGATCTGCTATGATACATACAGAAGAATTTTTCATATATTTCTTAAAGGGGTTATCCGAGATGCGTCGTGATAATGTCTGGCCATCACTTCCGGGATCATGTGACATATATTGGACATGTGATCCCAGCCTGGCATTACAACCTGCAGAGCAAGAGGGAGTCTGAATCTCCTGCCAAAGTACTTGCGAGTAAGTCAGCCTCGCATATACGCTGCAGGTTCCAACCCCAGGCTGGGATCACCCAATGTACAGCACATGATCCCAGAAGTGGCGGCCGCATGGGATCACGACACTTCTCAGGTAGTTTTAGTTTAACAGCACTTGCCTATACACCGTATAGGGAAAACAGTAGTCCTCTCTGTTGTATATCCTAAAGGCTGCAGGATCCACAAAGAGAATAGGTCCCAATTCTCACAATCAGTATAAAGTGCGTTACCGGTTCCCTGCCGCAGGAACAGTCTTAGCAGAAATAATAGAGGAAAATACTTCTTACCAACTGTTATGCCCTCTTATGCTCTCCAGGTTCTTCTGCGGTCTCTACCCAATCTCCATTGGCTACTTCCCGTAGCATACACCGATCATTCGTGAGTGTGGGCTCTTCCCTTGAGTCTAATTCTTCCTTGGTCAGTCTTGGACAAAATAGTGGACAAGAGATTTTTATTTAAATGTAAAACTAACAAGTTGGAATCTTGTGAATAAATAAAAAGCATTGCACGTAACTGTGAAAGTGGTACGTCGCTATTTTACACTTTTTTGTCTGAGACTAACTGAGGAAGAATTAGAATCAAGGGAACAGCCAACACTCATGGATGATTGGTGTATGCTAAGAGAAGTAGCCAGGGGAGATCGTGTAGAGACCGCAGAAGAACCTGGAGAGCATAAGACAGCACAGCTGGTGATAAAAAGGATTTTCCTCTATCATTTCTTCTAAAACTGTTCCTGCGAACAGTAAAGCACTGTATCCCCCTTAAGTTTCCTTGCAACGTGAGTCAGAACAGAATCAAATGAAATAGGTGATTTATTCCCACCTTTGACTTTTATGGCATATCAGCAGGATATGCTTTAATTGTTTGATGCCTGTCCCACCAACTTAATGGCAAGATGAGACTCGCATTTATGAGACCTTTATGACATATCTTGTGCATACACCATAAATAATACATACATTTTCATTTACTTTGTCTTATGTAGATTTTAGGTCCCTCTTATGGTCACAGAGGATCAGGCCAATTGCCGGCTCATTATCCATCTACAAATGTAGGAACGCTCGTTCCTGATAATTGGCCGTTGTAAAGTGCCGCCAAATGCTTCTTTGTCAGATGACCGCATCTTTTATGTGGCACCTAAAATAGTTAATTGTCAACAGCACAGTGCCTTTGGAAAATGGGATGTGCTACCAACAAAATGCAAATTGAATGGTTTTAGAATTTGGTGACAAACTATTACTAATTATTAATGATCCTTTATTGATTTTGCATTGAGTTGTGTGAAAGGTGCGTTAAACAGGGACTGATGGACTTGAATTCTTCGATAGATGGTCATTATTGATCCTGAATCAGGTTATATAAGTGAGCAAAAATATTCTCTAGATAATTTATTTAGCTGAAGAGTTTACATCCAGTATAGTATTAGATTGTGCGTGTTTAGGTAATGGTTATTTTACATGGACTGATAATCAGGCCAGGAAATGAGAGTTTGTCAAAATACTAGTTCTTGATAACTGGCCTGTGTAAAAGGTACTGGTGATAACCCAATGAACGAGCAAATGCTCATTCATCAGGTGATTGTGTCTTTAAAGGGGTTCTCCAGGAATTGCGAAAATGAAAATACTTAAATATCCCTGACAAGTAGGAGAGGAGGATGAGGCAGCTCTTTGGCACAGTATTAATTGTCCTCCTGTGTGATTAGGACAGGTTTTGTGTGTCCTAATAGGACGGCAGCCATTTTATTTGTCCTAATGATTGTTCATTATAGCTAATGAAACATATAATTTATCCTAATGACTTCTCCTGAGACAAAACGCGCCATTATAACTAATGAAAGGTTTTTGGGAATATATAACAAAATAATATTTAAGTATTTTCTTTTTCTTAATTCCTGGACAACACTTTTAAGCAAACCATTTCTCCTGTGCAGGAGATAGTTCTGGGTAAACAACTGTGATGAATACCACGCCTCCGCCTCCCTGAGAAGCTGTGGCAGACGTTCTTCTGTACCTCTTGTATGATGTTCTTTGTTTTGGTTTCACTTTGTCATCTCTTTTCCTTCTCCCAGCTGTCATCTATTTACACTGATTGCCTCCCTTTGTATTCCCTCCCATACTGCCTCACTTTGAGGTTTATACTACTTCCTGGATTGTGTTCACTGCAAAAGGCTGCAACTGCTGGTTCCTTAGATAAATCTTTTCCTTTATTTGTGTTTCCATGCTGGCTTGATTCTAGGTGACCCTGACTCCCTCCGTATTACGTGCAGGGAGCCGGTGGTCGTGTCCCCTCACTATTATAGGGTTTTCAGGTGTCACTCGGTCTAGGTACGAGGGCATGCGATTATCTATTATAAAGATCTTTGAATGGGCAAAGCAGTCAGGGAGAGCTCTAGGGGTTTTATAGGGTTCACCCATATGTTCCTTAGTTTGGGATCAAGTCAGTTGGATGTTTATTTTTAACTTCCAGTTTTCTGCAACACCATCCGTGACATTATAAACCGCCATAACCGTCTTAAGCATGGATCCGTTTTCAGCCTTGATTGACCGCATGCAGGGTCTTTCACTGGAGGTAGCAGATCTCCGTAAAACTGTGTCTCAGTTTCAGGTGACCAGTTCTGCTTGCGTTCATGGAGTTTGTTCCGAGCATAAGATCTCGCTTCCGGATACGTTCTCCGGGGGTAGTGAGAATTTTGTTTGTTTTAGAGAGGCTTGCAAACTCCATTTTCGCCTACTTCCCCATTCCTCTGGTGAGGAGGAGCAGAGGGTGGGGATCATCATCTCGCTGCTCAGGGATAACGCTCAGTCTTGGGCCTTTTCGCTGCCGGTGGGGGCACGGCTCCTCCGATCGGTGGATGAATTTTTTGTGGCCCTGGGGCAGATATACGATGACCCGGATCGTATTGCTCTGGCTGAATCAAAACTGCGTCTTTTATGCCAGGGTAAACAGTCCGCAGAGATATATTGTTCAGAATTTCGGAGATGGGCAGCTAATACTGGTTGGAATGATGCTGCACTCCGAAGTCAATTTTGCCATGGTCTTTCGGAGGAATTGAAAGATGCATTTGCCTTTCATGAGAGACCTGCCTCTTTGGAGTCTGCCATGTCTCGAGCTGTTCGTATTGACAGGCGTCTTAGTGAGAGAGGAGAGATCACTCCTTCCTGTCATATTCAGTTCAAGGACAGTGGGGCGGTCTCATTCATTGCGCAGGGGCCTCAGTGTAACGCACCTAGTTGATCAGTTAGGATCTCAACTGCGGAAGCAATGGACATGCACTATTATCCCACTGCCCTTGTTCTTGGCTGTGGGATTCGCGGTTACTCAGTATGTACCCCAGGCGTCTCTCTCAGTCTTGGGCGGAGATTTTGGGTAACAAAATCATTTACCGCTATCCATCTATTTAGTATTACTGCTGGAGAGGAAGGTCTCCCAGTATTACAGGAGTCACAAGTTAGTATAAGCTTGTGCACAGTTCAGAGTTAGTATCTAGTATGCAATAGGTTCAGGGTTAGTATATAGCATGTCCTCAGTTTAGTATATTGTATGCCATAGGTTCAGAGCATGTCCACAGTTTAGTATATAGTATGCAGTAGGTTCAGAACATGTCCACAGTTTAGTATATAGTATGCAGTAGGTTCAGAGTTAGTATAGCATGTCCACAGTTTAGTATATAGTATGCAGTAGGTTCAGAGTTAGTATAGCATGTCCACAGTTTAGTATATAGTATGCAGTAGGTTCAGAGCATGTCCACAGTTTAGTATATAGTATGCAGTAGGTTCAGAGTTAGTATAGCATGTCCACAGTTTAGTATATAGTATGCAGTAGGTTCAGAGTTAGTATAGCATGTCCACAGTTTAGTATATAGTATGCAGTAGGTTCAGAGTTGGTTTGGGAGTATCGTCTCACACCAGTCAGGAACCACCCCACTCAGAGTTCCAGGACATTAATCAGAGCAGGTAACAGGCATATACTTGCGGTTAGTTGGTCCTGGCTAGGAAGCCAGCAGTGGGGAAGCCGGTGGCAAGAAGGTAGACAGTCCTTCACGCTGTTGTTAGGGATCCAGGTCTGGATATGTGGACAGAGTCCTCAGATGCAGTGGAGCTAGCAGGGTGCGCACTCCATTAGTGGAACACCCTGCTTAGCACCTGTCTTCTATTTAAGGGCCGGACGGTAAGTGGGCGGAGTCACAGGAGGGCCCAGCAGCCACTGCGTTCCACACTGGAGCGCAAGCCAGCGTAACAACACAGGCGGTCGCTGCGTTCCACACTGGAACGCAACCCAGTGTATCATCGCAGACGGCCGGTGCGTTCCACGCTGGAGCGCAAGTCAGCGTATCGTCACAGGGAGCCGCTGTGATCCAGGCTGTACTGTTACACTCAGCCTCTCTCAATCCCCTCTGAGGAGGAGGCCATGCAGCTGGGTTAGCTTGCCTCTGATAGTAGAGGATTCAGCTCTCAGAGGAGAGTTTGTTTCTGTTGTGGAGGTATAAATCATTCGGCAAATGTTTGCCCCTCTAGGAGATTCAGGGAGTTTTCTGAGGGTAATAAAGAAACAACAAGAAAAAAAACCTCTAAAAACTTTCCATCTGTTACAATTGGCAAGGTTGATGCGGAAATTGAAGGTTTGCCGATTGCTTGTAGTTCCTGTTTTGTCCTACCTGCCAGGGTGGCGCTAGATAGCAAGAACATTGTTTGTGAGATTTTTGTAGATATTGGATCAGCTGTCAATCTCATTGATAATCAATTTGCTATAACACATGGTTTCCAGGTATGCACTTTGGGAAAGGATATACCTGTTTTTGCTATCGATTCCGCTCCACTTTCTCAAAAATCGTTAAAGGGCATAGTTCACAATATCCGTTTGACTGTGGATGATGCTCATGTTGAGGATATGTCATGTTTCGTCCTAAGCGGATTACCTACTCCTCTAGTGTTGGGGCTACCCTGGCTCACTAAACATAACCCCACCATTGATTGGCAAGCAAGGCAAATAAATGGTTGGAGTGACTTTTGCAGAGAGAATTGCCTCACGGCGTCTCTTTCAGAGGTTTCTACCAAGACTGTACCATCTTTTCTCTCTGAATTTTCGGATGTGTTCTCTGAGAGTGGTGTCCGGGAGCTGCCCCCTCACCGGGAGTACGATTGCCCTATTAATCTCATCTCAGGTGCCAAGCTGCCAAAATCACGTTTATACAATCTCTCCCAACCTGAAAGGGTCGCTATACGTAATTATATCTCTGAGAGCCTGAGAAAGGGACACATCCGACCTTCGAAGTCACCTGTTGCCGCTGTTTTTTTTTTTGTTAAGAAAAAAGATGGTTCTTTAAGACCATGTCTGGATTTCAGGGAGCTGAACTGTATCACAATTCGTGACCCTTATCTGCTTCCTCTGATCCCGGACCTGTTTAACCAGATTGTTGGGGCTAAAGTTTTTTCTAAGTTGGATTTAAGAGGGGCATACAACCTAGTCAGGGTCAGGGAAGGGGACGAATGAAAGACGGCCTTCAATACCCCTAAAGGCCATTTCGAGAATTTGGTTATGCCCTTTGGTTTGATGAATGCTCCAGCCGTCTTCCAACATTTTGTGAACAGCATTTTTTATCATTTAATGGAGAAATTTGTACTGGTGTATCTAGATGATATTTAGATTTTTTTTCTCCTGATTTCAAAACTCATAGGGACCACCTACGTCAGGTCGTGCTCATTCTGCGGGAGAATAAATTGTACGCTAAACTGGAAAAATGTGTGTTTGCGGTTCCAGAAATTCAATTTCTGGGTTTTCTTCTCTCCGCTTCTGGTTTTCGCATGGACCCTGAGAAGGTCTGCGCTGTGCTTGATTGGGAGCTTCCTGAGAATCAGAAGGCGCTGATGCGGTTTTTGGGTTTTGCCAATTATTACAGGAAGTTAATTTTGAATTATTCCTCTGTTGTTAAGCCACTCACTGATATGACTAAAAAGGGGGTAGATTTTTCCTCCTGGTCGGTAGATGCGCTTAAGGCCTTTTTTAGTATCAAAGAGAGTTTTGCTTCCGCTCCAATCTTGGTACAACCTGATGTCTCTCTGCCTTTCATTGTTGAGGTGGACACTTCTGAGGTGGGTGTGGGAGATAGGGAGTTGTTGGCCATCAAATTAGCTTTTGACGAATGGCGCCATTGGCTAGAGGGAGCCAGACACCCTATTACCGTGTTTACCGACCATAAGAATCTGGCCTTCTTGGAATCAGACAAGCGTCTGAACCCGACACAGGCCAGATGGTCTTTATTCTTTTCTAGGTTTAATTTTGTTGTCACTTTCCGCCCTGGGGTTAAAAATGTGAAGGCTAAAGCCCTGTCACGTTGTTTTCCGGGAGGGGGGAACTTTGAAGACCCGGGTCCCATTTTGGCTGAAGGGGTGGTCGTCTCTGCTCTTTATCCTGATTTGGAGGCAGAGGTTCAGGCAGCCCAGGCAGAGGCTCCTGATCTTTGTCCTCCTGGGAGGTTGTTTGTGCCTCTCGCTTTACGACACAAGGTTTTTAAGGAGCACCACGATACTGTTCTTGCTGGGCACCCGGGGAGTAGAACCACAGTGGATCTCATTGCTCGGAGATTCTGGTGGCCGGCTCTTCGTAAGACGGTTGAGGGTTTTGTGGCAGCCTGCGAGACCTGCGCTCGTGCCAAGGTCCCCCATTCACGGCCATCGGGTTCTCTCCTCCCGTTACCCATTCCTTCTCGTCCTTGGACGCATCTGTCCATGGACTTCATTACGGACCTGCCTCGTTCCTCGGGGAAGACTGTGATTCTGGTAGTAGTGGACTGCTTTAGCAAAATGGTGCATTTCATTCCCTTTCCTGGGTTACCCAATGCTAAAACGCTGGCGCAAGCATTTGTTGATCACATTGTCAAATTGCATGGCATTCCTTCAGACATAGTTTCTAATAGAGGCACGCAGTTTGTTTCCAGATTCTGGAAGGCCTTCTGTTCTCGCTTGGGGGTTCGGTTGTCGTTCTCTTCTGCTTTTCACCCGCAGTCGAATGGTCAGACCGAACGCGTCAATCAGAATCTGGAGACATATCTGCGCTGTTTTGTGGCAGAGAATCAGGAGGATTGGTGTTCATTTTTGTCCCTTGCTGAGTTTGCTTTAAATAACCGTTGCCAGGAGTCCTCGGATAAGTCACCATTTTTTCAGATTTTCTGTTGAGACATTCAAATGGTAGAGTCCGAATTTGGCGTAAACAGAATGAGAACATGTATCCATCCTCTGATGGCTACTTCCAGCAGAATAATGCACCATGTCTGTAACGGTCGCGTACACACACACACAGGGGAAGGGAAGTGACCACTGCGCTCCACCCTTACCCCTGGCCCTGCCTACTTGCCTCACGAGTCCTAATGACAGGGGACAACTGGACGGCAATCCCTAACTTGGAGTAAGTGCAGGGATGACAGACAGACAAACAAAAGGACGTGAACGGACCGAGTCAATACCAGGAAAGCTGCAAAGTACAAATGGAGCAAGCAGAGAATTGTCAGGAGAAGCCGGGGTCATAAATACCAGGAGAGCAGAGAAGTACAAGAGGAGTCCTAAGAGAGTAGTCAGGTGGGAGCCGAGGTCACAATACCAGGACGGAAGCGCAGTACAAGAGGAGCAGGCAAAAGGATGGTCAGGAAGAGGATCAGGTAAGTATTCAGCAGTCCAACAAGTAGCCAGGAACCTAGAAATTAACAGGCAACCTGTAGCCAGGAGGCTGCCTGTATTTATAGTGGGGAGTGAGGGTCATGTGACGTGGCCAGCGTCACATGACCGACAGACCAACCAGTCTAGCACCGAGTGATCAGCTCGGCGCTCAAGGCAGACTAGGAGCAGGGAGCCACCCAGCTAGTAAAGCCGCCCTGGGAATGAGGTCAAACACAGAACCTCATTCCAAAAGCTAAGCAACAGTTCTGCGGGCAATGGGGGACCGAGTGCACCTTCGGAACCCCGTGTCAGTACCCCCCCTTTTACGAGGGGCCACCGGACCCAAGACTTCAGGCGATGGCTTTTCAGGGTGTTCTAAATGAAATTTACGAACAAGTCTAGGAGCATGAACCTCCCTAGCAGGTACCCAAGATCTCTCTCTTCAGGTCCATACCCCTTCCAGTGAATCAGGTACTGCAAGGAATTACGCACCTTCCTGACATCCACTATTTTAGACACCACATACTCGACAGCATCATTAACAAGAACCGGCGGAGGCGAGGCTTTTGATGGTACTACCGGTTCAAAATATTTTTTAAGCAGAGATTTATGGAACACATTATGAATGTGGAATGACTCGGGCAGCTCCAACCTAAAAGTGTCATGGTCTTACCTTCTTGCTGTTCTCCTTCGTTTGACATGTGCTGGCGGCCATCTTGGTTTCTGGGTTTCTTGTAGCCTTCCACCCTGCGGCTCCTCCTTCCCACTGGGAGGAGCTGGATGCCTAGCTCATATATATAGGAGGTCTGTGGCTTCAGTTCCTTGCTTGGTCCTCCTGTGTTCACATGCTTCTAAGACTGCTGCTGCTTCTGGTTCCTGATCCTGGCTTCGTCTGACTACCCTTCTGGTTCCTGATCCTGGCTTCGTCTGACTACCCTGCTGGTTCCTGATCCTGGCTTCGTCTGACTACCCTGCTGGTTCCTGACCCTGGCTTCGTCTGACTACCCTTCTGGTTCCTGATCTCTGGCCTCTCAAACACTCTGCTTCGGTTTCACCATTCGTTTGGACTTTTGCTTTACAGCTTTATTTTCAATAAAGCCTTCTTATTTTCACTTATCTCTTGTTGTACGTCTGGTTCGTGGTTCCGTGACATTAGGACCAAGCCATGAGTTCTGACGGTACAGGGCCATCCTCGCTACCCATGCTGGTTGCCAGACTTGATCAGCAGGATCACCTGTTGGGTCGGTTCGCTGTGGCGTTGCAAACCCTGCTTGAACGCACGGCTCATTTCGCTCCCGTTGCCGAGGGGTCGGTTGTCGCTCCTACTGCCGCTCCGGTTGTTGCGCCAGAGTCTACCCCGACACCTGTTGTTGCGCCTGCGGTGTTTCGGGGTATGACCGGTTCTGCCCCTCTTCCACAGCGCTTTGGGGGAGAGCCAACTCAGTGCCGAGGTTTCCTTAACCAGGTGGGCATTTATTTCGAGTTGCTGCCACATGCCTTTCCTACTGAGAGATCAAAGGTGGGCTTCTTGATCTCGCTGCTCTCGGACAAGGCCTTGGCCTGGGCCAGTCCTTTATGGGAGAACAACAATCCGGTGGTTGCCGAGTTTTCCGGTTTTGTTGCTTCTCTTCGGAAGGTATTCGATGTGCCGGCTCGTGCTGCCTCTGCCGCGAAGCTCCTTATGTCCATCAGACAGGGTTCACGATCCGTAGCTGAATACGCCATTGAGTTTCGTACCCTAGCAGCAGAGGTGGGCTGGAATAATGAGGCTCTGGTCGCTGCTTTCTCTCATGGTCTCTCGGATGCCTTGAAGGATGAGGTTGCAGCTAAGGACCTACCAGTGGAGCTCGAGTCTCTTATTTCTTTCCTGATTTTGATTGACACCAGACTCAGGGAGAGACCTTCCTTTAAGGAGAGCCTGCGGAGGTCTTCTAACAGATTGGCGCCTACGTTTGCTGTCCCACCCGTGCCTCCCTCTCCTCCCACGCCTCCTGGGGATGACTTGTCTGGGGGTGAACCCATGCAGCTGGGGTTTGCTCGCCTGTCCGAGGGGGAGAGGGTACTCCGGAGACGCGAGGGTCGATGCATGTACTGTGGTCTCGGTGGGCATTTTCGGTTGGCATGTCCGAACCGTCCGGGAAACGCTCGTACCTGAGATCCTGTCGGGGGCTAGTCTTGGGTGGAGTCTCCTCGTCCCCGGTTTCCCGTGTTGACAAACCACTGATCACTGTTGTCCTCTCCTGGGTCGGGGGCTCGGTGACGACCCAGGCGTTGGTGGACTCTGGTGCTGGTGGTTTGTTCATTGATAGTGTGTTCGCGGCCGCCAATTCCATTCCTCTGCAGGCTCGAGGTTCCCCACTGGCTCTTGAGGCGATAGACGGCAGACCCCTTCTGTCGTCACACGTGACTCATGAGACTCTTCCAGTGGGGATAGCCATTGGTGCCGTTCACAGAGAGTCGGTCTGCCTCCAGGTTATTTCGTCTCCACACTACTCGGTGGTCTTGGGGTACCCCTGGCTCCAGAAGCATAATCCGACTTTCGATTGGAGATCGGCCGAGATCCTCTCGTGGTCACCGCAGTGTGGGGCTAGTTGCATCCATGGGTCTGTCAAGTTGCTGTGTACTTCCTCGGACTCTCTGTTGCCCCCTGAATACGAGGAGTACCGGGATGTATTCGATAAGGTGCGCGCGGTTGCCCTACCTCCGCACCGCCCATACGATTGTGCCATAGAGTTACAACCTGGTGCCGTTCCTCCTCGTGGCAAAGTCTATCCACTGTCGGTAGCGGAGAATGAGGCCATGGAGGAGTACGTGAGGGAGGCGCTTTCACGCGGACACATTCGCAAATCCTCGTCCCCGGCAGGGGCTGGATTTTTCTTTGTGAAAAAGAAGGGCGGTGAGTTGAGGCCTTGCATCGATTACAGGGGTCTCAATCGCATCACGATCAAGAACGCTTACCCGATACCCTTGATTTCCGAGCTGTTCGATCGCCTTAAAGGGGCCACGGTCTTTACCAAACTCGACCTGAGGGCGGCATATAACCTGGTAAGGATCAAGGCGGGCGATGAGTGGAAGACCGCGTTTAACACCAGGACCGGTCATTATGAATCCTTGGTTATGCCCTTTGGGTTGTGCAATGCGCCCGCAGTCTTTCAGGAATTCATCAACGATGTTTTCCGTGACCTGTTGCAGCAGTGTGTGGTGGTCTATTTGGATGACATCTTGGTATATTCTGAATCCATGGAGGCCCACATTCTGGATGTCAGACGAGTGTTGCAACGGTTACGAGAGAACAAGCTGTTCGGTAAGCTTGAAAAATGCGAATTTCACCGATCCCAGGTAACCTTCTTAGGTTACATCATTTCCGCTGAGGAGTTCTCCATGGATCCTGAGAAGGTTTCGGCTGTCTTACAGTGGCCCCAGCCCAGTGGTCTTCGTTCCCTGCAGCGCTTTTTGGGCTTCGCCAATTATTATCGGAAGTTCATCAGGGACTTTTCCATGCTGGCCAAGCCTCTCACGGATCTGACCAGGAAGGGCAGTAATTCCCAGGTCTGGCCGCTCGAGGCCATCCGAGCTTTTGAGGCTCTAAAGTCCGCCTTTGTGTCGGCTCCGATTCTGTCGCATCCCAACCCTGGGTTGCCCTTTGTCCTCGAGGTGGACGCGTCTGAGACGGGAGTAGGCGCCCTTCTGTCTCAGCGTAGAACACCAGAGGGTCCTCTGCTTCCTTGTGGGTTTTACTCCCGGAAACTGTCTTCCGCGGAGTGCAACTATCAGATTGGTGACAGGGAGTTATTGGCCATCGTGCAGGCCCTTAAAGAATGGAGGCACTTGCTCGAGGGTTCGGTGGTTCCGGTTCTCATCCTGACGGACCATAAGAATCTGACCTACCTTTCTGAGGCCAAGAGATTGACACCACGTCAGGCCAGATGGGCTCTGTTCTTGTCACGTTTTAATTACGTGGTCTCCTACCTACCCGGTTCCAAGAACATCAGGGCGGATGCCCTATCACGGCAGTACTCCGAGCTGTCCAGGGAGGAGTCGATTCCGACTTCGGTCATACCTCCGAATCAGATCCTGGCCGCCATTCGCACCAGCCTGACCTCTCCCCTGGGTGAGCAGATTTTGGCGGCTCAATCTGGTGCTCCCTCTGGGAGACCCAACGGCAGATGTTTTGTGCCTGAGGAGTTGCGCACTCGGTTGTTGCGAACCTACCATAACTCCAAGACCGCGGGGCATCCTGGAAAGAATCAGCTGTCCTGGGCTGTTTCACGTCTGTTCTGGTGGCCTTCCCTACGTTCCGACATCGCCGCATATGTAGCGGCATGCTCCGTTTGTGCCCAGAGTAAGTCCCCTCGGCACCTTCCGTTGGGCCTTCTGCAACCCATAGCCACCGGGGAGCGCCCATGGTCACACCTGGGGATGGATTTCATTGTGGACCTCCCTGCATCCCGAGGCCATACGGTCATTCTCATGATTGTGGATCGGTTTTCCAAAATGTGCCACTGTGTTCCTCTCAAGAAGGTACCCTCTGCACAAGAGTTGGCCACGATTTTTGCCAGGGAGGTCTTCCGGTTGCACGGTTTGCCCAAGGAGATTGTGTCGGATCGGGGGAGTCAGTTTGTGTCCAGGTTCTGGCGCGCCTTTTGCTCCCAGTTGGGGATTCATCTCTCCTTCTCCTCGGCCTACCACCCTCAGTCCAATGGGGCCGCAGAACGATCCAATCAGGCCTTGGAGCAATTCCTTCGTTGCTATGTCTCCGATCACCAAGACAATTGGGTTGACCTTCTGCCTTGGGCTGAGTTTGCCAGGAACACGGCGGTGAACTCTTCCTCTGGGACGTCTCCCTTCATGGCCAATTATGGGTTCCAACCTGCCGTGTTACCGGAGGTATTCTCTCCCCAGGATATTCCGGCTGTGGAGGATCACCTTTCCGTCCTACGTGCTTCTTGGGTACAGATCCAGAAGTCCCTTGAGGCCTCTGCGCAGCGCCAGAGACTCCAGGCTGATCGCAGACGAGCGCCTGCTCCTTCCTACCAGGTCGGAGACCGTGTATGGTTGTCCACCCGCAACCTCAACCTTCGAGTGCCCACTCCCAAGCTGGCGCCTCGCTTTGTTGGTCCCTTTCCGAGTGCTTCGCAGGGTAAACCCGGTAGCCTATGCCCTTGCGCTTCCTCCTGGCATGCGGATCTCTAACGTGTTTCATGTCTCCCTGTTGAAGCCACTGGTGTGTAATCGTTTCACTTCCTCGGTTCCTCGGCCTCGTCCGGTCCGAGTGGGCAATCATGAGGAGTATGAGGTGAGCAATATCCTGGACTCACGCCTGGTCCGCGGTCGGGTGCAGTTTTTGGTCCATTGGCGTGGTTATGGTCCAGAGGAGCGTTCCTGGGTTTTCTCCGCAGATGTCCATGCTCCTGCCTTGCTCCGAGCCTTCCACGCACGCTTCCCTCAGAAACCGTTTTTTGCTCCGCGGAGGAGGGGCCTTTGAGGGGGAGGTACTGTCATGGTCTTACCTTCTTGCTGTTCTCCTTCGTTTGACATGTGCTGGCGGCCATCTTGGTTTCTGGGTTTCTTGTAGCCTTCCACCCTGCGGCTCCTTCTTCCCACTGGGAGGAGCTGGATGCCTAGCTCATATATATAGGAGGTCTGTGGCTTCAGTTCCTTGCTTGGTCCTCCTGTGTTCACATGCTTCTAAGACTGCTGCTGCTTCTGGTTCCTGATCCTGGCTTCGTCTGACTACCCTTCTGGTTCCTGATCCTGGCTTCGTCTGACTACCCTGCTGGTTCCTGATCCTGGCTTCGTCTGACTACCCTGCTGGTTCCTGACCCTGGCTTCGTCTGACTACCCTTCTGGTTCCTGATCTCTGGCCTCTCAAACACTCTGCTTCGGTTTCACCATTCGTTTGGACTTTTGCTTTACAGCTTTATTTTCAATAAAGCCTTCTTATTTTCACTTATCTCTTGTTGTACGTCTGGTTCGTGGTTCCGTGACAAAAAGATACTGGGTTAATCACTTCCGTGATCTTATATGGTCCAATAAAACGAGGAGCAAATTTTTTAGAAGTTACCTTGAGAGATAGATTCTTGGAGGACAACCATACTTTATCCCCAACCTGAAAGTTTACCCCCCTTGAACGTCTCCTATCGGCCTTGAGTTTTTGAGAACATTGAGCCTTTTCTAGGTTCGATTGAACCCGGGCCCAAACTGTGCACAGTTCGGAGGAGAGTTTATCCGCTTCAGGGTTAGAGGAGGAGACGGACGACCCAGAATGAAAACGGGGATGAAAACCATGGTTACAAAAGAAAGGGGAGACCCCAGCAGAAGAATTGACACGGTTATTCAAAGCAAATTCAGCCAACGGAAGGAATTTGACCCATAATTGCTGGTCATCAGCAACATACAACCTCAAGAATTGTTCCACAGACTGATTAAGGCGTTCAGTCTGCCCATTACTCTCAGGATGGTAGGCGGAAGAAAAAGACAATGAAATTTTACATCTTTGACAGAAGGCCCTCCAGAATTTGGACACAAACTGCACACCCCTGTCAGAAACAATATTTTCCGGGATGCCATGTAAACGAACAATCTCTCTCACAAAAATAGATGCCAGGGTTTTAGCATTCGGAAGTTTAGACAGGGGAATGAAATGAACCATCTTGCTAAACCTATCGACCACTACCCAAACCACAGTCTTACCCTCCGCCAGCGGTAGGTCAGTTATAAAGTCCATCGAGATATGGGACCAGGGTCTACTGGGAATGGGTAGGGGTCGTAGGTTACCAGCAGGGCGAGTCCTAGGTGTCTTGGACCTGGCACAAACCTCACAGGCTGACACGTAGGACTTGACATCCCTAGTTAGAGTGGGCCACCAATAAGATCTAGAAACCAGATCCTTAGTGCCCTCAACACCCGGATGTCCACAAAAGGCAGAATCGTGACACTCACCCAACAGCTGGAGACGAAATTGTACGGGAACAAACAACTTATCTGTTGGGGTGGATACCGGTGCCAGATGTTGTTCAGACCTAATGCGAGCCGAGATATCCTGGGTAAGAGCTGCTAAGAAGATTTTTGCTGGTAGGATAGATTCAGGTGGTACCTCAGTAGGTTGAAAAGCCTGGAAGCTCCGAGATAATGCGTCCGCCTTCACATTTTTACTTCCCGGCCTGAACGTGATGGAAAAATCAAAACGAGTAAAAAACAGAGCCCATCTGGCTTGACGGGGATTCAACCTCTTAGCAGACTCGAGAAACATAAGGTTTTTATGGTCAGTGACAACAGTTACACAATGTCTTGCCCCCTCCAGGAAATGCCTCCACTCCTCAAATGCCCATTTAATGGGCAGCAGCTCCCTATTCCCTATGTCGTAGTTTCCGTGGGAGAGAATTTCCTGGAGAAGAAGGCACATGGTCTCAGATTAGTGAGGCTAGCAGGACCTTGTGAAAGGACTGCTCCTACGCCGTCCTCGGACGCATCCACCTCCACAATAAAAGGTCTCTCCTGATCACGCTGGATCAGAATGGGAGCGCTACTAAATGCCTCTTTTAATTTTTCAAATGAAGAAATGGCCTCAGTAGACCAATTCTCCAAATCCGCCCCTTTCTTAGTAAGGTCGGTCAACGGTTTAGCAATTACGGAAAAATTCATAATAAATTTACGATAGTAATTGGCGAAACCTAAGAACCGTTGTAAGGCCTTTAAGGATGAAGGTCTTACCCATTCCTTAATTGCTAGTACCTTACCAGGATCCATCTTGAAGGCGTGAGGAGTCAGAACATGCCCTAGAAACAGAATCTCCTGCACACCAAAGACACATTTCTCTTGTTTAGCGGATAGCTGATTCTCCCTCAACACCTCTAATACTTGTTTAACATGAGACACATCGGATTCGAAGTCAGGAGAGAATATCAAAATGTCGTCAAGATAGACAATAACAAATTTACCTAAGTACTCCCTAAGAATGTCATTCATGAAGTTTTGGAACACAGCTGGGGCATTGCTGAGTCCAAAAGGCATCACTTGATATTCAAAGTGTCCTACCGGAGTATTGAACGCCGTCTTCCATTCGTCTCCCTCCTTGATTCGGATTAGATTGTGTGCCCCTTTCAGGTCAATTTTGGAAAACCAGGTTGCCCCCAGAACCTGGTTAAATAAATCCGGAATCAATAGGAGGGAGTATCTATTCTGGACAGTGATTTTATTTAATCTCCGGTAATCGATACATGGCCTAAGACCACCATCTTTTTTCATAACGAAGAAAAACCCCGCCCCCATAGGAGAGACAGAAGGTCTAATATGCCCTTTACCAAGGCTCTCCTTAATATAATCTTCCATGGCCTTGCGTTCGGGCATAGAAAGATTATAAATTCGTCCTTTAGGAAACTTGGCCCCCTCTACTAACTCTATGGTACAATCATAAGGTCTATGGGGGGGTAGAACCTCCGGGGTTGGTGATGAGAATACATCAGAATATTCTTTAACAACAGAGGGTAAAGTATCAGACTTTACTGAGACCCCAGCCTGTACCACGGACAAGCACGAGTCACACTTAGGCCCCCATCTCACCAACTCCCCATTGGACCAATCTATAGTGGGGTTATGTAGTCGGAGCCAAGGCAACCCTAGTACCACCTCAGCAGGTAGGTTCTCCAGGACTAGAAGCGAACATCTCTCTGAGTGGCACACACCCACGGTTAGAGAAATCCCTGAGGTACATAAGCTCACCGTACCACCAATAAGAGGAGTAGCATCAATAGCCATGACATGGATAGGAGTTGGTAAGGCAAACATAGGAATACCCAATCTTACAGCATACTCAGAGTCAATAAAGCTAGCCGCTGAGCCAGAATCAATAAAGGCCTTACCCGGCCATTTATCTACTCCCAGAGAAATCGTAATGGGTACCGAAAGCTTACATTTAGAAAATTCAGGGTGTACCTGGTCTTTAGGTTGCCTTGTCTTAGGAGACTTGACAGAGAGGACCTTCTTAGGACACTGGTTGATCCAATGGTCAGGATCTCCACAGTAAAAGCATTCTCCACGTCTGCGGCGAAGATTCCCTCGGGTCATGCCAACCTGCATGGGTTCCTCGGTGGAGACCTCAGCATTGTCTCTGGGATAGGCCTCTGGCTGGACCACCATCTGAGAAGAGAACTGTTGTTCCTGTCGTCTCTCTCTAACCCGTCGGTCAAGTCGGACAACAAGGGTCATCATCTCCTCTAAGGTCTCTGGAAGTTGATAACTGACCAGAAGATCCTTTAATTTATCAGACAGACCTGACCTGAACTGACTCTTCAGGGCTGGTTCGTTCCATCCTGAGGGGACACACCACCTTCTGAATTGGGTGCAATAATCCTCCGCTGGTAAATTGCCCTGAACCAGTGCCTTTAGAGCCGTCTCGGCTACTAGAGCCCTGTCTGGTTCATCATAGAGGGTACCCAAGGCCTGAAAGAACCCCTCCACAGAATATAAACAACTGGTGCCAGCAGGTAAAGAGAACGCCCAGTCCTGGGGATCACCCTGTAATCGGGAAATGATAATGCCCACGCGTTGACTCTCGGGGCCAGAGGACACGGGGCGCAAACGGAAGTAAAGTTTGCAACTCTCCTTAAAAGAGAGAAACTTCCTCCGGTCTCCAGAAAAGGGTTCTGGGCGCTTAATCTGGGGCTCAAAATGCGAACTGTAGGCCTGAGGAGTGGAAGAACCTTGCCCTAACTCAAAAGAACTGAGTTTTTCCCCTAACTCCTGCACCCTCTGCGTCAGATTAGAGACATGGTCAGTCAGGGTCACCAGAGGATTCATAATACAGTGGTTATTGGGCCTGTTAATCTGTAACGGTCGCGTACACACACGTACACAGGGGGAAGGGAAGTGACCACTGCGCTCCACCCTTACCCCTGGCCCTGCCTACTTGCCTCACGAGTCCTAATGACAGGGGACAACTGGACGGCAATCCCTAACTTGGAGTAAGTGCAGGGATGACAGACAGACAAACAACAGGACGTGAACGGACCGAGTCAATACCAGGAAAGCTGCAAAGTACAAATGGAGCAAGCAGAGAATTGTCAGGAGAAGCCGGGGTCATAAATACCAGGAGAGCAGAGAAGTACAAGAGGAGTCCTAAGAGAGTAGTCAGGTGGGAGCCGAGGTCACAATACCAGGACGGAAGCGCAGTACAAGAGGAGCAGGCAAAAGGATGGTCAGGAACAGGATCAGGTAAGTATTCAGCAGTCCGACAAATAGCCAGGAACCTAGAAATTAACAGGCAGCCTGTAGCCAGCAGGCTGCCTGTATTTATAGTGGGGAGTGAGGGTCATGTGACGTGGCCAGCGTCACATGACCGACAGACCAACCAGTCTAGCACCGAGTGATCAGCTCGGCGCTCAAGGCAGACTAGGAGCAGGGAGCCACCCAGCTAGTAAAGCCGCCCTGGGAATGAGGTCAAACACAGAACCTCATTCCAAAAGCTAAGCAACAGTTCTGCGGGCAATGGGGGACCGAGTGCACATTCGGAACCCCGTGACAATGTCACAAAGCTCGAATCATTTAAATTGGTTTCTTGAACATGACAATGAGTTCACTGTACTAAAATGGCCCCCACAGTCACCAGATCTCAACCCAATAGAGCATCTTTGGGATGTGGTGGAACGGGAGCTTCGTGCCCTGGATGTGCATCCCTCAAATCTCCATCAACTGCAAGATGCTATCCTATCAATATGGGCCAACATTTCTAAAGAATGCTATCAGCACCTTGTTGAATCAATGCCACATAGAATTAAGGCAGTTCTGAAGGCAAAAGTGGGTCCAACACCGTATTAGTATAGTGTTCCTAATAATTCTTTAGGTGAGTGTATACAGTGGTCTGAGGTTACAGATACAGGTGATATAGGTACAACAGTGTAAAGCAGAGCAAAAGTGAGTTACCGGGTAAGATCAAAGTTTCTTTGGGGTTATAATGGTGGAATAGTCCTTGGCTGCAGTGACGGGGGGGCAGTGAGGTCAGCGGGTTCCCGCAGAAAGGTGGTTCCGGGCCCAATTGGTTTTCCTACAGGATTAGCTTGTTTTTAAACTGGCTGGTTGAGGTGTGACATTATCCACCTGGGGCCTCCTTGAAGCCTGGACCCCTGGGTCTTTCTCTCTTGCTAGATGACAATCAGATGGCTGGGGGGTGGGAACATATTTTGCATGTACACTGACTGTGTACATGCCAAAAGGTAAATCAACTGACAATCAGGGCTGCCAATAAATTAATCCATATTCCTCACAACAACGATCACTTGTCCTCACAAAGTGGAGATGATTGCTGCATATAAATGCTGTTCTCATCTCCTTTGACGATTAGGCAATTATTGGTAACATTTGCTTCATTCCTGATAATTGCCTGAAACATTGATTCATATAAAAAGATCTTTAGTCCTATAGTACTTGACTTTTATGATCAGCAGGAAAACTGCAGATCATGGTTGATTGCACAGTGATTTTACGGAACATTAGATCATCTTTCTATGTTAATCAGATGGCCTTTCATCCCATATGCAACACAACAGCAGCAGTACATTGAACAGATTACATGAAAGTAGCCTGCAGTTCAGTAATCAAGGCATTTTCTGTAAACCATGTAATCCTTTTATTCATGGCTCTCCCTGAAAACATTTCAGTACAAAGGTAAAGGCTGCAATTAATGTGAGAGCTAACAGGATGAAATGGTTAAGGAGACGTTAATGGTTCATATGTTTACCTTCCCTCGAACACTGAGGTGCTGTCAAGGTATTATGAAGTGGATACAGAATTGGGAAACATGGGATATGTCAGAAGAGAAAAGCACTGTCTCCAGCCCTCATGTCTCATATCACATATGTGAAATAAAACAGTGTTTTGTTCTAAACCTACAAAGCTGCAAGCTTCGAGCCTCTTCAAACAACTGCACGGGCTCTGTGAACATGAAGAAGTAGAAAAGGAGAAACAACAATGTTTCTTAATGGCCGCTGCAGCAGTGAGAATAGGAAGGACACACATCTATGCTTTGTTTGTCTTAGCTCAAGAGCAATTGAAAGTTTTTAAACAAGAGACAATTTCCCCTTTGTTTCCGCCATTTACGTACTGCTTTTATCATTTCACGAGCAGTCCTGCCGTCTGGTTTGGGTACTTTGCCAATCCATCATTACTTCCGCAAGATTTTTTTGCCTTTGATACCGGAGTCTTGTTCTGCTACTTTTTATATGAGGGTTCACAGGAAAAGATACTACAGTATCGTACACATTAGGTCATTAATTTGTTATTTTGTGCTTTTGATCACAGTGAATGTTTATCTTTGTAAAATTGAGATACAGATATAATCTCTAGTCTGAAGGCTTAAGTTTTCTTCCGCCTGACACTTTTTGTCAGTACTATGTAAGTTAAGTATTGTTATAGGAACATTTTGTGTAGTCAAATCCCCATCCACATCAGTATCTGTATAATATCTTCCCGATTCAAGCTATATAGAATATTGTTGTTCTTGGTAATTTGGATACAAGTATATACCCTGTGTTGGACATGTTGTCATGCAGGTACATAATAAAGAGGCTGTAGGCATTGTGACATTAGAGTCAAACAGGTCACACTGATAAAGTAAGCTATTAAAGGGATGTTTATATATTATATCTGGTAGGTCTCCTTTAAAGATCACCTGTCAGCAGGATCAACCCCATTAAACCAGCATACCTTTAGTATGATACCTTTAATATGACTATCCTTGGCCCCGTTTCTGAGAATTTTTTTTTTTATTCATATGCAAATGAGCTAACTGGAGCACCGAGAGGCCGGACAGAGGTCCTGGACTACCAGTTTGTTAAACCCCTTCAGATTGAATCTGTGATGCATCGAGCGCAGTATAACAATTACTGAACAAGCGCCGAGACAGGAAGATATGGCACAGGCAGAAGAAGACAGGCCTAGACAAGATATCTAGGCCTGTCAATCCAGAGGAAGGTGGAAGCAACTAAATCTAAAGTGGTTTAACCAACTGGTAGTCCAGGAGCTCTTGATCCAGTCAGATCATTTTCATATGAATGAAAAATCTTTTTTCTCAGCAACTGGGCCATGAACATCCATAATAAGGGTATCATTTTTATCAGCATGATCCACCCTACCAGGCTGGTTTAATAGGGTTCACAATGCTGACAGATGCTCTTTAATTCAGAACTGCACAGTTTGGACTGATAGCCAAGCTCTATCATTCTGCAAGTTCTGGATACTCCCATGTGTATTTGAGCTGTGCTTTATAAATCACCTTGTAGGTCTTAGGGCTCATGCACAGTATTTTGCGTTCAGTATACTGGCCGTTTTTTTTAGTTCAGTATGCGTTACATATACTGAACCATTCATTTCAATGGTTCAGAAAAAAAAAACTGAAGTGTCTCCGTGTGCATTCCGTTTCAGTATTTCCGTATTTCCGTACCGTGAAAAGATAGAACATGTCCTATTCTTGTCCGCAAATCACGGTGCTTGGCTCCATTCAAGTCAATGGGTCCGCAAAAAAAACTGAACACATACGGAAATGCATCCGTATGTCTTCCGTATCCGTTCCGTTTTTTGATGCACCATCTGGATATTAAAATTGGAGATAGGCACAACCAAATATTCGGTTTACTTGGAAAATACTATATATTTATTCAACATCGGAATATAAAAATAATACTAAAACATATATAAAATCTGTAGGCGATAGTCAAAAGCAATAAAACAAGGAGATGAATGTTGTTGATTCACCAGGTAATAATGTGCAATGACACGAGCAATAGTCGCATATATGTGTGGAAGAAAAGAAATGGACTCCAAACTCTATATGACAAAGCAGAATTAGATCTATTGCAATTGTCTCTCCAGAAATGATGCAGCAAGTTGATTATGTGCTGTGCGTGCTCACACTAGCATCACTCATTGTTCTCCCCAAGGTTTGTTAAGGTGGGGATATTGGATATACTCTTGCTCGTCCACTTTAAAATAACCCCTGATTTCTACAAATTGTTCATTCGTAGTATCGGCATCGCAGGGTACTCACAGTTGATGTCACCAGACCGCGGGTAATGTTGCACGCTGTGTGGCGTCCCACCTGTGTTCAGCGTGACTGCGGCTCCTTGCGTAGTGAGTCTCGTAAGTTATTGCGAGATTTTGGATATTCACCCTGTTGTACTTGCTGGCTTTCAATCCTGGGGTCTGTGAATTGGTGGACACCTGCTCTTGGTAGTTAATCAGGCTGATGAGCACGATTTCCTGGATAAAGTTCTGTAAGTTGTTTCAGTTGCGCAACTCTGTACTTGTTTCTTCAAAATATAATACTGGGGCACTTCATAACACTTTTTTTCATTAAAACCAAACGCGTTTCGGAGTGTATATAATTTCTCACTCCTCCTTCAGTGGTAACTTGACTATGAATAAATGTGCCCTTATATAACGTCCCTAATTGGGATTGAAGTCCTCTTGAATATATGGAACTGGATTATAGTATCCAACAACTGAGAACATCATTGGTTTAGTATATGATACCATTTTTCAAAAATACATGTTTAATTTTGAAATCCTATGAGATATTCATTAACTGGAAAGGTTGGAAACATGTTGAGGAGCATCTTGACACAAAAAACGCATATGATGTATAATGCGGTTTTATTGCGTTTTCCATGCGTTTTTTGGGACCACATGCGTTTTTTGTGTATTTATATCTGTAGACACAAAAAACATCACTCTCATGTTTCCAATACATACATTTTCGTTGCTGCTGCCTAATATTCAACAAAATGTAAATTTTAGCTTAAAAGTATCTCTAAGTCTGAAAGCAAAGTCAGTGTAGTGGATGAGGTGGTGCACTCTCGGTAAGGAGGACCCCGGAGTTAGAAACAACCTCCTAAGGGTACCTCATCGCCGGGAGTGCACCACCCCCTTTATAGAAAACCAAACAGTTCTATTTCAGCATTTAAGCCCTGTGCTGTAAGTGTATTGAGTTCAAAAATTTGTCTAGATTCTAAACATGACATACAACACACATGATTTCCTCCTCTCCAATGTAAATCGACTTTATCAATGCCTGCATACATAAGACCCGTAGGGTTTTGGTCATGATGTTCCTTAAAGTGTTTTGACAATGTGTGATTTTCATACCCCTTTTTTATGTTGGCAATGTGTTCCGAAATTCTTTTTTTCATAGATCTTTTTGTTCTTCCAACATACTGCTTATTGCAGGGGCATGTGATGATATAAATCACATTTGTCGAACTACATGTCAGACACTCTCTAATTTTATGGATGTAGGCATTACTAGTTGAAGTGATATCTACAGTTTTTTTCGGGAATCTAGTGATTGAGCAATTGCTGCAAACTCCACACCGATAAAAACCCTTCAATCCTATCCACTCTTGGACCAAGGGCCTCACTTTTCGTTTACTCGGTATAGATGGTGCTACCTTTATGCCCATATTTGGGGCCATAGTGAATGTGACCTAGTGAATGTGAATGTGGGGTTGGCTTGCACCAGATCTCCTATCCATTTATCTCTTTGTATAAAGTGCCAATGTTTCCTTAGAATCTGTTGGATTTTCTTGTATTGTGGATTAAATGGAATAATCAATCTACATTCCATCTCTCCTTGAATCTCCATGGATTTATCTTTTTGTTTGAAAAAAATACTTCTATCCATCTTTTGGACTTTAGTCAATGCGGTTTCGACCACTATTTCTGGATATTCTTTTTCAATTAGTTGTTCCTTTAATTTACTGGCCTCTTCCTCAAATTGATTGTTTTTAGTGCAATTTCTCTTTAACCTTCTAAATTGTCCCAATGGTACATTTATCAGCCATCTTGGTAGATGACAACTGGTGTACCTGATATAGCTGTTTTTGGAAACAGGTTTATAGAAAGTATTGCACACTAGACTCTCATTCTCTATTGTAATTTGTAGGTCTAGATACTCTATACTTGTTTTGGATAGAGTTGATGTGAACCTTAAGGTCAAATCGTTGAGATTTATCTCTTCCAAAAAACTATCCAGAGTTGGTCTATCTTTTTTCCAAATGAATACATCGTTAATATAACGATGCCAGAGCACCAGGTCTGACCACAGCTTCGGCATAATATGCTGTGTCTCTCAATCTGCCATAAATAGATTGGCATAGCTCTGGGCAAACCTGGTGCACATGGCAGTCCCTTGCACTTGCAGATAAAAATCTCCCTCAAAATAAAAATAATTATGTGTCAAAATAAAATTGGCGCTCGCCTCTAAAAAAAACAATTTGATGTTGAGGAATGTTTCCATCATTTTGTAATTGAGTTTTCATTTCCCCTATACCTTGTTGATTATTAATGATTGTGTACAAGGACTGTACATCAAGAGTTCCAATAGTCCAATTAGGGTCATATTTGACATTTTCTAGTATACTAATAATGTGAGTTGTATCTCTGATATAGGAATTAGGTTTTTGCACCACTGGTTGTAATAATCTGTCCACATAATTTGACAGGTTAGTGGTGAAGGATCCTATGCCTGATACTATCGGGCGACCGGGGGGGTTAGTTGGATCTTTGTGTAACTTAGGGATGCAATAAAACACAGGGAGTCTCTGTTTAGTTGTCGTTATAAATCTATATTCATCCTCCGTTAAGATTCCCTGTGTTAATCCTTTGTCACACAATGTAATTAATTATTTTTGATACAGGAGTGTAGGATCGCTTTTGAGTTTTAAATAAGTTGTTTGATCTTCCAACTGTTTTAAGCATTCTTGATTATAATTGACAAGGTCTTGGACCACTATGGCTCCGCCTTTGTCTGCCGGGCGAATAACTATCTGTTCTCGTTCCTGTAGTTGCTTGATCGCCTGTATTTGGGCCTTATTTAAATTATTACGTCTAGGATTCTCTTCTTTTATTTGTCGTATGTCATGTTCTACACATTTCCTGAATGTTATTAGTTCTTGACTCAATTCTTGTCTGGGATATTTAGTAGATTTCACCCTTAGTTTTGTATGTTGGTAGTTGCCTAGTCTTTACTTGGTGTTTGTGTAGTAATAGGGTTTTTCATAAAATATTTTTATAAACAGAGTTTCCTAAGAAATTTTTCTATACCGATATATGTATCGAATTTGTTTAATCTATTAGTTGGTGCATATTTTAAACCTTTGTTTTAAAATGTGATTTGCACGTGAGTTAAAGTAGTTTTACTAAAATTGACTACTAGGTCTTGGTCAATTACTATTGAAAGTGTTATGCCCAGCCCAATATTTTCTATGTAATTACTGTATACTGTATGTGGCATACGGAAAAACGGAACGGAAACACAACAGAAACAAAAAACGGAACAACGGATCTGTAAAAAACGGACCGCAAAACACTGAAAAAGCCATACGGTCGTGTGCATGAGCCCTTATACAGCAGAAAGAAGAAAGGCAAAATTACTTTTTTAGTATTAAATCCTTAGAGATAGAGTAGACCATGTCTATATTTGTTTTTTAGAGGCAGGGATGTTGCACAGCTAACAGTATTGGGGCTTGAGCTTACAGGTGAAACTCGAATTATTAGAATATCGTGCAAAACTCCATTTATTTCAGTAATGCAAATTAAAAGGAATTGCATTAATGCAACTTAAAATTAGAATTTTGTGAAAAGGTTCAATATTCTAGGCTCAAACTGTCACACTCTAGTCAGCTAATTAATCCATACCCCCTGAGCAAAGGGTACCTTAAAATTGTGACTTTGGGGTTTCATAAGCTATAAGCCATAATCATCCAAATTATAACAACTAAAGGCTTGAAATATCTCGCTTTGCATGTAATGAGTCTATCTCATATGTTAGTTTCACCTTTTAAGGCTACTTTCACACTGGCGTTTTGGCTTTCCATTTGTAAGATCCGTTCAGGGCTCTCACAAGCGGTCCAAAACGGATCAGTTTAGCCCTAATGCATTCTGAATGGAAAAGGATCCGCTCAGAATGCATCAGTTTCCCTCCGTTCCGTCTCCATTGCGCTTTGGAGGCGGACACCAAAACGCTGCTTGCAGCATTTTGGTGTCCGTCTGAAAAAACTGAGCCAAATTTTCACTGACACATTATGGCACAATAGAAAGCGGATCCGTCCTCCGTTGACTTTCAATGGTGTTCAAGATGGATCCGTCTTGGCTATGTTACAGATAATACAAACGGATCCGTTCTGAACGGATGCAGACGGTTGTATTATCCATGACGGATCCGTCTGTGCAGATCCATGACGGATCCGCACCAAACGCGAGTGTGAAAGTAGCCTTAGTTGCATTACTGAAATAAATGAACTTTGCACAATATTAAAAATTTTCGAGTTTCACCTGTATGTTATTAGGCAGAATAATGCAAGTTAGGTGAGATCTATCTATTACACAGTTTTGCGAAGCTTAGTAAATAAAATAAACCTGTGGTCTCTTTTCAGTGGTGGATCTGCAGCTAGCACTCTTGTGGCATTGGGGTCCTGGGTTTAAATGTGACCAGGGCAATATCTGCATTGGTTTCCCGTTGGTATTGTAAGTTCCTTCAACAAAGTCTACTCAAAACAGTCCTCCTGGTTTTATGTGGCTTTCCTCTGGAAATTCTTCCTACTCTGAATAACATGCTTAGGGCTTCCTGGAAAATTGACCCTATAGTTTATGAACTTGGGAGAAGGGAATAAAGTTTGGCTAGTTTCACACCAGTGTTAGGCCTCTTTCACACGACAGTATGGCTTTTTCAGTGTTTTGCGGTCCGTTTTAAACGGATCCGTTGTTCCGTTTTTTGTTTCCGTTGTGTTTCCGTTTCCGTTCCGTTTTTCCGTATGGCATATACAGTTTACAGTAATTTCATAGAAAAAATTGGGCTGGGCATAACATTTTCAATAGATGGTTCCGCAAAAAACAGAACGAATACGGAAGACATACGGATGCATTTCCGTATGCATTCCGTTTTTTTGCAGACCCATAGACTTTAATGGAGCCATGGAACGTGATTTGCGGCCAAATATAGGACATGTTCTATCTTTCAACGGAACGGAAAAACGGAAATACGGAAACGGAATGCATACGGAGTACATTCCGTTTTTTTTGCGGAACCATTGAAATGAATGGTTCCGTATACGGACCGTAAAAAACGGCCCGCAAAACGGAAAAAAAAAACGGTCGTGTGAAAGAGGCCTTAGTGAGATCCGGCAGGCTGTTGCAGCAGGAAACAGCCTGCCAGGTCTCTCTGGATCTAGCATTGTCGGAAGCTACATGATTACCGTCTATAATGGGGAGCTGTGGAGATCTGGCCACAACCCGGCAGCTATGCTTAGAATCTGCCGGACTAAAACTGCAGCCTGCCAGATCTCTAATGCTAGTGTGCAACTAGCCGTATAAATCCCAGTTGGAAAGAGGAACCAAAATCAGGGAGCTACCAAATATTTGGTAAGAGCCTAAAGAGAGGAACAAAAGGTTTGCTCACTGTGGTAGATATAGATATAACGTGGAAAAATCAATGTATGCCAAGTACTCTCCTGTCTAGTGCCCACAGACAAAGACAAATAGGTCTAGTAAGATTGGGTGAAATGGTCTTCAAGTCATACGTTGTAACCTATTTATTCGGAGAGACCAAAATGGGATAAAATATGCCTAAAATCATAAATAAATCTGATGGAATACCTATTTTATAACTTTTCCTTATATTTAATGACTGTAGATTCAGTTACTAATATATAAGCAGACACTTTTTTTTTTTTATGTTAGATCCATTATTATTATTATTACCATTTAAGGCTACTTTCACACTTGCGTTCAGAGCGGGTCCGTCTGGTATCTGCACAGACGGATCCGCTCCTATAATGCAGACGTTTGGATCCGTTCAGAACAGATCCATCTGCATTATATTGTATAAAATATTCTAAGTCTGAAAGTAGCTTCAGACGGATCCGTCCAGACTTTACATTGAAAGTCAATGGGGGACGGATCCGTTTGAAAATTGAGCCATATTGTGTCAAATTCAAACGGATCCGTCCCCATTGACTTACATTGTAAGTCTGGACGGATCCGTTTGCCTCCGCACGGCCAGGCGGACACCCGAACGCTGCAAGCAGCGTTCAGGTGTCCGCTTGCTGAGCGGAGGCTGAACGCTGCCAGACTGATGCATTCTGAGCGGATCCGCATCCACTCAGAATGCATTAGGGCAGTACAGATGCGTTCGGGGCCGCTTGTGAGACCCTTCAAACGGAACTCACAAGCGGAGCCCCGAACGCTAGTGTGAAAGTAGCCTTAGCTGCAAGGCCTGCAGCTGGTTTGCAGGTTTTATATTGCACATTCTGAACTGCAGTTTCACAATCTTTTCTATTTAATGTATGTTATTTTCATGTATTTAAATTTTTTCATTTATTATGGGATTTTATGCAGAGTTTATTCCATTTTGGTCCCTCTAAAAATTATGTTACATGGTTTTCAGCCCATGCCTTGAGGACCCTAACATTTTTCCCAATCTATGTCCAAATAGTCATGGCACTCACCAGGGTAAACGCTTCTTCCTTTATTTCTCCATATAAAGACAAACAGGGTAGTCATAAATAGTGCAGAAAGATCCTTTCCATCCTCCACTAGTTGAATGTATGAGGATAATATGATCTTTTTGCATCATAATGAACATTTTTTTACCACCAAATATACACATGGGTACAAGATCAAAGGTGGTTGATGTAGACTGAACCCCCGGGGCCTGATCAGCTGACTTGATGGAGACCAGATATTTTTAATGGTAATCCTGCACGTGAGGCTATCTAGAATGTGTGTGTGAATAGTGTTATAGGCACTGATAGTAATGTTACGAGTTTTAGGACTATATATAAAATATGGAGAACAAATGATAATGACAATAGTACAAATTTCTATTTTTTTTACATTTTATTGCTACTGAAATATTATATTTCAAGTAGATGAAACTCAAATCCTTTATGTCTTTGCGGCTGTACATCCACATAAAGAATGAACCTTTAATTCCAGTAGTCACTAAATGTTTTGCAGAATTTTCCCATGGACCAGGTCAATAACGAACATCATTCACAGAAAATTAGCTTAATGACATGTTTTCATTACTAACAAACACCAGATGAAAGTAAGATTTTTGTGTATGTGTGTGACATGTAGTAACACATGTTCAGGGAATGATCCAGTTGGCCCAGAGAAAACAGAATGACACAAAAGGCATTCAAGAGGAATTCCCTCGCCAAGGAAGTAATTACAATGTAGCAGGAATTCTTCCTCACTTAAATTATGTTGTGTTTAAGGTGTCAACCAAAGGAATGATAATAAGAAGGCAGAACTTGTACTTTTGTAGAAATTTACATCACTAACATGGTTACACTGATTTGAAAATTAGTATTTGCATTGAAGGTTCTGCATGGAATGAATGCACAGTAGCAACGGTTAAAGGGGTTCTCCGGGAATGATTTAAAGTGGCCCGCCAGCAGCTTGTCCTTGAATGTGTGCAGCACTGGTTACCATAACTTGCAGAGCTGTCTAGGGGGTGAGGTGTCAACACACACTACCCTGCTCTACAATAGATGGTAATGATGTGATCCTGTCTGTGATATGCCATCATGGCTGAGCAGCCTGACAGGAACACTCACCAAAGTGTATCATATGCAAGTGCCAGACTGTAGTGTGTAGTGTAGCCCCCAACCCCTCACTCCCCTAGGCAGCTCTCCAAGTGGAAGCATCCAGTCCTCCTCATATTCTAGGACAGGTTGTTGTCAGCCATTTTAAATCATTCCTAGAGAACCCCTTTAATGATAGTGCTTGAGAAGTTTGAATTCTTTGTGTCAGAATGTTATAAATCTAGTAGTTCTTCTGGACGAGTGAAATCTTGAATATATATAGTAATATACAAAGTAATATACAGTATCAACAATTTTCGTAGAGAACTTGAGCCCAAATAGAGATAATATTATAAATTGGGCCCAAAATTGTAGTGAAAAACTGTCTTCTAGAAAGTTGGCAGATATGCCTACTATATAAAATATGGAGGTAAGGAGGTGGCACCAGCTTCAGTTCTTCACAGGCTGAGTAATGTTTCTTGCTCTGATGCTGTTTGCAATGATAGGACAGCATCAGATTAGGAAACAGTCTTGCCACTTCTCTCCCAGAACACAGATGCTCATCGCTAAGGGGATGTAGGCACTTACCTTCAAGTTGTGCTGATGTCTTCCACCACAAGACCACACTATGTATGCTGAGTTCACGTTCAGTCCCAGGGTAGGCAGACATTACTACTGACCAGAGGAACCTGCATCCTAACCTTCAGTGGAAGACTACACCACAGCATTACTTGGGGACCAGAGAGATTTAGCTGGTATAGAAGTTAGCATTCTTCCAAATGGTGACAGGTCCTCTTGAAAAAAATAGAAAGCAGTGGCATTGGAAAGAAATAAAATAATAATGGTGAACGTGTCACTCGATCCAAGGGTTTCTTGTAGGAGTAAAATAAGCAAACCCATTCAGGACATTAAATGAAGACCTACTATGCACCTATGCAATATTTCCACTCCAGAGAGCCTTGTTTGCATATTTATTTTCTTCCTGCTGCTTAAACAGTGCCAGCGTATTCTACAGCATTGTACAGATATTGGCACCATACACATCAGCCCCTGTTTCAAATGGGACTCACAATGTAATCTGTAGTAAGTGATGGTTCTACAAGAAAATAACCTTGTTAATGAGAGAGGTAAGAGAAAAATGGCAAGAATCAGTCAGGCCGACAGATTGGCCTCCACAAGTCAAGTGACCATGTGTTACATACACAGAATGCACAGTACGTGGAAGCTATGGATATTGTAGAAATATGTTGTAAATATTAAAGAGTACCTGGATCCTAAAAATAAGGGATTTTCTAAAGAATTTCTTTATGAGATGAAATTATCATTCTGGTAATACAGTTCAGTTGCCCAATATTAAAGGGGTTATCCAACACTTATAATGCCCCCCAATGCCTGGGTCCTTCATACAGGTTATACGTACCCCACTCCCTGGCACCTGCATCACTCCTGATGCCCTCAAAGCCTGCCGTTGCATATCCCCATCGTGCGGATCAAAACATGCGGCAATGGGGGGAGCAGCCAATAGCAGGCCGTGGTGGGAATGATCCTCGCTAGCGTCACCCGCAATGATAGGGAGGCTTGTTCCAGTTGCCGGCCTGCTATCGCCCGAAGCTTTAATCCACATGAAGGGGAGATGCAGCGGCGGCCGTGCGAGCATCAGGAGCGATGCAGGTGACGGGGAGTGGGGTTAGTATGATCTGTATGAAGGGCCCAGGCATTTTGGGGGACATTATAGGTGTTGGATATCCCCTTTAAAGGGGTTGTCTCACTTCAGCAAATGGCATTTATCATGTAGAGAAAGTTAATACAAAGCACTTACTAATGTATTGTGATTGTCCATATTGCCTCCTTTGCTGGCTTTATTCATTTTTCTGTCACCTTATACACTGCTTGTTTCCATGGTTATGACCACCCTGCAATGCATCAGCGTTGGCTGTGCTTGCACACTATAGAAAAAAGCACCAGCCTCTTTGGTGGATGGGACTGTGGGAGCGCACATAGACCGGCTCTTTTTCCTAAAGTGTACAAGCACGACCACTGCTGCTGGATTGCAGGGTGGCCATAACCCCAGAATTCAAGCAATGTATGATGTGATGGAATCAAGCCAGCAAAGGAGGCAATATGCACAATCACAATACAAGAATAAGCACCTTGTATTAACGGCGTCTACATGATAAATGTCATTGGCTGAAGTGAGACAACCCCTTTAAGTACAAGTAGAATGAATAAACTAATATAATGCGTCTTATCTGAAAATCAGTAAACTAGAGAAGATAGTAACAGTTCCATTCCATTCTTGTAAAACATGGTGTATTGCAGTAAATGGTTATGCTTCTCCTATCCTATCATTTGAAGTATTTAGCATTTGAACTTAAAGGATACATAAAAGAACACACTAAACCTACTTTTTGCGCTCGCTAACACATCTCAGACCTAACCGCTTTCTCCTCATATGGATGTCATAAACTTGTATTTAAAGTAGAACAAATAACATTACAAATGACGTGAGTTTTGACCTTGAGGATGTCTTAAAAATCAGAAGGAATGGTGGTAATTCCCAAAAGGGCTAATTTTCACAACGGGTACTGAGCAGTAACAGATGGCATCTTTCATCAGTTGAAGAACCACATTTTACTGCTAACATGTTGTTGAAGATTATATCTAACTACTGCCTTGTCTAATTTACTCTCTATAAAGGTGAATTAACACCTAAAAAGTAAAGTCCTGTCATATGAAATACTGTGCCCAGTGAAAATAAAGCTTATATATCAATGAGATATTTATTTTATACTGTAACAGCGGCTGCTGTTCCCCTGCTTACCACTGCGGTCCCGGGCGCCGTTTACAATGGTGATCTGCTGCCACTGTTTCCTTTCAGCCCTGGCCACAGCATGCTTGCTGCTTGTTTCCTGCAGCATTTTCTTAAGGGCCGACCCGCGTCACTTGCTGTGTTTTATGGTTTGGATCATGTGACCTCGCCAACCAATCCTAGCCCTTCTGCACATATATAAGTGGCTTAGCCCCCTTCCCAGATGCCTCAGTATCAAGGTCCTTGTGTCCTGCTAAGTTCCTGATATCCGCTTGTGTTCCTGTGTTCCTGGACTCTGCTACCTGTTTGATCCCTGCCTGCTTGCCTTGACTTTCCTGTTGCCGAGCTGGCATATTTGTGCCATAGACATTGGGAGTAATTTGTCAAACCCATGTAAAGTAGAACTGGCTTAGTTGCCCATAGCAACCAATCAGATTTCACCTTTCATTTTAGCTCTTTTGGAAAATGAAAGGTGGAATCTGATTGGTTGCTATGGGCAACTAAGCCAGTTCTACTTTACACCAGTTTGATAAATGACCCCCATTGGCTTGTATTGACATTTTTCAAATTTTTTATGGCATTCTTTTTTTACAGCAGCTTTTTTATACAAATCTATTTTTTTTTTAAATGCATGTGTCATTGTGTGTTTTGTTTTTTAGGCATTTTTACTATTTTTTTACAGCAGCTTCTTTCTTTCTTTCTTCTGCATTTGTATTTTTTTCCTTAAATACTTTTCGCTAGTAATCATCTTCCATCTTTTCTTCCTTTATATGATGGATCATTAGATTTTGAGTCTTTAGACTGTTCACAATGTTTTTGCAGCTTACTTCACAAGTATATGTTGGGAAATACTTCTGACATCTACCTCAAATTTAAAGAGGTATTCCAGCACAAGAATGTGTACCCACAGGCTGCGGTGGCTGTATACATCTAGGATTTTCTATAGAGGACAACACAATTGGATTCAAACTAAAAAAATCTATTTAGATGCATTCAAAAGCAATATTAGTATGTAACAAGCGACTATAAAAAAGGAATTCTCCAAAAATGGAGATCTGTTGGATCACTTGGAAAATGAGAGCAGCATGATGCAAAATATCAGTCACTTTGCATCTTCAGTTAAGTAAAATTGTGCATGTTATGGACAATCAGATTTCATACTGAAATATTCTTGCTATGCTGACCTAGTTGAAGATGTAGATGGAAATGTCACTTGATGCATCTAGTATTCTGCAGAGTTGTATCTATTGCTCCATACAGCAACAACAAAAAACTGCCACAATTACTCTGCTCTACTCTTAACCATTTGGGTAAAACAGGGTCTTATATAATTTTTTGCTCCGAAAAAAAGGGCTAGGGCTTATTTTCGGGGGATGTCTTATTTTTTAGTTATTTTTTTCCCCATGAACAATCACACATTTATTCTTGAAATAAAAATTAACATTTCTTCAAATATAAGCATGCCATTACATTCTGAAACATCAGCATGACTCTCCAAACCCTGAATTCTGTCATGAATTTCTTGAGATCCTGTTTGTGTGTACTGTACAGCAATCTACATTAACTGGAATTCATGAACCCTCACTCACCAGACCTCCTTGGATGGACCCTCACACATCTCACTCCCGTCAAAGGTGCACCACTGTCCCATCGCCTATTGTTCCAGCTGCCTTCCACTGCACAGGCTTCCCCTGGTGACCGGAAGCAGGCACAATGCTCAGGCTTGGGAATGGAGCAATGTGAGTGGGACCAGTGCAAGTGTGACAACCGATACCTGGCATTAGCTAACCCTTATCGTTATGGGATGCAATTCGTTTTGGGGTCTCTACCTTCTTTCTAAGGGTCCCCTGCCCTGCTGTATTCTATTCGTTACATGAACACTGTTTTTAATTAATTGTGACTAGGGCTTATTTTTGGAATATCAAGCCTACTCCAATAACCCTGAAAAATCAAGCTAGGGCTTATTTTCAAATTAGTGTCCAATAGTTGTTACTTTTTTTGAATTCAGGTAGGTATAGGAGACTATTGCATTTAGGAAGTCCTGCTGACCGTGTGCCTGCTGGACCTCTTTATTTTATATTACTTTCTTTTCACAAGTCCTCAGTTCTGATACTGGTGAAATATATTGGAGCCCTTTTATTACTAAGTGGGGCTGCCACCTTCGCTTGTGTGCATAAATATACTTTTCGATATTTGATATGTGCAGTTCTATTGCAGCATCACATGCTACAGTACTTTATTGATGCCCAGATGGTTACGTACGGCGGAAATGTCTGCTGCGGTTTTTGCCCAAAAAAAAAATGCATCCAAATCTGCACGTATTACATGCTTTTTTCCTGCTGAAATGGCTATGGATTTCACGCTCTCCATTCCAAAGAATGAAATCCGCAGGGGAGGTCCGCAGCACAAATTGACTTGCTGCAGATTTCACATCTGTACCCCAAGTCAATTTAGACAGCGTTTTGATGTGCAACATGTGGATGTGACTTAGTATCTCATTCACTTTGCTGCTACTGTACAGCACAGAGAATTTGCCGCACAAAAATGCGTCACTGGAGATCCACAGCATCCAGTCACATGTGGACATAGCCTAAGGGCGATTTTACATGAAAAACGCACATCTTACTGCAAATTGCCACTTTTTTGCAATGCGGTTTTTACTCGTGTGGTTTCTACATGTGAAGCAAGTCTGTTAATATGGAAAGCAAGGACTGATAAGATGTTCTTATGATATATATTTCTTGATTTTATGTTACTACAAAATACTGTAACACGAGTAGTCTGATAAAAACTGGATATTTTTTTTTTTGTCACCTCGCTTTTTCAAGCCAAGCTATAATGTGATGATCGTCAATCTTTGAAGCAAGCGCTGACTGCATTAGCCAGGAGATGGATTCAGTCGTTAAAATGAACTATTCCTAATGGTTCACCTAAAATCAAGCTGAATGTAATGACACACATTTACAGTGCAAGGTTCCTGCAAGTTCATTGCCTTTCATATGCTTGCGCTGCTACCTTGAATCTGCTCGGGAGGATAAAGTAATGGTACCCATTATATTATCTTGAAGTGTGCCATGTGTGGAATCTTGTTAAACCCATCTGAAGGCAGTTGTAGCATGCTTATTGACTGTTGGGATTTGCTTGTTCAACCTGTTATGTTTCTGCAAGACGTAATTGTGTAAATGAAAACACATTTGTTTGTCATAAAATGCTATAAGACTTAACGACATGTAGCAATAGCTGTCATGCACGGTAATAAATGCACTTTCCTGGAAGGCAGATTGAAGGCGGGCATTATGTGGCATCCTTGTAATCAGTTCTATCGTTCATCACAATTAATGATGAGTCAAAATCGCTGCCGAATTTCAATATGTTGCTACGTGTTGGAGTGTGAAAGTATTTGAATTTTACTTATTGTTTGTTATGTTAATTTAATATTTTTCTGTGATGTTTTACTGATGTATGAACGTTGTATACCCATCTATACATTAGCTGGTATTTTAAAGGGTTATATCCTTTATCCACAGGACGGGGAAGGGTAGGGGATAAGATTTCAGTGGAGCGGGCGGTCACGCATGTCCACTGCTGCTCCATTCAGCTCCATGGGACTGCCGGAGGTAGCCGAGCACTGTACTAAGCCATGTTCAGCAGTCGCAGAGTGTAAAATAGAACAATTACCTGCTCAGGCGGGAAGCCAGGGTCCCCATCCTCATCATTGTCAGCAGTCCCAGCATTCGGCCCCTGCAGATCAGATACTTGTCCTCTATCCTGTGGATGGTGGGCCATAAGTGTTTGTCATGGGACAGCCTGGTTTCCTATTACAGAAAGTGTAATTATTTCCAGCAGAGTGAAGTTTAGTTTCCTGCACAGTCACATAAGTCTCGGCAGATGGACCCGAACCAGTCAGAAAATAATGGCATATCATAGAGATATGCTCTCTCACTCTCTGATTGGAAAACCGTTTGAAGCATAGAAGCCACACAAACAAAGCCTTGCAAAAAAAGTGGCAATTTGCAGCAAGATGTGTGTTTTTCATGTGAAAACGCCCTTAGGCTATGTCCACATGTGACTGGATGCTGTGGATCTCCAGTTACGCATTTTTGTGATGCAAATCGTCAGTGAGGTACAGTACCAGCAAAGCGAATGAGATACTAAGTCACATCCACATGTTTCACTTCAAAACGCAGCCTAAATTGATTTGGGGTACAGATTTGAACTCTGCAGCAAGTCAATTTGTGCTGTGGACCTCCGCTGCGGATTTCATTCTTTGAAATGGAGAAGGTGAAATCCACAGCCATTTCAGCAGGAAAAAAGCATGTAATACATGCAGATTTGGATGCATATTTTTTTTCAAATAATCAATAAAATACTGTAGCATGTGATGCTGCATAGAACTGGACCTATCAAATATCTAAAATTATATTTTAGGAGCACATAATTATGCTCACAAGCTAAGGTGGCAGCCCCACTTAGTAATAAAAGGGCTCCAATATATTTCACCAGTATCTGAAGTGAGGACTTGCCAAAAGAAAGCGGTCCAGAAGGCACACAGTCAGCAGGACTTTCTATATGCAATAATCTCCTAACCTACCTAAATTCAAAAACGGTAACAAGTATTGGCCACTAATTTGAGGTGGTAATGCTAATTCAGTGTCTCTTTTTTATGGCATATTATTTAGTCTTGAGAACAATAGCATATTAGTACCCGATTCCACGTCAGAGATTACTGCACATAATTGTTTCCCCTCCATTGAAATCGATAGAAGCCAATTAATGTGATGCTTGTGGACATAGTCACACGTGCAGGTTCTTTGATGCAATTTTTGAAGCCAAACTCACAAGTGGATTATAAAAGTAGAGATACTACTTATCCCATTGAATCCACTCTTGGTTTGGCCTCAAAACTGCATTTGTATTTGTGGCCATACCCTAATGGGTACTTTATCATGAAGAATACTCTCATCTGATTGCATCTTTTTATGTGGGTCAAAAATTTATTGTTGTCATCAGCAAATCTACACAAGTAAAGAGGGGATGTGCTGCCACCAATGTGCAGACTGTATGAGGACCAAACAATCTTGTTCATGTCCATACAGTTCCGCATCTGGCAATGTAAAATCCTTTTAAACAAGTGCGACCAGACTTGTTATATCACTGATAATTTTCATTCCAAGCAGAAATTGTGAAAGGACCCTAAGATTTTGAATGATGTCTTTGAATATATGCCCACCATAGCCACCCATAGAACCGGTACATCATGATCTTATAATAGCTTAGGTTGGAATGAAGACAAAAACAGAAAAAGGTTAGCAGAGTGAGACGTAATAGGCCAGGCAGACATATATTAAATCGACAATAGAGAGCCATAATAATAAAACATGTCAGCACTAAACCAAACATTAAGCAGAACTGAGTAAAAATATGTTACACGAGAAGAGACTTTTTGCTTTCTACCTGTAGAGATGGTGTAAATGTATAAGTAGAAAAAGTCATATCAGGGTCAACTTAGACATAAAAGAGCCATCTGTTTTTCCAACAACACAGTATAAGACCAGGTTTTCTCCTTATTGTATTAGATATTGCTATAGGCGGTGGATGTTGAGGTGGGAAAATAAAAGAACAGTAACTTTTTGCAAAGTCTGTGAAGTTTTCAAGAATCCTTTTAGGTGGACTGAGGATCAGGCCAATTATCACAAATGCTTCCAAATGTTTCTAATAATTGGCCAATGTGTAGCTGATCCCCAACAGTGCTCCCTTGTTTGGTGATCAAATATTTCATGCAGCTCCAAAAATTGTTTGTCAGCGACACATCACCCTGTGTAAACAGGGCATGTGCTCCTGATGATATGAAAACCGAATAAGGGACAAACTTTTATAAGTTTGTCCCTTACTCACTTCAACTTCCCAGATATAGACTGTGAAACTGAAACCTGTATATCTCATAAGGGAAACAGGTTCTTGGCAATAACCAAAGACAGTTACCTTTCCCAACTGGTTCAGGACCCGACTAGTGGGACGGCCATACTGGACTTAGTATTGACCAATAGACCTGACAGAACAACAGATATGCAGGTTGGGGGACACCTGGGAAATAGTGACCACAAAGTAATAACCTTCCAATTGTCATTCAAAAGAGTGTTTTTTCAGGGAGGAACAAAAATACCAAACTTCAAAAAAGCAAAATTTTGCCATATGCCTAACTAACTGGGACAAAGTCCGCAATAATTAAAATGCAGCCACGAAATTAAATATTTTTAAAAGCATCCTAAAATCTAATTGTGAGAGGTGCATACCTTATGGGAATAAAAGGTTAAGGAACAAGAAAACAAAACAATGTGAATAAATGACAAAAAGAAAGCATTTAAATTACTAAAACAGGAGGGTAGCACGGAAGCAAGGAAAAATACTGAATATGTAAAAAACAAATAAAAGCAGCCAAACTAGAGACCGATAGATTAATTGCCAAAGAGAGCAAAACTAACCCCAAAATGTTCTTCAATTATATAAATGGTAAAAAGTATAAATCTGAAGGTGTCGGCCCTCTACAGAGTAATGAGGGGGGAGTTGCAGAGAACTATGAGGAGAAAGCAAAGCTATTAAATATTTTTTTCTCCACTGTATTCACTGAGGGAAAAAAACTGTCAGATGAAATGCAGAATGTAAAAGTAAATTCCCCATTAAAAGTGTCCTGTCTGACCCAGGAAGAAGTACAGCGGCGTCTTAAAACGATTAAAATAGACAAATTCGCCAGGACCAGATGGCATACACCCCCGTATCCTAAGAGAATTAAGTAATGTCATAGCCAGACCCTTATTTCTGATATTTAAGGACTCTATACTAACAGGGAGTGTTCCACAGGATTGGCGCATAGCAAATGTAGTGCCAATATTCAAAAAGGGTCCAAAAACAGAGCCCGGAAACTATAGGCTGGTAAGTTTAACATCTGTCATGGGTAAACTGTTTGAAGGTTTTCTAAGAGATGCTATCTTGGAGTACCTCAATGAAAATAAGCAAATAACACCATATCAGCATGGCTTCATGAGGGATTGGTCATGTCAAACTAATTTAATCAGTTTCTATAAGGAAATAAGTTCTAGACTTGACAGCGGCGAATCAATGGATGTTGTATATCTGGACTTCTCCAAAGCATTTCACACTGTACCACATAAAAGGTTTGCATATAAAATGAGAATGCTTGGACTAAGAAAACGTCTGTATGCGGATAAGTAACTGGCTAAGTGATAGAAAACAGAGGGTGGTTATTAATGGTACACACTCAGATTGGGTCGCTATCACTAGTGGGGTACCACAGGGGTCAATACTGGGCCATATTTCATCAATATATTTATTAATGATCTTGTAGAAAGCTTGCACAGTAAAATATAATTTTTTGCAGATGACACTAAACTGTGTAAAGTAATTAACGTGGAAGAGGACAGTATACTACTACAGAGGGATCTGGATAGATTGGAGGCTTAGGCAGATAAGTGGCAGATGAGGTTTAACACTGACAAATGTAAAGTTATGCACATGGGAAGGAATAATGCAAGTCACTAGTACATGTTAAATGGTTTAACAATGGGTAACACTGACATGGAAAAGGACCTAGGAATTTTAGTTAACCGAAAACTAAACTGTAGAAACCAGTGTCAGGCAGCTGCTGCCAAGGCCAATAAGATAATGGGTTGCATCAAAAGGGGCATAGATGCCCATGATGAGAACATAGTCCTACCACTTTACAAATAACTAGTCAGGCCACACATGGAATACTGTGTACAGTTCTGGACTCCTGTGAACAAGGCAGACATAGCAGAGCTGGAGAGGGTTCAGAGGAGGGCAACTAAAGTAATCGGTGGACTACAGTACCCTGAAAGATTATCAAAATTAGGGTTATTCATTATAGAAAAAAGATGACTGAGAGGAGATCTAATAACTATGTATAAATACAGTATATCAGGGGTCAGTACAGAAATCTCTCCCATCATCTATTTATCCCCAGGACAGTGACGAGGGGACATCCTCTGCGTCTGGAGGAAAGGTTTGTACACAAACATAGAAGAGGATTCTTTATGGTAAGAGCAGTGAGACTATGGAACTCTCTGCCTCAGGAGGTGGTGATGGTGAGTTCACTAAAAGAGTTCAGGAGGGGCCTGGATGTATTTCTGGAGTGTAATAATATTACAGGCTATAGCTACTAAAGATGGGTCGTTGATCCAGGGAGTTATTCTGTTAGTCGGGAAGGAATCTTTTTCCCCTTAAGTGGGGAAAATTGGCTTCTACCTCAGTTTTTTTTTGCCTTCCTCTGGATCAACTTGCAGGATAACTGGCCGAACAGATGTCTTTTTTCGGCCTTATAAACTATGTTACTGTGTTGCTTTTCCGGGCTTGGCCTAGGCCCCTTAGTTCCAGTTAAAGAAAATCTTAATGCTTCACCATACCAAGACATTTTGGACAATTGTATGTTTCCAACTTTTGAGGAAGACCCTTTTCTGCTCCAGCATGACTGTGCCCCAGTGTACAAATCAAGGTCCATAAAGGTATGGTTGGGTGAGTTTGGTGTTGAAGAACTTGACTGGTCTGCCAGAGCCCTAACCTCAAACCTATCAAAAAACTTTGGGATGAACTAGAACTAGTCTGATCTCACAAATGCTCTTCTGGATGAATGGGCAAACATTTCCACACACACAGACTCCTAAATCTTGTAGAAAGTTTTCCCAGAAGAGTGGAAACTGTTTTAGCTGCAAAGAGGAGAACAACTCCATATTAATGCCTATGAATTTAGAATAGAATGTCATCAAAGCCAGTGTAGGTCTAATCTGTAGGCATCCCAATACTTTTGCTCGTATAGTGCATACTGTATGTGGTAAAAATATTAAAGAATATGCATAATACAACTCTCTTTATGGAGGCTCAATAATAGTTTTACTTGTGGGCTCATTCACACAGCCATAGCAGGGCTTTTTTTCTATGGACTTGTAAGAGGGCAATTCCATACAAATCTAATCCAAGTTGTTGCAGGTACCATTTAATAAAGACCAGTGTTTCATATGTCAGTTTTAGCAGAAACCTATTTGTAGAAAGAGCCGGACAATTTATTAAGAAGAGCAAGCCTCTTTGCATCTTCTGCTGTCAACGTGCAAGAAATGGAAATCTACTCCAGCTAGGAGTTTTCTGGCATAAAGTATACTAAGGGTCCATTCACACATCCGTGTGTGTTTTGCGGATCCATTGATCCGCAAAACATGGACACCGGCAATGTGCAATTCGCATTTTGCGGACCGCACATCGCTGCCACTATAATAGAATATTCCTAATCTTGTCCGCAATTGCGGACAAGAATAGGACATGTTCTATTTTTTTCGGGAACGGAAATGCGGACCCCGAAGTTCGGGTCTGGATCCGGGCAGCACATCGTGCGGCCCCAATAGAAATGAATGGGTCCGCAATTCCGTTCCGCAAAATGCGGAACAGAATTGCGGACGTGTGAATGGACCCTACATGTATCAGGCTATGGTGGCTCCTCCCACTGTGCTCTCCTACTGGTGAGAGAGGTGGAAAAAAAAACATAAGAAGTTACAAATTATTGCGCTAAAATCCCTTTGCTTCAATTTTTACAACTTTTTACGCAAAGAAATCCTGGCTTAAAGCCTTGGCAAATGACCTCCATTTGTACAGAGGTATTCTCTTATAGAAGCATCTCTTCTATGCAGCAGAGTATGAATGAACCCTAATACTTATATGTTAAATTATAGTTGAGCTATTTGATTGTAAGCTCTGTGGGACAGGTTATGTATATCAATATTGGATAATAGCAGCAATATTCTACCAAGACTACTTAATTTTTCATATCTTGCTATATGAGGTACAAACTTTATGGGTTAGTTTTACAAATCACCTATCATGTCACATCTTGAAGACAAGAGAAGCACCGTATTCACCTTATTAGCTGGGTAATTATAGGTTAGCTATAGGGACCTGAGTAAGTGGGGCAACTAGCACAACCTATGACATCATCTATATACTATATCTTTCTAGACTGAGTTATGAAGTCAGTTTATGTTTTGTTTTTGTTTTCTTATTTTTCTTATTTTTCTAAAACTGAAAATTGACTTCAAGATGTGAATTCTCCCTATCCTCTGAAATCTATAGCCTCTATTATTTTTTTTAGATTCCTACCAAGTCAAGGGATGTGACCTTCTAAGGAGCCAGCCTTAATTGTCAGAAGCCAAATCTAGGCCATCTTAAAAGAATAGTGGAAGGCTTGTCTACGCTTAGTGTAAACACTAGCTTGACCTTTGCTCTGCCGTGATAGAAGAGAACTAGTCACGTTCACATATATTTAGATGTATCTTTTTAAACAAAGCAGTGTTACTATGTATATGTAATGCGAATTGTGATTTTAATACAAATTATAATAATGTGGTCATCTGACCTGCTTTCCCTGATTTGTTTATTAGGATCTGTGAACAGATTAGGAATGCAACATGCAGTCCTCAGTATTTATGTGGGTATAGCACTGTGGAGATAACATCTGAATTAATTTATGAAAACAGTGTATTATTTAAATGTGTCATTCATATTATGTACAATGATTGTAATCACTGACATCAGCCCTTGTCTTCACTGGGGCTGACAGTCTAATTTACTTATCTCATAGTATCTCACACTTAAACTAGGGCAAATTTGGCAGGGGGCCCGTTGACTTATCAGTTTGATTTTGGCGTTCCTAAGGGAAACCTACAGAAGCACAGAGAAAGCCTACAAAGTCCAAACAGATGTTGCAAGGCACTGAACCAGATTTAGGGAGGGCAAAAGAAGCCATTGCCCAAGAGCCTGCAGATCCCAGATCCATTTAGAGTAGGTACTGTACGTAGGTCTTCTCTATTGAAGGGAAAAAAAAGGGAAGCATGCACACAGGCGGTAACTGGGTTTCGCATATCCGCGGTTTTCAGACCACAAAACACATATAGTCATGTGCATGAGGCCTTAGGTAGGATTTTGAGTAAGGAGCTTTTACTTAGGTTAGATTCACATAATTCAAGTAGTCTGTACTGGCAGAGGAGCAGAATACTGGAGTTACCATTTCCAGCATATCCAGGCACCATGTGATCCTCATTCACTATAATGGGATCTGATGAGGATATGTTGGGTTGCCAGCATAAATGCAGGCATTGTACTGTACAGATATCACTGCATGCAAGAGTTATTGCTAAGGGTTGAAGCTATGTTCTTTTTAATGCCCCTTTGAATGTAATGCTAAATCATAGCATGTCCTGTCGTGGACCTTGAGACCACTGTAGACAGTTGTCTCCAGCAGGTTGCCAGGTCTGTGTGTTCTATGGATATATGGACCTCACTGCTGTGTTTAAAAATCATCTGTGTTTTGTGCCCACAAAATGATATTTTATTACAGATGTGTGAACAGGCCATAACTTCATTGTGTAGGCACACTGGCTGAGCTTCTTAAAGGGGTTATCCATGCTTTTTCTATTGATGACCTATCTTCAGGATAAGTCATCAATATCATATCGGCTGCATGAGAAGATGGCGCGCACATGCCATCTCCCTTCTCTCTTCCTGTTCACCGCTGCTGTCTATAGCACAGACATAATGAAGTGATATGCAGCAAACAAATGCCAAGAATGTCAGAGCTTATGGCAAATATGATTATCTGGTCCTATCAATGATAGACGTGACAAACATCTTTACCCCCATGAGAATCTTCTGTGTTGTTATCTAATCCTCTATATAGTTGTCATTTTCATTACATTTCATACATTGTAGTAATACAACCATGACAGAACCAATAACTTACTCTATTTTATATAAAGCATACCCTTTTCATGTGCAAGGAAATGCCCAGGTTTATGTGACATGATGCCAATTACAGTATTAACAGAAGAACATCTTTTGAAATATAATGCAACTACCCGCCTAACGACATAGAACAGTATCACTGGTGTATAGTGGTGCACCTATTTGCAATATAAAGCACAGTACTGGTGATCGTATAATATTGCCTTGTCTGTTACCAAGCATTTGTGTGACATACAGTTGTACTGTCTGTGAAGCTTCTCACTCACCCAGGTCATGGTATATCATTAGTAATAAGTCAGAGAGACTGGACATACACTCACCTAAAGAATTATTAGGAACACCATACTATTACAGTGTTGGACCCCCTTTTGCCTTCAGAACTGCCTTAATTCTACGTGGCATTGATTCAACAAGGTGCTGATAGCATTCTTTAGAAATCTTGGCCCATATTGATAGGATAGCATCTTGCAGTTGATGGAGATTTGAGGGATGCACAACCAGGGCACGAAGCTCCCGTTCCACCACATCCCAAAGATGCTCTATTGGGTTGAGATCTGGTGACTGTGGGGGCCATTTTAGTACAGTGAACTCATTGTCATGTTCAAGAAACCAATTTGAAATGATTCAAGCTTTGTGACATGGGGCATTATCCTGCTGGAAGTAGCCATCAGAGGATGGATACATGTTCTCATTCTGTTTACGCCAAATTCGGACTCTTTTGAATTGTCTCAACAGAAATCGAAACTCATCAGACCAGGCAACATTTTTCCAGTCTTCAACAGTCCAATTTTGGTGAGCTCGTGCAAATTGTAGCCTCTTTTTCCTATTTGTAGTGGAGATGAGTGGTACCCGGTGGGGTCTTCTGCTGTTGTAGCCCATCCGCCTCAAGGTTGTGCGTGTTGTGGCTTCACAAATGCTTTGCTGCATACCTCGGTTGTAACGAGTGGTTATTTCAGTCAACGTTGCTCTTCTATCAGCTTGAATCAGTCGGCCCATTCTCCTCTGACCTCTAGCATCCACAAGGCATTTTCGCCTACAGGACTGCCGCATACTGGATGTTTTTCCCTTTTCACACCATTCTTTGTAAACCCTAGAAATGGTTGTGCGTGAAAATCCCAGTAACTGAGCAGATTGTGAAATACTCAGACCGGCCTGTCTGGCACCAACAACCATGCCATGCTCAAAATTGCTTAAATCACCTTTCTTTCCCATTCTGACATTCAGTTTGGAGTTCAGGAGATTGTCTTGACCAGGACCACCCCCCTAAATGCATTGAAGCAACTGCCATGTGATTGGTTGACTAGATAATTGCATTAATGAGAAATAGAACAGGTGTTCCTAATAATTCTTTAGGTGAGTGTATATTTTCTCATGAATACATTTTGCTAGTTATCTGACTGGCTTGCTCAGTTTGAATGACTTGTGCAAGTAATCTCTGACATTAAATACTGGTGACTCTTCAATCAGCATAATGTGTTCCATGGTATTGCAGCTCAACTCCTATTCATGTGAACATGAACTGAGCTGCACATACACCAGTGCCAGAAACTGCACAGTGGACAAAGACTTCTGTCCTCTGTATGGTTTACAGCACCTGCCCAAAACAGCTGATTTATTTGATATTTATTTGATATTTATTTCTTCTTCAATAAGTTGGTCTCAACTGGAACTTTTAGAAAGTAACTAGCCTCTGTTGGTGGACTTAAAATAAGAGCTAGCTGTCAGCATTTACTGTAAAGACAATTATTTAACATTAAATAATTGAATGATGTTGCTAAGGCTTTATTCACACTGTGTTTTCTGTGTATGATCACCATATACAGCATGCTGGAAAAAGCACCCAATGCATACACCAAATGAATCTGTAGGCTGGAATGAACCAGACATGAAAAAAAGGGTGTCCTGCAAATAACTAATGATCAGTGGAGGGGCAGTAACATATTTAAAACTTAGCTTTTAATACCACTGAATAAAAGAACCAAAAGTCGGAGAACATGCCCCTACAGACAAATGGACACAAACACAAAACAGGGGGGGGGGGAGACACAACTCACAGGACCCCAAACCATACACAACACAAAAATCAACAGGTTCAGATCCTTATGCCCAAGTCACAAGGACTCTCTTTGGGTCGGGTGGTGCGTCTTAGAGAAATAAAGGAATGGTCTTACCAGGTTCGGTAGCAAGTCGAGACTGTTCACAGTAATGACGAAAATCGTAATTCGGATTTTGGGTTCAGTACCCGGTTTCTCTGTAGCCTTGTCAAGATAAAATAAACGGTCATCAGGTAGGGGAGGCCTCAAAGAGGAGAAACTCACCCTATTGTGCCCTACTTGACCTACTATAACCCTAGTGACCTCCTAACACGGAGTCCGTGCCCCGCAAGGGGTGGTCCTGTCCGGAACCTTGCCCTGATCTGGGATCCCTATAAAGCCCTCCCGGAAAGGGACCCGGAGGCTGTGGGATAGTGACCCGATCAGGTGCTGGTACAAGGGTATGTTATTACTTGGCCATGATACCTTCATATGTCCCAATGCGTTTCATCAACTGAACATACCATAATATAAAGGGAGATAAATGCAACTAAGCCCCAAGAATCATCAGGGGACACAGGGCTTAGGGCTGAGTACATATAAGACTGCTGAAGGGCAAAGGGCGTAACTCTGCAGTGTAACCTAAGAATAGATACAAAAAGCAATAGGGACCCAGTCAGGATACCAACGCTAATACCCTGCAAACACAAATAATTCAGAGCAAGTGATAACACTTACAGTAGAAGCTCCTAGGGCGCATATGGCAACAATCCCATAGAAGGCATGTGGGGTAGGCGTGTCCACATTGTAGTACTCGATTTGGCAGCGTTGATCGCGCGCCAAGTAAGGTCTTCAAAAAGGGGTAGATGGCCGCTATTGCGCCTGCGCGCCGAAAGGATGCCGACTCAGATGAGTAGGAGTCATCCCGCGATGCGGCCAGTACCTGATGCGGCCTCAGTGACGTCATGACGCCCCTGGAGTGCGCGTATTGAGACCGTCAACAGTACTCACACAGCGTTCTTCAGATACAATAGGGCATGAGGCCACAACATGTTCTGACTTACCCACATTAAGGAAATAGAGTGTGGGTGTGTATAAGGAAATAAATTGGGTGGAGCAAATGGTCAGTGTGACCAGTATGCATAGCTACAACACCTGATTTAAAGGAGCAGGGGGACGGTCAAAAGACAACCCGGGTCAAAAACAAGAAAATTTAACAGTTACAGGCAGGGTTAAAAACAACAGGTACTAGTGGGAATTGTAAAATCACCTTCAGATATAATACTTTCACAAGAGTATGCCCACTAACACAACTAGAATGGGTAATACAATGGGTGGGGGGGGGGTGATATATAGGAAGCTAATCAGAGGAAGCATCCGAATTGCAGTTGCTCGTTCAAACAGTGTGGAATGCAGGTGTTAAGTTTAAAAATCCACCAGCATTCTCTCTGAAGAATATGCTTGTCCCAATCTCCCCCTTGTGGTGATTGCTTGACATGTGCGATGCCCAGAAACGTGATGGCTGAGCTCCGACCCCCATGAATAGTCTGTACGTCTCTTGCAATGGGGGTGTCCCTGTTGTTCCTTATGTCACCAATGTGTTCGCCCATGCGCTTCTGTAATTCTCTGCATGTCTTACCCACATAACGCAATCCGCACTCACAGGTAAGAAGATAAATTGCACCCGTGGTGCGGCAATTTATGAAATCGCGTATCTGGTGGGCCCTGCACGTAGAGTCAAAAGTGAGGGATTTGCCTTGGGTTAAAAACCTACAGAAGCTGCAGTGACCACATTTAAAGCAACCTAAAACTCATCTATCTAGCCATGTCCATTGTCTTTCATGGGGGCTGAAGTGGCTGCTTACAAGTTGGTCTCTTCTGAACGTCACAGAGGGGTGGGGGCTAAGTACCTCGGCCAGGATCCATCAGCAAAGTATCCCAATTATGACTCAGGATATCCTTTATTTCTGTAGCTGCCGAGACGAAGGTACCAATAATCTGTGTGATCTTTTTCGATTCACTCTCTAGGCGCGTCGGCGAGTATAGAAGTGTCGTCCGTGCGCCCTTTGGTAGGCCAAACGCAGTGACCTGTCTGGGTAACCCCATTCCCGAAATTTTCTTCTCAATTTGTCTGCCTGGCGTTTAAACTCCCCTTGCTCAGAGCAATTGCTTCTAACTCTCAGATATTGTCCTTTGGGTATACCCCGCTTCAGTGGAAAAGGGTGACAACTGTTCCACATGAGCAGGGAGTTAGTTGCTGTTGGTTTACGGTAGACGGAGGTCTGTAGACCACCGTCCCTGGAGATGGAGATATCTAGGAAGGGAAGATGATCCCTAACAATAGTAGAGGTGAATCTGAGATTGAGGGAATTGTGATTAACTTCATGGACCAGCCTGTTAAAGTCTCCCTCGGACCGGCTCCAGATGATAAACACATCATAGATGTAGCGAGACCAAAGGGTGATGTATTCGGAGTACCACAGTGATATGTCACTGAAGACGCATGTCTCCTCCCACCAGCCCAGGAGCAAATTCGCATAGGACAGCGCACAGGAGCTGCCCATAGTGGTACCCCTGAGCTGGTGGTATATCCGGCCATCAAATAGAAAGAAATTGCTAGACAGAACAAAGTCAAGCAACTTTAAGACCAGTTTATTATGTGCAGAGTACTGTTAGCTAGTGTTGAGCGAACTGCTGTTTTAAGTTCTGCGTCTAAAGTTCGACTTCCGTTTAGCGGAGAATCCCGATATGGATTCCGAATTCCGTTGTGGTATGTGGTAGCGGTATCTATAATCGGCCATTATTGATTCCGCTACCACGGACCACAACGGAATTCGGAATCCATATCGGGATTCTCCGCTAACCGGAAGCCGAACTTTAGACGCCGAACTTAAAACAGAAGTTCGCTCAACACTACTGTTAGCCCCTAGCCTTCAGAAATATGCAATGGCCTCTAGGCCCTTCTTATGAGTGATGGACGAGTAGAGGGCCTCGAAGTCTATTTAAGCCAGGAACCTATCTGGTTCAATGTCCAACTTGGTCAGTAGATCCCCAGAGTCCCTAACATAGGAGGGCAGGGACTGTACAAACAGTCGGAGTATATGGTCTATGTAGATCCCAGTGTTTTGTGAAAGGCTGCCCACCCCCGAGACGATCGGACGTCCCTTAATTGGTGAAGTGACCTTATGAACCTTCGTTAGGCAGTAGAAGGTTGCGGTCACTGGATGGGAAGGATACAGGAAATCAAACTCATCACTGTTAATTAATTGGTCCGATTTTGCTTCAGTGAGAATTTGTCGTAGGTCCTTTTGGAGGTTAAAGGTAGGGTCACTAGATAGAACCTCATAGCTCTGTTTATCATTAAGAATAGCCAGACACATTTCTCTGTATATCAGGGTATCTAGGACAACGACATTACCCCCTTTGTCAGATGGTTTGATCGTCACATTCCTGTCCTTCTCTAATACCCTAATCGCCTCCCTTTCTTCTCTACTACAGTTAAACCTAGTGGAAATAGGGTTAAGCTTGGAGAGTTCTGTAATAGTGTGTTTTAGGAAGACGTCAACACATGACACGTCCCCGGGTGGGGGCATCCTGGTGCTCTTACTCTTAAGGTCTGTGAAGGGGCCCTTACCTTCAGGGTTGGTCGGTAAATGGTCTAAGCTATAGAGGAGATGGACGTCACCTAACATCTCTGAGCTTGAAGTGCTTATGCCACCTCAGCTTGCAGGCAAACAGGTGAAGATCCCTGGTCCAGTGGAATAAGTCGAACCTCATTGTAGGGACAAAGGAGACGCCTCGCCTAAGTACCTTGATTTCAGTTTGGGTTAGGGGACGAGACGACAAATTGATGACTAATTTATCGTCGGCTATTTCTGTTGTGCTGTCGAGGGCTGGGTGTTTCGACTGCGCAGTGGGTAATGTGTCCCCTGATCCAAAAAAGTGGATGGGGCAGGAGCAGATGATACAGATTGTGGTTGGTAAGTGGAGTGATTTCTATAAAATCGACCTCAGTCTCCTAGAACGAAAACTACCTCGTCCCCGTCCTCTGGTTTTGGGGTACATGTCTCTTTCGTTATCCGAAGCCTCGGTCTCAGTGGAGGAGAGGTCAGTTTTATGCCCAGTGTCGGGATTAGTTAGAAATAAGTATGCCTTTTTATCTTTAAAGTCCTGATAGTCTCTATTAAACTGTTTATGCTTGCGTTCTTTCAAATGGTATTGGTAGCGCTCAATTGTGTTCTGAAAATGGTTTTCTTTATTGCTGAACTCAGGATCCTGATAGAATTTCTTTGCTATCTCCTTCTGTTCCACTAGGTTCTTATCAGCCCGCTCAAAAGTGGCCCTCTCTTCCTCCATTAAGAGTTGCATAAAATCTTAATGAACTATTAGTGGCTTCTTTTTCCCATCTTTTTAAAAGGTCGGGATTTCTAATGCGATTCGCTGGAGTCAAGGAGATGCGAAGACCCCTAGGTACAATGCCTTGTTTAATATAGTGTTCTAGTCCCTGAACTTCCCACCACGAGCTAATATGTTCTTTATAGACTCGGGTCAGTTCTGAGAAGGCCCCATTGAAAGTGGGAGTATACTTTTTCTGAATAAATGTTTGCTCAGAGAACACTGTGTTGGCCTCAGTAAGCCAAATATCCCTATCCAGGCCTGTAGTTAGAAAACCTGCCATGTCCCTAAGGCCTCAATGAAGAGAGAACAGGAGTAGTCTAAACTGGGAGAAAGTCGTGGGTCCGCACTTCTCCCTGAATACTGCTCAAAATCTAGTAACTAATGATCAGTGGAGGGGCAGTAACGTATTTAAAACTTAGCTTTAAATACTACTGGATAAAAGATCCAAAAGTCGGAGAACATGCCCCTACCGAAAAAAGTACACAAACACAAAACGTGTGGGGGGGGGGGGGGGGGGGAGACACAACTCACAGGACCCCAAACTATACACAACAAATTTGTCCTGCAAATAAACTTATACAGGGAGGTATTTTTATAATGGAGTCAGTGGGTAACATATAGAGCTGTAATTCTTATAGTTGCACATTTTGGAGCATTACAGTTGAAGATTTCTCCTGTGTAGCTGTCAAACACATAAGGTGAGCAGAATTTGCGGTGACAACTGGAGCCGATTAACAAAGATGGCGTAGTCAGTCAACATACAACATATGGAGAAGCACTAGTCACAGTATAAATTGTCATAAAAGCAGATCACTGGCATGCTTTAGTAAAATAAAACTATAAAATGCAAGGTAATAACGAGATTGGTTCAGAATCATGTGCTTCCTATTTTGTGTCCTACATATTTATTAGGATGTTACTGGGAGACTACCATAAAATGTGGCAATATCCTTTAATGTTCCGTTCTAAGAGTCAGACATGAAATTGGGTTGCAGAACAGAGAAAAGTATTAACAGCTGGTTGGACCCAGTGGTGTAGACTTACTAATTCAAATGTACTGTATTTGTTCTACTCCGAAGACTGGAAATGTTCTTTATTGTGAGGCAACAGCAGTAATAACTTTACAAGCATAGATCTTCACATTATTAATGAATCCTCTACATTCATAGCCTGCAAATAATCTAATATATAAAGCAGAGTGTATGTGTATATCCGCTAAAGGAATCTGCACCGTCAATTTACAATCACAAAATTTGGCACACAGGTAGATCAGGTGTCCGGGAAGGTTTTAAAGCAGGTCTCAGCTCTCTAGGACGGTACCGTTCCTGAGATATTCCCAAAAAATGCATTAGCCAATATAAGCTTGGTCACATGAGCCTTATTAGCCAATAGAAGCTCACAGGTCCTCCAGCCTCCACATACACAGTTTTACTCGAGGTTTCCATAACAACCCAGCCATTTTTCTTCACTGTTGTAGGAGAGCTTTAAAAGAAATCTGTCATAAGGATAATTGCTATTGAAGTAAAGCCATGGCCTAATAGCACTTAGTACCTTATTTCCAGATGTGCCTTTGTTCCAGCGATAGATGTTTTTATTCTCTGAAAATCCAGTTTATTTGGTATGCAAATGAGCCAGTAAGGTGCCCAGAGGGGCGTCACTCTTCCAGGAAGGAGCTCAGACACACGCCCCCTGCCACAATGTGTCCACCCTCAAAAGACTTGAAACCCTGCCCCCAGGTCACCCTAAGCCACGCCCTTATCTGGTTAGGTCACGCCTCCTCCCACTTCTGAGCCGACGAGGATTGAAAAAATTAAGGTAAAAATCAGTCAGCTGCAGAGGTGGGAGGGAGGGTGATTTTCACACTCAGACAGTACAGTGCTACTGTCTTTAGAGTGAGCTGTTCAAAAGAACACGCCCCCAATGCAGTAATGGCCACTGTTAAGGGGGCGGGCCCCTGTGGTGGTCACTGTTAAGGGGGTGGTATGCTGTGAAGTGACTGTTAAAGGGGAAGGCTGCTATAAAGGTCAAAGTTAAGGGGGTACGCTGCTGTGGAGGTCCAATTTTAAGGGACGGGGCACTGTGGGGGGGTCAGTGTTAAGGGGTGGGGGCTGTGGAGGTCACTGTTTTGGGGCGGGGTGCTGTAGATGTCACTGTTATAGTGGATAGTGTTGATATCTTTTAACGACACACACAAACAGCTAGTGTTATATACAGTGCATTCAGAAAGTGCTCAGAACCTTTCAGTTTTCATTATGCACTCAATCCCTCTTAATGAGAAAGTGAAAACAGAATTTTAGAAATGTTTGCAAATTTATTATAAAGGAAAAATATAAATTTCATATGAACATAAGTATTCATAACTTTTGCTATGACTCTTGAAATTTAGATCTGGGGGCCTCCCATTTCTACTGATCATGTTTGAGATGTTTCTATACCTTGATTGGAGTCCACCTATGGTACTGTAATTTAATTTATTGGACATCATTTGGAAAGAGACACCCCTGTCTGAGATCTGAGTAAAAACTAAGCCATGAGGAGGAAAGAACTGCCCGTAGATCCCAGAGAGATGATTTTGTGAGGGCACAGATCTGGAGAAGAGTGCAAAACAAATTCTGCTTCACTGAAAGTTCCCAAGAGTACAATGGCCTACATAATTCTTAAATGGAAGACATTTGTATCAACCAAGACTCCTAGAGCTGGCTGCCCCCCCAAAGAAAATAATCTGGCGGGGGTTAAGGGCCTTGATAAGAGAGGTGACCAAGAACCCAATGGTCACTCTGGCTGCAGATATTCTGTGTGCAGATGAGAGAATCTTCCAGAAGGTCAACCATCACTACCTCACACTGTGAGAAACACAGTAAGACATGTCTGAGTTGAGAGAAAGTGTAAAATAGAAAAAGTACAGAGATAGTGTTAATGTAAACCTGACCTCAGATTGGGCTGAAGGTTTTCCTTCCAACAAGACAATGTCCTTGAGCACAAAGTCATGATGGGGGGAGGGTACATGGGTCTTTAAATTTCTTAAACCCACAGACCACATTGTTATGACTAAGGAGAGATTCTCCGAAACGCGTAAACAGTTACTTGTTTATGAACTTGTCCGCATTTTTGATACTGTTACAAAATAAAGAGGAAGATTTTATTGAGAAGAAATTGTAGTGCCGGAACCATTTTTCTTCATTTTATTTCATTGATCGATCCAGGAAATGGCTGGTTGGACTCCTTACACACGGGATAATATATACCGAACAGGTGAGCTGGACAAACTAACTATCACACATGGCTTAGGGACAACTCTGGGAATGTCCTTGAGTCGCCCAGTAAGAGCCCTGACTTGAACCCAATCGAACATCTCAGGAGAGACTTGAAAATGGCAATCTACCAGTGGTCCCCATCCAACCTGATAGAGCTTGAGAGGATCTACAGAGAAGAATGGCAGAAAATCCCCAAATCCAGGTGTGAAAACCTTGTGGCTTCATACCCAAGAAGACTGGAGGCTTTAATGGCTGCTAAAAGTGCTTCAACTAAGTACTGAGTAAATGGTCTGAATACTTATGTTAATGCAAGATATTAGTGTTTTTCTTTTTAATGAATTAGCAAAGATTTTGAACATTCTGTTTTCACTTTCTCGTTATGAGGTATTGAGTGAATGATGGGAACAAATTTGAACTTTTTTTTTATTGTAGCAAAAGGCCGCAACATAAAATGTGAAAAAAGTTAAAGGATCTAAGTACTTTTTGAATGCACTGTACAATGTGTTTCCTGCTGTTATTGGAAGTTTCCACATTTTTCAAGCAGGCAGTATTAGAATCCATATTCAAAGAAATGAGTTGTACTGTGCACAAAATAGAAAACATGGTTTAAAGGGGTTGTCTCATCATACACTGCTCAAAAAAATAAAGGGAACACTTAAACAACACAATGTAACTCCAAGTCAATCACACTTCTGTGAAATAAAACTGTCCACTTAGGAAGCAACACTGAGTGACAATCAATTTCACATGCTGTTGTGCAAATGGGATAGACAACAGGTGGAAATTATAGGCAATTAGCAAGACACCCCCAATAAAGGAGTGGTTCTGCAGATGGTGACCTGACCACTTCTCAGTTCCTATGCTTCCTGGCTGATGTTTTGGTCACTTTTGAATGCTGCCGGTGCTTTCACTCTAGTGGTAGCATGAGAAGGAGTCTACAACCCACACAAGTGGCTCAGGTAGTGCAGCTTATCCAGGATGGCACATCAATGCGAGCTGTGGCAAGAAGGTTTGCTGTGTCTGTCAGCGTAGTGTCCAGAGCATGGAGGCGCTACCAGGAGACAGGCCAGTACATCAGGAGACGTGGAGGAGGCCGTAGGAGGGCAACAACCCAGCAGCAGGACCGCTACCTCCGCCTTTGTGCAAGGAGGAACATGATGAGCACTGCCAGAGCCCTGCAAAATGACCTCCAGCAGGCCACAAATGTGCATGTGTCTGCTCAAACGGTCAGAAACAGACTCCATGAGGGTGATATGAGGGCCCGACGTCCACAGGTGGGGGTTGTGCTTACAGCCCAACACCGTGCAGGACGTTTTGCATTTGCCAGAAAACACCAAGATTGGCAAATTCGCCACTGGCGCCCTGTGCTCTTCACAGATGAAAGCAGGTTCACACTGAGCACATGTGACAGACGTGACAGAGTCTGGAGACGCCGTGGAGAACGTTCTGCTGCCTGCAACATCCTCCAGCATGACTGGTTTGGCTTTAGGTCAGTAATGGTGTGGGGTGGCATTTCTTTGGAGGGCCGCACAGCCCTCCATAGGCTCGCCAGAGGTAGCCTGACTGCCATTAGGTACCGAGATGAGATCCTCAGACCCCTTGTGAGACCATATGCTGGTACGGTTGGCCCTGGGTTCCTCCTAATGCAAGACAATGCTAGACCTCATGTGGCTGGAGTGTGTCAGCAGTTCCTGCAAGACGAAGGCATTGAAGCTATGGACTGGCCCGCCCGTTCCCCAGACCTGAATCCAATTGAGCACATCTGGGACATCATGTCTCGCTCTATCCACCAACTTCACGTTGCACCACAGACTGTCCAGGAGTTGGCAGATGCTTTACTCCAGGTCTGGGAGGAGATCCCTCAGGATACCGTCCGCCACCTCATCAGGAGCATGCACAGGCATTGTAGGGAGGTCATACAGGCACGTGGAGGCCACACACACTACTGAGCCTCATTTTGACTTGTTTTAAGGACATTACATCAAAGTTGGATCAGCCTGTAGTGTGTTTTTCCACTTTAATTTTGAGGGTGACTCCAAATCCAGACCTCCATGGGTTAAAAAATTTGATTTCCATTTATTTTTTTTGTGTGATTTTGTTGTCAGCACATTCAACTATGTAAAGAACAAAGTATTTCAGAACAATATTTAATTAATTCAGATCTAGGATGTGTTATTTTTGTGTTCCCTTTATTTTTTTGAGCAGTGTAGATAACTCCTTTCAGAATGTGGTCCTTTGTGAGAGTTCAGCAAATTCCTGATAATGCCAGGGAAAGGTGTTGCCAGCTAACCTGCTTCAGGAGAAATATATTAGTTTATACATGGGACATATTTGTGTCTTTGGACAATACAATGAGGATATGTGCTTAAAAAATGTCAACATGAAAACAGGTTCAGCTGTATACCAATACACTTTCTTATGTCTACTTCTTTGTGTATTTTATGTACTTCTCTACAAACTGCAGTAGCTTTTGTTTGACAATGATTTTATTAAAGAAGGGTCTGTGGAATAGCATTCTTTGGGTGTATGGCATACACTAGTACAGTCTGTTCATAAAGGTGCAAGGGGAAACATTTCTTTCTAAAAGACGCATCGAGCTGCTGAAATATTTTAGGTAGATTTTGAAACTAACTAAAAGTTTTTAAAAAATAGGCAATACATCTGCTGGCATACTCTTTTTCGGAAAGGTTTACATATCTCATTTTTTACATGGGATTCAATTGCACTTTACCAAGCTTTAGGGTAAGGCCACATTTTTAGGTTTGTTGATGATATGACTTCTCTTTTCTGAACTAACTCTTGGTTTTGGCTTCTAAAACAAGAAACCTGAACGTATAGCCGTATCCTTACATTGGGGCAGCAAAGGTGTTGTGTGATCAAAGATCGCTGTATAGCAGTACAGCCTCACCACATAGTGGAAAAATCTAATTAGACCAGCACCTCCAAATAATATGAAATAAAGTACCAGTGCATGCCACCAAAGCTGACATGCAAGAGCAAACAAACATCACATGCAACAGCACATTCTACATGCGTAAAGACATATGCAGATATTGGAAACATGGATTATAATGAATTATATTACTGCTATACTTACTGTACATAAAACTGAAGCAGCGCAGCGCCAGCTCTATCTGCTGATTCCCAGCAACTGGTGTTTGGGGCTTAGTAATTATGTCCACTCTTGAGAAACTGCATTATTAGCAAGCAAAGGGGTCATGTAAAAGGGGTGGAGGGGTATACAATCACCAGGCCATTTCTTCTGGATGGCAAAACCCAGCACTGTAAATGGGACCTGTTGGATCTTTGATAAGGAGGCCCATGGCATCTGTGTACACAACTGCCATAGTAGGATTCCTGGTGGTTATGATGGGGACTAGCAGGTGAGGGCAACTGATTCTTCTTGTAAATGAGCTTAAAGGGGGTTGTCCCATGAAAAGTATTCTACATGTTTCAAACCAGCACCTGGATTTGAATTCTTTAGCACTTGCATGTAATTTAAAATTTAGTATAGCTACTAAATTATTTTCTGATTTCTCTATCCTGCTCACAGAAATGGCCGCACATGCTCAGTTCCATCCTTCATCTGCCACCAGCTGCAATAAAAAAGACACGTCCCCGTCCCCTCGATTAAGAACCCCCCCCCCCCCTTTCCCAAACTGACAGCTTGAAATAAATCTAGTAGAGCAATGAATGAGGAGATCTCTGAGTCCATGTGAGGTACATGGCTGGTCCTAAGTTTGTTAGAAAGAGATTTTCATATATTATATTACATCGTTTTTTTCACTTTTTACATTAATCATAGGATAACCGCTTAAGTAATGATGGCAGGTCGTCCATGTACATGAGAAGGTCCATGAAGTAAAGACATAAGGGCAATCCATTTCCTAAACTTGCAGATGATGGTCATAGTGGAGTGAAGCCCTATTCTATGTTTCTTTATGGGGCTCTTTGGTTACTTTTAACCAATTTGAATGTAGATGATTTTTGTGTTGGTTTTTTGGATCACAATGTCCAAGTCAAATGGAATGGATTATAAATATTTGTATCCATGTGCTCATCGATTTGGATAGTAGACAAATAAAAAGTGACTTCCAATAGATAGATAGTAGACAAACAGACATAAACTGTGTGTGTTTTGACGGCATGAAGTTTGTACCTTCAAAAAAATGTACTTATTGTGAAAATATGCATTTGTATGAAAATAGTTCACATGCATTTTATAGAAACATATGGGCTACAAGCTTATTTTTCCTTCCAATATAAAAATGTGAGCTATGAACAAAGCCTTGGATTCTGCTAAATATTACACAATCCGCAATATGTTAAATGTGCACAAGAGAAGTTTACTGCCTGCCTGTGTCTTTGAATCTCATGAGTGAATTTTATCTTGTTAAATTTCCCATACAGGAAAAGTACATGTGATCTGATTGTATTAAGGACGCTTTTATTCAGGCTCACAGAGCGTACTCTGCATGTTAACGAATCAATTACAAAATCAATTGTGGTCGCATTTTCCCGGCTTAGAGACAAAACAGAACACTTCATTGCTCAAGTGATGTCAGAATATATTTAGGTTAGCCAAGGAAGAGGCATGATCAAGGAAAACCCAGATGAAGAAAAACGTGTACTCGACCTGAACATTTAAATCCCTTTTAATTATTTGGCTTTGGTGAGCTTTTACATTAACACAGATGTTCATAGATACGTAGTGTTTGCTTAACTACCGGGCAGTTGTCAGGAAGATGCTATGCTACGTTCCACCAGATTGTGCTTTAAAGGGTTTTTCCAGAGGATAGGTCATCAATATCTGATCAGTGGGGGTCCGACACCTGGGACCCCCGCGATCAGCTGTTCGAGAAGGCAGCGGCACTCGCGACGCAGCCCTCTATTGACTTTCCCTAGGACAACACATTCATCACGTGGTCTAGATGCAGTTCAGCCCCATTGAAGTGAACGGCTGCTTTACAATGTACGGCACTGTGCTTGGTAAGCTGTGAGAAGGCTGCAGCGCTCACAGGAGCCCTAGTACCTTCTCAAACAGCTGATCTGCAGGGGTCCTGGGTGTTGGACCCCCACCAATCAGATACTGATGACCTATGCAGTTTTTATATATAGAGCCACATCTGTAATATGATTTGTGTTGACATTTTGTCCCAAGGGGGCTAGAATTGCAGGGGAGAATGTAGCCCTTATTTCTGTGCTGATCATCCATATATACAGCTCAGTGGCTTGGATATAACCAAAGCTCTACACTGCCCTGTAGACTAGTGTTTCTCAGCTCTAATGCAAAGGTTCCCCCATGTGATGCTTTGAGGATTCCTTTTCTCTGAGTTAACATTATTGAATCACTAATTACCACAAGGATTTATTGTATGGGAGAACCTCAAACCATCATCTGTTGTATTTCAGGGAAAGAGATAAGAAACTCCACTGTATGCCACCTATATATACAAGTAATTTGTAGTCTTAGAGATCAACACTAGGGGACCTAATTGGAACACAGTTCAACCGAACGTACAGAACTATAAAAACCCTGCTACAAATTGTATCTTTGCTGTCTGCAGTGCAGATTGAACTTTCTTATCTACCCCCCATAAGAACTAAGCAAAAATGTTTTTGTCTTTCCCTTCCCACCTTCAGAGAGCCATAAGTCTTTTATTTTTCCTCAACATGGTCATGCCCAGATAACCGCTGCCCTTGAAGTCCTCTGACTTGCCCTCAGTGCCTCTGCCCTCTTCCTCTGGCTTAAAGGTCTCGCGTGAGTGCCATTTTTACCGCCGGGCCCGTACATGCGCACTGCTCTGCCCACTATGGGCAGAGGCACTGATCTTAACAGTGCACACGTGCAGGCCCGGTGGTCACCGGCGCTCATGCAAGATCTCCAAGCCAGAGGAGGACGATGAAGTAGGAGAGGAAGGAGAGCCAGACGACTTCAAGGGGAGCGGTTATCTGGGCACATAGCTGAGGGACCTGGACATTTGTGGCCGTAACTCCGGCCCTGTGCACTTGGGGCAGCTAATTTGCATAACTTGCTTTTTCTATGTTGGACACACACAAGAGAGCTACTATTTTAATTAGGGCAAAGATTCTATAACGCGATCTGAGCAGTCTAAAACACTCAGACTATGTGACAAACTCCCTTTAAACAGTCTTCCTCATCATGCTGTTCACATTTTGACATCATGAGACAAAGGCGACACCTAACAATTGATCAACAGTACCTTGCCATTGCGAGGCTTCAAGAAGGATATTCTCAGACGGAAGTGGACACTGAGCTTAGAGTGTCGCAGAGTGTCATCAGCAGGTTGCAACAGAAATACAGAGAGAATGGAAAAGTCACAGAAAGGCATAAAAGTGAACGTCCTTTGGACACATCCCACACTGATGACCGCTTCTTTGTGAACAATGCCCTGGATGATGGGTGCCTCTCACCTCCCTTAAATGTGTCTGGAGTTGTGTGGCATTCAAGTGTCATGTCAGACCATTTGAAACCGTTTATATTAGCGTGGTGTACTTGCTAGACGACCTGCAAGGGTACCTGACCACAGGTGTAATTGTCTTGCATGGGCCAGGGAGCATCTACGCTGGACAAGGGACCAGTGGACCTCAATGCTGTTCACTGATGAAAGTCAATTCACACTGAGCAGAAATGTTGTCCGCAAACAGTGTTGGAGACGTCAAGGACAGGGCTAACTGTTGTCACCAGACGAGCCTGTGGTGGTCGGGATGTTACAGTGTGGGCAGGTGTGTCTAGTCAATACAGAACTGCCCTACACTTTGTGAATGGTCCAGTGGCAAGCCCATACTACTTGAATAACATCATTAATCCAGTCGATGTGCCTTTGCATGAACAACACAGGCCTAATTTTATCTTCATTGAGGTCGCATCATTAAGAAACAGCTGCTGTGCAGATGCTCGTAACTCTGTACCCCAAAACCTCAATGACCTGAGGGACACACTTCAAGAAGAGTGGGATGCCATGCCTCAGCAGACAATGTCATCTTCATTGTCAAGCTGTAATTGAGGCCACATGACAAGTTTTTGAGACATTGACATTTTTGTGGGGTATACCCACCACTGTTGTTGGCTTTTCTTTTAAAAAATTGTTTGAGATGAGGAAATCACCGTTGCATGCTTCTACTTAAATGCCCTGCTTTCATGATATAATATCACTGTAGACTGAACTTTTTACGTTTTCCATAAATTTCTCCCGAAAGCCAAATATCCCTAACTTTTTGTGAGTAGTGTATGTTGTGTGCATTCCCAGTGAATAAGCAGAATGTAGTCCCAAAACTAGATGTGAACAGGTCAAATGCTATAAGGTTAATATTCCGCAGGTGAAGAAAACAGAAGCAGATGGGTATTAGACGAGTAGTCCTGTTTTTCAGTCTGCTGTCCTGTTTTCTAATAGCAGAGTCTGATGTGTAATTAAGTTTCAGTTGATTCATCTGGATACCACCCTAGCTTATGTTACATTAGCAGCATCTGGTTTCAGCATGTACAGAGGTTACCAGAGTGTGATTGACAGCTGCACTCACCTAATAAAGCTTCTAGTACAGATGTAGCACCAGGTCCTGAACAGACATATGCTTCCTTTGAATCCTATGTCAGAGCGAGCCTCGGGAGACAACCTATACTTCATACTGAGCAAATATATTGACACCTACAAATAATTTACCTGCACAGGCTTTTCCTTCTCCTGCCCATTCACCTCTACTACTGTAGACTAGTATCGCATAAGAATGCTTGCCATGCTTCACATACATCACCTCCTTGTGGCCCTGAAACCAGGTGGTGCAGCCACTAAGTGCCATGTATGCTGTTCTTGAAAGTAAGTTTAAGGAGAAAATGAAGTCACTCACTCTTGCATGACTTTGGCAGATTTCCATTAAGTTCTACGATTTTTCCTCTTTATTCCTTTTTTTAACTTGAAAATGTCTCTGAGACTAAACATTTAAATTTTTCTGCCTCATTTGTCAAATTCACATATGCTATTTAGGCCTCTGATATATATCCATGATCACATACCTTTTCAATTCACTGGACTTATTTTTACTTCACTTCTCAGAAACTGGACAATAGTTGTATTTAGGGCCATGAAGTGTCTGCACAGTGGTTTATTTTTTTGCTTTAATGATATACATATTTCTGATTGCGTATATGTGACATGTAATTCATAGCATGCATGCCTTGACGCTAAAGAGACTGGGAGTTCTTTTTTTCTTTATGTCATCTGGCTTGGCATTGAATAGTTGTGATTTAAGTGTATGACTGTGCTTGTTTAAAGGACTTCTTTCTAATGTCATGTATTGCATACCTTACAACGGTTACAGATGTATCACTCTTGGTTATATGGTTATAGGAATCTTGGTGTGAATTGTGCGCCCCCCAAGGAAATCCAGTCCTGTCTATATTCTTATATCTGAAAACTACTTTCATGTGAGGTGGTCTCATATGGACAACCTCTTGCAGAATCAAAGCTGTCTCAAAGATTAGTTTCTTGCCATGGGTTTGGCTGCAGAAACCCTTGTTGATCAGCCATTTCCAGCCACATTTCCTGTGCAGTGGGCATCCACGTAAACATGGTCTCAGTAAGTCCACCAGAACAAGAGCCTCATTATCCAGATAATCTCTTCTGTGACATCTATACTTTCCTCTATGACATCTATGTGTCCTAATAGGGAGTATGGAAATGGTTGCCTTGTTGGAACAGCCCCTTTAAATAGGTTATACACATTTGTGTACTTGAAACTCCACACCCACAGCCAAAGTAATCATTTCTGTGTCTCTTAAAGGACTTGTCTGACTATCTACCCAAAGCCTCCAAATGTGATAATAAAAAAAAAAAGATTCCCCCATGGTTTCCAGCAATGCTGCCCCAGTCCTCAGTTCCGGTTTGTGTTTACATGGTTGGACGGTGACATAGCTATATACCCCATGTGAGTGCTGCAGCCAATTTCTGGCCTTAGTGGTCTCATGCTGTATACCTATGAGGCCTATGGCTGCATCAGTGATGTGGGGTATACGGCACATCATCACTTTGGTCATCCTGGCATGGAGAACCAGAGCACTCTGGGAACTGAGGGGGATAAACTGGGGAATAAGCATCTTTTTAGCACATTTGAGAGCTTCAGGGAGATTTTTAACTAAGGCTACTTTCACACTAGCGTTCGGGTGTCCGCTCGTGCGCACCGTTTGAAGGGGCTCACGAGCGGCCCCGAACGCATCCGTCTGGCCCCAATGCATTCTCAGTGGAGGCGGATCCACTGAGAATGCATCCGCCTGCCAGCGCTCAGCCTCCGCTCCGCTCAGTGAGCGGACACCTGAACGCTGCTTGCAGCGTTCGGGTGTCCGCCTGGCCGTGCGGAGGCGAGCGGATCCGTCCACACTTACAATGTAAGTCAATGGGGACGGATCCGCTTGAAGATGACACAATATGGCTCAATCTTCAAGCGGATCCGTTCCCCATTGACTTTCAATGTAAAGTCTGAACGGATCCGCTCAGACAACTTTCACACTTAGAAAATTTTCTAAGTTTTAATGCAGACGCATCCGTTCTGAACGGATGCGAACGCCTGCATTATCGGAGCGGATCCGTCTGATGAAACATCAGACGGATCCGCTCCGAACGCTAGTGTGAAAGTAGCCTAAGAAGGACAACCCCTTTAAATTCAGTGTCTCCACAAGTATATTCATACTTTTAAAGTGACTATTTTATGGATATATTTTGCAGGTTGTATAAAGGTAAGATGCAATTGTCAGGGTAGAAGGAAGAAAACATAGTTCCCATAGTTCCGTTTAGTTATATAAGTGTTCCATGTTCTTCTCCAGCACCTCGCTGTACCCTCTCTGTAGCCTCTTGTCTTATTTACCAGTATTTTCCTGTTTTTTAGTTCACCAATCAAGGTTTCCATCAACAGGAGTGATCACGGCTTCTCGGTACATAACCCAGAGTACATGTACTTTGGCAGGCTTGTTCAACACATGTTGAACGTAATAATGTTTGCAGGGGAGCTGCTTGGGTGTGATGATGATTGCCAAAGCAGCCTCACTAGGAGCTATAACTAGATACGTGGCTGCGTTCACAATATGAGTGTGTGTGTGTGTGTGTGTGTGTGTATATACTGTATATATTGTAAGACAGTGACAGGTCTCACACAGGGTAGAGGCAAGGAAGGGGTGGATAGTGCGGTCCACACCCCTATTCCACCACAGGTGAGACCAGCTGGAAGTAATCAGGCTGGCATAAAGCACCTCCCAGGGTGTCAGCAAGGGGGCAGTGTGTTGCCTGTGGACAGAGGCCTGGAGGCTCTGGGTGGTCCAAGCCAGGAGGGCTGAGAGACCACTATTCCCCAAGAGACACTGAACTGGAGACAGTGGGCGTACTGTGCACTGTACAGCCAGGAGGCTGTGGGACATTGGCTGAGAAAGCCGCATGTGTTCACAGGGTGTGAACAGGGACTTAGGTGAGTCAGGAATATTATGTTTAGTTAGAGCCTGGACGGGCGAGTGTTTATTATTTTTGTAATTTTGCTTGTGCTGGTGTATCACAATAAATGAACTGTTTGGACCTGAAACCTGGTGTCCTGAAGCCGTACCTGTGAGGATGATCCCCTGAAAGAAAGCTACCCCTCACATGGGTCAATAAACCACAATTTCCTACTGGATGTGCTGTACGTTTTCTACTATTATTTTGGGGTAAGGAGTCACACCCTTGGACATAGCACCCGCTGTATATTTTTGTGAATTGGTGCTGCCATTTTTTCATTTTGTGTGTATATATATATATATATATATATATATATATATATTATATAAAGCTGAGTGTGTGTATGTCCACTAAAGCAATCCACACCGTCGCATTTACAATCACGAAATTTGGCACACAGGTACATCAGGTGTCCGGGAAGGTTTTAGACCGGGTTTCAGCCCTCTAGGACGTTCCGTTCCTGAGATGTTCCCAAAAAAATGCAAATATGTCACTTCAAATCCCAACTGCCATACATCATCAGCCAATAGACGCTCACAGGTCCTTAGTCTCCACATACACACAGTTTTACACCAGGTTTCCATAACAACCCAGCCATTTTTCTTCACTGCTGTAGGTCAGCTTTAAAGGGGAAGGGCTCTGTGGATGACACTGTTAAGGGAGCAGAGTGCTGTGGAGGTCACAGTTAAAAGGGCAGGTAGGGTGGCCATTCAGGCTACCCTCAAAAGAGGGACTTAAAAACCCCACCCCCAGGTCTCGCTAAGCCATGCCCCGACCTGGTTAGGCCACTCCCCTTCCCACTCCGCAGCCGACGGGTAAGGAATAAATGAAGCTCCAGGGGTGGGAGGGAGGGTGACTTTCAATAGCCCCATGGACTGATAATTGCCTTAGCTTGACATATGTCTATTTCACTAATAGTAAGACTTAACTTTTGATAATTATTATATAAAAAATGAATTGGCCAAATAAACTGAGTTAAAAATATCAGTTGTGTCGCTTCCTTTTGCTCTATTGTATTTACTATTAACTACTGATAGAAGTAACACCCCTGTTTTAAAAAACTCTCAAACACTGTTCCCCGACATGTTTCGCCAGCAACTCTGGCATCTTCAGGGGAATGGGCAGTGAGTCAATACAATAGAGCAGTTAGTGATAGATCTACAAGTGACAGGAGCTGGAGCCAGTGCACCAGTTCCCCCAAGTCCATAGCTACTACAATAGCACTGTGCTATTAACAGTGCTTATATATCCATTTAAAAAAAAAATTAAAGGAAGCTACACAACTGATATTTTTAACTCAGTTTATTTGGGCATTTTTTTTTTTTATATAATAATTATTAAAAGTTAAGTCTTACTATTAGACATAGACATATGTCAAGCTAAGGCAATTATCAGTCCATGGGACTATTTGTAAATATTTAATTAAGTGCCTTAGATATGTCTAGGGTCTATTGACTTATAGATAAACTTTCTCCCTGCAGCTCATCCTCAGACAGCACAGTGCTGCTGTCTGAGAGTGAGCTGTTAAAAAGGACATCCCTGTGTCCGCCCAGGCCCTGCGCTGGACGGAGGACAGGGAGTCTGAAAGCCGGACTGTCCTGCCGAAAACCGAACCTCTGGCCACCCCAGGGGCAGGCTGCTGTGGAGGTCACAGTTAAGGGGACGGTCCGCTATGGAGGTCAGTGTTAAGGGGCAGATTGCTGTAGAGGCCACTGTTAAGGGGGCGGGGTGTTGTGGAAATCACTTTTAAGGAGATGGGGTACTGTGGAGGTCACTAATTTTAAGGGAACGGAGGTCTGTGGAGGTCACTGTTAAAGGGGCGGGGTACAGTGGAGTTCACTGTTAAGGGAGCGGGGTACTGTGGCAGTCACTGTTAAAGGGGCAGTCACTGTGGAGGTCTCTTAAAAAGGCTGGGAATATTGGAGGTCAGTTAAGGGGACTGTAACCTATGGTCAGTGTTAAGGGGTGGGTTCTGTAGAGGTCACTGTTAAGGGGGCAGGCCCCTGTGGAGGTCACTGTCAAGGGGGTGGGGTGCTGTGGAATTCACTGTTAAAGGGGAAGGCTGCTGGAAATGTCAAAGTTAAGGGGGTAGGCTGCTGTGGAGGTCCCATTTTTAGGAGACGGTGCAGTGTTAAGGGGTGGGGGCAGTGTTAAAGGGTGGGGGGCTGTGGATGTCACTGTTATAGTGGATACTGTCGATATCTTTTAACGACACACACACAAACATTAAATGAAATAGATTAAATATACCCATGCTAAGTCAGCTCCATTAGCTAGTGTATATATATATATATATATATATATATATATACACTATCTGTGGGTATCCGGTTCCTGGCACCTACACCAGTCATCAGTATGAAGGGGCCACAACTCTTCCTCAGTCGATTAGTCATATGGCCTTTGTGCAACTCAGTTCCATTAGTGAATGGGACTGAGCTGCAATACCAAGTGCAGCTGCTATAGGTTATCAACATTGAATTCCTGGAGAACTCCTTTATTGTGCACTAGCCCTATTTCACCTTAAGGACTTGGCCATTTTTTTGCAAATCTGACCAGTGTCACTTTAAGTGCTGATAACTTTAAAACGCTTTGACTTATCCAGGCCATTCTGAGATTGTTTTTTCATCACATATTGTACTTCATGACACTGGTAAAATGAAGTAAAAAAAAAATCATTTTTATTTATAAAAAAAATACCAAATTTACCAATAATTTGTAAAAAATGGCAAATTTCCAAATTTCAATTTCTCTACTTCTATAATACATAGTAATACCTCCAAAAATAGTTATTACTTGACATTCCCCATATGTCTACTTCATGTTTGGATCATTTTGGGAATGATATTTTATTTTTTGGGGATGTTACAAGGCTTAGAAGTTTAGAAGCAAATCTTGAAATTTTTCAGAAATTTTCAAAAACCCAATTTTTAGGGACCAGTTCAGGTCTGAAGTCACTTTGCGAGGCTTACATAATAGAAACCACCCAAAAATGACCCCATTCTATAAACTACACTGTACGGGCACTGTACACATTCTATAAACTGCTGTACGGGCACACGGCAAGCCGCACAAGGAAAGGAATGTCATACGGTTTTTGGAGGGCAGGTTTTGCTGGACTGGTTTTTTTGACACCATGTCCCATTTGAAGCCCCCCTGATGCACCCCTAGAGTAGAAACTCCATAAAAGTGACCCCATCTAAGAAACTACACCCCTCAAGATATTCAAAACTGATTTTACAAACGTCGTTAACCCTTTAGGTGTTCCACAAGAATTAATTGAAAATAGAGATACAATTTCATAATTTAACTTTTTTGGCAGATTTTCCATTTTAAGAATTTTTTTCCAGTTACAAAGCAAGGGTTAACAGCCAAGCCAAACTCAATATTTATGGCCCTGATTCTGTAGTTTACAGAAACACCCTATATGTGGTCGTAAACTACTGTACGGGCACACAGCAGGGCGCAGAAGGAAAGGAATGCCATACGGTTTTTGGAAGGCAGATTTTGCTGGACAGTTTTTTTTGACAACATGTCCCATTTGAAGCCCCCCTGATGCAACCCTAGAGTAGAAACTCCATAAAAGTGACCCCATCTAAGAAACGACACCCCTCAAGGTATTCAAAACAGATTTTACAAACGTCATTAACACTTTAGGTGTTCCACAAGAGTTATTGGCAAATGGAGATGAAATTTGAGAATTTCAATTTTTTGGCAAATTTTCAATTTTAATCCATTTTTCCCAGTAACAAAGCAAGGGTTAACAGCCAAACAAAACGCAATTTTTATGGCCCTAATTCTGTAGTTTACAGAAACACCCCATATGTGGTTGTAAACTGCTGTACGGGCACACGGCAGGGCGCAGAAGGAAAGGAATGCCATATGGTTTTTGGAAGGCAGATTTTGCTGGACTGTTTTTTTTTTTTTATACCATGTCCCATTTGAAGCCCCCCTGATGCGCCCCTAGAGTAGAAACTCCAAAAAAGTGACCCCATTTTAGAAACTACGGGATAGGGTGGCAGTATTGTTGGTACTAGTTTAGGGTACATATGATTTTTGGTTGCTCTATATTACACTTTTTGTGAGGCAAGGTAACAAGAAATAGCTGTTTTGGCACCGTTTTTATTTTTTGTTATTTACAACATTCATCTGACAGGTTAGATTATGTGATTTATTTTTATTTTTTTACGGTATTCACCTGAGGGGTTAGGTCATGTTTTATTTTTATAGAGCAAGTTATTACGGACGCAGCAATACCTAATATGTATACTTTTTTTTATTTATGTAAGTTTTACACAATGATTTCATTTTTGAAACAAAAAAAAAAATCATGTTTTAGTGTCTCCATATTCTGAGAGCCATAGTTTTTTCAGTTTTTGGTCGATTATCTTAGGTAGGGTCTCATTTTTTGCAGGATGAGATGACGATTTGATTGGCATTATTTTGGGGTGCATATGACTTTTGATCGCTTGCTATTACACTTTTTGTAATGTAAGGTGACAAAAAATGGTTTATTTAGCACCGTTTTTATTTTCTATTTTTTGCGGTGTTCATCTGAGGGGTTAGGTCATGTGATATTTTTATAGAGCCGGTCGATACGGATGCGGCGATACCTAATATGTATACTTTTTTTTATTTATGTAAGTCTTACACAATAACAGCTTTTTTAAAACAAAATAAATTATGTTTTAGTGTCTCCATATTCTGATCCATAGTTTTTTTTATTTTTTGGGCGATTGTCTCAGGTAGGGGCTCATTCAGCTTCCAGCCTGTGAGATCCAGGAGGCTGGATCTTACAGGCTCGTCACCGGAAGGCAGCGCAGATGCCTAAGGAAGGCATCGCGCTGCCTTCCATGCCATCGGGTCCCCCCTACAGCCGCATGGGGACCTGATGGCACCGCCGGATAAGGTAAAACCACAAACCACAGGTCTGAATTGACCTGCGGTTTGCGGCGATCGCCGATGCGGGGGGGTCACATGACCCCCCCCCCCCGGCGTTGTGACAGGATGCTTGCTGAATGATTTCAGCGAACATCCTGTTCCGATTAACCCCCGCCGCGCCGCAGTGTAATTTTAAACTTAGGAAGTACCGGTACGCCCTGGGTCCTTAAGGACTCGGGAAACATGGCGTACCGGTACGTCCTAAGTCCTTAAGGGGTTAATTAAATGTTGAACACACAATCATCCAGTTTCATAGGACCACAGCTAAGATCAGTGGTCTGCTGTGATTTTGATGTGATCTGTTTTGCTAAACATTTTAGTTTACTTTCACACTCGCATTTTGGCTTTCCGTTTGTGAGATCCGTTCAGGGCTTTCACAAGCGGTCCAAAACGGATCAGTTTGCATTCTGAATGGAAAAGGATCCGCTCAGAATGCATCAGTTTGCATCAGTTCAGTCTCCATTCTGCTTTAGAGATGGACACCAAAATGCTGCTTGCAGCGTTTTGGTGTCTGTCTGATGAAACTGAGCCAAACGGATCCGTCCTGACACACAATGTAAGTCAACGGGGACTGACACAATCTGGCACAAAAGAAAACTGATCCGTCCTCCATTGACTTTCAGTGGTGTTCAAGACGGATCCGTCATGGCTATGTTACAGATAATACCAACGGATCCGTTATGAACGGATGCAGACGGTTGTATTATCTGAATGGATCCGTCCATGACGGATCCGCACAAAACGCGAGTGTGAAAGTAGCCTTAGTTGATTACATGCTCTTTTGACCTACAAAGTCCAGGTCTTCTGACTTTGGCACAACTACCAATTGTACATGGCTGATTGTCAAGTCACAAAATGAGTCATCCCCCATTGCAGATATTATGTTTCTTGTGAAACACTAGCGATATAAACTGATGAACAAATAAAAACAAAAACGTAAGAACAACAAGTACTCTCAATGCGTGTGCAGGTCATGCTTTGATTTCCCTGCAGTGTGCGGGGCTCCTAGCGCTAAGTCCCCTAGAAAATGTGAACTCCCATCATAGGCTATGTTTACAGATTGTGAAGTCAGTCTGGATTTATGCTCAGATTAAGAATAGGATTCATGCAGTTCAGCCAGCAAAACATATGAATGGATGTTCTTATTCTTAAAATAATTCTTTACTGTGGTGTGGATATTATAATGGAGCTTATAGGATTTAGCTACATGATCGTATTTTGTTTCCGTGTTCGTTCCGTTTTTTTGCGGATAGGCTGCGGACCCAGTCATTTCAATGGGTCCGCCAAAAATGTGGACAGCACACCGTGTGCTGTCCACATCAGTATTTCCGTTCTGTAGCCCCGCAACAAAAAAAATAGAACATGTCCTATTCTTGTCCATTTTGCGGACAAGGATAGGCATTGTTACAATGGATCCGCAATAAAAATGGATGGCATACGGGTGTCATCCTTCTTTTTTTTTTTTGTGCATCCGCAATTTGCAGACCGCAAAACACATTAAAGGGGTTTTCTGAGATTTTTTTTAACTGATGACCTATCTCCTAGATAGCACATCAGTATCTGATCGGTAAGGGTCCAACACCCAGGACCCCCGCCGACCATCTGTTTGAGAAGGCAGTAGCGCCGTGGCCTTCTCGCAGCTTTGCCAAGGCCATCAATTGAAGTGAATGGGGCTGAGCTCTTTGAGCTGAGAGAAGGCTGCTGCGCTCCTGCAAGCGCCTTTTCCCCTTTCAAACTGTCAGACAGATGATCGACAGGGATCCCGGGTGTTGGACACCCACTGATCAGATACTGATAAAATATCCAGAGGATTGGTCATCAGTTAAAATAAATCTTGGAAAACCCCTTTAATTGAGAGAATCAAATTCAAATCCGCAACAGAAGTGCAAAGATTGGCCTTAAAATCCATGGCACACTTGTTTCTGCAAAGCCCGGTCATGTGTACGGGGCCTTAGAGCAACATTAATGAATATATTAGGACATTTGCAGCAATTTAGATAGACAAGTGGCCAATTAGAAGAACAATCAATTCCTCTTCCTAGCTCGGAGGCGTGTCGTTCCTGGGTAGGTCGGCTCCTAATTCTTCACCCGTATTTAGTGTCTCCTTTCTTACATAGTAATTGTGACCGCTCATGTGTCTTTAGGTGAGGATCTGTAATTATAGATAACCCTGATTTCAGAGCTATTATTTACACTCCAGATTCAGCTTTGATGTGAACATATAGCAGAAAACTGTCAAACTCATTTCACTAGAATGACTCCTACATTTACTGTGGAAATCCATTCACTGTGAACCCAGCGTGTATCTGCTTACCTTTACAATATGCATGAGAATTCCCAGTTACTCTGCACACTACCTAGAAGACCAGCAAACAAGGCGTTATTGAGTGACATTCTGGACATACAGTACGTATGGTTACATGTTAGGCTACATTCACACCTGCGCTTTCTTTTTACGCTATTGAGATCCGCCATAGGATCTCAATAGTGGGGGAAAACTTTTCCGTTTTGTCCCCATTCATTGTCAATGGGGACAAAACTGATCTAAAGGGAACGGAGTGCTCCAGAATGCATTCCTTCCGTTTCATTGCGTTCCCATGATGCACACAAAAGCGCTGCAAGCAGCGTTTTTAAGTGCGTCCTGGGATACGGAGCAAGGACGCACTGAATTATGACTGAAGCGTTTTTGCTGATTCATGACGGAACCAGCAAAAACGCAGATGTGAAAGTAACCTAATACTTGGCTTCTTTCTTCCACATATAGCACTATATTTCTCCATGGGCTGAGTCTGATATTGCTGCTCAGTATTGTGATCGTGCATTTGGCTTCACTACAATACGAGACACAACCCATGGACGAGAGTGGTGCTATTTGTGTAGGAAAGCAGCCATGTTTTTCTAATCTCATACAACCGCTCTTTTAAGACCTGTATCAAGCATAGTCTGCTTACATTATACCTGGGTGCAAGGTCTTCAGGGGGTTGTGCAGACCATATATGTTGATGGCCTATCATCAGGATAGGTCATCAATATCTAATCAATTAGTCTAACTTCCGGCCCCTAGTCGATCAGCTGTCTGAAGAGGAGGCTACTTCCTCTTCATTACATTGCCCATCGTCTTAGTTTCGGCTACATTACATTACATTATCGGCGTTTCCTCTTAAAAACGGCTGATCGGCGGGGGTGCTAAGTGAGAGAGATATCTGTGAAAATGCAGATCATACATGGATGAGAAATATGGTTGTGTGCATGAGACCTATTGAATGAAGAATGTAGTATTCTGCACTCTTGGCATGTATTCCTCTCCTCTGTGGTCATATATGTTCTGGTAATAGGGCTCTAGTGGTTAAACACGTCAGGGGACAGTTATAGATAAAGGGAATGGGTTACCTTAGCTCCCGGCCCGGTTGTTGCCATCTTCCAGTCTTCCAGCAGTTGGCTTGCTGTGCACATTTCTTTAGTACTGTATGTTGGGACTGGCTCACAGAAATGCTGACCAATTTCATTTTGCGATTGTAAGTCCTTGATTTGTAAAATATGCTGATGACAGTGATGGCAGTAGATGGCCCCCGCCTGTCGACTTGATATTGAGGTATAGGTCGTCAATAGGTAAGTCCTGGAAAACAAAACATGGTGACAACCAAAACTGCCATTGTAGTTCACCCAGCTTTCTCAGATTCCTGAATGCCATGGCTGAGACATCATTCCTTTATGTATTTCCACTTAATTAAGCAGGGTCACCAATGAGTAAAGACTATCCAGAGATAAAATGGTGGCTATGACCTTGCTTAGCTCTGCTGAAATGGCCATTTAACCATTTATTGTATACCATATGATAATCCACGGAGTAGAAGAATGTATTACAATGATATGGACCACCAGAAATAACACAGGACAGAATAATGAAACTGTTTTAAAAAAAATCTGTACTTGTTGCCCAAAGCAACCAATTACTCTGCAGCTTTCATTTTTCAGTAGAAGAATACTGATTGGTTGTTATTTTTTACAGGCAGTTTTTATTTAAATTTCTGAAATGAAGGCTACACCTGTCTACCATGCTATATACTGGGATGGGGATCACAGCTATTAAATGGCTGAATACTATGTCCAACCAATTATTGCACAGCTTTCATTTTCATTCATTCGTTCATTCATTCATTTCAACTTTCATTTTGATATTGGCCACCAGACTAGTTTTATTTTTAGACAGTTTTGACAATTCACCCCCAATATATGAATCCAATTTATCACACTGTACGTGTCAGTGATGCGGATGGTGATTTGGACCCATATAATGTTCCTATACCGGAATACAAAATATAAGCCAGAAGGTTGGGCTGAGGGACCCAGGTGCCTCCATCTTCATGTAATGAGCCTTTTCTAGAATCCTTATGGAAGCTCTCCTGTAAGACCATAGTCCTGATTGTCGTGTGACATAAGCTTTCATCATAAGCTACCGAGTAGCCTAAGGGGAAATGCTCTGGCCCCCACGAAATAACAGTAATGTTGGTCTAATACCCATACGATAATACGCTAAGCCTTGACGTAATTTTCTCTTTTATTGGGTGTAATTGTTGTACACCATTAATAGGCTCAGCTGGAGGGAACAGGCTGTATTTGCATTTCGGGAGATATGTCTAAATATATACTTACAGCAGCCAGATTTCCTGCTTGTTTTGGTAAGCCACTTGTCTCCAAGAGATAGATTTCAGTCCGCTTCCAGAAACAAGTTCCAAATTGGCCAAGGAGAAGATTAAAAGCAGATTAGGAGTATACAAGTGCCAAAATCTATTTGAGCTTTTAAGTGCTCTGTGATTTATCATTTTAATTTTATCTTCTAGTATCGGCATATACTGCCGCTACCTTCGTCTCCTTCCTCCAGGACTGACTTGTTAACATTTATATTATTTCATATGCAATTTTAACACTCAGTTTAGAGAATGTATTTCCCTTCAGTCATCCTTTCCGTCCCTCATACTCACTCTCTCTCTCTCACATATATATATATATTTATTTTTTTACTGTACAATCCACATATCTTGCAATTTGATTTTAACCACTATCACTTCTTAGAAGTCCATCTTGCTTCCCCCTTTTTATTATTTTCATTATTATTATTATTTTATGTTCATATTTAGTTTCATATGAAAGCGATTATAAGACTATGTTAATAAAACATAGTAAACTTTATATTAAAAGTCACTTTCTATTGTATTTCATGTGTAAGCAACCATCTGTTAAATCTACAGCAGAGAAGCAAACTCTCAAGGTGAAATCTAGTTCAGGGACTTTAGAGCATATTGCCTACACAAGTAATAAAAGAAACAAAACTGCATCAATCATAATACACCAACCTAGAAACCGTTAGCAGTTCAAAATATAATTTTTTAAGATAGATATACTTGATTTTGGCATCTGATAATCAAGAACTTATTTCGATCCCAAACTCTACTCAGTTATCTGGAATTTTCCAAGACAAGGATGACAAGTGAGCAGAGCAAACCAAGTAGGGCAGAACTTCTCATCTTTTTCTTCCGGGTCCCCACCAGCCAGGACATCTCAGCATTCACCATTGATTTTCACATTACCAATTTTCTGGAAATATGTTGGAACCTGCATGATCAGATGTTTTATTTTCATTTCTACGTAAAATTGCATCCATTGGTTTCAGTGGACCTCTGTGGTCCTCCAAAGCTTTGATTCAACAGTAGGCAATACTTTAAACAGTCTGAATAACCCCACATCGTATCTCTATCATCCAATGCCTTTATCGTAAAATATTTTTGGTTATTCTCTCTTTCCCACTGTACCTGTAATTTTCACATCCATTTAGACTCACGGGAAAAACTTTCGTAATATCTCCTACATATATAAGGCTCTGTTCAACCAATGGAAGCTGAAAGAGTGTCCTTTTGGTCTATGCAGGCTGTATACGTTATGTACCTTATTTTTTGCTGTATAGAAAACATACAGTGGGATGCAAAAGTTTGGGCAACCTTGTTAATCGTCATTATTTTCCTGTATAAATCGTTGGTTGTTACGATAAAAAATGTCAGTTAAATATATCATATAGGAGACACACACAGTGATATTTGAGAAGTGAAATGAAGTTTATTGGATTTACAGAAAGTGTGCTATAATTGTTTAAACAAAATTAGGCAGGTGCATAAATTTGGGCACTGTTGTCATTTTATTGATTCCAAAACCTATAGAACTAATTATTGGAACTCAAATTGGCTTGGTAAGCTCAGTGACCCCTGACCTACATACACAGGTGAATCCAATTATGAGAAAGAGTATTTAAGGGGGTCAATTGTAAGTTTCCCTCCTCTTTTAATTTTCTCTGAAGAGTAGCAACATGGGGGTCTCAAAACAACTCTCAAATGACCTGAAGACAAAGATTGTTCACCATCATGGTTTAGGGGAAGGATACAGAAAGCTGTCTCAGAGATTTCAGCTGTCTGTTTCCACAGTTAGGAACATATTGAGGAAATGGAAGACCACAGGCTCAGTTCAAGTTAAGGCTCGAAGTGGCAGACCAAGAAAAATCTCGGATAGACAGAAGCGACGAATGGTGAGAACAGTCAGAGTCAACCCACAGACCAGCACCAAAGACCTACAACATCATCTTGCTGCAGATGGAGTCACTGTGCATCGTTCAACCATTCGGCGCACTTTACACAAGGAGATGCTGTATGCGAGAGTGATGCAGAGGAAGCCTTTTCTCCGCCCACAGCACAAAAAGTGCCGCTTGAGGTGGGCTAAAGCACATTTTGACAAGCCAGCTTCATTTTGGAATAAGGTGCTGTGGACTGATGAAACTAAAATTGAGTTATTTGGCCATAACAAGGGGCGTTATGCATGGAGGAAAAAGAACACAGCATTCCTAGAAAAACACCTGCTACCTACAGTAAAATATGGTGGTGGTTCCATCATGCTGTGTGGCCAGTGCAGGGGACTGGGAATCTTGTCAAAGTTGAGGGACACATGGATTACACTCAGTATCAGCAGATTCTGGAGACCAATGTCCAGGAATCAGTGACAAAGCTGAAGCTGCGCCGGGGCTGGATCTTTCAACAAGACAACGACCCTAAACACTGCTCAAAATCCACTAAGGCATTTATGCAGAGGAACAAGTACAACGTTCTGGAATGGCCATCTCAGTCCCCAGACCTGAATATAATTGAAAATCTGTGGTGTGACTTAAAGAGAGCTGTCCATGCTCTGAAGCCTAATTTTTTTTAAACAATTATAGCACACTTTCTGTAAATCCAATAAACTTCATTTCACTTCTCAAATATCACTGTGTGTCTCCTATATGATATATTTAACTGACATTTTTTATCGTAACAACCAACGATTTATACAAGAAAATCATGACGATTAACAAGGTTGCCCAAACTTTCGCATCCCACTGTAGTTAACCACCCTCTTCTGTGCAGTTACCATATGGTGTACGTTTTGATTTTATAGAAGTCTGTGGATGATTTGTGTCTGTATGTTTGTACAGTGGTGTACATTAGGTATATGTCAGGCAATACCGCCTACTTATGTGTCTGACGCATTCACGTACACCTGTACATACAGGGTAATTCAAAAAGGATGGTGCAAAACTAAAGGTCTGTAGTTAAAGTAAGCAAATTCTGCCCTTAGGAAAAAAAAAAAAGCTGTGCTGATTGGTTGCTATGGACAAAGTTAGTTTAGACAGTTTTCATGAATCTTCCCCTTAGCTTATAGTTTAAATCTGTACACAATGGGTCAGGTTTAAGATGGTGACATTGCAGTGAGAAAAAAAGCCCTTTTTGCCTGTTGCATTATGAAAGAACGATGTCTGTTGTGACAGAACAGCAAAATTTGGTAAATGTGCTCCGCATAAAAACTGTATTTATCTTTGGGTGAAGAAATTCGAAACCACTGGCTGTTTATGTCATGAGAAAAGTCCAGGCCGTCCAAAGACTTTGAAAGTGACAGTGAACAGGATTCAAGCCATGTACAAGTATAGTCCTAGAAAGTCAAAAAGGTTGACTAGTATGGAACTGCAAGTGCCACAAACCTCGGTATGGCGTATATTACAAAAACGTCTGCATTTTAAGCCCGTACAGACTACAAATTCTTGAAGAAACCAGACGACAAACTGAAATACTGTGACTTTTGTATTGACTTGCAGGACCAATTGGAAGAGGACAAATTTTCTTACAGTCTGGTGTTCATCAATGATGTTACCTTTCCCCTTAGTGGTCAGTCACTTTAATGTTACAACCTGGGGCTCAGAAAACCCACAGGCCCTTATCGAGCACAAGGGACTCATCCAAAGAAAACCTGTTCTGTGTAATGAGCAGACGCATAGTCTACGTCTCTTCTTTTTTGCTGAGGATCTTGTCAGTGGCTGCTCCTACATGAAAATGTTAAGAGAATGGCTTATACCACAAATAGAGGAAGATCTGCCAAACGTAGTCTATCAGCATGACAGTGCCCTCTGATACCTGAATGAAAATCTACTGGAATGTTTTAAAGGCTGTGGCAGAACAAAGAATTCACCAATGTTGCGCTGGCCTCCATGAACAGATCTAACACCCTGTGACTTCTTTCTGTGGGGCTACATCACCCGAATTCCTTAGCCACAGGATCTGAATGACCTGAGAGGACGTATCACTGAAAAAGTGAAGACTTATTGGTGGATATGCTGGCACGCATCTGGACAGAACTGGATTACCACCTAGACATCTGCCATATCACCAGTGGAGCTCCCATGGAACATTTGTCGGGTATAGATAAGACTTGGATAGCTGGTGTGTCTTGTCATATTAATAATTTCTTGCTATGTTCTCTCAGTTATGAATACAGAGGCTATAATTTTGCACTATTCTTTTTGAATCCCCCTGTATATGTATTTCTATACATTTGTTGTATAGCACCACATTCTACAGAACCACAGAAAAATTATGTTTATCCTATTTGTGCCAATTTGAAGGAATGGTACTAAATCACTATAAAGTTTATGCTTCACAAAATGTGCTCTTATTATTTGATGGTAAAAGATAAATTAAGAGCAAAACCTAACAGTTCTTATTCTTTGTTCTTGCAGATGTAAACCAGCCTCTTCAAAGACAACTGGCAAAAATCCTTCATCAGTAAATCCTCCTTTACCAACATCAGAAAACTCTCCAGATCCCGATGACCTTTTTAGTGACATTTAGCTAAAACTCTAATCCACTTCTGTTTAAACAAACAGATCTGGAAAAATTATTGTGTGATAAATGTGCATACGGTAATTCCTAAAAATGGAGCACTTGTTCCACAGAGCGGCTGAGTGTTAGTAGAAGAATCAGGATCTTCCAGGTATTTTGCAGCTATTTGAGATATTTTTATAGCCTCCATGTCAATGTCTTTTATTCTGGAATATGAGCTTTATATTCAGAGAAAAAGTGAAATAAATAGGTTTATAAAGATTGTTGACTGGTTTTCTTAGCTCCTCAGAAATTCTAGAAGTTCAAAGTAATAACATCAAAAACGATTTAGTTGGTTCTGGTGCAAATGGTTCTTTTTTGGCTAGCGAGATTCTGTCAATGTAGAAGTTTGAACTTTCATTGTTTCTTGAATGATCCTGGTTTTGGCAATAAGGACTAAAGATGAGCAACGTTTAGAAAAATTTAATTCGGCAACTTCAGCAAAGCTAGCCAAGAAATACGACTTGTTACGAATGAATTTGTCACAAATCGCTATAAATCGGGTATACCCAAGCCACTCTGCCTTAGGGCTCATGCACATGAACGTATTTTCTTTCCGTGTCCGTTCCGTTTTTTTTTTGTGGACCGTATGCGGAAACATTCACTTCAAGGGTACCCCAAAAAAAACGGAAGTTACTCAGTGTGCATTCTGTTTCCGTATGTACGTATTTCTGTTCCGCAAAAAAAGAATACATGTCCTATTATTGTCCGCATTACGGACAAGGATAGTACTGTTCTATTAAGGGCCAGCTGTTCCGTTCCGCAAAATACGGAATGCACATGGATGTCATCCGTATTTTTTGAGGATCTGTTTTTTGCGGACTGCAAAATACATACGGTCGTGTGCATGAGCTAATATGGTACGGACAGACAGAGCGGCCATGCTGCGTTGAGGAACCACTCGGCCAATTAGCCTGCAGCTACATTTGATTTAATAATTGAGCCTGCACTGTATATCCTTCTTCATTGTTAATGGCTGCACAGCACCTTTAAACATGGGATGTTGCTGGTATGGGCTTTGGCTGGTTAGGTGGGGGCACAATATGCATGTTATTGCTGTTTGGCCTGCGAGGTCCTGCAGGTTATGCCAGAGCAGAATATTAATCAGCTCTGACATACCCACTTCTCCAACCTCTGCGCTTTCCGGCACTACAGGTGGAATCCCTTCTTCTGCCATCTGCTTTTCCTCCTTTTCCACATAATCTAATATTGATGAGAATATGTCACCAGGAACATCCAGCTCCTCCTATCTCTGCATCTTGCTGACTTTTCTAGGACTTGGAGACTTTGAAGGATGATTTGAAAGAAATAAAGCCAGCAAAAGATGAGGATGGTCATCATTAAAGGGGTTCTCTGGGAATGAAGAAAATGAAAATACTTAAATATTACTTTATTATAAATATATTCCCAAATACATTTCATTAGCTATAATGAACAATCATTAGGATAAATAAAATGGCTGCCGTCCTATTAGTACACACAAAACCTGTCCTAATCACACAGCAGGACAAAAACTAATCTGTTACCACAAATAATTTTTCCTAAACTTCAGACCGAATTCCACTTTGAATGCTTCGCATTGCTCAACACTAATAAGGACAGAACTGAATGTTATATTCTGTAGTTAGTGCAGTTTGTTACGAGGGCAGCTGAGAAGGTCCATATCCATTGTAATGCATTGACATATATTCAGCATGTTAGCTTTCCGGATTGTTGGACAGGAAATTAAAGTTATGGCAGTAACTCAGAAATTTTTAGTGAACAAAAGTGATTATAACATACATATATATATATATATATATATATATATATACAGTACAGACCAAAAGTTTGGACACACCTTCTCATTCAAAGAGTTTTCTTTATTTTCATGACTATGAAGGCATCAAAACTATGAATTAACACATGTGGAATTATATACATAACAAACAAGTGTGAAACAACTGAAAATATGTCATATTCTAGGTTCTTCAAAGTAGCCACCTTTTGCTTTGATTACTGCTTTGCACACTCTTGGCATTCTCTTGATGAGCTTCAAGAGGTAGTCCCCTGAAATGGTCTTCCAACAGTCTTGAAGGAGTTCCCAGAGATGCTTAGCACTTGTTGGCCCTTTTGCCTTCACTCTGCGGTCCAGCTCACCCCAAACCATCTCGATTGGGTTCAGGTCCGGTGACTGTGGAGGCCAGGTCATCTGGCGCAGCACCCCATCACTCTCCTTCATGGTCAAATAGCCCTTACTTTCAAAGTTTTCCCAATTTTTCGGCTGACTGACTGACCTTCATTTCTTAAAGTAATGATGGCCACTCGTTTTTCTTTACTTAGCTGCTTTTTTCTTGCCATAATACAAATTCTAACAGTCTATTCAGTAGGACTATCAGCTGTGTATCCACCTGACTTCTCCTCAACGCCACTGATGGTCCCAACCCCATTTATAAGGCAAGAAATCCCACTTATTAAACCTGACAGGGCACACCTGTGAAGTGAAAACCATTTCAGGGGACTACCTCTTGAAGCTCATCAAGAGAATGCCAAAAGTGTGCAAAGCAGTAATCAAAGCAAAAGGTGGCTACTTTGAAGAACCTAGAATATGACATATTTTCAGTTGTTTCACACTTGTTTGTTATGAATATAATTCCACATGTGTTAATTCATAGTTTTGCTGCCTTCAGTGTGAATCTACAATTTTCATAGTCATGAAAATAAAGAAAACTCTTTAAATGAGAAGGTGTGTCCAAACTTTTGGTCTGTACTGTATATATACCGATGACAATTCCTATTTTTTGTGTAGCATCAGTGTTACAGTATGGATGGGTTAAATGCCCCTTTCCATAAAAGATAAATACCTGGTTGCCGTGTGCCATACATATTGATTATACAAGTTTACATCAATAATCCAAAAATATGCAATTTAGCTCATATTTGTCAAATCAGTGATCCTTATGTAGACAACACTGTTTCAGGGTCCTTGCTGTTCATCACTACAGAGCAGGGTGCTCCTTGGCTGAATAAGATGCCTTAGATGCTGCTCAGGTGGGGGTTTTGGCTGTCATTGAAGAGACAGTGGTGTATGATGATTTTTTTCAGGGTAATTTTCAGGTTATGTTTAGAGTTGAGCGAACACCTGGATGTTCGGGTTCGAGAAGTTCGGCCGAACTTCCCGGAAATGTTCGGGATCCGAACTCGACCCGAACTTCGCCCCGAACCCGAACCCCATTGAAGTCAATGGGGACCCGAACTTTTCGGCACTAAAAAGGCTGTAAAATAGCCCAGGAAAGGGCTAGAGGGCTGCAAAAGGCAGCAAAATGTAGGTAAATCCCCTGCAAACAAATGTGGATAGAGAAATGAATTAAAATTAAATAAATTTAAATTAACCAATATCAATTGGAGAGAGGTCCCATAGCAGAGAATCAGGCTTCATGTCATAGCAAAGAATCAGGCTTCATGTCATAGCAGAGAATCAGGCTTCAAGTCATAGCAGAGAATCAGGCTTCAAGTCATAGCAGAGAATCAGGCTTCAAGTCATAGCAGAGAATCAGGCTTCATGGCATAGCAGAGAATCAGGCTTCACGTCACCCACCACTGGAACAGGCCATTGTTAGATATTTAGGCCCCGGCACCCAGACAGAGGAGAGAGGTCCCATAGCAGAGAATCAGGCTTCATGGCATAGCAGAGAATCAGGCTTCACGTCACCCACCACTGGAACAGGCCATTGTCAGATATTTAGGCCCCGGCACCCAGACAGAGGAGAGAGGTCCCATAGCAGAGAATCAGGCTTCATGTCATGGCAGAGAATCAGGCTTCATGTCATAGCAGAGAATCAGGCTTCACGTCACCCAACACTGGAACAGGCCATTGTCAGATATTTAGGCCCCGGCACCCAGACAGAGGAGAGATGTCCCATAGCAGAGAATCAGGCTTCATGTCATAGCAGAGAATCAGGCTTCATGTCACCCACCACTGGAACAGGCCATTGTCAGATATTTTTAGGCCCCGGCACCCAGACAGAGGAGAGAGGTCCCATAGCAGAGAATCAGGCTTCATGTCATAGCAGAGAATCAGGCTTCATGTCACCCAACACTGGAACAGGCCACTGTCAGATATTTTTAGGCCCCGGCACCCAGACAGAGGAGAGGTTCATTCAACTTTGGGTTGCCCCGCAATATAATGGTAAAATGAAAATAAAAATAGGATTGAATGAGGAAGTGCCCTGGAGTACAATAATATATGGTTAAGGGGAGGTAGTTATAAATGTCTAATCTGCACAAGGGATGGACAGGTCCTGTGGGACCCATGCCTGGTTCATTTTTATGAACGTCAGCTTGTCCACATTGGCTGTAGACAGGCGGCTGCGTTTGTCTGTAATGACGCCCCCTGCCGTGCTGAATACACGTTCAGACAAAACGCTGGCCGCCGGGCAGGCCAGCACCTCCAAGGCATAAAAGGCTAGCTCTGGCCACGTGGACAATTTGGAGACCCAGAAGTTGAATGGGGCCGAACCATCAGTCAGTACGTGGAGGGGTGTGCACACGTACTGTTCCATCATGTTAGTGAAATGTTGCCTCCTGCTAACACGTTCCGTATCAGGTGGTGGTGCAGTTAGCTGTGGCGTGGTGACAAAACTTTTCCACATCTCTGCCATGCTAACCCTGCCCTCAGAGGAGCTGGCCGTGACACAGCTGCGTTGGCGACCTCTTGCTCCTCCTCTGCCTTCGCCTTGGGCTTCCACTTGTTCCCCTGTGACATTTGGGAATGCTCTCAGTAGCGTGTCTACCAATGTGCGCTTGTACTCGCGCATCTTCCTATCACGCTCCAGTGCAGGAAGTAAGGTGGGCACATTGTCTTTGTACCGGGGATCCAGCAGGGTGGCAACCCAGTAGTCCGCACACGTTAAAATGTGGGCAACTCTGCTGTCGTTGCGCAGGCACTGCAGCATGTAGTCGCTCATGTGTGCCAGGCTGCCCAGAGGTAAGGACAAGCTGTCCTCTGTGGGAGGCGTATCGTCATCGTCCTGCGTTTCCCCCCAGCCACGCACCAGTGATGGGCCCGAGCTGCGTTGGGTGCCACCCCGCTGTGAACATGCTTCATCCTCATCCTCCTCCACCTCCTCCTCATCCTCGTCCTCCAGTAGTGGGCCCTGTCTGGCCACATTTGTACCTGGCCTCTGCTGTTGCAAAAAAACTCCCTCTGAGTCACTTCTAAGAGACTGGCCTGAAAGTGCTAAAAGTGACCCCTCTTCCTCCTCCTCCTCCTCCTCCTGGGCCACCTCCTCTTCCATCATCGCCCTAAGTGTTTTCTCAAGGAGACATAGAAGTGGTATTGTAACGCTGACAACGGCGTCATCGCCACTGGCCATGTTGGTGGAGTACTCGAACCAGCGCAACAGGGCACACAGGTCTCGCATGGAGGCCCAGTCATTGGTGGTGAAGTGGTGCTGTTCCGCAGTGCGACTGACCCGTGCGTGCTACAGCTGAAACTCCACTATGGCCTGCTGCTGCTCGCACAGTCTGTCCAGCATGTGCAAGGTGGAGTTCCACCTGGTGGGCACGTCGCATATGAGGCGGTGAGCGGGAAGGCCGAAGTTACGCTGTAGCGCAGACAGGCGAGCAGCGGCAGGATGTTAACGCCGGAAGCGCGCACAGACGGCCCGCACTTTATGCAGCAGCTCTGACATGTCGGGGTAGTTGTGAATGAACTTCTGCACCACCAAATTCAGCACATGCGCCAGGCAAGGGATGTGCGTCAAACCGGCTAGTCCCAGAGCTGCAACGAGATTTCGCCCATTATCGCACACCACCAGGCCGGGCTTGAGGCTCACCGGCAGCAACCACTCGTCGGTCTGTTGTTCTATACCCCACCACAACTCCTGTGCGGTGTGGGGCCTGTCCCCCAAACATATGAGTTTCAGAATGGCCTGCTGACGTTTACCCCGGGCTGTGCTGAAGTTGGTGGTGAAGGTGTGTGGCTGAATGGATGAGCAGGTGGAAGATGAGGAGGAGGAAGCCGAGTAGGAGGAGGAGGCAACAGGAGGCAAAGAATGTTGCCCTGCGATCCTTGGCGGCGGAAGGACGTGCGCCAAACAGCTCTTCGCCTGGGGCCCAGCCGCCACTACATTTACCCAGTGTGCAGTTAGGGAGATATAGCGTCCCTGGCCGTGCTTACTGGTCCACGTATCTGTGGTTAGGTGGACCTTGCCACAGATGGCGTTGCGCAGTGCACACTTGATTTTATCGGATACTTGGTTGTGCAGGGAAGGCACGGCTCTCTTGGAGAAGTAGTGGCGGCTGGGAACAACATACTGTGGGACAGCAAGCGACATGAGCTGTTTGAAGCTGTCTGTGTCCACCAGCCTGAATGACAGCATTTCATAGGCCAGTAGTTTAGAAATGCTGGCATTCAGGGCCAGGGATTGAGGGTGGCTAGGTGGGAATTTACGCTTTCTCTCAAATGTTTGTGAGATGGAGAGCTGAACGCTGCCGTGTGACATGGTTGAGATGCTTGGTGACGGAGGTGGTGGTGTTGGTTGTACATCCTCTGTTTGCTGGGCGGCAGGTGCCAACGTTCCTCCAGAGGCGGAGGAAGAGGCCGAGGCAGCAGAAGAGGTAGCAGGGGGAGCCTGAGTGAGTTCCTTGTTTTTAAGGTGTTTACTCCACTGCAGTTCATGCTTTGCATGCAGGTGCCTGGTCATGCAGGTTGTGCTAAGGTTCAGAACGTTAAGGCCTCGCTTCAGGCTCTGATGGCACAGCGTGCAAACCACTCGGGTCTTGTCGTCAGCACATTGTTTGAAGAACTGCCACGCCAGGGAACTCCTTGAAGCTGCCTTTGGGGTGCTCGGTCCCAGAAGGCGGTGGCCAGTAGCAGACGGACTCTCTTGGCGGCGGGTGTTCTGCTTTTGCCCACTGCTCCCTCTTTTGCTACGCTGTTGGCTCGGTCTCACCACTGCCTCTTCCTCCGAATTCTGAAAGTCAGTGGCACGACCTTCATTCCATGTGGGGTCTAGGACCTCATCGTCCCCTGCATCGTCTTCCACCCAGTCTTCCTCCCTGACCTCCGGTTCAGTCTGCACACTGCAGAAAGACGCAGCAGTTGGCACCTGTGTTTCGTCATCATCAGAGACGTGCTGAGGTGGTATTCCCATGTCCTCATCATCAGAAAACATAAGTGGTTGTGCGTCAGTGCATTCTATGTCTTCCACCGCTGGGGAAGGGCTAGGTGGATGCCCTTGGGAAACCCTGCCAGCAGAGTCTTCAAACAGCATAAGAGACTGCTGCATAACTTGAGGCTCAGACAGTTTCCCTGATATGCATGGGGGTGATGTGACAGACTGATGGGCTTGGTTTTCATGCGCCATCTGTGCGCTTTCTGCAGAAGACTGGGTGGGAGATAATGTGAACGTGCTGGATCCACTGTCGGCCACCCAATTGACTAATGCCTGTACCTGCTCAGGCCTTACCATCCTTAGAACGGCATTGGGCCCCACCAAATATCGCTGTAAATTCTGGTGGCTACTGGGACCTGAGGTAGTTGGTTCACTAGGACGTGTGGCTGTGGCAGAACGGCCACGTCCTTTCCCAGCACCAGAGGGTCCACTAACACCACCACGACCATGTCCGCGTCCCTTACTAGATGTTTTCCTCAGTGTTACCGTTCACCACAATAAGAAAAAAAATATTTGGCCCAATGTATTGAATTCAAATTCAGGCCTTTTTTTTTACAGGCACCTAACAGTATCTGGCTATCTATTTAGGTACCGTATTACACTAATACAGGCACAGCAGTAACGACAGATTTAGCTAAATATAAATTGTAGGCCTAGTATTTAGGCCCTGGATGACAGGTATCCCTTTTACGGACAGAATTAGACTTGGAAATGCACGGTAGCGTGTGAAGTTATTGAGGATGACCCTATCAGCACCTTCAATCTAATATACCCTTTTATGGATAGATTTAAACCTGGCCTGATACAGCAGAAAACAATTATTTAGGAAATTGCTAAGTTGGGAATTGTATTCCACCCAGAACAAAAACTGTGCTTCGGCAGACAGCAGACAGTATTACAATTGGCTAGCCACAGCTGAAACACCAGATTTAGGGTACTGCTATTTTGGCAATTGTATTTTACCCCTCAATAAAATAGCAAGCACAGCCAAGCCCCTGATGTAGGATATAGCAAAAAAAAAAAAACACACTATTGATGGTTAAAAATGGACTTGGTGGCAGCTTGTGCTGGCGCACCACAAGACACAAAATGGCCGCCAATCACCCCAGAAAAAGTGACTGAAAAACGCTCTGGGCAGCCTTAAAACAGTGAGCAATTGAATAGCAGAGGTTGTATGATACACAGCTGTATATCAATCACTTCAGTAAATAAATCACTGCCTAATCTCGCCCTAACAGCAGCAGCTGCATCCTATCCCTACACTGATCAGAGCAGAGTGACGTGCGGCGCTACGTGACTCCAGCTTAAATAGAGGCTGGGTCACATGCTGCACTGGCCAATCACAGCCATGCCAATAGTAGGCATGGCTGTGATGGCCTCTTGGGGCAAGTAGTATGACGCTTCTTGATTGGCTGCTGAAGGGTTAACAAGAATTATCTGTATGATCTGTATGAAGGACAGGAGGTTGGGTGACATCATATTAAAGGGTGACTATATATACATTTACCTCCTCTCTGTATAAGGAAAAGTTTCTAGTCAGCGATATTATAACAAGAGTTGCTGTCTGTATAAGGGACTGCTATTATTGTAATGAGAGCTGCAGCTATTCTCGTATGTATGCATGGATTGTATATAAGACCCTGTACAACCAACAATAAATAGAACTGTTACTGACATCATACTGCTTGTGTCACTGACATGTTCTCCAGACGTCTGTCTTCGGGGACAAAGGATGAAATCACGGTGCATAGAGAGATAGAAAATATTCTTTCAGTTGGGGGATCGTCCGTGTATTAGAAAATACAGGAATTTGGTAAGTAACGGAACATTCCTGTCTAACGACTGGGGACATTCCGATACTTTCCGTACAATTTTCTGTTGCTTCTATTTTGAATCCGCTTTAGACACTCTGAAAGATGTGGTAGCTATCTTTAGGAAAGATAGAATGAAACATAATGGTGTCTGTCTTTAGGGAAGATAGAATGAAAAATAATGGTGTCTGTCTTTAGGGAAGATAGACTGTAAATAGACTCCTGGCCAGGTCACACAGATAAAATCTTTGGGGAAGTATTTATTAGATATTTCCTTTGAGGGGAAGGATTTACTAGTGGAATTTTTTTGGGAAGAATTCATATAGTGTCTGCACCTTGATTTCTCTTGTCACCCCCTGTCTGTGGCTTCTTTTCTTTCGCTTTCTTATACTTTCTGTTATGTTATGATGTTATAAAGCATTAAGTACTTTTTATGCTGAAGGTAAGCAGCAATTGATACTGTGAAAAATGTACTAGCTTTATTGTGTGTGTCCTGGATGACCTTCTCACCCAGCAAATAGTGAACGCAAGTAACTATTTTAAGGGATTATACTAACAGACAGTTGAGCAGGAGGTTGTGCATAGACATAAGTCCTTCACGGTTCTGTATGGCCAGTTCTGGGGAAAATTTTGCTCTGCATCCATCTCAATTAAGTTATATGACATGGGTGCAAAGCAAGGAAAGGTCTCTCCACTCCGAATGTAGGAGAAACATGTAGGGATTATGTAGCCCGAGTCTGTGGGACTGATTATTCTTTAGTTCCTCCCTGGGTAGATAATATGCCAGGATGGACAGAGGCAATAAAGAGTATAAATTCGTTCCCTCGGGAAGGGGCTAATGACACCTTCCATATGGATATGGTGAGAAAGGTTATGTTTGGGTGACACTGAAGCTTACCCATATTATGGTCCAGACCTCCAGTGGGACATGCAGTATATGCAGTCAAGAAGGAAAAATTGCCTTACTTATGCACCATACTGGTATGATTGACCAAATAAATAAGGTTCACAAGCAGAAGGCAGGGAACCAGGAGGGATATATAGATATATATATAAAAAAGAAACATGAGTTAGAAAAAGAATTGAGTTCACTCCAGAAGCCCCCTCCTCCCTATTTAGGAAATATCCCACAGATATATCTGTCCCTTCTAAAAGTTGACTTAGATTAAAAAGTACTTTGAGGCTCAGGTATTATTAAATTGGCTCAAAAGGGAAGAAGATAGGAGGAGAAGAGCTGACACTCTAGAGTCCTTTCACTGTGCACACTTCTTCTTCAAAGCATCTGTTGGGTGATAGTTCAGACGCTGCCCACAGCACCCTGCCCCCCTCCTTCTCCTCACGTCCATTACATACACAAGGCTTCGAGTGACAGCAGTAAAGGGAGGGGGGGATGGCTCCTGAGCTAAAAATGCAGTTTCTGACAGTTTGGGATTGACCAGTTGTTGTCCTGGAGATACGAGAACATGTAGAATACAATTCACACATTTCTAACACTAGAGATGTCATATCTCCCATGCGCCTCAGATCACAAAAAAATGTTTTCCCAAACCTGAACATATACACATCATGATGAGGACAGTGACCTTGAGGAACAGTTCACTTTTATGACTGTAGGGGTCACCTTGTTAAAGGAACCTATTGAAGTAGATGTTATTTATAAGATTGTTATTTTACCCATAGCCCCTGTGGTTCCAAACGTGCCATCTCAGCTATCAGCTATTTCTGCCCATACAGAGTTTTTCTCTGTTATTAATTTGATGAATGCATTTTTTTTTTTGTCCTAGTTGACAAGGAGACACGGCCACTTTTTGCCTTCACATTTAAATTTCGCCAGTATACTTGGTGTAGAATGCCTCAGGGTTATGTAGACTCCCCAGTAGTCTACTCCATTGTCCTCCAAGTTACACTGCGCCCTGGGACTGCCCCTCATGGTTCTGTCCTTCTACAATATGTGGATGATCTCCTCATATGTATTTCTACTCGGGAGGCCTGCCAGGCAGACTGTGTTAGTTTACTACTGTGGTTGTGTGACAGCGGTCACAAAGTTTCTAGGAAGAAATTACAATGGTGTATGGAAAGTGTTGAGTATTTGGGCTTTGTTCTCAGTAAAGGTGAGAGGAGAATCAGCCATGCCAGAATTACCTCCGTACTGGGTCTGCCCCGCCCACAAACCAAGAAAGACATGTTGACCTTTCTTGGCATGATTGGTTACTGCCGCCAATGGATTGCTGATTGTTCCTACTATGATAATATTCTGAGACAATCCACTAATACTGAGATGCCTGACTCCATTGAATGGTCTGATGACATGTTACAAGCTTTTAGTCATTTGAAATGTGCAATAGTTTCAAGTCCTGGTTTGGGCCTACCCGACTATGGCGTGATGTTTCACTTATTTGCCAGGGACAATTGTAAAACCATGGCAGGAGTCCTGACGCAGGATCATGGAGGTAAATTCCGCCCTGTTGCTTTTTTCTCAAAAGTGGTTCCCGTACAGGTTCAGGGCATGCCTGCGTGTTTCCGGAGTTTGGCAGCCTGTGCTATGGTCGCTGAGATGGCCGCGCCTATCACCCTAGGTCATCCCACCACTCTGCATACCTCACACAATGTTCAGGTCCTATTGAGGAACATACATACGCAACATATGTCAGCACAAAGACTGAGTGGATGTGAAGTTTTGTTGCTCTCTAATCCTCAACTTCATATCACATACTCAGCAGCCACGTTCGGCCCAAGCAGCTGAACTGATCGCCCTCACTAGAGCTTGTTGTCTTTTTGAGGGGGAAGATGTAAATGTTTATACCGATTCCAAGTATGCCTTTGGGGTTGTACACAATCATGGGGTAATCTGGCAGAGGAGAGGCTTCATAGCTGCAGATGGGAGACAAATTTCACATTCCACCCTAGTACATGATCTCCTGGCCGCCATCCAATTACCGAGCAAAGTTGCTATTATCCATTGTAAGGCACATACTGGACTCCTAAAAAACACATATAGCTAAAGGGAATGCCCTAGCTGATCAGTCAGCAAAAGAGGCTTCTATTAGAACGGCAGCGACAGTTCAAATGCCCTCCCTAGTTCCAGTCATTACCCTTACTGACATTCTATTGCTCAGCCTCCAGGATTTGGCTACCAGTAGTGACAAAATAGAATGGCAGTAGGTAGGTGCAGTACAAGACCCTAATACGGGTCTTCTCTGCAAAGAGGGGAAGCCATGTATCCCAGTTGCAAGCGCCCCGATTTTAATTGCACAGTATTATGGTCTTAGCCATAGGGGAGCACAGGCAACCACTGACCTCATTCAGAGAGATTTTTTTATACTAGGTCTTAGATCAAAGGTACAATCTTATGTTTTACGGTGTATTATATGTAGCAGAAATTAGGATGCAGCCTAATAAGAATACTGGTTATTCACCATTTGAGATCCTAATGGAAAGACCTTCCCCAACCCTTGGGGTCCAAAGGCCCCTGTGATAGAAAAAGGGGATCTAGAAGTAGTACAGGCAGAATATGTGAGGAAACTTGTAGAAATCTTAGATCAATGTGAACAAGATATTGCTCGTGCCTCTCCTTTCTCTCCACAGGAACCTACGCATCCTTTCCAACCAGGAGACGTGGTGACAGTCCAGCGCCTGGCAAAAGGACGAACACAGACTGAGTTCCCGTTTGGACCACCCACCCGAGTGGTAGCAGTCACCAGAACAGAGATTCTCACAGAAGAGGCTCCAATCTGGATTCACGCTAGCAGAGTGAAAAGCGTCCCTTAGGCTTCTTCTCCGGTGACAGACAAAGATAAAGAGGGTGAAGCAGGTGTGAAATCCCTGAACAAAGAGGGGAACTCAGAAGAAGTTTCCCTGAAAAGTGCCTTGCCACAGGCTGAAGATGATGACCCCACAATATTCTGGGAGATTTGTTTGTCTGCTGATAATTATTAATCCCTTTGCTCCCGTCCCCTTTTATTCTGAACAGAATATTATAGACAGGATGGCAAATGCCTAAATGTTAGTTCATTGTGCCTTAAAGACTTACAGAGCCCACGGGATCTTATACAAACATGTGTTATTGCTGTGCCTACACCCGATGAATCCCTCCTTGAAGTCTGGTCGAAGGCTAACAATACACAATCTTTTATTCCCTTGTATGACTTCTGTGGGGAGTGTCAGAAATTAGGAAATAGCAGGGATAATATTAGAATAACTACTATTAACGTGACTGCAGCAGAAACTTGTTTTACCTTTTCCCAGGATATGACTTTATATTGTGATAATAGAGACATAAAAAGTGGATTACCTAGGAATAGTGTATATGAGTATATTGACGACACCTGTAAAAAGAATAGTAGGCTTGCTAGCTCCCTGAATAATTCCATGAGTTGTAATAAGACCATTGTGACTCCCAGTTTTATCTATAATATAATGCTCCCTAAAGGATGGTTTTTGTCTTGTGGTAACAGCACCTACAATTACATTCCTGCTAATGTTATTGGAGGTCCCTGTGCGTTATCCAGGCTGACTTTGGCCCTTCCCAGTCAACCCCCTATCAGGAGAGCTCACAGATCAGTTACCAAGACTTTATCAGAAGACTGTGACTCTACTTTAACCCTTCTCAGCCGTACAGAATATACAAGTTTGGGAACCTCTATATTAGGAGTGCCTGGACTGGCTATATATAATACTCGTACTATAAATTCTTTTGCATCGGTTTATCAGACATGCTTTTAGATATACAAGGCATAAGAGGAGCAGTGCTAGAAACTAGATTTACTGTAGAGTATTTGTTACTGAAACATAATATAGGATGTCAAGATTTTAAAGGAATGTGTTGCTTTAATTTATCTGATCATTCCAGATCAATCCAGTCCCATATTCAAGGGTTACATGAAATTGCTAATAATATCAGGAAAGATGTTGAGTCATCCTCTTGGTGGGACTGATTATTGAGCTGGCTGCCGGATTTGAGTTGGTTTAGAACATTATTGATCAGTAATTATAATTATAATTGCTTCCTTGATTGTCATATGTTGTTGCATCCAATGTATCCCTTCCCTCATACAGATGTTTTGTGGAATGTGTCCAAAACCCACAGACCCTGGACAATCATATGCTACTTACCTCTCTATGAGAGAGAAAAGATAAGTCATATTCATGACTTAAGAGGGGATTGAAGGGTTAACAAGAATTATCTGTATGATCTGTATGAAGGACAGGAGGTTGGGTGACATCATATTAAAGGGTGACTATATATACATTTACCTCCTCTCTGTATAAGGAAAAGTTTCTAGTCAGCGATATTATAACAAGAGTTGCTGTCTGTATAAGGGACTGCTATTATTGTAATAAGAGCTGCAGCTATTCTCGTATGTATGCATGGATTGTATATAAGACCCTGTACAACCAACAATAAATAGAACTGTTACTGACATCATACTGCTTGTGTCACTGACATGTTCTCCAGACGTCTGTCTTCGGGGACAAAGGATGAAATCACGGTGCATAGAGAGATAGAAAATATTCTTTCAGCTGCCTTGCAGCCTTTCAAAAAACACCGAACCCGAACCCGGACTTTTACGAAAATGTTCGGGTCCGTGTCACGGACACCCCAAAATTCGGTACGAACCCGAACTATACAGTTCGGGTTCGCTCAACCCTAGTTATGTTCCATAAGAAAAAATATGTAAATTAGATTATTCTAAGTACTTTCTGGATGAAAGAGATCATTAGATGCAACTTGTGGGGGGATACAAAAGAATATTTCTAATTTACCTTGCCCTAGATTAGTGTTTGTAAGTACTTGAGTGCCTGTGTTGAGGAGAATAAATTGCAAGCTTCTTGGTGGTATCAGTGAATAAACAGTACACATTTGCTGGTTTCACAGTCCATATAATGCAAGGGTGCACAACAAGCGACCACCATTCATCCGGTCAGATACATGCTTGTCTCATGGCTGTTCACATCCTAGAGGAGTTTGTGGATGAAGGCATGGGTAAGTACTGATGGTGCATTGTATGACCAGATCTCTGGAATCCCCATATACAGTGGCGGAAATAATTATTTGACCCCTCACTGATTTTGTAAGTTTGTCCAATGACAAAGAAATGAAAAGTCTCAGAACAGTATCATTTCAATGGTAGGTTTATTGTAACAGTGGCAGATAGCACATCAAAAGGAAAATCGAAAAAATAACTTTAAATAAAAGATAGCAACTGATTTGCATTTCATTGAGTGAAATAAGTATTTGAACCCTCTAACAAAAAAAGACTTAATACTTGGTGGAAAAACCCTTGTTTGCAAGCACAGAGGTCAAACGTTTCTTGTAATTGATGACCAAGTTTGCGCACATTTTAGGAGGAATGTTGGTCCACTCCTCTTTGCAGATCATCTCTAAATCCCTAAGGTTTCGAGGCTGTCTCTGTGCAACTCTGAGCTTGAGCTCCCTCCATAGGTTTTCGATTGGATTAAGGTCCGGAGACTGACTAGGCCACTCCATGACCTTAATGTGCTTCTTCTTGAGCCACTCCTTTGTTGCCTTTGCTGTATGTTTTGGGTCATTGTCGTGCTGGAACACCCATCCACGACCCATTTTCAGTTTCCTGGCAGAGGGAAGGAGGTTGTCGCTCAGGATTTCACGATACATGGCTCCGTCCATTTTCCCGTTTATGCGAATAAGTTGTCCTGTGCCCTTAGCAGAAAAACACCCCCAAAGCAAAATGTTTCCACCCCCATGCTTGACGGTGGGGACGGTGTTTTGGGGGTCATAGGCAGCATTTTTCTTCCTCCAAACACAGCGAGTTGAGTTAATGCCAAAGAGCTCTATTTTGGTCTCATCAGACCACAGCACCTTCTCCCAGTCACTCTCTGAATCATTCAGGTGTTCATTGGCAAACTTCAGACGGGCCTGCACATGTGCCTTCCTGAGCAGGGGGACCTTGCGAGCCCTGCAGGATTTTAATCCATTGCGGTGTAATGTGTTTCCAATGGTTTTCTTGGTGACTGTGGTCCCTGCTAATTTGAGGTCATTAACTAACTCCTCCCGTGTAGTTCTAGGATGCTTTTTCACCTTTCTCAGAACCATTGACACCCCACGAGGTGAGATCTTGCGTGGAGCCCCAGAGCGAGGTCGATTGATGGTCATTTTGTGCTCCTTCCATTTTCGAACAATCGCACCAACAGTTGTCACCTTCTCTCCCAGCTTCTTGCTAATGGTTTTGTAGCCCATTCCAGCCTTGTGCAGGTCTACAATTTTGTCTCTGACATCCTTGGACAGCTCTTTGGTCTTTCCCATGTTGGAGAGTTTGGAGTCTGCTTGATTGATTGATTCTGTGGACAGGTGTCTTTTATACAGGTGACTAGTTAAGACAGGTGTCCTTAATGAGGGTGACTAATTGAGTAGAAGTGTCTAACCACTCTGTGGGAGCCAGAACTCTTAATGGTTGGTAGGGGTTCAAATACTTATTTCACTCAATGAAATGCAAATCAGTTGCTATCTTTTATTTAAAGTTATTTTTTCGATTTTCCTTTTGATGTGCTATCTGCCACTGTTACAATAAACCTACCATTGAAATGATACTGTTCTGAGACTTTTCATTTCTTTGTCATTGGACAAACTTACAAAATCAGTGAGGGGTCAAATAATTATTTCCGCCACTGTATAGGGAAAATCGGCACTCTAGAATGGAGTAAATGAGGTGAAGAGATAACTATGCATGTATGCAGCTATTTTAATTGTAGTTTTATTGAAGGAATCCCCAAACTTTTCAGACTTGCAAGCCACTCTTAAATTTGAAAGTGCTGAGTCACGCTGTGTATTAAAAGGGATAGTCTGTCGAACATATGATCGCATGGCTTCCTAGTATTAACTGCCAATAATATGGTTTTGTAGCTTCAGTACCTCTATGACATCAATGGTGTGTGGCTAGGGCAAAATAAAATTTAGAGCTTCCCCAAGTGAGGAGACTTAAGTATTGGGCTTGAAAGCTACATGGTTGAGGAAGACTACGATGGAGAGAGCCGCATGCATGCATATTCTCTTCCTTTCTGGAGTGTTAATGGAGTAGAAGGGGTGCATCTTTCTTCTGATAGGTGAGATTCCTGGAAGTTAAATGACCAGTTGTCAGTCGTGTACCATATATGGATTCCAAAGCACTATAAACACCATTAACTGTTGGTATATGTTTTGTAAGTAAAATGGTTTTGGTTCAGTCTAACAATGTGGCTCTCAGACCAGAAAATGTTGTGCATCTCTCATATAATGTACAGATGCGTCCATCTTTACCCGATCTCCAGACTGGTGGTGGAGTGAATTTTTTTCCTGAAACCAATTCAACATAATATCGGGATAAGCTAACTAAACCCAGGACAGGCTGCAATACACATCACAATCACTCAGTGGTGAGTGCTCCACATTGAGCTCATTCCTTCACAAGTAGCTTCTCATTCCCCCATGCTGCTTTCTCTGCTATTCAGAGCACAGATAAGCTTGCCATACACATGACATATTTATCTGCAGACCACTGGCAAACCCAGCTATATTTGGTAAGATCTGTTGAGAATCTGATGTGTGCGATGGTTATACGCATAAGATTAAAGGAACACTGAACCCAGAATCAAAACAAATAATAAATTATTAATTATATGAAGCCTCAAATCATCTCCTTATTTTTCTTGCTCTTCTTTTGTCTTGTAATACAATAAGAGCACAAAAAATAAAATACCCTTTTTTTTCCCAGACTGCTGAATTCCAAATTTGCCTTGTCATGTAGTCATAAATATCCATAAACAGCGCCTTGCAAAAGTATTTACCCCCTTGACTTTTTTCGTATTTTGATACATTACAGCCTTAAAGGGATTCTGTCATCAGATTTTACCCCTATAACCTAAAGATATCCTCATGTCCAGACTAATAAGAAGAATCCTAAGCTGGCCTTATTAAACCTCACTGAGGCTCTATTTGTCCAAAAAACAGGTTTTTATAACCTGCCAATCACTTACTTAAGGTGCCCAAGGGGAGGTCCGTTAATACAGGGTGCCCGGCCGCACCCCTCTCCGTCCGGTGCCCAGTGCCTCCTTCCGTCTTCATCGCCGCCTTCCCTGTCTTCAGCGCCGCCTTCTACAGCTCAGCGCCGCCTCTGCAATCCTCCCGTCCCTTTGCCAGATCCCGCGCCTGCGCACTAGGCTCGGCCTGATGCGCCCGTGCGGACTCCTGGCAGCGGCTTCATTGAGCGAAGTGCGCATGCGCCGGCCTGATGCGCACTTCGCTCAACCCTAATATGACCTGCAGATTGGCTGAGCTTAGTGCGCAGGCGCGGGATCTGGCAAAGGGACGGGAGGATTGCAGAGGCAGCGCTGAGCTGTAGAAGGCGGTGCTGAAGACAGGGAAGGCGGCGATGAAGACGGAAGGCGGCGCTGGGCACCGGACGGCGAGGGGTGCGGCCGGGCACCCTGTATTAACGGACCTCCCCTTGGGCACCTTAAGTAAGTGATTGGCAGGTTATAAAAACCTGTTTTTTGGACAAATAGAGCCTCAGTGAGGTTTAATAAGGCCAGCTTAGGATTCTTCTTATTAGTCCGGACATGAGGATATCTTTAGGTTATAGGGGTAAAATCTGATGACAGATTCCCTTTAAGTTAAATTTTTTGTTAATCTGAACTTTATGTGACGGATCAGAACACAATAGTCTAAGTTAGTGAAGTGAAATGAGAAAAATATATAAATAAAACTATTGTTTAGAAATAGAAAACAGAAAATTGGCATGTGCGTATGTATTCACCCCCTTTGTTAGGAAGCCCATAAAAATCTCTGGTGCAACTAATTACCTTCAGAAGTCACATAATTAGTGAAGTGATGTCCACCTGTGTGCAATCTAAGTGTCACATGATCTGTCATTACATATACACACCTTTTTTGAAAGGCCCTCAGAGGCTGCATCACTAACCAAACACTGCCATGAAGACCAATGAACTCCCCAAACAAGTAAGGAACAATGTTGTTGAGAAGTACAAGTCAGGGTTAGGTTATAAAAAATATGAAAAATATCCAAATCTTTGATGATCCCCAGGAGCACCATTAAATGTATCATAACCAAATGGAAAGAACATTGCACAACAGCAAACCTGCCAAGAGACGGCCGCCCACCAAAACTCACGGACCGGGCATTAATCAGAGAGGCAGCACAGAGACCTAAGGTAACCCTGGAGGAGCTGCAGAGTTCCACAGCAGAGACTGGAGAATCTGTATATAGCACGACAATAAGCCGTACGCTCCATAGAGTTGGGCTTTATGGCAGAGTGGCCAGAAGAAAGCCATTACTTTCAGCTAAAAACAAAAAGGCACGTTGTGGGTTTGCAAAAAGGCATGTGGGAGACTCCCAAAATGTATGGAGGATGGTGCTCTGGTCTGATGAGACTAAAATTGAACTTTTCGGCCATCAAAGGAAACGCTATGTCTGGTGCAAACCCAACACATCACATCACCCAAAGAACACCATCCCTACAGTGAAACATGGTGGTGGCAGCATCATGCTGTAGGGATGTTTTTCAGCAGCCGGGACTGGGAAACTGGTCAGAGTTGAGGCAAAGATGGATGGTGCTAAAAAGAAAAAAAGGGATATTCTTGAGTAAAACCTGTCCCACTCTGTGCGTGATTTGAGGCTAGGACGGAGGTTCGCCTTCCAGCAGGACAATGACCCCAAACACACTGCTAAAGCAACACTTCAGTGGTTTAAGGGGAAACATGTAAATGTGTTGGAATGGCCTAGTCAAAGCCCAGATCTCAATCCAATAGAAAATCTGTGGTCAGACTTAGAGATTGCTGTTCACAAGCGCAAACCATCCAACTTGAAGGAGCTGGAGCAGTTTTGCAAGGAGGAATGGGCAAAAATCCCAATAGTAAGATGTTGCAAGCTCATAGAGACTTAGGCAAAGCGACTTGGAGCTGTGATTGCCGCAAAATGTGGCTCTACAAAGTATTGACTTTAGGGGGGTGAATAGTTATGCACATTGACTTTTTCTGTTATTTTGTCCTATTTGTTGTTTGCTTCACAATAAAAAAAAAAACTTCAAAGTTGTTGGCATGTTCTGTAAATTAAATTATGCAAATCCTCAAACAATCCATGTTAATTCCAGGTTGTGAGGCACCAAAATACGAAAAAAGTCAAGGGGGGTGAATACTTTTGCAAGGCACTGTAGATCGACTCCTAGTCTGATTCCTTAGAAAGCTGGATGACAACACTGAGAGGCTGCAATGGTGACCACAACCTACCAAAGTTATTACCCAGCTTTCCTAGACGAGTATTTTCTTTTGCTTTTGGCTTTTCTATTAGGCCTCCTGCACACGACCGTTTTTTTTTCCCATTTACTGGCCGTTTTTTGCGTTCCGTATACGGAACCATTCATTTCAACAATTTTTTGTTTCAGTAGTGTTTTCGCTTCTGTTCCGTTTTTACCGTTCCGTTTTTCCATTTGGTTTCCGTTTGTGATCCGTTTTTGCAGCTCGCAAATGGAAACTGAATCATACAATAATGTTTAAACAGAAAGTACGGTACATAAAAAAATTGGGCTGGGCATAGCATTTTCAATAGATAGTTCCGCAAGAACGGATACGGAAGACATACGGATGCATTATGTATGCATTCCGTTTCTTTTTGCGGAACTATTGACTTGAATGGAGTCACGGAACGTGATTTGCAGGCAATAATAGGACATGTTCTATCTTTGAACGGAAACAGAATGCATACAGAGTACCTTCCGTTGTTTTTGCCGACCCATTGAAGTGAATGGTTCTGCATACAGACCGCAAACAGAACACAAAAAAACGGAACGGAAACGTAAAAAAAAAACGTTTGTGCGCAAGAGGCCTAAAAAGAACTCAAAATCCCCTGCATGGGCATAGTTTTAAAAGATAACAGTCTGTCTGCCTTACAAGCAAGGGGGTATTTTACCATACTGCGCTAAATGCCTTTGATCCCTTTGGCGGGACCCATTCTACTACTATTGCCACTTGTGTGGATGATGCTGGGTTTGCATTAGATGGCTGACGTCTGAACACTTTTTCTTCGGACAGCTATCGTTCCCCCGTACGTATGCACACTCACTGCTGCCAGGCATGCATGTGTCCATTGAAAACGTGGAAGGGATAGAATATGAATAAAAAATTGTAATTTATAATTACTATATTTCTAATAAGATTCTTGATAAAATCCTTTTGTATACCATATGACTATTTTTGCTCATTTCTACTAACCATTGGCATTATACTTATGCCTAGTTACTTATAGTACTTAAATTATATCACCAGTGGGGGTCATGCACTACGATCCAATACCAGTTTTGTGCCATTTCTACACCACCCTCGCTTTATTGTAAAAAAAGGGGACGTGGCATGGAGAGGGGCCATCTACCAGCACACTTACAATCATTTATGCTAGTTTAGTAGCGTGAATGATGATTAAAATCTACACCAGCTATGAGATAGAGTAGATTTCAATTCAGGAGCATGAACTGCAGGAGCATGCGCTTATTTTATGACGAGGTGTGTGCCCCATCATAAATTAAGCGCATCTTTCAGCAGTGCAGAGGAATATTCCGACTGACATGGAAATGGTGGTCTTGATAAATGACCCCCAATGTGTTAATTTTTCAGTTAGCTATCAATGTACTGTATTTCATCAAATAGATCTTCAGACTGAAGTTCATCCTTCTGGGACCGGCCTACCTTTTATAACTCCAGATTCCAAGTAATGTGTGTCCATTGCAGCTACCTAGCATTTGTAAGAGAAGCTGAAAAATCAAATCAGATGTGCCCTGCTCCAAATCCATTTACAGGCTTACTAGTAGTTAAAGTCATCTATCACTCTTCAAAGAGCAGCTAATATTCGGTAACTGCTACGTATAATGTAAGATTATAGGTTATGCTTATAAATCACATGCTTCTTATAATATATTTATACTGCTATTATATTACTTTTAAAACAACCTAATAAACCTTTTATGTGATACTAACCTATTATTCAGATGCTAGAATAAACTGTGACTAATATGTTTAACTCCTTCTATTGGTTTTAGTTTTGCTTGTTTTTTTTTTCATCCTTGACTTCTGGGAGCCATACATTTTTCATTTTTCCATTGATGCAGCCGCACCATTTTTATAAAAATAATTAGCTTTTTCTACTTTTGCACCATGAAAACATTTCATATTTAAGTATGATTTATTTGTATTCTGAGAGCCACATTTTTTTTATTTTACAGCTGATGGAGCTGCATGAGGGCTTGCTGTTTGCAGAATTGCAGAGTTGACGTTTCTGCTGGTATCATTTTGGGGTACATATGATTTTTTATTGCACTTTCTTTCGTTTTTTGGGCAGCAAGACTAACAAAAATTGCATTTTTTTTTTTACGTTGTGGGTTAAAGGGGTTCTGGTGGGTTAAAGGGGTTCTCCAGGATATACATATTGATGACCTATGCTCAGGATAGCTGATCAATATGAGATTGGCGGGGATCTGACTCCTGGCACCACTGACAATCAGTTGTTTGAGGAAGCAACCAGCACTCACCGGAGCTCCAGAGAGCACTGTGGCCTCCTCGCAGCTTAAAGGGGTTATCCAACATCATACAACAGCCCTCCATGTGCCGGGCCCCTCAAAGGGCATATACTTTCCCTGCTCCCTTTGCCGCTCCTGGTCCCCACACCGCAGCTGCTGCCTCTCCCTGTACACGGATGAAAACATGTGGTGTCGTGGGGGAGCAGCCAGTGGGGGATGGGGACGAGCCTCCCTAGCATCACGGGCTCGTCCCCGCCTCCCATTGGCTTCTCCCCCCCTACACCTGATGTTTTCATCAGTGTACAAGGAGAAGCATCAGCGGTTGTGTGGGGACCAGGAGCGGTGCGGGGTAAGTTTATTCCCTCTGAGGTTCCAGGCACATGGGAGGGCTTTTGTATGAAATTTGATAACCCCTTTAACAAGCACAGCACCGTCAATGTGCTTGTTATCACAACTCAGCCCCATTCAATTGAATAGGGCTGAGCTGGCCTAGGCTTTTTGACTAATGAATGTGATTTCACATGGCCTTGGAAGATGTGTAAGCGCTGACGGAGTGCCACTGTCTCTTCGTACAGCTGACCGCATGTGTCCCAGGAGTTGGACTCCGCCAATCTCATACTGATGGCCTATCCTGAGAATAGGCCATCAATAGGTAAATCTCAGAAAACCTCTCTAATGATTATTTTACAGTTACATGGTAACTAACTTTACACACAACTTTACATACATCTATAGTAAAAGCGACCACAAGAAACATGGTAATATATCTTATCACTGAGGTGTACAGTTTTCATGTTATCAGCTGTTTACCTCTCACTTTCTCCTGTTGCTACTGTGATTGCTTTTCACTTTGAAAAATGCCTTAAACCCATCCTAAATGGGAACAGCTCCAAAGAATTACACATATTAATGCAAATCTATAGAGGGAGGAGTGAGCAAGAGCACACCTAGACAAGCAGGAGCTACATGGGCTACGTGAGTAAAGTGTTTTACTCACAAAAATACAGGTCAGTACCTCTCTGTATTGTCCTTTATGCCTTCATGATCCTGGAGCTGCTTCAGAATGAGTAAGAGAAGGTTAGGAAGCAGATTCTCCTCTACATTCTGTGTCAGCTAGTCTCCTCCCACCATCTCTGAGAGAACTGCAAAATAAAAAATTCAGCAAGCACAGAGGAAAACCACTAAAATGCCAGATACGAGTAATATAATGGCCAGAAATAATGTTATTCCTTATGTACACACACTGTACTACTAATTAATGCAAAGTTAGTGACACTTCAAGGTCATTACGGATGCAGTGATACCTTTTATGTGTTTTATTTTAGTTTTTTTTTTAATTAATAAAAGGTGTTTTTTTATATTGACATTTTTCAAAGTTTTTTCACTTTCTTTTTTAGTCCAATTAGGCATCAATACACTGAAATGGCGTCACTACATAAGGATAGACCATCAAAGTTTTATTCCCCGGAAGCTTCTTGTTTAGCTACTTGCTATCATAACCCCTAATATGTGGTTACCAAGAACCTAAATTCTAACTTCCAATGTACCTATGTCTTTATGGCGTGTTGAATATCCGCCATCTAATGACTGCTTTTAGTTCCATTTCCTTTATACAGTAAAAAAAATGTAACAGTGGCTCAACTCACTCAAGATCCAATGGTATGGTGCTCGCCCCACGACACACCCGTAGTTAAAGTAAAAGTAAACTGATAAAAGAAATTGGGGGGCACTCCAATATCTAGGTATATGGATGAATATTTCAGATAGCGTAGCTGATAAAAATAAATTTATTCAAATACTACATAAATGAGACATATTTCATACAGTAGATCAATTCACCTTCCACACTTAAATTGCCTTATATGTTGATCAATTTACATTTTAATTGTTTTTTTCCAGTTACAAAGCAAGGGTTAACAGCCAAACCAAACTCAATATTTATGGCCCTGATTCTGTAGTTTACAGAAACACCCCATATGTGGTCGTAAACCGCTGTACGGGCACACGGCAGGGCGCAGAAGGAAAGGAATGCCATACGGTTTTTGGAAGGCAGGTTTTGCTGGACTGTTTTTTTTTACACCATGTCCCATTTGAAGCCCCCTGATGCACCCCTAGAGTAGAAACTCCATAAAAGTGACCCCATCTAAGAAACTACACCCCTCAAGGTATTCAAAACTGATTTTACAAATGTTGTTAACCCTTGAGGTGTTCCACAAGAATTAATGGAAAATAGAGATACAGTTTCAAAATTTCACTTTTTTGGCAGATTTTCCATTTTAATAATTTTTTTCCAGTTACAAAGCAAGGGTTAACAGCCAAACCAAACTCAATATTTATGGCCCTGATTCTGTAGTTTACAGAAACACCCCATATGTGGTCGTAAACCGCTGTACGGGCACACGGCAGGGCGAAGAAGGAAAGGAATGCCATACGGTTTTTGGAAGGCAGGTTTTGCTGAACTGTTTTTTTTTACACCATATCCCATTTGAAGCCCCCCTGATGCAACCCTAGAGTAGAAACTCCATAAAAGTGACCACATATAAGAAACTACACCCTTCAAGGTATTCAAAACAGATTTTACAAATGTCGTTAACCCTTTAGGTGTTCCACAAGAGTTATTGGCAAATGGAGATGAAATTTGAGAATTAAAATTTTTTAGCAAATTTTCCATTTTAATCAATTTTTCCCAGTAACAAAGCAAGGGTTAACAGCCAAACAAAACTCAATATTTATGGCCCTGATTCTGTAGTTTACAGAAACACCCCATATGTGGTCGTAAACCGCTATACAGGCACACGGCAGGGCGCAGAAGGAAAGGAATGCCATACGTTTTTTGGAAGGCAGGTTTTGCTGGACTGGTTTTTTTGACACCATGTCCCATTTGAAGCCCCCCTAATGCACCCCTAGAGTAGAAACTCCTAAAAAGTGGCCCCATTTTAGAAACTACGGGATAGGGTGGCAGTATTGTTGCGGGATGAGATGACGGTTTTATTGGCACTATTTTGGGGTGCGTGTGACTTTTTGATCGCTTGCTATTACACTTTTTGTGATGTAAGGTGACAAAAAATGGTTTATTTAGCACAGGTTTTATTTAAAAAATTTTACGGTGTTCATCTGAGAGGTTAGGTCATGTGATATTTTTATAGAGCCGGTCGATACGAACTTTTTTTTTATTTATGTAAGTTTTACACAATAACAGCCTTTTTCAAACAAAAAAAATGATGTTTTAGTGTCTCCATATTCTGAGCCATAGTTTTTTTTTTTTTTGGGCGATTGTCTCAGGTAGGGGCTTATTTTTTGCGGGATGAGGTGACGGTTAGATTGGTACTGTTTTGGTGGGCAAACGCCTTTTTGATCGCTTGCTGTTGTACTTTATGTGATGTAAGGTGACAAAAAAATGGTTTATTTAGCACAGTTTTTTACGGTGTTTCTCTAAGGGGGTTAGGTCATGTGATATGTTTATAGAGCCGGTCGATACGGACGCGGCGATACCTAATATGTATACATTTTTTTTTTCCCTATTTTTGACCAATTTTTTTTTACTTTATTTGGGGAAAATGACGTTTTTGTTTATTTTTACTTGAAACTTTAATTTTTTGGGGAGAAAACTTTATTTTTTCAACTTTTTTTTTTCACTTTATTTTTTGTCCCACTTTGGGACTTGAACTTTGGGGGTATATTCCTTTACAATGGGGGGTATATTCATTTACAATACCTCTGTATTGGAATGCATTGGCTGTATGAGTAATACTGTGTGTATTACTCATACAGCTTCCGGGGCCTGAGAGATCTAGGGGGCTGGATCTCACAGGCTCTTCACCGGAAGGCAGCGCAATGCCTTCCTTAGACATCGCGCTGCCTTCCATGCCATCGGGTCCCCCCCACAGCCGCATGGGGACCTGATGGCACCGCCGCCACCGCATTAGGTAAAAGCCACAAACCGCAGGTCTGAATTGACCTGCGGTTTGTGGCGATCGCCGATACGGGGGGGGTCACATGACCCCCCCCGGCGTTGTGATTAACCCCCGCCGCGCCGCAATCGCGGTTTAAACCCATGACGTACCGGTACGTCATGGGTCCTTAAAGGGCTTCTGTCACCCCATTAAACCGTTTTTTTTTTTTTTCTTTACTAATAATCCCTACACTGCGATCTCAGCATACATAAGCTAATTAATGATTTTCGTTCAGTAGAATTAGCTAAAAATCGATTTTTATAATATGTAAATTACCTTGCTACCAGCAAGTAGGGCGGCTACTTGCTGGTAGCAGCCGCATCCTCCGATCGTAATGACGCCCCCTCCGCTTGTTGATTGACAGGGCCAGCGGACGGGATCTTTCTCTGCTGGCCCTGCCTGTTTTCATTCAATATCTGACGCCTGCGCAGCGGCCGTAGCTATCTTCAATCTGCGCAGGCGCACTGAGAGGCGGCCACTCACTCGGCCGATCCATCCTCAATGCGCCTGCGCCGGGTGTAGATGTGACGTCATCGGCGCAGGCGCATTGAAGATGGAGCGGCCGAGTGAGTGGCCGCCTCTCAGTGCGCCTGCACAGATTGAAGATAGCTACGGCCGCTGCGCAGGCGCCAGATATTGAATGAAAACAGGCAGGGCCAGCAGAGAAAGATCCCGTCCGCTGGCCCTGTCAATCAACAAGCGGAGGGGGCGTCATTACGATCGGAGGATGCGGCTGCTACCAGCAAGTAGCCGCCCTACTTGCTGGTAGCAAGGTAATTTACATATTATAAAAATCGATTTTTAGCTAATTCTACTGAACGAAAATCATTAATTAGCTTATGTATGCTGAGATCGCAGTGTAGGGATTATTAATAAAGGAAGAAAAGAAAAACTGTTTAATGGGGTGACAGAAGCCCTTTAAGGACTCGGGAATTATACCGTACCGATACGTCATGGGTCCCTAAGGAATTCAAAGAATCAATAGATACACTACCACAAGATGGCAAGAATGAATATGTAGGGATTTAGATACAAGAGAAATTATTAACAAAAAAATCGAAAAAACAAAATCAGAAGATACAAAATGAACAATAAATCAACTCAATCTATTTTGCAATCTACATGCACTAAAACATCTACATGCACTAAAACAAGGGAAGAAAATGAAAGAATTAATAATAGAAATCAGAACCAACATAACCAATACAACATACCGACATCTAATAGATTTGAAACCCTATCTACCCCACCTTTTTTAGACCAAACCCCACCACATCACCGATCAAGGATGAAACAAACACATTCACCTTCTCCCATGAGGAGAACCTCAAGAGCACAGAACCAAACACAAGTGCTCGAATGCAACCTAAGACAGCGTCACCACAATCAGATAGACAACATGGGGAGAAAAACACCACCAAGATACAACCAACACCATCACTACAAATCCAATTATCCAGACATGAGAACACTAATCAACACACGGGCACGCAACAACGGAGAACGATCCAGAGAGGAATACGGAAATGTAAGAAAACATATTCACAACAAACACAGGACACTTCCACGATAGATAATTCAGTTGTAAATTTAAGTCAAGTAGAATTAACCAATGCACAATTATCACTACTAAATAAAGGATTAAAGTTTTCACCTACTGGCCTACTTAATAAATTCACTACATATATAGGTATTAAAGAATTTATCATAAAAATGTTTTTAAAGAAATATTATATCAAAAACCCAATAATAAGAGAGGAGAGTACTTATACCCAATATGACTTAAAAACTAAATCTAAATAATTTCCTAGACAAGAAATCGGACACGAAATGTCGACATTTAAGAGAAATGTAGAATCAAATATAAGAAAATTGAAAAACACTAGAATAACCAAAAACTTAACCAAAACAGAAGCCATTAAACAACTACAAAAATCTCATAATATTACTATAAGACCAGCAGATAAGGGAGGAGCAATTGTCGTTTTACATACAGATAAATACATACAAGAATGTAATAGACAATTAACAGACCAATCCACTTACAAGCAATTAAAACAGGATCCCACTGAGAAATACTTCAAACAATTTGCTAAATATTGTAATAAAGGTCATGAAAAGGGTATCCTTCTTAAACGTGAACACAAATATATAATTGAAACACAGAAAAGAATACCTGTCTTTTACTGCATCCCCAAAATACATAAAGACCAAATCAATCCATCTGGGAGTCCAATCATATCAGGGATTGGCTCTAGCTCCTCTAATCTATCTCAATACATCAATAAGATGTTACAACCTATAGTACAACAAACACTGTCATACATAAAAGACACTACAGATATCGTATCCACACTTAAAGTATTGGAGTTCAAACAACACTGGATTTTAGGGACTGTGGACGTTAGTTCCCTATACACCATTATTGAACATTGTCAGGGGATAGAGGTAGTAAAAAAACAACTTACCATACTTTTTACGATAATCTACAGAATGATCAGATAGATTTTATATTAGAAGGTATAAACTACATACTTACCCATAATTATTTTTGGTTCAACTCACAATTTTATTTGCAAGAGAAAGGTACCGCCATGGGGACCAGATTTGCTCCCAGCTATGCCAACCTGTTTATGGCTCAGTGGGAACAGGACATCATCCAGCCCAAGTTGGGGGCAGGTCTGGCCCTATGGTGTTGCTACATTGGTGACATTTTCTTCATATGGCAGGATTCTGAAGAGAATCTAACCCTCTTCTTACAAGACATCAATATAAACTAAAGGAATTTAAATTTCACTATCAAGACGAGCAGAATGCAAATATAATTTTTAGATCTGATTATCAGTTTCAATCAACATAAATTGAAATGTAGTACGTATGGAAAGCCAGTTATGAAAAACAGCTACATTCTTTACACAAGCTGTCACCTCCCGAGATGGCTTCTAAATATCCTTACAAGCCAATTCAGGAGGATTAAATGTAACTGCACTGATGAGGAACAATTCGAGTGTGAAGCAACAATAACAACAATTTTTAGAAAAGGATTACCCAAGTCGACCACTGGAAGCTTCCCTAAACAAAGTGAGGATCATGGATAGAAGGGACTTTTTTACACTTACCAACAAAAATTCTAAACAAGATGACACTCTCCGGATTATATTACCATTTAATGCTAAATATAAATCAGTCGAAAGAATTCTACATAAACACTGGCACCATCTCTTACAATATAAGATCATTGGTTCTTTGTTAAGTAATATTCCACAGATAACATACACTAAAGCCCCAAATATAGGTCTAAAAGTAGCACCAACAATTAAGAATAGGACAACTACAAGTACATCTAATTGGCTTACACAAAAGGGGTTCTATAGATGTGGTAGGTGTAACAATTGCAAAAGCACTTTATTTCCTAGGAAGACAACAGTGGTGTTCAGCAAAGAACTCCTTTCATTTTGAAATTAAGGATAGTCTCACGTGTGACTCAAAGGATGTAATTTATATATTGAAATTCCCTTGTGCCAAACAATATGTAGGCAGAACGAAAAGATCATAAAAAAAGAGAGTAGCGAAACATATTACAAACATCAAACAAGGTTTTGAAATGCCCACCATGTCCAAACACTTCAGGGACTACCATAACAAAGATCCATCTGGACTTACCTTCGCAGCCCTTAAACAGATTAAAAGACCATGGAGGGGCGCAATCATATTTCACACATGTCCAGAAACCAATCAAAATTTTTTTTTGAGTTTGATACTCTAATTCTCTCAGGGCTCAACGCGGAAATGGAAATATTTGGATTTCTGTAGATTTGGGATGGGTGCCCATCTGAGACGGGACATCAGGGTCCGGCTGTTTCCCAGCACCCCGATCTCACCTCTTGGGTAGGCCCCATCCCCATCCGCATCTCTCCACATCATCTGGAATAGAAGAACACATAGAATATCAATTGCAAAAATAATAAAATACAACGATACTTTGTTAAATCACACCATACATATTGTAATGTATTGCCAATGCTAGACTTAATTAGATATCGTTTTGCCTTCCCTATATATTTACATACTCACGAATTTATTAAATATATTGGTATTATATAATAATGCATATGCAGTTTTTTTTCTGATAATACTTGTTTATGGTTATTTTCATTGTTAGGGATTTATATGGAAGTCAGTGTATTACCATATATATGAGATAAAGAATATTGTCTGTTGAATACAGTATATGTTCATTTACCGCCTGACATTTCTCATATGTATCTATCATATATATATACAATATTTCAAACGATCAATCCAGTCCACCTCTTCGTATATACTTCCCAAAATGGAACATCACCTGAAGCAACTCCCTTAATCATTCCATATCCTTTAAATATACACATTGGGATAACTCACTGCAGACCACTGAAGAAGGAACAAGCTGTTCCGAAACGCGTTTGGTATATATGTGATTGCAGTGAAACTCTATACATTATGAAAGATTGTGTCTCCACAACTTGCTGAGATGCATCGTTTCCCTATATGGATATCAACTTCCAGTAGGAGGGACTAACACCTATACTGCTGACTGACTGGCTCTCTGGATGTGAATAGGATAACACGGCATCATAGACCACGTGGGACACCACGCCGATACACAGACCTGCAAAGATTAAGTGCCAGCGACTGCAAGCCTGCACTCCAGGAGACGCCAGCGAGTACAAGACGGGTAACTTACTGCATTTAACAACAAACAGTTACTGTTACTTATCTCTGTGATACAGTTACATAGATTGACACAGAGATATATAAACTAAACAGGCACCATGGCATCTAAGTGGGAGCTTTATCTGTTGCTCCACATACAGTATGCTTACCAACCACGAGTGACCTGATCTAACAGTGTATAATATACTACGTTACCATTATTGCACTATCGCCATTGATATAAATTATCAAACAGGACGCTCTCCATATTATACAATTTGGAAGGTTCTTTATCCCTCCTCAAGAATATTGACTAACAATGTATGAAACTTACTGTATTACTGTATATATCACTATAATGACTTTACCATCTGGATAGCTCAATCTGAGTGATATACCAAAGAGCCAAAAATATATATGGCAATATAACATCTGTAACGGAACCGGACACTATCTTTTATGTCTTATATTATTAGCATTTTATTTTTTGTGTTTTTTAAAGTATTTTTTCAAGTTGATCAACTTGCATATTTTAACGCAATTTAAGTGTGGAAGGTGAATTGATCTACTGTATGAAATATGTCTCATTTATGTAGTATTTGAATAAATGTATTTTTATTTTTATCAGCTATGCTATCTGAAATATTCATCCATATACCTAGATATTGGCGTGCCCCCCAATTCTTTTCTCCTTTATACAGTAGTTGCTTTCTAGGAACTGTTTCTGTCCACATATTCTTCTCTTTGTAGAAAGTAATATCCATACGGCCAAATACAATAATACATGTCTATGACTGTCACTGATGCAGGAGATATAACTGTGAGATAGAGAAATAATGATTTTACACAAAGCACGCTAGTTTGACAGCTTTACTTGGAAGATGAGAAATGCTGTCAGGCTATGGTGTCCACTGCTGGGGTCTTAACCCTCTCTCTGTCAAAGGAATACTAGTGTGCAGACCATGGGGGACTGCATAAGAATACTGGATTCTAGCCAACAATGAAAAGCAAAATATGTCTGCTAACCAGAATTAGGGTTAATTTGCAAGCCCCATACAAGAAAGTGTTATTATAATCATAAGTTCGTCTAGTTGTTGGATGGCTCCACCGGATAATACAGTGGTTTGAGGTGTAGTGTTGATCACGAATATTCGAATTGCTAATTTTTATCGCGAATATAGGTACTTCGAAAATTCGTGAATATTTAGAATATAGTAAAGTTCACAATGCGAGAGAGAAGGAGTAACAAAGTTGCGGCACTCACCAGGATACAAACGAAGTCTTTATTGATGCTTCCTTGGAAGTTGTAACATGGGGGATCCAGGGGCGGACACACTGTTGCGGGCGGCGACGGCGCTTCCTCAGGCCGCTCAATACGTCATGACGCAGGTAGGTGATTTATAGAGGCGGACAGGGGACGGCCGGCGCCGTCGGCCACAGCTGTTCGCCCTCAAGATATAATGACATATATTAAAAATCTGGACACAGCAGGGACAAAAGCATGAAAAAGGTAAATAAATAAACCATACAAGCACAAAGACTACAATTCATATATCAATGTCCTTGAATATAGGACAAGTATATAAGGTCATGGATAAGTACTAAGAGTAAAGTATGGAAAAACCAGTACATATGATGCCCGCCTAAACACAAGGAGAGCATATGGTGGCAGCATGATTCAGAACAAGCATTAAGCGCAAGGCTGTACAAAGAGAGGCATCTCATATAAAATATGGAGTTAATAAAAGATAAAAGACAAAAGGCAGGAAATAAAGTAAGGGGTAACAAAAGACCATAATAATGATATTACTAGGAGGACAGGGACAGGTGGGCGTGTATGTAGGCAAAACGAGCGCATTCAAATCACAGAAAGACAGACATGTCATTCCTGTCATTCATGCCTGCTGGGCCCATAGCGCCAGTTTGCATTATCCACCTTGCCTCCCTCTGCAGGAGTAGGCTGTGCCGGTCCCCCCCACGAGGGATGGGACGGACATGCTCCACCCCCGCAAAAGAGAGGCAACGCGGATAGGCATCATGGGCGGTACGAATATGGTCAATAAGGCGTGGACTGCCTCTACCTGACCTAATGGAGCCCACGTGTTCGCGAATGCGCTCAAACAAAGGACGTATAGTCTTACCCACATAAAAACGCCCACAAGGACAGAAGACCACGTACACGACGTAAGACGTGCGGCAGTTAATGAATTCTTGTACTGTGTGTGTTACTCCTCCAAAAAACAGATGTTTATTACATGTATTGAGTGCGCAAAACGAACAATGACCGCATTTGAAGTTGCCCTTAGGCTTGCCTAACCAGGTCTCAGTCTTGGGTGTAGAAAAAACACTCCTGACGAGTTTATTTTTGAGTGTAGGGCATCTCCTAAATGCGATCAATGGTTTTTCGCCCGTCACACTGCTAAGGGAAGGATCCCCTCTCAGGAGGTCCCAATTTTGATTGATCACCTGCTTCACTGTATCTGCCGCAGCACTATATTGGAAAGAAAAAGCAAAACGTGATTGTGCAGATTCAGTGTCTCTCTCCCTCAAAAGGGAGGTACGATCCAATTTAGCGGCCCTGCGCATGGCCGCAGAAACACCGTTCGACGGGTAACCCCTATCCAGAAGCCTCACACGAAGCTCCCTAGCTTGCCTAAAAAAAACTTCATCTGCATCATTGATCCTGCGCAATCGGACAAATTGTCCATAAGGGACAGCACGTTTGACTGGGGGTGGATGAAAACTGGTCTGGTGGAGGAGGGAGTTGGTGGCCATAGGTTTACGGTACCCGCTAGTATGCACAGTGCCATCCTTAACAGTGACCTGCACATCTAAAAAGTCCAGAGATTCACCACCAAACTTGACGGTGAACCTCATGTTCATTCGGTTATGTGCGTTTAAATGGTCAACGAAGGCATGGCACAATTCTTCACTCCCCCACCAGACCAGGAAGATGTCATCCACATACCTCAGAAACAGATGAATGTGGCTGAGATAGGGGTTATCCGTCGAAAAGATGTAGGTCTCTTCAAATACCGCCAGGTACAGGTTTGCAAATGTGCACGAGACAGGCGTGCCCATTGCAGTACCTAGAACCTGGCGGTACTAGAGACCGTCAAACTGGAAAACATTATTGCTAAGGACAAAGTCCAAAGCTTGATGAATAAAATCAATATACATAACACTTTTGTCAGATTTTTGTAGAATGGTCTTGACTGCTGAGAGGCCTAAGTTATGTGGAATACGGGTATATAAACTCTCGACGTCTAGAGAGACAAGGTGAAAACCCTCCTGCCATTCAAGATGACTGAGCGCACGGAGGAAATCACCCGTGTCTTTCAAATAGGTCGGAGTACTCCGTAACAAAGGTCTCAGGAGCCAATCCACGTAGCCTGACAGGGGTTCAGTCACTGAGCCGATTCCCGCAATAATGGGACGGCCGGTAGGTCGGGTCAGTGATTTATGAACTTTTGGTATAAAATACCATGTGGGAATTTTGGGAAAAGCTGGTATCAAACGTTCTTTCATGTTATTGGATAGGAACCCAGCAAAAATATAACGGTTGATCAAAGCGAACAATTTTGATGCTATACCAGGTATAGGGTCCCCCTTAAGTTTGGAGTACACAGTGCAATCGCCCAACTGCCGATGTGCCTCCTCCAGATAATATTCCCTGGGCATCAGGACCACATTCCCTCCCTTGTCGGCCGGCTTAATGACCATATTGGTCTGTTTACTCAACCACAAAAGAGCACGAGATTCTTCTATCGACAGATTAGAAGGTGCTGCAGGATACACCAGCGCACAAATTTCTCTTAATACTCATTTGTGGAAGAGGTCTATAGCAGAGCCGGCCGGCATGGGAGGAAGGAAGGTGGACCTGATGCCCCCCGTATACCTACTCAAATGGCCCACTGCGGCCACAGGCTCTTCTGGTTCGGTGTTAGACAAAAAGTGTATGAATGCAATCTCTTCCTCAGTAAATCTGCCTGACAGATGGAAATCGGTGAAAGACATGGTAGCTGGAATCTCACCCTGAGGCGGATCATGACAATGAGAGGGGGTCTCAGCGAATGCTTTTTTGAGATATAACTTACGGACCGATAAGAAAAGATCAATCTCAAAATCAACTAGGTTGAACTGCCCAGGCAGGCTGTATCCCAGCCCCCGATTGAGGAGTGGGATACAGCCCGGTGGCAGTTCAGAGCCCGTGAGATTGATAACAATATTATGGGTAGGTGTACAGCAGTCCAATTCATTATTTTCTACTGCCACCAGGTAACTTGGCGTCTCCTCCTCGTGGACTTTCGGGTTTCTCTTGTTGTTCCTTGACTGTCGGCAACGCCCCCTTCTCGTCCTTTTTCTAAAGGGGTTGTTTCTTCACCCGAATTCGCTCCATTGCTATCGGATAGGCTTGACTCAGAATCAGTTGCCCAGAAGTTGTAACGCCCTCTGCGTGGCACACGCAGTGGGCCATTTGAGTAGGTATACGGGGGGCATCAGGTCCACCTTCCTTCCTCCCATGCCGGCCGGCTCTGCTATAGACCTCTTCCACAAACGAGTAGTAAGAGAAATTCGTGCGCTGGTGTATCCTGCAGCACCTTCTAATCTGTCGATAGAAGAATCTCGTGCTCTTTTGTGGTTGAGTAAACAGACCAATATGGTCATTAAGCCGGCCGACAAGGGAGGGAATGTGGTCCTGATGCCCAGGGAATATTATCTGGAGGAGGCACATCGGCAGTTGGGCGATTGCACTGTGTACTCCAAACTTAAGGGGGACCCTATACCTGGTATAGCATCAAAATTGTTCGCTTTGATCAACCGTTATATTTTTGCTGGGTTCCTATCCAATAACATGAAAGAACGTTTGATACCAGCTTTTCCCAAAATTCCCACATGGTATTTTATACCAAAAGTTCATAAATCACTGACCCGACCTCCCGGCCGTCCCATTATTGCGGGAATCGGCTCAGTGACTGAACCCCTGTCAGGCTACGTGGATTGGCTCCTGAGACCTTTGTTACGGAGTACTCCGACCTATTTGAAAGACACGGGTGATTTCCTCCGTGCGCTCAGTCATCTTGAATGGCAGGAGGGTTTTCACCTTGTCTCTCTAGACGTCGAGAGTTTATATACCCGTATTCCACATAACTTAGGCCTCTCAGCAGTCAAGACCATTCTACAAAAATCTGACAAAAGTGTTATGTATATTGATTTTATTCATCAAGCTTTGGACTTTGTCCTTAGCAATAATGTTTTCCAGTTTGATGGTCTCTGGTACCGCCAGGTTCTAGGTACTGCAATGGGCACGCCTGTCTCGTGCACATTTGCAAACCTGTACCTGGCGGTATTTGAAGAGACCTACATCTTTTCGACGGATAACCCCTATCTCAGCCACATTCATCTGTTTCTGAGGTATGTGGATGACATCTTCCTGGTCTGGTGGGGGAGTGAAGAATTGTGCCATGCCTTCGTTGACCATTTAAACGCACATAACCGAATGAACATGAGGTTCACCGTCAAGTTTGGTGGTGAATCTCTGGACTTTTTGGATGTGCAGGTCACTGTTAAGGATGGCACTGTGCATACTAGCGGGTACCGTAAACCTACGGCCACCAACTCCCTCCTCCACCAGACCAGTTTTCATCCACCCTCAGTCAAACGTGCTGTCCCTTATGGACAATTTGTCCGATTGCGCAGGATCAATGATGCAGATGAAGTTTTTTTTAGGCAAGCTAGGGAGCTTCGTGTGAGGCTTCTGGATAGGGGTTACCCGTCGAACGGTGTTTCTGCGGCCATGCGCAGGGCCGCTAAATTGGATCGTACCTCCCTTTTGAGGGAGAGAGACACTGAATCTGCACAATCACGTTTTGCTTTTTCTTTCCAATATAGTGCTGCGGCAGATACAGTGAAGCAGGTGATCAATCAAAATTGGGACCTCCTGAGAGGGGATCCTTCCCTTAGCAGTGTGACGGGCGAAAAACCATTGATCGCATTTAGGAGATGCCCTACACTCAAAAATAAACTCGTCAGGAGTGTTTTTTCTACACCCAAGACTGAGACCTGGTTAGGCAAGCCTAAGGGCAACTTCAAATGCGGTCATTGTTCGTTTTGCGCACTCAATACATGTAATAAACATCTGTTTTTTGGAGGAGTAACACACACAGTACAAGAATTCATTAACTGCCGCACGTCTTACGTCGTGTACGTGGTCTTCTGTCCTTGTGGGCGTTTTTATGTGGGTAAGACTATACGTCCTTTGTTTGAGCGCATTCGCGAACACGTGGGCTCCATTAGGTCAGGTAGAGGCAGTCCACGCCTTATTGACCATATTCGTACCGCCCATGATGCCTATCCGCGTTGCCTCTCTTTTGCGGGGGTGGAGCATGTCCGTCCCATCCCTCGTGGGGGGGACCGGCACAGCCTACTCCTGCAGAGGGAGGCAAGGTGGATAATGCAAACTGGCGCTATGGGCCCAGCAGGCATGAATGACAGGAATGACATGTCTGTCTTTCTGTGATTTGAATGCGCTCGTTTTGCCTACATACACGCCCACCTGTCCCTGTCCTCCTAGTAATATCATTATTATGGTCTTTTGTTACCCCTTACTTTATTTCCTGCCTTTTGTCTTTTATCTTTTATTAACTCCATATTTTATATGAGATGCCTCTCTTTGTACAGCCTTGCGCTTAATGCTTGTTCTGAATCATGCTGCCACCATATGCTCTCCTTGTGTTTAGGCGGGCATCATATGTACTGGTTTTTCCATACTTTACTCTTAGTACTTATCCATGACCTTATATACTTGTCCTATATTCAAGGACATTGATATATGAATTGTAGTCTTTGTGCTTGTATGGTTTATTTATTTACCTTTTTCATGCTTTTGTCCCTGCTGTGTCCAGATTTTTAATATATGTCATTATATCTTGAGGGCGAACAGCTGTGTCCGACGGCGCCGGCCGTCCCCTGTCCACCTCTATAAATCACCTACCTGCGTCATGACGTATTGAGCGGCCTGAGGAAGCGCGATCCTACGCGCGAAACGGCCGTCGCCACCCGCAACAGTGTGTCCGCCCCTGGATCCCCCATGTTACAACTTCCAAGGAAGCATCAATAAAGACTTTGTTTGTATCCTGGTGAGTGCCGCAACTTTGTTACTCCTTCTCTCTCGCATTGTGAACTTTACCTCACGCTTCATATTGCTGAGCACCACCAATCGGATCCCTCTACACCACATGCCGGCCGGTGTTATCCTGCAGTTATAGTAGTGGGGGCAGTGCCGCCTGGCTTTCTCTCTCTCCCTGTTCTATTTAGAATATAGTGATATACTGTATATTCGGAATTTCAAATATTCAAGATTTGTATTGCAAATTTTTTGTAATGCGAATTTTCGTAATGCAAATTTTTATCGCAAATTTTTCAATTCCCGAGCAAAAACATGATTCCTCCCTGCTTCATGCTTGCGGGCCAATGACTCATTGGCCCACAAGCAAGAAGCAGGGAGGAATCATGACTTTAAATGGAAAAAATTATGAATATTCTAAAAAACTAATATATAGCACTATATCGAATATATTTGTTTTTTTCGAATATTCATAGTATTCTAAAACAAGAATATACACTCACCTAAAGAATTATTAGGAACACCTGTTCTATTTCTCATTAATGCAATTATCTAGTCAACCAATCACATGGCAGTTGCTTCAATGCATTTAGGGGTGTGGTCCTGGTCAAGACAATCTCCTGAACTCCAAACTGAATGTGAGAATGGGAAAGAAAGGTGATTTAAGAAATTTTGAGCGTGGCATGGTTGTTGGTGCCAGACGGGCCGGTCTGAGTATTTCACAATCTGCTCAGTTACTGGGATTTTCACGCACAACCATTTCTAGGGTTTACAAAGAATGGTGTGAAAAGGGAAAAACATCCAGTATGCGGCAGTCCTGTGGGCAAAAATGCCTTGTGGATGCTAGAGGTCAGAGGAGAATGGGCCGACTGATTCAAGCTGATAAAAGAGCAACGTTGACTGAAATAACCACTCGTTACAACCGAGGTATGCAGCAAAGCATTTTTGAAGTCACAACACGCACAACGTTGAGGCGGATGGGCTACAACAGCAGAAGACCCCACCGGGTACCACTCATCTCCACTACAAATAGGAAAAAGAGGCTACAATTTGCACGAGCTCACCAAAATTGGACTGTTGAAGACTGGAAAAATGTTGCCTGGTCTGATGAGTCTCGATTTCTGTTGAAACATTCAAATGGTAGAGTCCGATTTTGGCGTAAACAGAATGAGAACATGTATCCATCCTCTGATGGCTACTTCCAGCAGGATAATGCACCATGTCACAAAGCTCGAATCATTTCAAATTGGTTTCTTGAACATGACAATGAGTTCACTGTACTAAAATGGCCCCCACAGTCACCAGATCTCAACCCAATAGAGCATCTTTGGGATGTGGTGGAACGGGAGCTTCGTGCCCTGGATGTGCATCCCTCAAATCTCCATCAACTGCAAGATGCTATCCTATCAATATGGGCCAACATTTCTAAAGAATGCTATCAGCACCTTGTTGAATCAATGCCACATAGAATTAAGGCTGTTCTGAAGGCAAAAGGGGGTCCAACACCGTATTAGTATGGTGTTCCTAATAATTCTTTAGGTGAGTGTATAGCAATATAGCAAATATTCGGAAAAAAATGAATATAGAGCAATTTAGCTAATATAGTGCTATAATCTTCTTTGTCTAATAGTTGTAATTTTTTTCTCATCTGAAGGTCAGATTGGAAAAAAATAACTATTGAAAAAAAGATTATAGCACTATATTAGCTAAATTGTTCTATATTCGTATATTTTTTTTGAATATTCGCTACATTGCTATATATTCTTGTTTTAGAATATTACGAATATTCAAAAAAACTAATATATTCATTTTTTCTAATATTCGTAATATTCTAAAACAAGCATATATAGCAATATAGCGAATATTCTAAAAAAAAAACTAATATAGAGCAATTTAGCTAATATAATGCTATAATCTTCTTTGTCTAATAGTTGTAATTTTTTTCTCATCTGAAGTTCAGATTGGAAAAAAAATTCAACTATTGAAAAAAAAGATTATAGTACTATATTAGCTAAATTGCTCTATATTCGTTTTGTTTTGTTTTTTTCGAATATTCGCTATATATTTTTGTTTTGGAATATTACGAATATTCGAAAAAACAAATATATTCGATATAGTGCTATGACTCATTGGCCCACAAGCAAAAAGCAGGGAGGAATCATGTTTTTGCTCAGCATTCCGAAAATTCGCATTATGAAAATTCGTATATTACGCGATCATTATCTTGTCGATTTTTTCGAGTAAAAAAATCGTAGAATATAACGAATTTGCGAATATTCTACAAAATATTCGCGAAATATCACGAATTCGAATTTGACCCCTGCTGCTCATCACTACCAGTCAGTAGTAAAAATATAGAGGAACTATGGTAGCAGGCACTCTCTTAATTTAGAGTCACATATTAATTGTAATAATGAAACCAGATAAAACTGAGTTATCAAAAATTAGATGTATTTCTATAAAACACAGAGTAATAGCAGGTAATACAAATCTTGTTCAATATTGATGCAATAAAGCTAATAAATAATGATAAGAGGAATAATAGGCAATAGGTAATAGTCCCAAATACTGGTAGATAAATGAATGTAAAAAATAGTAAAACCAGGTGTCTAATAGTCTGCAGAAAGATGATGGTGTTAAAATAAATCAATATTACATATATAGTCCTTCCAATGGTATAAAATATATACTTTCCATTTTTGTAATATTCGGTAGCAACCTACTATGTTTCGAGTTGTAGCTGATCCAAAATTATACTGCTGGTCTCAGGTACAAGTCTTAGTATACTGCTGGTATCAGGTTAAAGTCATATTCAGTAAAAACACAGAGAACCCTCCTGTTGAATTCGTATCCTATCAGAGGGTGTCTGTCAAAAGAACTTACGTGTCTTCCGCGTCTTCTTCAGCACCTGAAATCGTTTACCTCTCTGAGTTTTCCCCTACGCAGCTCTTACGATTTGGTCAATTATAGCCTTACCCGGACGAGGCCTCGGCGTCCAACGTGGAGTCTGGTGGCGCACTTCGCATAGGTTAGGAGGTGCGGTTGTTTGCGCTGTCTCACCACGTATCCTACACACGTGACCGGGATGTAGTTGATCCGGGAAAAAGGCAAAACCAGTGATGCGATAAAGTCTCTGATTATATGAACAATAGTACTGGAGCGCTCCGATTATTTTTATTCGCTACTATACTGTGTATAGTCCAGAATAATTCCACCATAATATCGAGGTAATAGTAAGTCCCCAAACTTCCTCAAACGTGTTTCGGGACATTCGGTCCCTTCATCAGTGAGTGGGGGACTGTTCATACATAGTTCTTTATATATGGTTTCCAATTAGGTTAGTTTCAATTGGATTCACTTCGCCTGAAGCGATAGTTTCCACCTGGAGCTGCATTAATATAGCAAGCAATATATCTAATTGGTAATGTCAATATTCTATAGTACTAATGAGATAAAAGTAGGAAATCAGATATAATTAAATAGTAAAAGAAAATCAAAATACATCTAAATCATTTGGTAATACATACATCTGGCAAAATTATAAATCAAAATCAAAGTAAAAATGTAAATAAAACTTATTTTATAAAAAGGTAGTAAAAATACACAAGTTTTTATTAAACATTTAATTTAAAAAGTTTTTTATTCTTATTGTTGAAAATCTTACATAGATGAAATATAATGTGGATTAACTTTTCATTGTAAGGGAGTTCTCATATATAAGACTTGTTTTGGAGCCTATTAGTATGTAGTATAATGCTGTGCGGTTTTGCTGCGTTTTTTTGGTGTATACTGTTGATGCGGTTTTACTGCGGTTTTTCATTATTGTAGTGTTTTCTCATATAAAGTCGATAATAAAATGTATGATGGGAAATAGTAAGTTGTATAATGTTTGCTTGTAGTATATAGGTACAAACATTAATATAGAATACATAAATGTATGCGACTGATCGTACTTATTTATTAATCTTGTTTTTGATCTCTTTTAGATACACCACGAATCGGAAAAAAGATGTGTTGGGGTGGGAACCTATCGCCAAGGGAAAACGGGGATGGTATCAAATAACATCCAGGTTTGCCGTCGGCGAGCGGAACCCACCCAAAAACCTCACAGGAAACCGAAAAGTTTGAATTCAGCGTTTAGACCTTTGGGGATGATGGAGTCGATTTCAAATATCCTCATTGATTCTGACCAAGACATTCTACAAATATGATTGCCACCTCTCCAGTTCTTACTGACCTTATCTATTGCTGTAAATTTTAGTCCGGTAGGGTCTTGGTTATGAACTAGTTTAAAATGATTCGATACTGTATGGTTGATGAATCCTTTTTTTATATTTGCTATATGCTCTGCCACCCATTTTTTCAAGGATCTCTTTGTCCTACCCACATATTGGTTGTGGCATGGGCATTCCAATATGTAAATTACATCCGTTGAGCTACAAGTCAGAAATTCTTTTATCTCGTGTTTGTGGAAATTGGATGTGGATACAACTTCCATGGTTTTTCTTGGAAATGATGTGGTTGTGCAATTAGAGCATTTTCCACATTTAAAAAAAAACACCAAGTTAACCCATTCCTGAATCGTTGGATTCTTTTCTGTAGTGTGTTTCACTGTGGGCGCAATTTTTAAACCAAGATTTGGGGCCTTTGTAAATGAGATTTACGGCTCTGTGGGGACTAGGGTACCGATGATCTTATCCCTTCGTACGTGGTGCCAATGTCTATTGATTATATTCTGGATTTTTCTACATTCTGTATTATATGGTAAAATGACCCTGATTTGTTCATCTTCCTGTTTATTTCCCTCTTTGTGTTTCTGGGTAAAGAATGTTTTCCTGTCCATTGTACGTACTTTATTTAATGAGGGGTTTAGTAGTGTTGCTGGGCATTTCTTGTTCAAAAATTGTCGCTCCATTTGTCCTGCCTCTTTTTTCGAATTGTCTTTCATCTGTGGAGTTTCTTTTTAATCTTCGGAATTGTCCCTGTGATATATTTGACAGCCAACTCGGGAAATGACAGCTGGTATATAGTATATAACATTTGTTTGCTGTTGGTTTCTGGTAAGTACATGTGAGTTTGTCATCTGCAATTGTGATCTTGAGGTCTAGAAATTCTATTGAGCATGAACTAACTGTGGATGTAAATTTTAGATTGTATGTATTATCGTTTATTTCTATTAGAAATTATTCTAAATGTTCCTTCTCCCCTTTCCATACAAAAATGGTATAGTCTATATATCTGCCAGAGTACCAGGTCCATCCCCAGTCAGGGCGCAATGGTTTGTGATTCCCACTGCGCCATAAATAGATTGGCGTAGCTGGGGGCGAACCTGATATCCATGGCAGTCCCCTGTGTCAGTAGATAATATTTGGATTCAAAGGAAAAATAATTAAATAATTGTGTTTGAGTATAAATTCTATACCTTCCATTATAAAATCACTTTTGTTCCCCTGGGAATTTTTCCTCACTTAGTTGTTGTTTTATGGCTTTTATACCATCTTCATGATTGATGCTTGTGTACAATGACTGGACATCAAGTGTTCCTATAGTCCAATGTGGTTCAAATCTTAGGTTCTCCATTATTTCTATTATTTGTGTAGTGTCCTTAATATAAGATATATATATCTTTACTTGTGGTCGTAGCATCCTGTCCAAGTATTGTGAGAGATTGGAGGTTATTGACCCGATCCCTGATATAAATGGGCAGCCTGTGCGGTTTTTTCTGTCTTTATGTATTTTAGGTAAACAATATAGAACTGGTAATCTCTGTTCAGTATCTAATATAAACTTGCGTTCACTTTCAGTCAGGATGCCCCTATTTAGGCCCTTATCACAATATTTAATTAGTTCTTGGTAGAATTTTTTGGTAAGGTCATTATCCAATTTTCTATATGTTGTTGTGTCAGAAAAGGGATAAGATCATAGGTACCCTAGTCCCCACAGAGCCAAAAATCATATTTACAAAGGCCCCGAATCTTGGTTTATAAATTGCGCCCACAGTAAAACACGCTACAGAAAAGAATCCGATTCAGGAATGGGTTAACTTGGTGGGTTTTTTTACATGTGGAAAATGCTCTAATTGTACAACCACATCATTTCCAAGAAAAACCATGGAAGTTGTATCCACATTCAATTCCCACAAACACGAGATAAAAGAATTTCTGACTTGTAGCTCAACTCATGTAATTTACATATTGGAATGCCCATGCCACAAGCAATATGTGGGTAGGATGAAGAGATCCTTGAAAAAATGGGTGGCAGAGCATATAGCAAATATAAAAAAAGGATTCACCAACCATACAGTATCGAATCATTTTAAACTAGTTCAAAACCAAGACCCTACCAGACAAAAATTTACAGCAATAGACAAGGTCAGTAACAACTGGAGAGGTGGCAATCATATTTGTAGAATGTCTCGAGATCCTCTGGGGCACTCTCTGAATATAGGGACCAGGCCAGGTGGTAGGTGAGGTGCCCTGGGTGTTGGAAGTTTAGTGTGCCGGTGGCAAGATCCCTTTCAGTTTGTGACACCAGTGCCGGTAACGATGGCACACCGATTTGTTGGAGGAATAATTGAGGTACACACGTTTATGGTGAACTAGAACTCCTCTTTACTGAACAGTTCAACTATATACAGGCTTCAGACAGTTCCATATGAAATAGATTTGGTAACAGGCAGGCTTTACATTAATGGCAGGTATAATCCTAGCAAGATTACTCAGAGGGATTCAACTTACAGATCAGGCTGTACTTTCTGCAGAATCCTGTCTGACTTTCTCCAAGGCCCGAATGCCTAATAGCTGGCTTTATCCTTGGGTAGGGAAACCTTCCTCTGGTTTAAATCCACTTGCTGCAAATAAACTTCTGCCCTTCAGCTTTCTACTTGGCTGGATACAATTAGCACTGCTCTGTACTTTGCTTGATGCAGGATAACTTCAGGAGGAAACTTCTTCTCCTGGACTAACTTCTGAGCTTTGCTTACTCAGGACTTCAGGCAGGCTAGACTGAGCTACTTAGCCTCCTGGACTGGACTGAACTAACCCTTTCCTGTCTGGGCCTAACTATTTATACTAGGGGGTTCCCTAGCTCCCTCTACAGCTTGGGAGGAGAAACTACACCCCTAGCAGGCCTGGTACACAGGAAATAACATGAAAATATGCATTACAATGCAATACAAAACACAATAGCAATTTCCCACAGGAGGTGGGGGCAACATGTCCCTTAGTAGGGCCCACCCTTACGTAGTGGGACACTACATACCCCGCTACTTTAAGGTTGCCCGTCCTCGGCGCAACACAGGGGGCCTGCCCAGCTGGAAACTGTAACCTGAAAGACAAAAATGCAAAGCAGGCATATACAACAATCACTACATTCGCAATGAGATTGGCAGGCAGCTCCGCTGGCAAAGGACAAGTGCGGTGAAGAGGGGCATCGTTCTCTTCATAAATTGGTACATGGAACGGGGGCGCTGACCTGGTACAGCGTATCAGGAGTAACCAGGATAGTCCATAATGATAAGAATGCCATCGTAACAAAAGTTCCTGGAGGCTCAAAAGAAAAACATGAGTCCGGACCCGGGTCTTGTAGACAGTTAAACAGGAGTTTCCCGGGGAGAGTTACGCTGATCAAAAACTTAGTCTCCGAATCTCACAGGTGGGTGCCCCTTAGTAGGCCGCCTAGACCTCCTTACTGGCAGAGGCTCTTCTTGCCTTGGCTCAAGGGGGCCAGAGGGATCCACAGGCTCTGGAGCCCTTTCTGGCACACCCTGGGACAGGTCATCCTGGGGTCGAGGACTAGCAGGAACTGGAGCTGGTACCACCAAGTTCAACCAGGGTGTGAGGAATCAATGAAGTGGCTCCTTGTCATGTAACAGGTTCTCAACAGCCCGCATAGGATCAACAGGTTGGGCCGACGACTCTGGCTCAGGAGACTCTGGCTCAATGTCCCCTGCTGCAGTTTCTCCTTCTATGCAGGGCTTTAAACGATTCCTGTGTACGATCTGGGAGCCTTTGGCTTCCCTGGAAATGTGGTAAACGTGGGTCTCAGCATTAGGAATAGCAGTTATGACGTAGGGAGTCCTCTCCCACTTACTGTCCAGCTTGCTGGTTCGGTGGTTATTCCTCAACCACACCACGTCTCCTATGGCAAGAGGTTCCGCATGAGCAGCCAGGTCATAGTCTCTCTGCTGCCGCTCTCGGGCACTTTCCATGCGCTCCTGAACAATCTCTTTGGCATTAAGAAGACGTCTTTGATGCTCCACCACCCAATCAGTCTTTGGTAGTAGGTTGATGACATTGAGTACTTGCACGTCCAGGGAGTGGTCGGCAGGCAGCCTCCCTTGACGGCCGAACATCAAATAGAAAGGCGTGTACCCGGTGGAGCAGTGAATTGTATTGTTGTACGTGTACATAAGCTGTGGCAGCAGAGTAGGCCAATTACCCCTTGTCTCAGGGGGTACTGCTCTCAACTGATTCATTTTTTCACAGAGCCCGTTACCTTGTGGATGATAGGCTGTGGTCCGGACCTTCTGGCAATTGTGTAGCAGGCACAACTCCTGGAACAACTGTGATTCAAACGCAGACCCCTGGTCGGTGAGGATTCTCTCTGGGCAGCCGTAGGGCAGAAGGAAATGCTTCCAGAACGCTTCCGCCGCAGTCTTGGTTGTCAAGTCCTTCATGGGCACTGCTACAACAAACTTAGTGAAGTGATCAATAATGGTCATGGCATAAGTATAACCTGAGCGACTTGGCTCCAACTTCACATGATCAATGGCAACAAGCTCCAGGGGAGCTTTACTCACAATAGGATGGAGAGGCGCTCTCTGGTCATGGCGCTCACTTCTCCCGATGGCACAGGCAGTACATTCCTGGCTCCATTTTTCAATGTATTGCCTTATTCCAATCCAATAGAACCTTCTGCGAAGGGTGGCCTCAGTTTTCTGCGCGCCAAAGTGTCCGGACCGGTTATGATACATCTCTAATACAAGACCAGCATCTCGACGTGGTATGAGGATCTGGTACACCCTATCGCAGGACACTGGATCCAGGCCCCTTCTTAGCAACAGGCCTTTTTGAAGGAAGAGTTGGTGGCGATGTCTCCACAATTTCAATAGTTCTGGGTCTGCACTCTTCCTGCGGACTCTTTCAGGAGTTCTTCCACTAGTAAGGAAGTCGAGCAGTTCACCGAGGACTCTACTTTCTGACAGGAGCTTAATCCACCTTTCTTGTTCGCCCCTGGACTCAGGATTATTCGGTGGAGAGGGATTAGCAGCTGAATTATTTTCAGTGTGAACATTATCTTGCTGAGCAAACTTGTTGTAAAACGCCGGCATCTCCACTTCTTCCCAGGCATCCTTTGGTTCATCTGGTGCTTCTGTAGTGGGAAGCCGAGACAGGGCATCAGCATTCTCATTTGAGCAGCCTGCCCGGTATTTCACAGTGAAGTCATAGTTGGCAAGGCAGGAGGCCCATCTTTGTTCCAGAGCCCCTAACTTGGCTGTATTCAGATGCGCCAGGGGATTGTTGTCAGTGAAGGCGACAAACGGAGTGGCAGCAAGGTAGTCCTTGAATTTTTCAGTCACAGCCCACACTAAAGCAAGGAACTCCAGCTTGAAGGAACTATAATTCTGATCGTTTTTCTCAGCTCCCCTCAGGGATCTGCTGGCGTAGGCACTCACCCTCTCTTTGTTGTCTTGCACCTGAGCTAACACGGCTCCCAGGCCTTTTTTACTGGCATCCGTATAGAGGTGGAATGGCTTCTGATAATCCGGGTAACCCAGGACAGGGGTTTCGGTCAGCTTCTTCTTCAGGAGCTGGAAGGCAATCTCCCGTTCCTCATTCCATTCAACAGGGATAGGAGTCTTTGGACTCTTTTTGGGATGCCCCCTCAGGAGTTCCTGGATCGGATCCGCAATCTGTGCAAAATGCGGGTTGAAGCGTCTGTAATATCCTGCAAAACTGAGGAAACTTCTCACCTCCATCACGGTGGTAGGAGTAGGCCAATTACGGACAGCAGCAAGTTTATCAGGATCCGGCTGGACTCCTTCTGCACTAACAACATGGCCCAGGTACTTTACAGCTGGTTTCAGCAGATGGCACTTGGACGGCTTGACTTTAAGGCCATATTTAGCGAGGACTTGAAACACTTCGGCCAGATGCTTTAAATGATCCTCATATGTCTTGGAGTAGATAATGACGTCATCCAAGTATAGCAGTACAGTCTCAAAGTTCTTATGGCCTAAACAACGCTCCATCAACCGCTGGAACGTCCCTGGAGCATTACACAGTCCGAAAGGCATGTAGTTGAATTCGAACAGGCCCATAGGCGTGGTGAAAGCGGTCTTTTCCCTGTCTTCCAGGGCCATAGGCACCTGCCAGTATCCACTGGTTAAGTCAAGAGTTGAGAAGCAGGCTGATGACCCCAGGGCAGTCAAAGACTCTTCAATGCGTGGCAACGGATAAGCGTCTTTGTGGGTGATTTGATTGATTTTTCTATAGTCCACACAGAACCTAATGCTGCCATCTTTTTTACGAACAAGAACTAGGGGTGCAGCCCAGGGACTGTGACTGTCCCGGATTATGTTAGAGTCCTTCATTTCCTGTATCATCTCTTTTACGGACTGGTAGGTAGTAGGCGGTATGGGTCTGTAGTATCTATCCTTGATAGGAGGATGAGAGCCAGTAGGTATGGTGTGTTTGATTACACTGACCTCTCCATAGTCTGTGGAGTGCTTGCTAAAGGCCTGGTGATGCTCTTTCACCAGATTCAGGACTCCCTCTATTTGATCCTTCGGGGTGGATTCGTTCCCCACATGAAGTTCCTCCTACCGGGATACTGAAGAGGCGCTGGCAGGGGCGCTGCTGCTTTGTGCAGTTTGAGACTTCTCCGTGGTAGGCAGATGGATAACATCCCGGAAGGATACCTGGAAAATCTGAGCAACAGGGCAGTGCTTAGAGAGAGCAACAGGGTGATCACTGAAATTAATCAAACGGACAGGCACTTTACCTTGAGATACGGTCACCAGGCTCTTGGCTGCTCGCACAAAGGGATGATTTTCAATTTGGATAGGCTCCTCCAGGTCTTTTTGCTGAGCACACAGCACATTGATAGTCTTTTGAATGACTCTTTTAGAAGCAGGTGAAGCTGAAGGTATGGATTGGTTTAGGGCCTCAAGTACCTCAGAGTAACAATTTTTAAAGACATTAGTCCCTAAGATCACGGGATGTCCCCCTTTATCTCCGGCTTGCACCACAATCACACCTTGCTGTGGTAAGGTGGCTTCTCCCACCTGAAGGGTAGGCTCCCAGTACCCATGGACTTTCACCGGCTTGCCGTTGCTAGCAATGATATCCAGCCAGGATTCTGGTGGCTGGGTGAGGAGACTTGAATCCCAGAATTTGTCAAAGGTGGGTCGTTGGATGGTGGTGACCTGAGACCCAGTATCCAGCAGGGCTTCAAAAGGTATCCCGTTAATGCATATGTTAATTTTCAGACGAGATCCCACGTATCTGGGCATCCAACTTGGTGCAGACAGGCTGTTTGCGATTCTTAGACCGGTAACTCGGTCGCCCATCGGGTTCTTTGGGGTAGACCTCTTTATATGCAGGCGGGAGGAGCCTTTGAGGTAGGGGGCTTTCGTCTTCCAATAACAATGGTCTTTCCCATTCCTCTATTTTTCTGCACACCTTTTCCAGGCTCTTAGTGAGATAGTTAACTTGCTCCATTAACGCCGCCACCACATCTGTTACTGGAGCCTGGGTGGCTTGACTGGCTCCGGACGTTTTCACATCAATAATTTTTGGCTGGCAGGCCTGAGGTTCAAGGGAGCCCGCCGGCCCTGTGGGCGGGTTTTGACCCAGGATACTGATGGCCGGCTCTTTAAAGTTCAAAAACGCACAATTGGGGTGTTGGGCCGACAGCATCCTCAGCTGGCCCTTTAAGTGTTCAGCGTTTACACCCGCAATGAACTGCTCTCTCAGAGTCCGGTCCTGGTCCTCAGCCTCCCGGGGGTCCACCTGGACCACGGCCCTCAAGGTCTCTTGCAGGGACAAAGCAAAATCACGAAGTGACTCACCGGGCTGTTGCTTCCTGCTGAAAAATCGCATCTTAACTTCCGACACCGTCCTGGCTTCAAACGTGGTGCCGAGGCGATCAAAGATATGTTCCATGTTATCTTTTTCGGAGCTGGGCCAGGACATGACCTCCCTGCGGGCGGCCCCTTCTAACTGCGTTAAGAGAATCTCCATCTGTTGCTCAGCGGAGATAGGATAAAGCCGGAATAAGGCCATGATCTGGTCTTTAAAGTCTTTCAGTTTGTGGGCTTCCCTGGAATATTGCGGGAACCAGGGGGCCCCAAAATAATATGGCATGGTCAGCGGCATCAGACTAAATGCTGCCGCAGCGGCGGGCGCCCTGTTCTCATCTGCGTGAATTACAGAAGGCTCGTTGGGGGCCACCTGCCCCGTTTCCTCAGATGCGGACATGGCGTGGTCTATGGGGGCAAGTTCTGTAGGCAGACTCACGCTGGACTTTGCTCTCTCAGGCCGTTGCTAAGGGTAACCACGGAGAGGGTATGGCCCTTTAAGGAGCGGCGGAGCAGACCAAAATCCAAATTGGATGTGCTTCCCCCGAATCAAGTCCTTTATCACTAACGAGGGACCTCCCCCCAGTCTCCCAACAAGGATCGGAATCTTCCCGGTACTTGAATATAAAGGGGCCGGTTAATACAGAAGTTTTACTCACTCCGGTGATGCACAGTACAAGTCTCACGAGGTACGTGATTACGTTGTGCGGAGGTCCCACGCGCAAGCTTCAGGAGATAGGCGCGGCCTCTCTGAGCTTCAAGATTCGTGGAAGGCGGTATCTTCTTTGCAGGTAGGGCGGCGCCTTCTTTTCTTTTTCGCACCAAGCGGACACAACGATGGCGCAACGATAATTCCAGTCAGCTTAGGTGGCCATCTTGCAGCATAATGCTGTCAATTCACTGACAGCAAGCGGTGACTCAGAAACCAGCAAACAGTCCACAATGTACAGTTTTACACCACGATTGTCCACAGTTCTTTGGCCCCAAATTTTTCAAATAAACAGAGATAGGGAATTTATCACTTTATAGGCAATTATGGCACACAGTTCAGATTCCACTATGGCGTAGAAATATTCGCATCCTGTTCATGATGCCAAAATATGCAGTACGCCAGTCCTTCAGGGTGAGCGAATGTGAGGTCACGGGTTAATAGGCAGAACGAGGGTTGCTCTTAGTACTCACAGTTTGTAGAAGACCCTGGGCAGGCGTACAGCAGTGATAGAGAGGCTGGCACATAGATCCTCTGGGGCACTCTCTGAATATAGGGACCAGGCCGGGTGGTAGGTGAGGTGCCCCGGGTGTTGGAAGTTTAGTGTGCCGGTGGCAAGATCCCTTACAGTTCATGACGCCAGTGCCGGTAACAATGGCACACCGATTTGTTGGAGGAATAATTGAGGTACACACGTTTATGGTGAACTAGAACTCCTCTTTACTGAACAGTTCAACTATATACAGGCTTCAGACAGTTCCATATGAAGTAGATTTGGTAACAGGCAGGCTTTACATTAATGGCAGGTATAATCCTAGCAAAATTACTCAGAGGGAATCAACTTACAGATCAGGCTGTACTTTCTGCAGAATCCCGTCTGACTTTCTCCAAGGCCCGAATGCCTAATAGCTGGCTTTATCCTTACGTAGGGAAACCTTCCTCTGGTATAAATCCACTTGCTGCAAATAAACTTCTGCCCTTCAGCTTTCTACTTGGCAGGATACAATTAGCACTGCTCTGTACTTTGCTTGATGCAGGATAACTTCAGGAGGAAAACTTCTTCTCCTGGACTAACTTCTGAGCTTTGCTTACTCAGGGCTTCAGGCAGGCTAGACTGAGCTACTTAGCCTCCTGGACTGGACTGAACTAACCCTTATAACTATATATACTAGGGGGTTCCCTAGCTCCCTCTACAGCTTGGGAGGAGAAACTACACCCCTAGCAGGCCTGGTACACAGGAAATAACATGAAAATATGCATTACAATACAAAACACAATAACAATTTCCCACAGGAGGTGGGGGCAACATGTCCCTTAGTAGTGCCCACCCTTACGTAGTGGGACACTACATGAAGCTGTTCCCACCCTCCACACTTTATGACTGGGCCACTATTTAGCCTTTTTGGCTTGGCTGACATCATCATTTATTTGACCCTTCTTCTGATCTGTCAGGAGGAAGGAAAAATGAGACACATAACGGATCCTCTCTGTGTACCAGCTGTAAGGCCTGTGTGGTCCCATCAGAATTGGCTTATGATTTGGTAGTCAAAAGCAGGAGTGGGTAAAAAACACAGAAGACATGCAAATATTCTGTTCACATGTCATCTCTGTTTTTGATCCACTCCTGTTTTTTTGGGCATTAGCAATACTGATGGATTACTGACCAAATGCTGACCGAGTGAAGGCGGATGCTCCACAGACAGGATCCGTTTTTTGTGGGTTATTGTTCTGACAGATCAGAGGAAGGGCAAAATAATCAGTGAAGTCAACACAAACTTACTGCTGGCACCCTCTCCACTCTGTCAGGGGGCTCTACTTGTACAAGCTTTTAATAGAACATGTTCTGTAGACATCTATGTGGAATCAGCTGACGACGGTGTAAAAGGAGTGCGCTTCTTCTTGGCGCTAACATCGACAGGGGCGGGCTAGGCCGGTGGGCAGGGAGGCAATTGCCCCCCAGGCCGCCCTAAAAAAACTGCCGCTGGGCTTTAACAACATTTTTTTTTAAATTTTTATTCCTCAGGGCCTATCACCACAGGCAGCGCGGCCCTGGATGTAATTGCGGCGGGCAGTAGGAGATGAGCGCTTCCATTGTGGAAGCACTCATCTCCATATTTATCTGTATCGCCGTCCTCAGGACAGCGATACAGATGGCTGTGCTGTGGGGCAGGGAAGGGAGAGGCGTGTCCCTCCCCTGTTCTTCTGATAGGCTGCAGGCACTAATGCCTGCAGCCTATCAGAGGCCGGCTCAGGCAGCGTGATGACGTCATTATCATCGCGCCGCCTGAGCCGGGCAGCACACAGCAGGGACACAGGCCGGAAGAGTCCTGGATCGCTGCTGATGGAGGTAAGTATTAGTGTTTTTTTTTTTTTTTCTTTGCGGGGGGAGCTGGCACTATGGCTGTGGGGGAGCTGGCACTATGGGGGGGAGCTGGCACTATGGGGGGAGCTGGCACTATGGCTATGGGGGAGCTGGCACTATGGGGGGGCTTGCACTATGGGGGAGCTGGCACTATGGGGGGGGCTGGAACTATGGGGGAGCTGGCACTATGGTGGAGCTGGCACTATGGGGGGCTGACACTATGGGGGGAGCTGGCACTATGGGGGGGCTGGCACTATGGGGGAGCTGGCCTTATGGGGGCATTTCTTACTGGCACGTTACAGGGGGGCATCATGGGGGAGAGGAGCACTATGGGGGTATCTGGGGGCTCTAAAGGGGCTTTTTTTAATTATTGGCACATTATGGGGGGCACTATAGGGGAGAGCGGCACTATGGGGCATCTGGTGTTACTATAGGGGCATTATTTGGGGGCACCCTGGGGAAGTGGGGGCTCTCAAGGGGCCTTTTGTATTGGCACTATGGCATTTGGTGGCACTAAGGGGGCATTTTTTACTGGCACATTATGGGGGGCACTATGGAGGAGTGGAGCACTATTGGGGCATATGGTGGCACTAAGAAGGGGCATTTTTTACTGGCACATTGTGGGGGAGAGGATCACTATAGGGGCATCTGCTGGGGGCACTAAGAAAGGGCATTTTTTTACTGGCATATTATGGGGGACACTATGGGGAAGGGGGAGAGGAGCACTATGAGGGCATTTACTGGGCACTATATAGGGGTATTTTATACTGGCATACATTATGGGGACATTAGCTCAACTGCGGGCACTAAGCGGGGGTATTTCATGTACTGTCATATTATAGGGAGAATTAGTACTACTAGGGGGTATTATGGGGAGCTTTACTACTACTGGGGGGCTATGAGGAACATGATTACTAGGGAACTAAAGGGGCATTATTACTACTAAGTGTGCTCTGGCAGAGAATTATTTCTATTGGTGGGATTTTGGGGAGCACTGTTACTTTGGGGGCACCCTGGCATAGTATCGGCTTAGCACAATTATTTTTGGGGGACATTATCTTTATACTATTAGTGTCTGGGTGCAGTTATTTTTTAGAGCACTGTGTGCCAATAATTGTTTAAGGGGGCACTATCTGTGTGGTAGTAGTATTTCCAGGGGGACTGTTTCTTCAGTATAGTATTGGGGCACAGCGGGCACAGTATTGGGGGCACTATCTGTGTGGTAGTAGTATTTCCAGGGGGACTGTTTCTGCAGTATAATATTGGGGGTGGCAGGAAAGGGAGTTCAGAAGATGTGAAGATGATGGAAATGTGGGAAACTAATGTCTGTTTCTCAATCTCTGCAGAGACGGGAGATGGCAGAAAAATCATCATGGCGGTCTGGTCTGAATGGAGAAGATAAAGAAAGAGAACGTCTACAACAAAGGTGACATCACTGGATGTAAGAGGTATGTGGTGCTATGTAGGAGAGAAGATGCTCTGGCTCCTCCTCCTGCAATTTGCAGAAGGAGGATTCAGAGCTAGGTGAGGACGGCGAAAGGGGGCAGCAGGCCACGGGCGGGTGGCAGATGGTGGGGGGAACCACAAGCCTTGAGCAGGATCTGGGGAGGGAGGAGCTTCCTGGCTGTAGCCTGCTGTTTATTGTATAATGTGAAGCAGGCAGTGCAGCCAGGACAGGCCTCCCCTCTCCGTATGATGTGTAGGGACAGACCTCAACAATAGAATTTCAGCTGTACAGTGTTTGTTGGGAGTGGCTTATTATATGTAGGAGGGGCTTTTAATAATGGGCGGGGCTAAAATGGGCCACTTGGCTGGATTTGCCTCCCAGGACTAAGGCTGCCAGCCCTCCCCTGAACATCGACCTGTAAGGCTGAGTTCATACTTGAGTTATTTGGTCAGTTTTGGCCCCGTGACTGCCCTAATAAGTGAAGTGTGCAGTGTATATATAGAGACAGACTCATTAGCTGGCCTAATTCATTAGCTGCAAGTACTAGCTTCAAGTACTACATTAAGTACTAGTAAAGAGATATTGCAGGAGGCTGAAGAGATTCAAGAGATACTGCAAGAGATTGGCTTAGTCTCCAACTGGCTCATCTGTGTTGTTTTTGCTGATCATTGCTTGAGAAGAGGTAAGGAATTCGGTCAGCTGTTTGCTATTGTGCGTTTGCTAATGAGCCTAGCTCACTAAGGTGTTACATTTGTTGCTGGGGGAGGAGTTTTGGAAGCAGTGTGTGTATATATAGAGACAGACTCATTAGCTGGCCTAATTCATTAGCTTCAAGTACTACATTAAGTACTAGTAAAGAGATATTGCAGGAGATAGTCAGGAGGTAGGCTGGAAGGTGGAAACAATACAAAAAAAAAAGGTAAGATTTGTTTGATTTAAAGTTACAAATTTTTATTTGTAACTTTAAAATGGCAGACTTGGTTCAGTGCAGGAATTGTTGTGCATTTATTTCATGTTCCACTCTTTGGAGATTCGGATGCTGTCAGATCTGTAGACAGTTCTCCTTACTGCAGCAGGAAATTGCATTTTTGAAAGCTGAAATATTTAAATTATCTGTTAAACAAACTCCAGCTAGGACTGCTGCAATGCAGCTGCCACAGAGGACCCCCAGAAATGGCAGATGGGTTACTGTAGGTTCTGGAAGTCTTAGAGTGGTGGATAGAAGACATGTCCCACAGTCGGTGGTTCTCCATAATTCATTTGCAGCACTCTCAGAATGTAAGGACATCATGGATATGGACTCAAGCACAGAGGGTGTGAAACCATCGACTCCTATGTCTAATGTATGCAACAAAAAAGATAAAGTGAAGTCTCAAAGGAAGCAGCTGTTGCTGGGTGATTCAATCATAAGAAGTGTGGAGCTTAAAGAAAATGGTTTTGTGAGATGTCTCCCTGGGGCTACTGCTAGAAGAGATAGAAGACGTATTATTAATATTGTTAAGCAAGCAAAGCAGGAAGGGGACGTGGATGTTCTTGTCCATCTAGGGACAAATGACCTGGCTTGCAATGAAGTGTCAGAGGTGAAAAAAACTTTTATCACACTTGGTAATGACGTACAGGATTTTGCATCCAGCATTTCATTTTCTGAAGTTCTGCCTGTGCATAATGTTCAGAATGATAGGCAGAGGCGCATAAAGGAGTTCAACATATGGCTTGGTAAATGGTGTCAAGAGCAAGGGTTTGGCTTTGTTTCTCATGATAGCTCTACTTGGAATAGAAAGGAACTGTACAAAAAAGATGGTTTGCATCTTTCTCTCAAAGGAACAAATGTACTTAGTGAACAACTCCAAGAATTTGCGGAAGAGTATTTAAACTAGGAAGGGGGGGCAAAAGAGTGAAAATAAAAGAGTCCAATTGCCCCCCGAAACAATGCCAGAACAGGTCAGAAGCACAGAGGTTAAGAAATGATAAGCTCAGAGTCCTGTCTACAAATGCTCGCAGTTTAGGTAAAAAAATCAATGAACTTGGGTCAATAATGGCATCTGAGAATGTAGATTTAGTGGCTGTTACGGAGACATGGTTTAAAGAAAGAAATGACTGGGACATAACCATACCAGGGTACTCTTTATACAGAAGAGACAGAGAAGGCAAGAAAGGAGGAGGAGTGGCCCTGTATGTGAAAGATAGCATTAAATCTAACCTAATACAAGTTGGTGAGGCCAACATAGAGTCAGTTTGGGTTACGTTGCAGTTTGCTAACCATGCAGTAACTCGTGTAGGTGTGATATATAGACCACCTGGTCAAGTTAAAGAACTAGATGATCTACTAGTTGAAGAAATAGCTAAAATGACAATGAAAGGAGAAGTTATCATTATGGGAGATTTCAATCTTCCAGATATAAACTGGAAAACCAAAATAGCAAGTTCTACCAGGAGTACAGATATTCTAAATTCCCTACTGGGGTTATCTCTACAACAAGTGGTTGAGGAGCCAACCCGGAGGGAGGCCATTTTGGATTTGGTATTCACAAACGGGGATTCGGTATATGATGTCATTGTAGGCGAAACCTTGGGATCTAGTGATCACCAGTCAGTGTGGTTTAATATAAGAACTGTGAAAGAGTCCCACCACACAAAAACAAAAGTTTTAGATTTTAGAAAAACAGACTTTTCAAAAATGAAATTAGTCATAAATGAGTCCTTATCAGACTGGAACGGATTACATGGAGTCCAGGAGAAATGGGACTACTTAAAAGGTGCATTATTGAAGGCAACAGAAAATTGCATTAGACTTGTCAGTAAAAACAAAAAAAGGAGGAGACCACTGTGGTACTCAGCAGAAGTGGCCCAAATCATTAAAAATAAAAAGCTAGCATTTTGTAATTATAAAAAAAACCAGAGCAATGAAGATAAGGAAATCTACAAGATTAGGCAGAGAGAGGCCAAGCAAGTTATAAGAACTTCTAAAGCGCAGGCAGAAGAAAAACTAGCTCAGTCTATGAAAAAAGGGGATAAGACATTCTTCAGATATATAAATGAAAAAAGGAAATTAAAACAAGGAATAACTAAATTAAAAACAAAGGACGGAAGGTATGTAGAAGAGAATAAAGGGCTAGCCGACTGCCTTAATGAATACTTCTGTTCAGTTTTTACAAAAGAAAAAGGAGAAGGACCTCCACTAGAAAGAATGACTAATAAATCGTTTGATGCATGTATCTTTACAGAGGAAGATGTTCTAAGTTTGCTGTCTAAGGTGAAGACAAATAAGTCACAGGGGCCTGATGAGATACACCCAAAATTATTAAAAGAGCTTAGTGGTGAGCTGGCAAAACCGTTAACAGATTTATTTAACCAATCATTAGTAACAGGAGTCGTCCCGGAAGATTGGAAATTGGCTAATGTCGTGCCCATTCACAAGAATGTAGGGAGGAATCGAGCAACTATAGACCAGTGAGTCTGACATCAATAGTAGGCAAATTAATGGAAACCCTATTAAAGGATAGGATTGTGGAACATCTAAAATCCCATGGATTGCAAGATGAAAAACAACATGGGTTTACTTCAGGGAGATCATGTCAAACAAATCTTATAGATTTTTTTGACTGGGTGAATAAAATAATAGACGGTGGAGGTGCAGTAGACATCGCATATCTAGATTTTAGTAAGGCTTTTGACACTGTCCCACATAGAAGACTTATCAATAAACTGCAGTCATTGAGCATGGACTCCCATATTGTTGAGTGGATTAGGCAGTGGCTGAGTGACAGACAACAGAGGGTTGTAGTCAATGGAGAACATTCAAAACAAGGTCATGTTACCAGTGGGGTTCCACAGGGACCTGTACTGGGACCGATTTTGTTTAATATCTTCATAAGTGATATTGCAAAAGGCCTCGCTGGTAAGGTTTGTCTTTTTGCTGATGACACAAAGATAGGTAACAGGGTTGATGTTCCTGGAGGGAAACGCCAAATGGAAAAGGATTTAGGAAAACTAGAAGAATGGTCAGAACTCTGGCAACTGAAATTTAATGTGGATAAGTGCAAGATAATGCACCTGGGGCGTAAAAACCCAAGGGCAGAATATAGAATATTTGACACAGTCCTGACCTCAGTATCTGAGGAAAGGGATTTAGGAGTAATTATTTCAGAAGACTTAAAGGTGGGAAGACAATGTAATAGAGCAGCACGAAATGCCAGCAGAATGCTTGGATGTATAGGGAGAGGTATAAGCAGTAGAAAGAGTGAAGTGCTTATGCCGCTGTACAGAACACTGGTGAGACCTCACTTGGAGTATTGTGCGCAGTACTGGAGGCCATATCTCCAGAAGGATATAGATACTCTAGAGAGAGTTCAGAGAAGAGCTACTAAACTAGTACATGGATTGCAGGATAAAACTTACCAGGAAAGGTTAAAGGACCTTAATATGTATAGCTTGGAAGAAAGAAGAGACAGAGGGGAAATGATAGAAACTTTTAAATACATAAAGGGAATCAACTCGGTAAAGGAAGAGAGCATATTTAAAAGAAGAAAAACTACCACAAGAGGACACAGTTTTAAATTAGAGGGGCAAAGGTTTAAAAGTAATATAAGGAAGTATTACTTTACTGAGAGAGTAGTGGATGCATGGAATAGCCTTCCTGCAGAAGTGGTAGCTGCAAATACAGTGAAGGGGTTTAAGCATGCATGGGATAGGCATAAGGCCAACCTTCATATAAGATAGGGCCGGGGGCTATCCATAGTATTCAGTATATTGGGCAGACTAGATGGGCCAAATGGTTCTTATCTGCCGACACATTCTATGTTTCTATGTTTCTATGATTCTAAGTGCAACGCCTGTCATCTGCATGTCATACGGACTTACAGTATTATTTCACTACCAAAGCAGACTCTCTGTGCGTGTTACTACAAGGCACAGTGTTCTACACCACTATAAAGGCTCTCTGCAGCCAGGAAATAGCAGTTTTTTTGCGAAATTTGCTGCAAATATATTCTGATTTTTTTTTAAATTGCGAACCGGCAAATCGAATTCAAAAAAAAATTCGCTCATCTCTAGATATGATTATTGTATTTGAAATGTAAGCTGTGTGTTGGTCTTGGATCCTTGTTATAAGATTTGTATGTCTCAGTAATTCAGCAATAAACATATTAGTCATCATTTCCAGTAGATGGTAGTGCAGGCATGAAGCCACTTATATTGTTAACAAAAACCTATGTTCTGCTTAAAGGGGGTGCCATTAAAAGCAAATGAAATCACCTCTAACGCATGTACACGCCATGGTCCTTCTGATGTAGAATTGGAAATATTTTCCATTAGAAGATTTAGTTTGTATGTGTTTTACTAGGTAACATAAGGATGGAAAAGTTTTTAAAACCTCTGAAATGCAGAACAGGTTTCTTAGATTTGTATTTCTTTAAGCTGTTGGTTTACACCCGTCGCTTCTGAATAGGAAATCTTACAGTTTGATGACAGTGGTAATAAATTTTTTGAATATTCTGAAATGCTAATCCAAAGTACCCTGTAGTGCCGCTACTAGCTCTGAAAATGCCAGTAATATACGTGGGAGATCATGTTTTAATGCCTCTTTGATGTGTGGTTAGATCACTCCCTAATGGTACCTATAACATGCTCCTATATTAACGAAAAATAGATTCTCTGTTTTCAGAGTTTTTCTTTTTCTAACAAATTGCTTAAATAACTTTATTTGTAATGTTAAGTGTCTACCTGTGCAAAATACCAAGGAATGGCATCCATATGTTTGAAAAGCCTTTACTCACCCAACTTCAAAGTAGTCACTAAATGAGTCCCAGACAGAAAAATTTGACTTTTTTTTTTCCCCATCTTTATTTCATTGTGGAAATAAAAATTAAACTGTGAATCATATACTAATATATAAGGTTTTCTGTTCTTGGTGGTAGCTTTCTAACATTTCTCATGAATTTGGATAAATTAGCTATACAATGTGAGTTAAATAATACAAACCACCAAGAAACATATGTTGGACGTTAGTAGCTGGTTGAATACAATCATTTTAGAATACATTTTGCTTTGCATATTTTATTTGGCTGTTATTCAAAGGAAATGCTCAAACATCTATGCCAGGAACAGAATATATGGTCTTCAGCACAAAAACAATTAGAAAAAATCTTCTGAAAGGATATCTATATATTAGTCTCTTTCATGTGAAGGGTAGGAAAGTCATGTGGGGTCTTCCAAGTATGTAGTGGTTAGTACCTACTAAAAGAGGTCCGATTAAGGACAACTTGTGAATTAGTGGCAAGGTCATAGATGCTCAAAGCTCTTTGATTTGCTTGCGAAATGATGGCTAGCCCTTCTGGTTCAATCCTACAAAAGGGCTAATTAGCACAGTGTTAAAAAGTTAATTCTGGCTATGCTAGAAATGTGTCAGAGCTCACGGCACATCCCAGCTTGCTGTATATGGGCATGTGTAACCTTAGACTACTCAGCATGCCAGGGTTGAAACTAAACCATAGAACAATATAAGGTGGCCTGGTCTGGGGGATTACTTGGTTTACATTTCATGGATGGATGGGTGCAAGGTCATTGCTTACTTGGGGAAGACATGGAACCAAGATTTACTGTAGGTCAAGGCCAAACCGGCAGAAACAGTATGATGCACTGGGAAATGTTCTGCTGGGGAACCTTGCCTCGTGCCATGCATTTGGGATGTCATTTTCTTTTTTATTATTTTTTTTATATAGATATAAAGCAGTGGTGCCCAACCATTTTTCATCTGAGGGCCACACTAGACATGGTATAAATTTAGCAGGCCAGAACCAGGTAGCTTTGCCAGGGGGGCACTTGTGAGCATTACTACTGTGAAGGGGCAAATATCTGGGCATTTTCTCTGTGAAGAGGCACATGTGGGCATTTTTTCTTTGAAGAGGCACATCTGGGCATTTTTACTGTAAAGGGGGGCATCTGGGCATTTTTACCATGAAGGGGGCACATGTGAGCATTACTACTGTGAAGGGGGCACATCTGAGCATTACCCCTGTAAAGGAGGCACATCTAGGCATTACCACTGTGAAGGGGCACATCTGGGCATTACCACTCTGAAGGGGGCACATGTGAGCATTACTACTAAGAAGGGGGCACATCTGGGCATTACCCATGTGAAGGAGGCACATCTGGGCATTGCCCCTGTGAAGGGGGCACATCTGGGCATTACCACTGTGAAGGGGACACATCTGGGCATTACCATTGTGAAGGGGGCACATCTGGGTATTACCACTGTGAAGGGGCACATCTGGGCATTACCACTGTGAAGGGGGCACATGTGAGCTTTATTACTGTAAAGTGGCCACTCGATCTACTGCCAGCCACCGCTGCTACCAGTGTCACAATTCCAACCAAAACTAATGAACACCACTCATGTCCTGGCCTTCCCAAACAACAAGGAGAGGTTCCCTTTATCCCTCAAAGGCATGTACTGCTTAACCCCCTGCCACATGGACACCATTGGCCCTTTAGGATATATACCAACTATCCTCACTAAGGTATCAGCCACACTCACAGGGGCAGCCCTCCTGAAACCACACTGCTCACACACAGACCACTGTCGCCTGTGCCCGCCATTAAGCAGTAAGGTGGTCAGCCCTTCCTTCCTCGGCATGTAGCAGAGCACACATCCAGACACAGCACTGCCGTTACAAGCAACTACTGGGCCACGGCAATGAAGGGAACTTACATTCGTTCCGTGAGTTGCCTTGATGTTTAGAATGGAGATTTATCACTGCGCCACCGCAGCCGCCCAGGTGTGCCGATTCTTCTCCTTATTCCACTGTGCGCCTCTGGTCATTGCACGGGCCGCCTGACACAGCTTCGCGGGCCGGATGTGGCCCGTGGGCCGTAGGTTGGGCATCACTGATATAAAGCATCTACAGAGCAACAAACATATTGTGACCCTGCAAGGGTCTAGAGTCCATGTGAGCAATGAAAAGTCCCAATAGAGGCTGTAACAAGGATAACTTGTTACAGAGGCAGAAGCAAACTGCCGTTGTGCCACTTACCCTGCCCAGTAGCCTAGACCCACCTCCCACTGTCTTCTTTCCAGCAGGTATGGCCACCAGGTCTGCTTTGTTCCTCTACGCAGGCTGCAGCCTGTTTGCTGGCAAGACCCCCTCCTCCTCTGCCTGTAGGACACGCATTCCCTCCAACTGTAAAAGTACAATTTTCTGATCACAGCCTGTGCTTTTTCCTATATTGTGCAAGAACAGCCACCGCTGCTCGATTACAGGCGGGTCATAACCATGGAAACGAGCAGGGTATAATTTGGTGGAAAAATTAATCAAGGCAGCAATGGGGGCAATATAGACAATGATAATACATTAGTAATTGCCTTGTATTAACTTTCTCTACATTATCAAAGCAATTTGCTGAAGTGAAACAACCCCTTTAAAGGGAACCTGTCACCAGTTTTATGGTGTCCTAACTAAGGGCAATATAATTAAGTGACTGATTCTCTTAGCAAAATGCTGGGTCACTTTCTTTAACCACCTCAGCCCCCAGTGCTTAAACACCCTGAAAGACCAGGCCACTTTTTACACTTCTGACCTACACTACTTTCACCGTTTATTGCTCGGTCATGCAACTTACCACCCAAATGAATTTTACCTCCTTTTCTTCTCACTAATAGAGCTTTCATTTGCTGGTATTTCATTGCTGCTGACATTTTTACTTTTTTTGTTATTAATCGAAATTTAACGATTTTTTTGCAAAAAAATGACATTTTTCACTTTCAGTTGTAAAATTTTGCAAAAAAAACGAGATCCATATATAAATTTTGCTCTAAATTTATTGTTCTACATGTCTGTGATAAAAAAAAATGTTTGGGTAAAAGTTATAGCGTTTACAAACTATGGTACAAAAATGTGAATTTCCGCTTTTTGAAGCAGCTCTGACTTTCTGAGCACCTGTCATGTTTCCTGAGGTTCTACAATGCCCAGACAGTACAAACACCCCACAAATGACCCCATTTCGGAAAGTACACACCCTAAGGTATTCGCTGATGGGCATAGTGAGTTCATAGAACTTTTTATTTTTTGTCACAAGTTAGCGGAAAATGATGATTTTTTTTTCTTTCTTACAATGTCTCATATTCCACTAACTTGTGACAAAAAATAAAAAGTTGTATGAACTCACTATGCCCATCACGAAATACCTTGGGGTCTCTTCTTTCCAAAATGGGGTCACTTGTGGGGTAGTTATACTGCCCTGGCATTCTAGGGGCCCAAATGTGTGGTAAGGAGTTTGAAATCAAATTCTGTAAAAAATGACCAGTGGAATCCGAAAGGTGCTCTTTGGAATATGGGCCCCTTTGCCCACCTAGGCTGCAAAAAAGTGTCACACATCTGGTATCTCTGTATTCAGGAGAAGTTGAGGAATGTGTTTTGGGGTGTCTTTTTACATATACCCATGCTGGGTGAGAGAAATATCTTGGCAAAAGACAACTTTTCCCATTTTTTTATACAAAGTTGGCATTTGACCAAGATATTTCTCTCACCCAGCATGGGTATATGTAAAAAGACACCCCAAAACACATTCCTCAACTTCTCCTGAATACAGAGATACCAGATGTGTGACACTTTTTTGCAGCCTAGGTGGGCAAAGGGGCCCATATTCCAAAGAGCACCTTTCGGATTTCACTGGTCATTTTTTACAGAATTTGATTTCAAACTCCTTACCACACATTTGGGCCCCTAGAATGCCAGGGCAGTATAACTACCCCACAAGTGACCCCATTTTGGAAAGAAGAGACCCCAAGGTATTCGCTGATGGGCATAGTGAGTTCATGGAAGTTTTTATTTTTTGTCACAAGTTAGTGGAATATGAGACTTTGTATGAAAAAAAATAAAAAAATAAATCATCATTTTCCACTAACTTGTGACAAAAAATAAAAAATTCTAGGAACTCGCCATGCCCCTCACGGAATACCTTGGGGTGTCTTCCTTCCAAAATGGGGTCACTTGTGGGGTAGTTATACTGCCCTGGCATTCTAGGGGCCCAAATGTGTGGTAAGGAGTTTGAAATCAAATTCTGTAAAAAATGACCAGTGAAATCCGAAAGGTGCTCTTTGGAATATGGGCCCCTTTGCCCACCTAGGCTGCAAAAAAGTGTCACACATCTGGTATCTCTGTATTCAGGAGAAGTTGAGGAATGTGTTTTGGGGTGTCTTTTTACATATACCCATGCTGGGTGAGAGAAATATCTTGGCAAAAGACAACTTTTCCCATTTTTTTATACAAAGTTGGCATTTGACCAAGATATTTCTCTCACCCAGCATGGGTATATGTAAAAAGACACCCCAAAACACATTCCTCAACTTCTCCTGAATACAGAGATACCAGATGTGTGACACTTTTTTGCAGCCTAGGTGGGCAAAGGGGCCCATATTCCAAAGAGCACCTTTCGGATTTCACTGGTCATTTTTTACAGAATTTGATTTCAAACTCCTTACCACACATTTGGGCCCCTAGAATGCCAGGGCAGTATAACTACCCCACAAGTGACCCCATTTTGGAAAGAAGAGACCCCAAGGTATTCGCTGATGGGCATAGTGAGTTCATGGAAGTTTTTATTTTTTGTCACAAGTTAGTGGAATATGAGACTTTGTATGAAAAAAAAAAAAAAAAAAAATCATCATTTTCCACTAACTTGTGACAAAAAATAAAAAATTCTAGGAACTCGCCATGCCCCTCACGGAATACCTTGGGGTGTCTTCTTTGCAAAATGGGGTCACTTGTGGGGTAGTTATACTGCCCTGGCATTCTAGGGGCCCAAATGTGTGGTAAGGAGTTTGAAATCAAATTCTGTAAAAAATGACCAGTGGAATCCGAAAGGTGCTCTTTGGAATATGGGCCCCTTTGCCCACCTAGGCTGCAAAAAAGTGTCACACATCTGGTATCTCCGTACTCAGGAGAAGTTGGGGAATGTGTTTTGGGGTGTCATTTTACATATACCCATGCTGGGTGAGAGAAATATCTTGGCAAAAGACAACTTTTCCCATTTTTTTATACAAAGTTGGCATTTGACCAAGATATTTATCTCACCCAGCATGGGTATATGTAAAAAGACACCCCAAAACACATTCCTCAACTTCTCCTGAATACAGAGATACCAGATGTGTGACACTTTTTTTGCAGCCTAGGTGGGCAAAGGGGCCCATATTCCAAAGAGCACCTTTCGGATTTCACTGGTCATTTTTTACAGAATTTGATTTCAAACTCCTTACCACACATTTGGGCCCCTAGAATGCCAGGGCAGTATAACTACCCCACAAGTGACCCCATTTTGGAAAGAAGAGACCCCAAGGTATTCGCTGATGGGCATAGTGAGTTCATGGAAGTTTTTATTTTTTGTCACAAGTTAGTGGAATATGAGACTTTGTATGAAAAAAATAAATAATAAAAATCATAATTTTCCACTAACTTGTGACAAAAAATAAAAAATTCTAGGAACTTGCCATGCCCCTCACGGAATACCTTGGGGTGTCTTCTTTCCAAAATGGGGTCACTTGTGGGGTAGTTATACTGCCCTGGCATTTGACCTGTGTAATCCGAAAGGTGCTCTTTGGAATGTGGGCCCCTTTGCCCACCTAGGCTGCAAAAAAGTGTCACACATGTGGTATCGCCGGATTCAGGAGAAGTTGGGGAATGTGTTTTGTGGTGTCATTTTACATATACCCATGCTGGGTGAGAGAAATATCTTGGCAAAAGACAACTTTTCCCATTTTTTTATACAAAGTTGGCATTTGACCAAGATATTTATCTCACCCAGCATGGGTATATGTAAAATGACACCCCAAAACACATTCCCCAACTTCTCCTGAATACGGAGATACCACATGTGTGACACTTTTTTGCAGCCTAGGTGGGCAAAGGTGCCCAAATTCCTTTTAGGAGGGCATTTTTAGACATTTGGATACCAGACTTCTTCTCACGCTTTGGGGCCCCTAAAATGCCAGGGCAGTATAAATACCCCACATGTGACCCCATTTTGGAAAGAAGACACCCCAAGGTATTCAATGAGGGGCATGGCGAGTTCATAGAAAAAAATTTTTTTGCCACAAGTTAGCGGAAATTGATTTTTTTGATTTTGTTCTCACAAAGTCTCCCTTTCCGCTAACTTGGGACAAAAATTTCAATCTTTCATGGACTCAATATGCCCCTCAGCGAATACCGTGGGGTGTCTTCTTTCCAAAATGGTGTTATTTGTGGGGTGTTTGTACTGCCCTGGCATTTGAGGGTCTCCGCAATCATTACATGTATGCCCAGCATTAGGAGTTTCTGCTATTCTCCTTATATTGAGCATACAGGTAATGAGATTTTTTTTTTCCGTTCAGCCTTTGGGCTGAAAGAAAAAATGAACGTCACAGATTTCTTCATTCGCATCGATCAATGTGGATGAAAAAATCTCTGCCAAAAAAAGAAAAAGGAGGGGAAAGGCGTCTGCCAGGACATAGGAGCTCCGCCCAACATCCATACCCACTTAGCTCGTATGCCCTGGCAAACCAGATTTCTCCATTCACATCAATCGATGTGGATGAATAAATCATTGCCGGGATTTTTTTTTTTATATATACAAAGTGTTTGCCAAAGTATATAAACACCGCCACCTCCTCAGCTCATATGCCTCAGCAAACGTATCTTTTACTGCAGAGGAGAAATCTCGTCTTGCAGCGCCGCATACACCGACTTGCGTGTAATCTGACAGCAGCGCAATGCTTCTGTCAGAATGCACATCAGTGCTGCAGCTAGTCGATCGGTTGGTCCACCTGGAAGGTAAAAAAAACAAAACAAAAAAGAAAAAACCAGGCCGCAACGCAATAACTTTATTAATTTTAGAACAGAACATATTAACTTTTTTAACTTTTTTACTTACCGGTAATTTTTTTTTTTGTTTCGTTTTTTTTCCTTTATAGAACAAACCTCTCCTTCTCCATGGGACAATGTGCAAAGCGCAAATCGCCCAAAGATGTGGCAAAGTACGTTATGCACTTTATCCCAGGTGAAAGTAGAGGTTTGCAGCAGCTGTGGGCCCTAATAGCCCTGTGTGCCTGTCCTGTGAGATGCAATCCCTATGCTAGGTGTACCTGTGTGTGGTACTTCCGGAAACACTCACCAAAGCATAGGGCAGGGTGGTCAGGACAGTCAGGACAGAAATAGCGGGTGTCACGCCTTATTCCACTCCTGCTACAGACACGACATCTTTTTCGGGGTAACGGTTGGGTTGAGGTACCAGGAAAGACACTGGGGAAATGTCGCTCATGTAGACGGCTAACTACACTGGTGGATGGGGCCACGGAACCTCCTGGATAAAGGAGGTTCTCGATGATCTCTTCCTGGAATTTGAGGAAGGATCCTGTTCTCCCAGCCTTACTGTAGAGAACAAAACTATTATACAGCGCCAATTGAATTAAATATACAGACACCTTCTTATACCAGCGTCTGGTTCTGCGGGAAACTAAATACGGAGACAACATCTGGTCATTGAAGTCCACCCCTCCCATGAGCGCATTATAGTCGTGGACTGAGAGGGGCTTTTCAATGACACGGATTGCTCGCTCAATTTGGATTGTCGTGTCTGCGTGAATGGAGGAGAGCATGTAAACGTCACGCTTGTCTCTCCATTTCACCGCGAGCAGTTCTTCGTTACACAAGGCAGCCCTCTCCCCCCTTGCAAGACGGGTGGTTACAAGCCGTTGGGGGAAGCCCACGCGACTAGTTCGCGCGGTGCCACAGGCGCAAATCCGTTCTAGAAACAAATGCCTAAAGAGGGCCACACTTGTGTAAAAATTGTCCACATAAAGATGGTACCCCTTGCCGAATAAGGGTGACACCAAGTCCCAGACTGTCTTCCCACTGCTCCCCAGGTAGTCAGGGCAACCGACCCGCTCCAGGGTCTGATCTTTTCCCTCATAGATCCGAAATTTGTGGGTATAGCCTGTGGCCCTTTCACAGAGCTTATACAATTTGACCCCATACCGGGCACGCTTGCTTGGGATGTATTGTTTGAAGCCAAGGCGCCCGGTAAAATGTATTAGGGACTCGTCTACGCAGATGTTTTGCTCGGGGGTATACAAATCTGCAAATTTCTGGTTGAAATGGTCTATGAGGGGCCGAATTTTGTGGAGCCGGTCAAAAGCTGGGTGGCCTCTGGGACGGGAGGTGGTGTTGTCGCTAAAATGCAGGAAACGGAGGATGGCCTCAAATCTTGCCCTGGACATAGCAGCAGAGAACATGGGCATGTGATGAATCGGGTTCGTGGACCAATATGACCACAATTCATACTTTTTTGTCAGGCCCATGTTGAGGAGAAGGCCCAAAAAAATTTTAAGTTCGGAAACTTGGACTGGTTTCCACCGGAAAGGCTGGGCATAAAAGCTTCCCGGGTTGGCGGATATAAATTGTGTGGCATACCGGTTTGTCTCTGCCAAGTCCAAGAGCTCCGCAGTCAAGAACAGCTCAAAAAATCCCAGGGCCGAACCGATTTGAGTCGTCTCAACCCGAACTCCAGACTGGGCGGTGAAAGGGGGAACTAATGGTGCGGCTGAAGTTGGTGACTGCCAATCAGGGTTTGCCAGCACCTCAGGGATTCTAGGGGCTCTACGGGCCTGTCTGTGCGGTGGCTGCGACGGGGTAACTACTGCACGTGCCACCGTACCAGCTTCAACTGCCCTTCTGGTGCTCGCCACGTCACCATGTTGTACGGCAGTGCTGGTACTAGGTCCAGGGAGGGCTGCGCTGCTGGTGTATGCCTCACCACGTGATCCGGCAGCGACAGCCCCACTCTGCTGCTCTTGAAGCGGATCCTGCATAACCTGTGGTCTAGCACACGGGGCCGGGTGCGCCTGGTGCTGCCAGGGACCTCAACCTCCTCGTCCGAACTTTGGGTCAGAGAGCCACTGCTTTCTACAGGTTCATATTCTGACCCGCTAGATTCGTCAGATGAGGGTTCCCACTCCTCATCCGACTGGGTCAGAATCCTGTAGGCCTCTTCAGAAGAATACCCCCTGTTTGACATTTTGGACTACTAAATTTAGGGGTATTCCCTGAGACTACCCAAGAAAAAAAGCAAGCCTGTCTTACAAAGGGGAGGCTAGCGAAGTACCGGAGGCCGCTGCGGTTGATAAAAAATATCAACTGATTTTTTTATCGCCGCAGTGCGTGTAAAATGAATGTGCAGTGATCAAAAAAATATATATTTTTTGTCACTGCGGTGGGGCGGGCGTGGGTGAACGCACGTGTGGGCGACCGATCAGGCCTGATCGGGCAAACACTGCGTTTTGGGTGGAGGGCGAGCTAAGGTGACACTAATACTATTATAGATCTGATCGTGATCAGTTTTGATCACTTACAGATACTATAAAAGTACAAATGCTGATTAGCGATACGCTAAACAGCTAATAAGTGACTGCGGTGCGGTGGGCTGGGCGCTAACTCACGCTAAACTACCTAACCAAGGGGCCTAAACTATCCCTAAAACCTAACAGCCAATACTAGTGAAAAAAAAAAAGTGACAGTTTACACTGATCACTTTTTTTCCTTTCACTAGTGATTGACAGGGGCGATCAAAGGGGTGATCAAAGGGTTAATTGGGGTGCAGGGGGGTGATCTGGGGCTAAGGTGTAGTGTTTGGTGTACTCACAGTTCAGTCTGCTCCTCTGCTGGATCCAACCGACGAAAAGGACCAGCAGAGGAGCAGACATTTACTAATATGATCTGTTATATGACTTGTGATTGGATTTTTTGAAAATCGCCAGCCTGCCAGCCAATGATCGTTGCTGGCAGGCTGGTGACAAACTTGTTCTTTTAATTTTGCCGGCCCGCGATGCGCATGCGCGGGCCGGCTTTGAGCGAAATCTCGCGTCTCGCGAGATGACGCGTATATGCGTGATTGTGCGCAGCGCTGCCACCTCCGGAACGCGAATCTGCGTTAGGCGTTCCGGAGGTGGTTAATTGACCCAGTCAATCTGCCAACATCTTGTATTGAAAAGCTCCAGCTGATAATGATGAGTCATGAATATTTATGAGCTCCTGACTCTCCCCGCCTACCGGCTGCAGATTGACAGTTTTTTTCCATATGAATCACCAGCAGGTGGGCAGGGGAGTGGCTATATCTCTGAATTAATTAAACGCTGGACTCAATGACATCACGCTGGACTCCAATCAGCTCATTAGCATGTGGCATCTTTGTGTGTATATTATGAGGTAACCATCTGTCACACCAGTAAGTGAATACATCTAAGGTACTTTTTAGTAGTTAATGATTGTATATAATTAGTTAGATTATAATCAAATATCCACATGACAGGTTACCCTGTAAGACACATTACCATGTGAGAAGGTGTCTGAGCAATAGGTTCCATAGCTTGCTAGTTCCTGCAAAGGTGTGCTGCATTTCTTTGTCTGCCTGTGTACAGACCTTTGCCTTTTTACTGGGCTCTGACCCTCTGCTGCTTGACCAGTGACTGACCCTAGTGTATTGACCCTTAGCTTCTTGTCCTGATCTCGGACCATTTACCATTAAGCACGTACTCTTCCTGCCATGACCTGCTTTTGCCTGACCCCTTGGTGCCCTGCTCCAGTGTCTCCTATCCCCGTGAGTTATTAACCATATACCTCCAGGAGGTAGTGGCCTGGGTGTTCTCCAGTAGCAAAGGGGTTTTTCTGACATTTAAATAATGATGATCTATCCTCAGAATAGGTAATCAGTATCTGATCGTGGGGGTTCGACACCTGCCATCAGCTGTTTGAGAAGGCATCAGAAAATCCCTGTAATAAAATAATGTGCTTAAGATCAGCTGAGTTTTTTTAAGATATGGTTTTACATGCTTTCCAACATTTAAACAGTAAAAGTTAAAACATTTTAGCCCTGCACCTTTGACCACCTGAGAATGCCCACAAAATGCCCACTTTGGGGAAGATGTCCCTCATTGTACCCATTTAAGTGGTTGTCCTAACAAAATCTGGGCTACTGGTCCATACAAGGATTGCATTAATTGAAGTTCACTTGCTATTGACATTACTTTAGTTCTTGCTGTGGAACTCCCCTAGTTTAGTCCAGTAGATGGCTGCAATCACACACCCTCCAACAAACACTTCTGGGTACACTGACTATTTGTGAGCACTCTCTTTTTTTCTTCTACTTATTCGTTAGAGCTTTCAGTGATTCCTTTTATATAATAACTTTATTGGGCCACACTGGAATTTGTCAGAACCCCTATTGTGGGTTTCCTAAACTGCAGTTTATTCGATTCCATGCCATGTTTATACACAACCTACCTGGTCTTTGAGTGTTGCTATTAAAGAATTTCATACAAATTTAAAAAATGAAACAAAAACATAACAATAGAAGTAGGGCAATGAGCACATCAACCAGGCCATGATCTCATATAGACTTTATGTTATCCCACCATTCCTGTAAGTTTCTCCTAGGTGCTCCAGTTCTTTCCCGACTCCAATAACTTGCTAAGGGTACTTTCACACTAGCGTTTTTCTTTTCTGGCATAGAGTTCCGTCACAGGTGCTCTGTACCGGAAAGAACTGATCAGGCATATCCCCATGCATTCTGAATGGAGAGTAATCCGTTCAGGATGTCTTCAGTTCAGTCGTGTTGACTGATCAGGCAAAAGATAAAACCGTAGCATGCTACGGTTTTATCTCCAGCGAAAAAAACTGAACACTTCCCGGAATGCCGGATCTGACATTTTTCCCCATAGGAATGTATTAATACCGGAATGACAAGCAGAGAGACGGATCCGTCTCACAAATGCTTTCAGTCACATCCAAATCGGCGGATCCGGCGGGCAGTTCTGACGACGGAACTGCCCGCCGGATCACACTGTCGCAAGTGTGAAAATAGCCTAAGACTTATCGGCTTCCTATGAATATGACGTGACCATTGTCATAGATAGATTGGCAGCGGCAAAGCAACCCTAATACCAAAAGTTATCGGAGAGAAAAAATCCATCCAGTTGCATCCTTTTTTAACCCATGGCAAACCTTGGTCAAAGACACCATAGTGATTGGACTGATCCAACAACATGAATGTTATGTCTATCAAGCCCAGAGCAGTGAAATCCTATCTGCAGACTATCAGTTAAAATAAAACTACAACTCCAGTATTCTGGGGGTTGCAGTTTCACCACAGGTCGGAGACCATTGCCCTACAGTGTGTGAGTTTTAGTAACGTATGCCTGGCGTATGTATATTCTCTCATATTTGATTTGTCTTCCTTACAAACTGAGTCATTATTCACTTTTATGTTTTTTATTTCACTAAGTAGAATTCAAATATAATATTTAAAAAATCCACAAAACAAGACATCTACAGAATTAGATTCGTCTCCTTATTTATACTGGTATAACTGGTAAAGCAACCCCTAATAGAACCTGCAGCCCAGGAGTCCAAAAAGAAGTAAAACAGTGACAATGTTTCTTCAAAGCGTCCGTTCTGTCTATTTAGCTACTGGGATGTTTTTAATGTATATTTAGCTAAAAACCCCTGTGTATTAGGCAGCAGGTCATATATGCCCAGCACAAAACATACATCACTAAAACAGATGTCTGCTAAAAAAACGCTTTAAATATCAATTGCTCCCCTGGGCCCGGACAAGCAATGCAGAACAATAGGGCATTCAGTCTTATCAGTGTAAGTATTCAGGCACTAGTAATTCATCAACTGTGCACTGGAATCCAGAGTAAATGATGTAAGTCTTTAGCATGTCAGATTTTCAGTTGGGTTATTGCTTTGAAATCCATTTCTTGGAAATCACCAGGAGAAAATGGCAACTGCATAATACTGCCTAGGGAACCATAGTCCTATTATACACACAGCCCATGAAGTAAGATACAGAGAGAGAACCACTGTCTACAACACATCTGTCATACCCTCATACTGGGGTCATCTTTATCTATCCGGTAGAGATTTACATCAGTTATTAAAGTAAAAAATATATTTGTACATAGCCAGTAAATAGAAGATAAAAGAGATTGAGATTCTTCAGTGGTTGATAATTTTTAATGGCCATTAAACAATATCAATCAGTGAGGAATCTCAATCTTTTTTTAATGTTTTTTTATCATCTACATCAATTATTATAACTTATAAAATTCTATGAATTAATATAAGGTTGTATTCATATGACTGTAAGAGGTGGACCCGAGGGAGTCCGTTGGGATACAGTGAACCACACAAGAATGAATGCACGGACAGTGAGCTGTGTGAACCAAAATAATTTTACTGACTTTAGAAGAGAAAACTATGTACAATATAATGTACACTGTGATCCAGCCGGACCACACGGAGTGAGGTATGCTCTGGTGTACTGAAGTGGTGATACAACCTCTCTGGGTTGTTAGCAACCCAAGATTGCCCACAGTGGGACCCCAGTCGGGAATTCCCTAATTTAGGTACTGTACCTTTAAATATTCATATTTTGCCTAAATGCCACTAAATATGGCAGGATCTCCTAACCAAACACAGCGAACCGAAGCCACTAGGAATCAACACTAAATTTGGGGTCTGTGTACCTGGGATCTCGGCTGAGGGGCACTGTGGCTCACAGAGGCCAAATACAGAAAAATCCCACACTATCCCCCCAAATGCCGGTAATGCTCACTCCCCCACCTCAGCTAGACTCCCTTGAACTTCCACGTGGCTATTTGTAACTCCAGAGCTGGGATGTGGATCCACTTGCTGTCGCAGTAAAGCTTTAATTGCTGCAGTGGTGCCAAAACTTGTCCTCACCCTGATTGCAGGGAGGGACCTGAGCTCAGGATTTAAGTCCCATTAAAAGTGCGCACTAACCGAGTGTAAAATGCTTTAGGCTGAGATCTCCAGTGCAGGCTTGAATGGCAGCTTGGTTTTCTTGATGATGATTCACCGCTGGCCTCAGGGCAGGCAGGCCTCTGGTCTCCTCAGATCCTGATTATAAATGAAGACTACAGATCCTCTTTAGCAGGCAGCAGATATTCACCAATCGTCCATTGCTTGCTGTGGATAAAGCCTTCAATCTCTGGCTGATCACAGGACACCTCTGTTAAACAATTTTGCAGACACGTCTGAATCCGTTGCTCTCCAACTGCCGACTCTCTGTCCTCCTGCCACTTCCTTTCCCCAGCCCCTGTAGCTTTTCTCAGGAAGTTAGGACATGGCAACAAAATAACAAAATGCACAAAATAAATAAGCAATTTTTTACAGTCTATTTCAATAAGAAAGCCAATCAGGTGAAGCTATAAGATTACTTTTCTTTTTATATATCAATTGTCAACATCTCGCTCCATTAGTTCTAAGGGGGCTGTCCGATGTATCCAATTGGAGTATCATATGTTTCATCTTGGGGGCCCCAGACTGTGACCCCCTCACATGACCATGTGACGGCCTGCAAAACACGCGCCCCAGCATGTGCACCCTACATTGTGGTGTGGACCTTGACTTCAATGGATCTGCAATTCGTACACATAGCTTTGATATGACAAGCAGTGGACACCACGTAACCTGCTTGTGGATTCAGAGCGTCGACCAGCCCATTCCAAGATCAGAGGGGTCAGACATCAAAACGTTCAGGCGGGGATTCTGACAGAGAGGATCATGGGATGCCTGGAAGTGATATCAGAGGAAATACAGCAAGTACTTTAGTAAGGCTAATTTCACACTAGTAGTGAATTATTCCAGCAGGCTGTTCCAGCAGAGGAAAAAGCCGGAGCACCACCAGGTCCTATTGACTATAATGGGACCCAGAGGGGATCTGGCCTGTTTAATTATTGGCAGGATTCAGGTGGATAAATACCACTGCAAGCAGCAGTTTATGTCCAGCCCAATCTTGGCACTAATGTTGGAAACAGGCCGGATCCCGCCGAGACCAATTATAGTTAAAGGGGTTCGGCGGGGTCAGGTAGAATCCAATTATGCTGGCAGGCTGTTCGTCTGCCGGAACATCCTTCCAGAAGAACTTCCTGCCAGTGCAGGGCCTGGCAGATGAACCCCTTTAACATTTCATTGGCAACATTTCCTTTAGACACTTTTGACAAATCCTAAGGAGTTCCCAGTTAGTACCTATTATATTTTGGTTTTACATAGAATGTCATTGATCTGCAGATTGGCTCTAAAGCTTAGACTCAGATGATTTAGTGCTGTCATTACACAGACGAAGATCCTAGGTCGTTCAGAAGCTGCATACTCTTTTACCAAGGTCCAATCTCATTCTCATGTGCTTTGAGCGGAGCAGATGTTCACGTACACTTTTCAACTGTTGGACAACATCTCTTGTTAGAGGGGAAGCAAATAGACAAGGCTCTGTAAATAAGAGCATTTATTGCAAACAACAAAAACACAGTTTACTTAAGAGACTGACAAAGATAAACAGCGAGAGACATCTGTGAAAAAAAGGAATTCTCTAAAACCTGTTTGACAAAAAAAAATGTGTTTCAGTTTCCTTCTTAGATATAAAAGAAAATATTTACATTGATCTAGATTCAGGGAAGCCCGTGTGGGAAAATTCCTTTTCCTTTTTCAAGGAAATTAGAAGAGGAGAAATACATCAAGTCATGAAGTCCTTCCAGTCGAGGGTTCCCTGCTCTTTAGAAATCTAATTTCCTCTTGTAGAACCTCTGCTTGGCATATTAATGGTATTAGAAAGATATTTGATAGTTGACTAGTGTTTCCTTTCTCAGAGTGCACAGCTCATCATGGCTTCAAGTATTGTACAAGACTGTAGTTGACTAATAAATAAATCTGTGACTAATGAAAATTCCAGACATTATATGATTTTTACTGAATATCTATAAACATATACTGTATAAATGAATCCTGTGGTAAAATGTGTTCAAACTCCTTTACCATTCTCAGTTCTAGACCAGAGGTCTCCAAACTTTTGTAGGCCATGATCCACTGTTATACACAACAAGCAGTGCTGAGCCACATCAAATACTAAAAGGGAATACTATAAATTTTTTCCCATCCCACAATAGTACATTGCAGTAAACGGATCATTCTTGGAAACCCTTTGCTAGCACATCAGAGTGAGGTCATGAGCTCAGTAACTTTGCCTTCACCAGCCGTAACCATCTGTTGGATACACTCGAGAGCATAGAATGACAGTCCCAGTGAGTCCACTTAGATGCCTCAGTCCCCCTGCTTCTATAATTCAAGGCCATAGGCTAGGCCTAATGAGTGCCTCTGAGCCTTACACTGACAGGCATTAATGCAATAGAATGCATAAATAATTCATTACAGAAAAAAGTTAGATAAAAAAAAAGAAAGTTTAATAAAGATCTCTTCTAGACTTAAAGTGGATTCTCCAGTACCACAAGCACTGCATATTTTTATCCCATATAACCGTTTTTCATGTCAGCACTTTCCTTCTCCTGTTCTCAGTATTACTGCATCCTGGCAGGATGTTTACAAGGCCTAGAAAACCCAACAGGAAGCTGATGAAAACAGGAAGTTTTACTTGTAAACATCCTGTTAGGATATAGTGATGCCGAGAACAGGGGAAGTAAAGTCCGTACATGAAAAACAGGAATTGGCAGTATTTGTGTTACACTGGGCACATAAAAAAATTCATTAAAAAATTATTATCGATAATAAATTTTCCTGCCCTAGGGAAAAGCGTAAAAGACAAAGTTAGTCAGCACCTTCTAACAAAATGAAGTAAATTGGCAGGTGTATATCTCCTGTGACTGTAATGCAAAGGCAAACGCACACAAGGATAAAGCAGCACGCTGTGGATGCATATGAAAATGTATGCAACAGGTAATTTACAATTGGATTACTACTGTATTTGCTCTACTTATTTGAAGTTCTTAATGCACATTTTGACCATATTGCGAGAGTCCATCTGTCACAACTAAGTGACCACAATCAGATGGGTCTGAACACTACACAGTATACCTATACAACAAGACACTTTCTTTCTCATAGTCTTACAAAATGAAAAGAATTGGAAGGAACCAGCTTTATTCTATTCAAATTAATAACAGCCATGAACAGATGGGAGGAGCTCATGACCAAGTGTGAAAATTGTAGGGTCTCAGAATGCAACATCACAGTCACATTCTAGGAGTGGAGCTAAGAAGCAAAGCAAGAACAAGTGGAGTCCGAAAGAAAATATTGGGGCAGATTCACAAATAATGTTTAGTGTAAAAATGTGCCAAATTCATTATGGTGGTTCACGTTGTATTACAAATTTGTTGCCTATTGCTAGACATGTTAGATACTCTTGTTTTACATTACACCACCTATGGGGTGACATACTTTGTCGTGCATGTCGTCACATTCTAAGCCAGTGCAATCTGCACTCACTTTTCTTCTAAGCAATACACCTTGTCTAGTGAGGCACATAAGGTGTTTAAAGCAAGCAAGGCAAATACGCCAGTTTTTTTTATTGGCGCAAATAAAGTCAGAATGATGGTGCATTTAGCTTAGTAAATATCTGGATTGTAATCAACAGCAAGACAAAAACACTTTTAAAATGATAAAAAATCTTTAAGAAACATTCAGTTTTTCCCTAATAGCCCACAACTGTTACTCAAATTTGACAATGAGGAACATTTGTCCTAAAACACAACTTCTGTCGTTTTATATCTTCATATTGCACATTGTTCTTCCCATTCCTAAAGCTAGAGTATTGGGTAGATGTGTGGTCTGAAATCTTAGATGAAAACCTTTGACTGAATAATATGTGGCTAGTGGCCCAGCTATGAAAGGGAGGTGTGTGTTAAGGGTGCAGTTTGTCTCTTTTGGGGTCTTGTTTACAGTATGTTATAAAAAAAACCAATAAACAAATTAGATTTTAAAAATGACCACTCTTTTTCACTGTTTGAATCTGAATTATTTATGAAGTACCTTGGTTGGTTGGAAGAAGGGATTGACGATATGAAAATTATGTCAGATTTACATACAGTATCTAGAAATCGAGTTTTTATTATTTATACATTTTGTAGTATTTACAAACATACGTTTAAAATTTGACATAATAAATATCTCTAGTAATACAGACTCTTGTACAGCCGAGGATCAGTAGTCTGATCTATGACATGTGTGCTCTACTCATAAGATATGATAGCTGTGTGATAAATATGATGCAGGCCACCCACAAACATTTTCAGGATGTTCTTGTTGCATGTCAATAAATCTGAGCTCTTGTCTCCCTGTCAGAGAGTTTCATTGAGCAGGATATGTGACATTTACTTATTTTAAATATGAATATTTTCTAGTTCATGCACAGCATATTTCACAGTCTTTTAGAGTATATATTGTTGGTGCAAGGATATGGTTATATTTCTGAAGCATATAAACTATTTCCATCATCCTCATCCCCAATACTTTTGTGGAGGTTTACTTCTTTATAAGTGTTCACCAAATTTATAAAACAGGTGCAAAATGTATTTTATACCAATGAATGGGCAGACCTGTTATACATTGTGTATGCAACACTTCAGTGAGTTTGCCCCAGCGTATACAGTAGCACTTTCTTTTGCATGCATCATTTGGTAAATGAAGATATCAGGAGATCAGGTCATAGATGTATGGAGACGACAGGTTGTGGATGGGCTTGTATGTCCTAATAAGTGTTTTGTAGTGGATTCTCTGGGCAACGGGGATCCAGTGAAGGGATTGGCAGAGAGAAGACACTGGAGAGTAAAGGGGGGAGAGGTAGATTAGTTGGGCGGCAGAGTTTAGGATAGATTGGAGGGGTGCAAGAGTACTAGATGGGAGGCCACACAGGAGGATATTACAGTAGTCCAGATGGGAGATGATGAGGGCATGTATAAGCATTTTTGCACACTCTTGATTGAGAAATGTGTTGATCCGAGACACATTTTTGAGTTGGATGTGGGAGGAGATGGAAAGGGCTTGGATGTGCGATTTGAAGGACAGAACAGAATCGAAGGTTACCCCAAGACAATTACTTTAAACTTGCTGCCATTGTATTATCATTAGACCATGTACCCAGAATTACTCCCACTGTAATTAATCTACTGCAGACACCTACCATGCTTCGTAAGGTCTATTTTACAGTAAGCTAGTTGATTTCCAAAAGTACATGCATTGGAGGAGTACAAAGTTCATCCAGACATTACCCAACTGGGCCCTCTGCTGAATGTCTGTACTATAACTACGCCATGGAAAGTTTTTTATTATCTGTAATAATTATCCACATCACCATAAAAACTACACAAAGCAAGATGTATAAGACAGTTGAGATCTCCTGATCACTGATTTCTGCTGCACCTGAAAAACTTAAATTTTCCTATTTGCCAATTATGTTAAAACCATCAATACCCCTCATAAAGATGTCAGTCTGCCCTTGCCATCACCCTCAAAATTAATAAAGGGACAATTCTCACCATATTCAAGAATAATATTATGCACTCATTTCTAATCTAATCACATGCACAAGAAATAGAAGGGGAGAAAGAAAAGAAACAGTGACCCAACTTATGTGAATTACAAAAAGTGTATTGAATTTATTCAGAAGGCGTACGATAAGAAAAGCAGCTGCCACATCCTGTATGTAGCAGCAACAAAGCCTGCTCTGTTAGGCCGCAGTTGCATTTGGGACTCTGGCGTTCACCTCGACTTGTTCATTTCCAGAAAAGTCATTAGTCTTATACTGTTAAACTCAAACTCAACTGGAAATGTTGATTATTTATAACTGAGAAAATAATCATTCCATTACTGATCAGGAACCTTATCTAGATAGAAAAAAGCCTTCTTCTTCTTGTAGCAGATGTATCAGAATAATGGGAACATATAAAGTGTTCTCGAAAATGTAGAATTGGAAGGGGAAGTAAAATGTAAATACAACAGCAATAGGACTTTTATTAAAGATACAGTATATAGATTCCAAAATCAGTCACATGGAAAAATAATAGATGGTTTAAAATATATATATATTTTTATTTAAATTTCATATGTGGTGCTGGCACAAAGATACATGCACATACCAATACAAATCTTTCATAAATAATAAAAAAATTGTAATAAAAGATAAGTCGCGCAGTACACAGCCAGTGGCATCATTACAGGGTGCACCCTTAGGGTCCATTCACACGTCCATGGTGTATTGCGGATCCGCAATACACCCGGCCGGCACCCCCCATAGAACTGCCTATTCTTGTCCGCAATTGCGGACAAGAATAGGACATGTTCTATTTTTTTGCAGAGCCATGTCCCAGAAGTTCGGGGCCGAAGCCCGGAAGTTTGGGGCCGCGCTCCGGAAATGCGGATGCTGAGAGCACATAGTGTGCTCTCTGCATTGATTCCTGCGCCATTGAGAATGAATAGGTCTGCACCCGTTCCCGATATTGCGGAACGGATGCAGACCCATTTGCGGACGTGTGAATGGACCCTTATAGGTAATTGGATATGTAGGAAAATCACGGGTGCTATAAAATCTGGCAGTAAACTATATATCATAGTGCATAATGAACCCTGAAGCCTAAATTGTAAACATGATTATAAATACCTATAGTATATAGTTGTACCCCGAAATGTGTTTTGGTATGCTAGCCTTTGTCTGGTGGTGGTGATATTTCACCAAGAGTGTCTGTTTCTAAGTAAACTGCCCAATAGTGTGTAGAAGAACTCAGGTGCCAAATAAAGGTAAATTATGGTGTACTCATTGTTCATTTACATGCCATATAAACTCTTTGCATGGCCGTTCAGCCTCACATGCCTGGCACAGCTGGACGCCAGAATCTGGTGCATGCGAGCACATGTCTGGCAGCTCTAGGTGTGTGATGTCAAGTCGCCATGCAGTGTCCATTTATATACAAATATATGAATGGACAGTAGAGAGATCTTTCTCATGATCTCTTCACACATAGGCCTATAACCATGATAAGAGGTCATCCTCTACATTTAGTTGAAAGAAGGTTTCACCATCTTAATAGATAGGGTGTAATGGACAGTGTTTGTGGAACCACTATGCCAACTAACCGGTTTGACTTTGGGCTATTCCTAAGGACATTGTTTTGGCAGTCCCCTTGTCTTTATCCATTAACCCCTATATATAGTGATCTGGCCTTTACTGCAGGGGATACACCAGGCCACTACCTCTTGGAATAGTTCTGGTGTACGTGTGGTTGGCACACGTAGACCAGAACGATTTACAGAATTGACACAGGAGGATTAGAGACACTGGTGCAAATCACCAATGGCTCAGGCAATGCTTGTAGTCAATAAACAGGCAGAGGACAGGCAGGCAGCAAAGGGTCAGTACTGTAGACAGGCTAAGGCCAGGACAGGCAGCAGAGTATTAGAGTAGGTAACAGTCAGAAATATGGTACATGGGCAGATGATCAGAATAGCATACCTTCACTGGTTAGACTGGCAAGCTAAGAACCTAAGCTCAGGCACCTCGCCCTTTTCAAAGGGACCCAAAGTACACACAGGTCCAGCCATTTGCTAGCAGAGATTAGAGCAAATGAGTACTGCCCCTTTGAGAGCCAGGAAGCACTCACGCACCCTATGGGAGACAGAAAAAGGCCTTGCAGCCTGACATAGGCTGTGGCCTCCAACGTGGGGGATAGGCCCCTCTGCTAGAGGGCAGAGAAGAACCAGCGGGTCCTAACACCATGCACATACAAGGTGAGCAATGTGTCACCCGTATAGTGGGATGATGGTCATGGAGTGCTAACCATGACATTGGGATTGTTTACTGTAAGAGCAGTGAGACTATGGAATTCTTTGCTATAGGATGTTGTGGTGGTTGACTGATTGTGTAAGTTCAGGAAAGGTCTGTATGCATTTTAGAAAGTAATATCACAAGTTATAGGTATTATATGCAATGCTTTCCACCTGTCCATTGAAGCTGACAGATGTCATGTTTCAAATTCAGCTCTGCTGTCTATGCATATTGACTCTACTATTTTACTTGACCACACAAAGTTCAGCAACTAAACAGTCGTTAATTCTTTTAGTACTGGACTCAATGGCTATTTAAGAACCCCTCTCCCACTGTTCCTTGCCAGATCAGCAGGTTTGTTAGTTTAGGGTTGCTTGGTTTTACTTGGACTAGTTCCGACTTAGAATTTTTGGCAATTGCCTAGAATTGTGGTATTGCTTGAACTTTGCCAGGCCTGACCTTTCGCTTGATAGACTATAAATTCTGTTTCTTGATTTTGCTGCTATGAATTGGTTTCTACTCCTGTCAGCCAAGGCACTGGCCTCCATCCGTTGCAACTCAGAGCATCCATTATCCAGGTAGGCCTTGTGTCATTATACTTCTGGAGGTGGGACACTCATTCAGGGATTTATTCACATTGGCATATTTGGAGTCGGGAATGATTTTTTCCCCCCCTGATATAGGTCAATTAGCATTCGCCTCATGTTCTTTTTGCCTTGATCTGATTATTTGAACTTGCTGCACTTGTCTATTTTCAGCTCCAAGTATGTTACTAAGTGTGGGCACCATAAAATGTTATGTCCAGTGACCCTAATAGACCTTGATCTGGCCCTGACTTTAATTGTTAAAGGAGTTCTCCAGGAATGGCCTTAACCTGTCCTTGAAAGTGATCAGGACTGGTTGCATCCACTTGTAGAGTTGACTAGTGGGATTAGTGAGTGAGGCTTCTCTATACACTACACTGTTCTACAATAGATAGTAATGACGAAATCCTGCCTACGATATGCCATCATGGCTGCGCAGCCTGACAGGCAAACCCTCCAATATGTGTTAAAGGCAAGTACCAGAGCATAGTGTGTAATGAGGCCTTTCTCTCTCACCCACTAGTCCTGCTAACAGTTTAGGACAGGTTGCCGGCAGACATTTTAAATAATTTTTGGAAAACCCATTTAAAATGATTATAAGTCCTTGATTGAAGGTTTGAAATTAACTGAAACTTCTGTGAAGATCTCAATCTCAAAAGTTGTTCCAATGGATATTACTGGAAGCTGCCCAGGATGAGGTGATTCAGGGGTTCAAGATGAGAACTTCCTAGTTGTTTTCCTCATATCACAAATAGAGTTGAGCGGACACCTGGATGTTCGAGTTTGGCCGAACTTCACAAAAAAGTTCGAGTTCGGGACCCAAACTTGACCCCAAACCCCATTGAACTCTTGAGCACTAAAATGGCTTTAAAAATGTCATGGGCTAGAGGGCTGCAAATGGCATCAAAATGTGGTTAAGGGCATGGCAAGTGCTCTGCAAACAAATGTGGATAGGGAAATGACTTTAAATAACATAAAATACGTAAAAATAAATAATAATCTTGATCTAGGAAGACGAGGTCCATATGGAGTAGGAGGTTGAGGAGGCGGTGGATGTGGCTGTGTCGGTGGAAGCGGCGGTGGAGGTAGCCTACACTGCTTTTTGGTTTTACATTTATTTATATATTTTTTTAAATTAGGGTACACCCCAAAACATTGGGAAATATAACCTGTGATAACCCCCTCCATTCGTGCTAAACACACGTTCAGACAATACACTGGCTGCAGGGCAGGCCAGCACCTCCGAGGCGTAAAGGGCAAGCTCAGACCATCTGCCCAATTTGGAGACCCAGAATTTGCAGGGGGCAGAACCATCAGTCAGTTCGTGTAGTCCTGTGCAAACATATTGCCCCACCATGTCGCACGTCCCCGTGATGTCCACGATCCAATTGGATATCTTCTTTATCAACTTTTGATGTTCTTTTATGCGCCTACCATGGTGATCACGGCTGGCGGGGAATCAGGGTTCCAGGCTGGAGAGGGAGCCTGAGAAAGGGATACCACATCCAAGGGAGGTCAATGGATGAAAATAAATGTTATCGAGCGGAAATGTGGGACAAAGTATTGAAGTATAAGCTTCCAAGTTAAGGAGTGGGCGTGGGCAATTACCCACTCCCGACTCGGGGAGATAGTGATGATAAATAACAATACAGGACTTTTAAGATGCCCTGTTATTGGAATGATTAATAAAAAATTATAGGGAATGTCACTGGGGTATTTTGGATTTGGAAACGTTAGCCAGGAGAGGCCCTGCTGCCGCTTTGTTGAGTCTAGATAACTTCTGCCTCATCGCACGTCCCTGTGATGTCCACGATCCATTTGGATATCTTCTCTATCAACTGTCGATGTTCTTTTCTGAGCCTACCATGTTGATCACGGTTATCAGCGAATCAGGGTTCCATACTGGAGAGGGAGCGTGAGAAAGGGAGACCTCATCCAAAAGAGGTCAATGGCTGCAATGGGATGAAGCGGAAATGTGGGACAAGTTATTAAAGGAGAAGGATCGAATGAAAGGGCCAATTAAAGACGAATTTTAGAGATTTAAGTCCCTGTCACCTATGCAGAGCAGGGTTTTTTCATCGCCAGAAATGGGTTAATGTCACCCACCAATGGAACAGATTATTTTTTTAAATTTCGGTCCCTGTCACCTATGCAGAGCAGGGGTTTATTCAAGGCAAAAATTGTAAAATATCAACCCAAGAATGTAACAGAAAACTTTGTGAAATTTATTAACCTGTCTACTTGGTAGAGCAGGGGTCTATCACAGCCAAAAATTGTTGAATGTCATCAGAAAATATAACAGACAAATTATTGAATTTTTTTTGCCTGTCTACTAGGTATAGCAGTGGTATATCACACTCAAAAATTTGTGAATTTCACCCGAAAATGTAACAGACAAATTAGTGTTTTTTTTTTACCTGTCTACGAGGTATAGCAGTGGTATATCACACCCAAAAATTGGTGAATTTCACCCGAAAATGTAACAGACAAATTAGTGATTTTTTTTTTACCTGTCTACGAGGTATAGCAGTGGTATATCACAGCCAAAAATTGGTGAATTCCACCCGAAAATGTAACAGACAAATTATTGTTTGTTTTTTTTACCTGTCTACGAGGTATAGCAGTGGTATATCACACCCAAAAATTGGTGAATTTCACCCGAAAATGTAACAGACAAATTAGGGATTTTTTTTTACCTGTCTACTAGGTAGAACAGTGGTATATCACACCCAAAAATTGGTGAATTTAACCTGAAAATGTAACAGACAAATTGGTGATTTTTTTTTACCTGTCTACTAGGCAGAGCAGTGGTATATTACACCCAAAAATTGGTGAATTTCCCCCGAAAATGTAACAGACAAATTAGTGTTTTTTTTTTACCTGTCTACTAGGTAGAGCAGTGGTATATCACACCCAATAATTGCTGAATTTCACCCGAAAATGTAACAGATAAATTAGTGAATTTTTTTTTACCTGTCTACTAGGTAGAGCAGTGGTATATCACACCCAAAAATTGGTGAATTTCACCCGAAAATTTAACAGACAAATTAGTGTTTTTTTTTTACCTGTCTACTAGGTAGAGCAGTGGTATATCACACTCGCGCATCTTACGATCACGCTCCAGTGAGGGAATTAAGGACGGTACGTTGTCCTTGTAACGGGGATACAGCAGCGTGGCCACCTAGTATGCAGCACAAGTTAGAATGTGGGCAACTCGGCAGTCATTGCGGAGACACTGCAGCATGTAATCGCTCATGTGTGCCAGGCTGCCCAGAGGCAACGAAAAGCTGTCCTCTGTGGGAGGTGTATCGTCTGTGTCCTCTGTATCCCCACAGCCTTGCACCAGTGATGGCCATGAGCTGGTCTGGGTGCCACCCTGCTGTGAACATGGTTCCTCCTCCTCCATCTCCTCCTCATCCTTCACCTCGTAATCCTCCAGAACTGTGCCCTGGCTGGACAATTGCGTACCTGGCGTTTGTGGGTGCAGGAACCCACCCTCGGAGCCACTTGTGAATGACTGACCGGAAACCCTATGAAATGATCCCTCTTCCTCCTCCTGTGCCACATCCTCTTCCATCATCGCCAGCAGCGTTTTTTCAAGGAGGCATAGAAGTGGGATAGTAACGCTGAGAACGGCGTTATCGTGACTGGCCATGTTGGTGGACCACTCGAAACAGCGCAACAAGGAACACAGGTATCGCATGGAGGCCCAGTCATTGGTGGTGAAGTGGTGCTGTTCCGCAGAGCGACTCACCCGTGTGTGCTGCAGCTGAAACTCCACTATCGCCTGCTGCTGCTCGCACAGTCTGGCCAGCATGTGCAAGGTGGAGTTCCACCTTGTGGGCACGTCGCATATGAGGCGGTGAGCGGGAAGGCCGAAGTTATGCTGCAGCGCTGACAGGCGAGCAGCAGCAGGGTGAGACCGCCGAAAGCGCGCACAGACGGCCTGCACTTTATGCAGCAGCTCTGACATATCGGGGTAATTTTTAAGGAATCTCTGCACCACCAAATTCAGCACATGTGCCAGGCAATGGATGTGCGTCAAATCGGCTAGTCCCAAAGCTGCTACGAGATTTCGCCCATTATCGCACACCACCAGGCCGTGCTTGAGGCTCACTGGCACCAACCACTCATCGGTCTGTTGTTTAAACTACAACCTTTAATATCATTATAAGCGGTGTGCCATAGATTTTCTCCTACATATTGACTATTTTCTCTATGAGCACCCACCTCCAAGAGGTGTGCAGATCTCAACAACCAAAATGTTGTTCAAAGCCCGTCCACAGCTCCTGCGGGGTGTGGGGTTTGTCCCCCAAACAGATACGTTTTAAAACTGCCTGCTGTCGTTTACCCCTGGCTGTGCTGAAGTTAGTGGTGAAGGTGTTACGCTGACCAGATTAGGAGCCGGTAGAGGATGAGGAAGCGGAGTAGGAGGAGGAAGCAACAGGAGGCAAACTGAAGCGCCCCGCAATCCTCGTTGGTGGAAGGACATGCGGCAAACTGCTATCCGCCTCAGGCCCAGCCGCCACTGCATTTACCCAGTGTGCTGTTATGGAGATATATAATGTTCCTGACCGTGCTTACTGGTCCACATATCTGTAGTGAGGTGCACCTTGCCACAGATGGCGTTGCGCAGTGCACACCTGATTTTGTCCCCCACTTGGTTGTGCAGGGAAGGGATGGCACACCTGGAAAAATAGTGGCGGCTGGGCACGATGTACTGTGGGACAGCCACCGCCATAATGCTTTTAAAACTCTGTCTCCACCAAACGGAATGACAGCATTTCAAAGGCCAGTAATTTTGAAATGCTGGCATTCAGGGCCAGGGATCGCGGGTGGGTAGGGGGGTACTTCCTCTTCCGCTCCAGTGTTTGGGAGATGGAGAGCTGAACGCTTCTGTGGGACATTGTGGAGATGCTTGGTGACCCAGGTGGTAGTGTTGCTGGCAGATCCTCTGCCACTGTCACTCCAGAGGTGGATGAAGAGGCTGAGACTGCAGCAGAAAAGGAAGCAAGAGGATCCAGAGATCTTTCTTGGCTTTTGAGGTGTCTACTCCACTGCAGCTCGTGCTTTGCACTTAGATGCCTGGTCATGCAGGTTGTGCTCAGGTTGAGAACGTTTATGCCTTGCTTCAGGCTCTGATTGCACAGCGTGCAAACCACTTGTGTCTTGTCGTCAGCGCATTGTCTGAAGAACTGCCACGCCAGGGAACTCCTTGGAGCTGGCTTTGGTTGTTCGGTCCCTTGCTGCATTGGGCAGTAGCAGGCGTACTGTCTAGGGGATGGCCTCTCCGCTTTTGCACCCTGCTCCTTCTGCTGTGCTGGTGGCTCTGTGCGACCACCGCCTCTTCCTCCAAACTAGACAAGTCACTCGCATGACCTTGATTCCATGTGGGGTCGAGGACCTCATCGTCCTCCACATCATCTTCCCCCCAGTCTTCACCCCTAACCTCCTTGTTGGTCTGCACACTGCAGAAAGCTACAGCAGTTGTCACCTGTGTTTCATCATCATCCGAGACGTGCTGCGGTGGTCCTCCCATGTCCTCATCTTGAAACATAAGTGGTTGGGCATCGGTGCACTCAATCTCTTCCAACTCTGGGGCAGGGCTATGTGGATGGCCCTGGGAAACCCTGCTAGCAGAGTCATCAAACAGCAGAAGAGACTGCAGCATGACTTGGGGCTCAGACTGCTTTGCTGATTTGCAAGGTGGTGAGGTGAAAGACTGATGGACATCGGCTGCAGGTGCCAACTCTGATCTTTCAGCAGGAGACTGGGTAGGAGACAATGTGAAGTAACTGGAGGCACTGTCAGCAACCCAATCTACTATCGCCTCTACTTGTTCTGGCCTCACCATTCGTAGAGCCACATTAGGCCCAACCAAATAACGCTGAAGGTTCTGTCGCCTACTCGCACCTAAAGAAGGTGTTTCACTTGTGAGTGTAGCTGGCACAGATCGACCACGTCTTCTCCCTGCAACAGGACCTCCATCAGCAGCACCATGACCGGGGCCACATCCCTTATTTGACACTCTCCTCATTCTCCGCAAATTTAGGATCTTGCCCAAAATTGGTGTTTTTTTAATAACAGAATATAACAGCAGTATCTAACGCGTGTATTTCACACTGACAGATGCAGCAAAGGCCGCAAATTTAGTATTTTGCCCAAAAATATATATATTTTTTATAACAGAATATAACAGCAGTATCTAACGCGTGTATTTCACACAGACAGATGCAGCAAAGGCCGCAAATTTAGTATTTTGCCCAAAATGGGTGTTTTTTTAATAACAGAATATTATGGCAGTATTTAAATCTTGTATTTCACACTGACAAATGCTGAAAAGGGCCCAGATGTAGGGTGTTGCCAAGAATGGGTGTTTTTTTAAACCCAGAATATTATTGCAGTATTTCAAGCTTGTATTTCACACTGACAGATGCAGCAAACGCCGCAAATTTAGTATTTTGCCCAAAAATGTTTTTTTTTTTAATAACAGAATATAACAGCAGTATCTAACGCTTGTATTTCACACTGACAGATGCAGCAAAGGCTGCAAATTTAGTATTTTGCCAAAGATTGGTGTTTTTTTAAAGCCATAAAATTATTGCAGTATTTCAAGCTTGTATTTCACACTGACAAATGCTGCAAAGGCACCAGATGTAGGATATTGCCAAAAATTTGTGTTTTTTTAAACCCAGAATATTATTGCAGTATTTCAAGCTTGTATTTCACACTGACAGATGCAGCAAACGCCGCAAATTTAGTATTTTGCCTAAAATTGGTGTTTTTTTAATCCAAGAAAATATTGCAGTATTTCAAGGTGGTATTTCACAATAACAAATGCAGCATAGGCCCCAAATGTAGGGTATTGCCAAAAATTTGTGTTTTTTTAAACCCAGAATATTATTGCAGTATTTCAAGCTGGTATTTCACACTGACAGATGCAGCAAATGCTGCAAATTTTGTATTTTGCCTAAAATGGGTGTTTTTTTTAATAACAGAATAAAACAGCAGTATCTAACGCTTGTATTTCACACTGACAGATGCAGCAAAGGCCTCAAAGTTAGTATTTTGCCCAAAATGGGTGTTTTTTAAACCAAGAATATTATTGCAGTATTTCAAGCTTGTATTTCACACTAACAAATGCAGCATAGGCCCCAAATGTAGGGTATTGCCAAAAATGGGTGCTTTTTTTTTACCCAGAATATTATTGCAGTATTTCAAGCTTGTATTTCACACTGACATATGCAGCAAACACCACAAATTTTGCATTTTGCCCAAAATGGGTGTTTTTTTTAATAACAGAATAAAACAGCAGTATCTAACGCTTGTATTTCACACTGACAGATGCAGCAAAGGCCTCAAAGTTAGTATTTTGCCCAAAATTGGTGTTTTTTTAATCCAAGAATATTATTGCAGTATTTCAAGCTTGTATTTCACACTAACAAATGCAGCATAGGCCCCAAATATAGGGTATTGCCAAAAATGGGTGTTTTTTTAAAGCCAGAAAATTATTGCAGTATTTTTAGCTTGTATTTCACACTGACAAATGCAGCATAGGCCCCAGACGTAGGGTATTGCCAAAAATGGGTGTTTTTTTTTAACCCAGAATATTATTGCAGTATTTCAAGCTTGTATTTCACACTGACAAATGCTGAAAAGGCCCCTGATGTAGGGTATTGCCAAAAATGGGTGTTTTTTTTAAACCCAGAATATTATTGCAGTATTTCAAGCTTGTATTTCAAACTGACAGATGCAGCAAATGCTGCAAATTTTGTATTTTGCCCAAAATGGGTGTTTTTTTAGTAACAGAATAGAAACAGTAGTATCTAACGCTTGTATTTCACACTGACAGATGCAGCAAAGGCTGCAACTTTAGTATTTTGCCAAAGATTGGTGTTTTTTTTAAAGCCAGAAAATTATTGCAGTATTTCAAGCTTGTATTTCACACTGACAAATGCAGCATAGGCCCCAGATGTAGGTTATTGCCAAAAATGGGTGCTTTTTTAAATCCAGAATATAATTGCAGTATTTCAAGCTTCTATTTGACTGTCACAACTGCACATATGCTGTGCTGATTTACTGAACTTGCATAAAATGGCCAACGACGCCCACCTAACTAACTAATTTTTCTGTGTCACTGGGCTCAGGGTAGGGTAAAAAGATTGTGCACTGCACCCACAAAACAAAATGTATGTAGATTGCTGAGTTAACAAGCACTTCTGATTAAAGATTCTTTCCTATTCTCTCCCTCACAGCAGCAGCATCCTATCCTTACACTAATCAGAGCAGAGTGACGTGCAGCGCTACGTGACTCCAGCTTATATAGAGGCTGGGTCACATGCTGCACTTGCCAATCACAGCCATGCCATTAGTAGGCATGGTTGTGATGGCTTCTAAGGGCATACAAGTTAAACGCTTGTTGATTGGCTGCTCTGCAGCCTTTCAAAAAGCGCCATTAACTCGCTGAACACCGAACCCAAACTTTTACTGAAAAGTTTGGGTTCAGGTCTGGGGTACAAAAATCCTAAAGTTCGGTACGAACCCGAACTTTACAGTTTGGGTTCGCTCAACCCTAATATCAACAGTATCTCTCATAACAGTGACCTCTACAGCACCCTGCCCCTTTAATAGTGAACTCCACAGTCCCCCACCCCTTAACACTGACCCCCCCACAGTGCCCCACCACTTTAAAATGGGACCTCAACAGCAGCCCATCCCCTTAACTTTGACCTTCACAGCAGCCCGCCCCTTTAACAGTAAGTTTCACAGTTTCCTTGACAGTGACCTCCTCAGGGGCCCGCTCCCTTAACAGTGACCTCCACAGTACCCCGCTCCCGTAACAGTGACCTCACAGTACCCTGCTGCCTTAACAGTGACCTCCACAGCAGTTGCCCCTTTAATAGTGGCCCCTGCCCCCTTAACAGTGACTTCCACAGTGTCCGCCCTTTTAGCAGTGACCTCCACAGCGGCCTGCCCCCTTAACAGTAATATCCACAGTGAACGCCTCTTTAACAGTGACCTCCACACTGCCCGCCCCTTTAACAGTGACCTCCACAGCGCCCTGCCACTTTAATGCTAGTGCTACATGACGACATGTGTCGCACGACATTTTGTCTCAAAATTTTTAGAATGATAGGCTATGGTGTCACACTGCGACATGTGACATGCTGCGACACGACAGTCGAAAAAATTCATCCAAGATGGATTTTTCTGCGACTGTTGTGTCGCAGTCGCAGCACGTCACATGTCGCAGTGCAATACCATAGACTATCATTATAAAAATTGTCATGCGACTTTGGTGCAACATCAATGTCGTGCGACACATGTAGCAGTGTAGTTGTGCCCTATGTGTCGTGCAGCCCTAGCCTAAAGCTGACCTACAGCAGTGAAGAAAAATGGCTAGTTTGTTATGGAAACCTGGAGTAAAACTGTGTGTATGTGGAGACTAAGGGCCTGCGAGCTTCTATTGGCTGATAAGGGACATGTGACTGTGTGTATGGCAGTTGGTATATGAAAAGAAAGACTTGCAGGCTTGTATTGGCTAATGCAGGTAATTTTTTGTGACTATCTCAGGAACGGTACGTCCTAGAGAGCTGAGACCGGTCTAAAACCTTCCTGGACACCTGATGTGCCTGTGTGCTAAATTTGGTTAAGATTGGTCCAGTTGTTTTGTTGCCCATAAAGAACAGACAGACAGACGTCGGGACAGACAGAAACTCATTGCGTACTGGCATGTTACCTCCACAGTATTCTTTCCCAGATAGTAGGTGATATGTGTACCAAGTTTAGTAGAAAGTAGAAATTGATCAATGAGTTTTTGAGTTACAGAACAATATGTGTGTAGCAAAAACAGTTTGGAGCATACAAACTCTATGCAGCTGCTGTGTAGGGGCGTATGACACACCCACAAGATTTCTTTCCAGGTAGCAAGGGATATGTATACCAAGTTTCGTTGAAATCGATGGTTGCGTTTTTGAGTGCCCACGAAACATACATACATACACGCACACACACATATATACGTCTTTCTTTATATATATAGATTACCGCACAATTCGTACTCCTCCTCAGCTAAATATACCCCTCAAAATTGTTAAGAGGAGTATTTTTACTCTTCTGGAAAAAATGTAGTGCGACCTTTGCTCCCCAGTGTCTCTTTACCATGTCGCAGCGGTCCCTGTAAGAACAGTCACCGCTGCTGTTCCCCTCACGCACAGTCTCCCTCTCTCACCAGACCTCAGTGACAGCCCAGCAGGCTGCATTATCCACAATCCTGAGTGATGCCACAGACCAGCATCAGGATGTTCTGTGTGGGCGGAGCTAACATAGCCCCACCTCATCCTTTGCCTGCACTTGCTCCAGGCTGGAGACCTAAACTTCATACTGGGATGACTGGGCCTTCTTCTGCATCCGACCCCCAGACTCTGACCTCAGCTCCTGGACTGCAGGGGGCTCCCAGGACCCTCTTATTAAAGCACCTGGTAAGTCAATGGGGACAAAACTGAACTGAACAGAACGGAATGCTCCAAAATGCATTCCGTTTCGTTTAGTTGCGTTCCCATACCGGAGAGCAAACCGCCACATGCTGTATTTTAAACGGAAAATTTCCGTTTGTATATGTATTTCGCCATAGTGATCTGCACCTACAGGCAGGTTGTGCGGGCTCAACCCCCCACATTTTTTCTTTGTAGCATATATTGGAGGCGTGGCGATCTCTTTTGAGTCAAGCACACCTGACCAGTCAATCTGTCCTGGAGGCTGGTTTTAAAGTCAGTATAAAACTGAGTCTGCTTATAAAGAACCTACCATTAGCCATTTGGCTCCAGGAGAAGTATATGGTGGGCTCAGCATGCATGTTGGTACTTGCATCCCTGGATCCGATGAAAGCTGTAATGGCACCGGACGGGGTTAAAAGCAGAGTGTACTTGGCTTGCATGCTGACCTGCATTCCCTGGACTTTATGTGGCTGTCATGGCCCATAAACAGGTAGGAACAAGAGTTAGGGACCACTCAAATGAGACGACCTTGACGCGGTGAGTGGCTTAATACGCTTTGGCCAAAATGTGCACCAATGTCTCATCCAGCATGGAGGGCAGAGTGCTGGATGTAGTGTGCGATCACATTTGCCTTTTCCGTTTGTATATGTATTTCGCCATAGTGATGTGCACCTACAGGCAGGTTGTGCGGGCTCAACCCCCCACATTTTTTCTTTGTAACATGTTGTATTTTGCTTTCCGTCCTGGGATGCCAAGCAAGATGGATCCGGCATTACCCCCAATGCAAGTCATTGGGGACGGAACAGTTTTCTCTACCACAATCTGCCACAATAGAAAATGGATCCGTCCCCTATTGACTTTCAATGGAGTTAATGACGGATCCCTCTTGGCAAAGATAATACAACCGGATCCGTTCATAACGGATGCAGACGGTTGTATTATCAGTAACAGAAGCGTTTTTACTAAACCCTGCCGGATCCAGCAAAAACGCTAGTGTGAGAGTAGCCTAAATGAGGTGTGAACAAGGCCTTACAGTGGAAAGACCAAAGAGAGAGGATGTGGCATTCTACAATCAGCTGCTGTGGTTGCAACCGCTGTCCGTGCCTACAAGGTTCTGTCAGACTGCTAGTCCAATATTTCAGGATTTGGGGCCCACTTTCAATTTTGCCTAGGGCCACACTAGGTCTAAAACTGGCCCTGGGTTCAGTTATATGTTCTAAAGCCTTTTGTGGAGTGTATAAGTGGAAAAAAATAAGGGCCTATTTGCCGTTCAGCGGTGCAGTTATATGTTCTAAAGCCCTTTTTGCGTGTATTAGTGGCACAAAAAAAGGTATTTGTGAAGTGAGAAAATTACAGACTTTTTAGGGGTGTTTTAGTTTCCTTTTTATTTATTTATTTGATCTAACAGTATGTCATACAGAGACGTGCCAGGCCCTGCACAGTGGAGTGGCAGAGGCCTAAATATTTCTGGCGCAGGCAGAGGTCGCAGCAGACTAAGGGGGTGTGGCAGCAGGAGTCGCAGCGAGAGGCCTAAGCTCCCAGTGTCATCTAGCGGTCGTGTCTTGACCAGCAACCCAATGGTTCTTGAATGGTTGACTCAGTCATCTCTGTTTTATATTCACTCCTGTTTTTTTGGGCATTAGCAATACTGATGGATTACTGACCAAATGCTGACCGAGTGAAGGCGGATGCTCAACAGACAGGATCCGTTTTTTGGGGGTTATTGTTCTGACGGATCAGAGGAAGGGCAAAATAATCATGGACGGGGGCTCTACTTGTATAAGCGTTTAATAGAACAGATTCTGTAGACATCTATGTGGAATCAGCTGACAAGGGTGTAAAAGGCGTGCACTTGATGCTAACATCAACCTATAAGGCTGAGTTCATAGTTATTTGGTCAGTTTTGGCCCCGTGACTGCTCAAATAAGTGAAGTGTGCAGTCATTCTAAGAACAACGCCTGTCATCTGCGTGTCATACTGACTCACAGTATTATTTCACTACCACAGCAGACTATGCGTGTTACTGCAAGGCACAGTGTTCTTCACCACTATAAAGGCTCTCTGCAGCCAGAAAATAGACGTTTTTTAACGCGATTTGCCGTGAATAAATTCAGGTCGAAAGAAATTATTTTGAAAAATTAGGTGAACCAGCTAAATCAAATTTTTTTGAAATTCGCTCATCTCTAGTATTACCATGGCCACAGGAAGTGTAGGGGGTGTAGCTGCTGAAGACTGAACATTGTGGCAGGTGGGGCCAGCCTGTGACTCTTCACTCAGGAGAGCATTCAGGCTTTTTTTTTTTATAAATAAAGCTAGGTGGTGAAGAAAACAGGAAGCCCTGAATGTAAACAGACCTGCTAATATACTCTGATGCCCAGACAGGGGGAAAATAGCACAGATATGAAAAATAGGTAATGGGGCATATATATGCATGGTGAGGGGTGTTAGAAGCACATACTACCTCTTCTCTTGCCGCCCGTGGGATTAAGGTGCATGCACGCTGGCCCTTTAAGAGCCAGAGGAAGCATGCATGCACCTTAGTGCTTCCCAGCCAGTGAATGACCACCTTAGGATATTTGAGGCATCATCCCCTGTGGGAAGGTGCATGAGCAATAGGTTGTAGCACTCTAGTATCCTTCAAATATGTGATGTTATCTTGTTTGCCTGCCCAGGAACCTAGCAGCCTTGTGGTTCCCCTGCACTGGAGTCCAGATCCCTGTATAGGTTTTAAAGGATAAAGACCAGGACACTGCCAGGATAACATCCCAAGCAAAATCAGTTCAGTGTTGCAGCAGATCCACATCCGCTTCTGTAAAACCCATTTTGCTCCATATATAAAAATTGTTATTTTGATTAATGATGGACAAACATCGGCCGGGATGATTCATGAACGCAAACGCGTGTTCGAGATCAAAAGTTTGTGAACTGCGTGTTCTCCTCGCGCCCATTGACTTTAATAACAGGCAAACCATATTTTCAGCCACCAAAAACAAACTATGAGTGCACAAATAGTCCCACAACATGGACAGTGACATACCGGAGGGGGATCATTGGCAAAAATTGGCACAAAAAATATGTATTTTAATCAGGGGCCATTTTTAGCCATCTTAAAGGGAAACTCTCAAAAATGTGCCCTGCTGGAGCCTAGAAAAATTTCATTTCCTATCGGTTTCATGTATACAAATGTGCAGCACTCCATGTTTTTGTATCCTGCAGAGTTTATTATGGCTGGAAGTATATTAGGCGGTCACAGGATAAATATGTAACTGTCGGCCAGTACAGGCCCCAAAAATTAGGCAATAGGCATTCACCTGACAGCAAAGAACTTTGGATTCTGTGGCTGGAGTTACATTAGGCGGTCACAGGATAACTATGTAATTGTCGGCCAGTACAGGCCCCAGAAATTAGCCAATAGGCATTCACTTGACAGCAAAGAACTTTGGATTCTGTGGCTGGAGGTGCATTAGGCGGTCACAGGATAAAAATGTAACTGTCAGCCAGTACAGGCCTGAAAAATTAGGCATTCACCTGACATAAAAGGCCTTTTATGCCGCTGTATGTACATAAGTCAAGGACCATTCTTTGTTCTGGGTGGTGGCGGATATGTGTGGGCTGGCATGAGGAAATTCAATTACACATGGTCATCACAGGTGTTGAATTACTCCGAGATCCATGCCTCATTCATTTTAAAAAATGTGAGTTAGTCCACACTGTCGTGAGCTAGGTGAGTGCGCTTATCGGTCACGATCCCCCCTGCTGCGCTGAACGTCCTTTCGGACAGGACACTCGACGAGGGGCAAGCCAAGAGTTCCATGGCAAATTGTGCCAGCTCCGGCCACAGGTCAAGCCTGCACACCCAGTAGTCAAGGGGTTCCTCGCTTCTCAGAGCGTCCACATTGGCCATTAACCCGATGTAGTCGGACACCTGTCGGTCTAGGCGTTCCCTGAGGCTGGATCCGGAGGGCGGCTGGTGATGGGTTGGCTGCAAGAATGATCTCATATCTGAAGTGACCAACACATCTTCAAACCGCCCTCTTTTTGCAGGTGCGGTGGGATTGGTACCCGCACCTGTTTTGCTGTGGGTGTAAATTGCTCTGCCAGTGCCTGCAACAGCAGAATTCAGCATCTCTCGCAGCAAGGCGTGGAAATGCTGCATTCTGACAGCCATCTGTGATGCTGGTAACATGTCTGCCATTTTGTGTTTGTACCGGGGGTCTAAGTACGTTGCCACCCAGTACTGGTCCTTGACCTTTATGCTTTTTATACGGGGGTCCCTCTTCAGACACTGGAGCATGAAAGCCCCCATTTGCACTAATTTGGAAGTGGTGGAGCGCCCTGGCTCCTGCTCATCGCCCAGGAGAATGTCATCCTCGGTTTCCTCCCCCCAGCCACGGACAACACCAGGGATCCCCGAAAAGTTTAAAGTCCCCCTCAAAGCCTGATCTTCTTGCTCATCCTCCTCCCCCCAGCCACCATCCTCCTCTGACTCCTCTTCAGACTTCTGCTGACTTGTCTCAGATGGAGTAGCCCCCCCTGGGAATTCATTCAGCATTGCGACTTTCTCGTCTTTCAGATATTGCTCCTCGACGGCTTGATAAATGACATGATGCAATGCACGCTCCAGTAAGAATGTGTAAGGTACGATGTCACTGATGGCGCCCTGGCTGCGACTGACCAGTTTGGTGATCTCATCAAATGGCCGCAGAAGTCTGCATGTGTCGCGCATGAGCAGCCACTGGCGCGGTGAAAAAAAAAAAAGCTCCCAGAACCCGTCCTGCCGCAGAGTTCGTACAGGTAGTTGTTAACGGCACGTTTCTGCTGGAGCAGCCTATCAAGCATATACAAGGTGGAGTTCCAGCGCATCGGGCAGTCACAAATCAGACGTCTGACAGGCAAGTGGTGCCGCCGCTGAACGTCAGCAAGGCGAGCCGTGGCCGTGTAAGATATTCTAAATTGGCCAGAGATTTTCCTGGCCTGCCGCAAGATGTCCTGGACTCCGGGGTATTTGGCAACGAATCGCTGCACGACTAAGTTCAGGGCATGTGCCCTGTTTCAGGGCGCTAAGCAGATTGGCACCGTTGTCACACACGACTTTACCGACTGTCAAATTGAGTGGGGTTAGCCACTGATCGGCCTGTGACCGCAGAGCTGAAAGGAGTGCAGGACCGATGTGGCTCTTGGCTTCCAGGCACAACAGCCGCAGCACAGCATTGCAATGTCTCACCTGGCACGTCGAATAAGTTCTTGGGAGCTTGGGGGGTGCAGTGGAAGAGGCAGTAGCAGTGGAAAAGGAGGAGTCAGCTGAGGAGATGGAGGATGGAGTAGGAGGAGGAGAAGAAGAGGCAGGCCTGCATGCAATCCATGGCGGTAACACCAAATCCACATGGGTGCCACGGGTTACATGCTTGACGTCCATCAGAAGGTTCACCCAGTAGGCAGTAAAATGTATGTACCTTTCCTGCCTGTGTTTGCTAGACCACGTGTCTGTGGTTAGATGTATCTTGGCACCGACACTTTGTGCCAGAGATATATTAACTTGCCGCTGAACGTGGCTATATAGTTCAGGGATACCCTTCTGGGAGAAATAATTCCTTCCGGGGACCTTCCATTGCGGTGTGCCAATGGCCACAAATTTTATAAAGGCCTCCGGGTCCAATAATTTATATGGCAGTAGTTGACGGGCTAGCAGTTCCGACAAGCCAGCGGTCAGCCGTTGGGCAAGAGGATTATCCAGCGTCATCATTTTTATACGCTCGAACATTTGGGCCACTGAAGCCTGCCTTGTGCCAGATGAACGCGACGACAGCACGGTGGAAGGTGGAGTGGAGGACAAACGGGAGAAGAGAGGAGAAGGAGAAGAGGCAGGACGTGGAGCGCCAGGAGTGTGGCTTTGTGAGTTCTCACGGTGTTGTTCCCACTGGGCTCGGTGATGGGAGGCCAGGTGCCTTCTTAGGGCAGTCGTCCCTATGTGAGTGTTGGGCTTATAGCGACAGACTGCAGATGGCAACACTATTATCAGCAGCTGACACTTTAAAAAAAGCCCACATTGCGGAGCCATGTTCCAGCGTCCTGGGAGGGCAAGATGTGACCATGCATGATGGATGGCTCACTCCAGATACATTTGCAGTCTGCTTTTTGCCTCCTGTGCACTACAAGTTCTGCCTGCTTCTCCTCCCTATCTGCTGCTCCGTCTCTGCCTCTGAACTCCCCTTCTCTTCCTCTCTTGTGGGCAACCACGTGACGTTCATCGACACGTCATCATCGTCACCTTCACCATCACTGACATTAGAGATCTCGGAGTAGGCAGCAACAGCGGGGACCACCCTCCTTTGGCTGATCTGGGTACTGTCGTCAGACCGCTGGGTGGCGGCCGTTGCTACCTTCTTTTCCTCATCCGATGCCAAGAATGGCTGCGCATCAGTAAGGTCTGGGAATGGATTGGAAAATAATTCCTCTAACTCAAGTGGAGGGGCTATGGTGGTGGTGGTGGGTGCACACAGCAGAGAGTGAGGACGGTGCAGAAGAGGAAGGCTGAGTGAGCCACTCAACCAACTCTGGTGTGCCCTTTGAAATTATCACACGCGCCTTCTCCAACTTCCCACTTAGGCTCTGGCCTGGTGCACCTGCCCGACCCCTACCATCCCTGCGGAATGGTCTGAAATAGCACCCCTCAATCAGTATTTTGTGGAAGAAGGTATATTGCACCCCTCAATCAGTATTTGTCAGCAACAGGTATATAGCACCCCTCAATCAGTATTTGGCAGAAACAAGTATATGGCACCCCTCAATCAGTCTTTTGTTGAATCAGGTGTATCGCAGCCCTCAATCAGTATTTGGTGGAAGAAGGTATATAGCAACAGCACCCCTGAATCAGTATTTTGTAGAAGAAGGTATATGGCACCCCTCAATCAGTATTTGGCAGAAACTGGTATATGGCACCCCTCAATCAATATTTTGGGGAAGCAGGAGTATCCCAGGCCTCAATCAGTTTTTGGTGGAAGAAGGTATATAGCAATAGCACCCCTCAATAATTATTTTGTGGAAGAAGGCATATGGCAGCCCTCAATCAGTATTTGGCGGAAACAGGTATATTGCACCCCTCAATCAGTATTTGGCGGAAACAGGTATATGGCATCCTTCAATTAGTATTTTGTAGAAGCAGGTGTATCGCAGCCCTCAATCAGTATTTTGTGAATGAAGGTATATAGCAATAGCACCCCTCAATCAGTATTTTGTTGAAGAAAGTATATGGCACCCCTCAATCAGTATTTGGCGGAAACAGGTATATGGCACCCCTCAATCAGTATTTTGTGGAAGCAGGTGTATTGCAGCCCTCAATCAGTATTTGATGGAAGAAGGTATGCAGCAATAGCACCCCTCAATCAGTATTTAGTGGAAGAACGGAAATAAGCAAATAACGCCATATCAGCATGGCTTCGTGAGGGATCGGTCATGCCAAACTAATTTAATCAGTTTCTATGAGGAGGTAAGTTCTAGACTTGACAGCGGCAAATCAATGGATGTCGTATATCTGGACTTCTCTAAAGCATTTGACACTGTACCACATAAAAGGTTAGTATATAAAATGAGAATGCTCGGACTGGGAGAAAACGTCTGTATGTGGGTAAGTAACTGGCTCAATGATAGAAAACAGAGGGTGGTTATTAACGGTACACACTCAGATTGGGTCACTGTCACTAGTGGGGTACCTCAGGGGTCAGTATTGGGCCCTATTCTCTTCAATATATTTATTAATGATCTTGTAGAAGGCTTGCATAGTAAAGTATCAATTTTTGCAGATGACACTAAACTGTGTAAAGTAATTTACACTGAAGAGGACAGTATACTACTACAGAGGGATCTGGATAGATTGGAGGCAGATGAGGTTTAACACTGACAAATGTAAAGTTATGCACATGGGAAGGAATAATGCAAGTCACCCGTACATACTAAATGATAAAACACTCCATAACACTGACATGGAAAAGGATCTAGGAATTTTAATAAACAGCAAACTAAGCTGCAAAAACCAGTGTCAGGCAGCTGCTGCCAAGGCCAATAAAATAATGGGTTGCATCAGAAGGGGCATAGATGCCCGTGATAAGAACATAGTCCTACCACTTTTCGCTAGTCAGACCACACATGGAGTACTGTGTACAGTTCTGAGCTCTTGTAAACAAGGCAGACATAGAAGAGCTGGAGAAGGTCCAGAGGAGGGCAACTAAAGTAATAACTGGAATGGGGCAACTACAGTACCCTGAAAGATTATCAAAATTAGGGTTATTCACTTTAGAAAAAAGACGACTGAGGGGAGATCTAATTAATATGTATAAATATATCAGGGGTCAGTACAGAGATCTATCCCATCATCTATTTATCCCCAGGACTGTGACTGTGACGAGGGGACATCCTCTGCGTCTGGAGGAAAGAAGGTTTGTACACAAACATAGAAAAGGATTCTTTACGGTAAGAGCAATGAGACTATAGAACTCTCTGCCTGAGGAGGTGGTGATGGTGAGTACAATAAAGGAATTCAAGAGGGGCCTGGATGTATTTCTGGAGCGTAATAATATTACAGGCTGTAGCTACTAGAGAGGGGTCGTTGATCCAGGGAGTTATTCAGATTGCCTGAGTGGAGTCGGGAAGGAATTTTTTATTCCCCTAAAGTGGGGAAAATTGGCTTCTACCTCTCAGGGATTTTTTTTTGCCTTCCTCTGGATCAACTGGCAGGATAACAGGCCGAACTGGGTGGACAAATGTCTTTTTTCGGCCTTATGTACTATGTTACTATGTTACTAAGGTATACAGCAATAGCACCCCTCAATCAGTATTTAGTGGAAAAAGGTATATGGCACCCCTCAATCAGTATTTGGTGGAAACAGGTATATAGCACCCCTCAATCAGTATTTGGCGGAAACAGGTATATGGTACCCCTCAATCAGTATTTTGTGGAAGCAGGTGTATCGCAGCCCTCAATTAGTATTTTGTGGAAGAAGGCATATAGCAATAGCATCCCTCAATCAGTATTTTGTGGAAGAAGGTATATTGCACCCCTCAATTTGTATTTGGTGGAAAAAGGTATAGCACCCCTCAATCAGTATTTGGTGGAAACAGGTATCTGGCACCAGTCAATCAGTATTTTGTGGAAGCAGGTGTATTGCAGCCCTCAACCAGTATTTGGTGGAAGAAGGTATATAGCAATAGCAACCCTCAATCAGTATTTAGTGGAAGAAGGTATATGGCACCCCTCAATCAGTATTTGGCGGAAACAGGTATATAGCACCCCTCAATTAGTTTTTGGCGGAAACAGGTATATGGCACCCCTCAATCAGTATTTTGTGGAAGCAGGTGTATTGCAGCCTTCAATCAGTATTTGGTGGAAGAAGGTATATAACAATAGCACCACTCAATCAGTATTTTGTGGAAGAAGGTATATAGCACCCCTCAATTAGTATTTAGTGGAAGAAGGTATATGGCACCCCTCAATCAGTATTTGGCGGAAACAGATATATAGCACTCCTCAATCAGTATTTGGCAGAAACAGGTGTATGGCACCCCTCAATCAGTATTTTGTGGAAGCAGGTGTATCACAGCCCTCAATCAGTATTTGGTGGAAGAAGGTATATAGCAATAGCACCCCTCAATCAGTATTTTGTGGAAGAAGGTATATGGCACCCCTCAATCAGTATTTGACGCAAACAGGTATATGGCACCCCTCAATCAGTATTTTGTGGAAGCAGGTGTATCGCAGCCCTCAATCAGTATTTGGTGGAAGAAGGTATATAGCAATATCACCCCTCAATCAGTATTTTGTGGAAGAAGGTATATGGCACCCCTCAATCAGTATTTGGTGGAAACAGGTATATGGCACCCCTCAATCAGTATTTTGTGGAAGCAGGTGTATCGCAGCCCTCAATCAGTATTTGGTGGAAGAAGGTATATAGCAATATCACCCCTCAATCAGTATTTTGTGGAAGAAGGTATATGGCACCCCTGAATCAGTATTTGGTGGAAACAGGTATATGGCACCCCTCAATCAGTATTTTGTGGAAGCAGGTGTATCGCAGCCCTCAATCAGTATTTGGTGGAAGAAGGTATATAGCAATATCACCCCTCAATCAGTATTTTGTGGAAGAAGGTATATGGCACCCCTCAATCAGTATTTGGCGGAAACAGGTATATAGCACCCCATAATCAGTATTTGGCGGAAACAGGTATTCAGCACACCTCAATCTGTATTTGGCGGAAGAAGGTATATCACAGCCTTCAAGCTGTTTTTTTGGGGGGCAACAGATTTATCACACCCATTGCAATTAGTTACTCCAATAGCATTTGCCCCTCTATCTAGCTGCGGTATTGCAGCAGAACCACACACAACTGCTGCACAATACAAATACACTATAATATAATTTCTATATTAGAAAGTATATTATAAGTATATCACACCCCTCTATATCACACCTATCGATAGCACACCTATACCAGTCCTTAAAAGGACTTTTGTGGCCCTATTAGCTAGCGTTTGGTGTCCCTAACTGTCCCTGCTCCAAAATGCAACCTCTCCCTACACTGGCAAAACACATAATGGCTGCCAGATCGGGTTCTGTTATAGGGTTGGGAGTGTGTCCATATGCTGAAATGTCTGAATTGGCTGACCTGTCCCACCTGATGCATGTGTCATGGGTCAAAGTTCGGCGCTATGCAAAAAAATATGTCGTGTGCGAATATCGCCATATGTTCACATGTTTGGCGAATCGCAAATGAACAAAGTTCGCAGTGAAACTACCGCCGGGCGAACCGCAAGACCATCTCTAATCTAGATGGACAACCTTGTTAATATTGATTAGCATTTTTCATTTTCATCATTCATAGACTAGCTGATTTGTGGTTGTATACTACAGAAAGCTTGACATGACAAAGCGTTGTTGAATTCCAAGGCTAGGATTTTTTAAATAAATAAAGTTACATTTAATGCTGGGTGCCGGGAAGTAAGGTAAGTACATTGTGTGTGCGTGGCCCAGGCATATGGGTGGTGGGGGGGGGGGGGAGCATTGCAGGGGTCAAATAACTCCTTTAAGGCTAGTTTCACACCTCCAGTGTGAATTCCGTCGGGCTGTTCCAATATTGTCTGCAGCAATGTGGCCGGATCTCTGCCCAAACCCATTATAATTAATGGGGCCAGCGGGCATTCTGTCAGCATCCAGCAGTGTGGGATCTGATGAATTCCAGCAGGTTGTTTTTTGCCGGAACAGCCTGCCGGAATTCACACCGCAGGTGTAAAACTAGCCTAACTGGAAAACTATACCTTGTCACTCCTAGGTTCTTATACAAAAGTTGTATGGCATGAAATTAGTAACTATGGAAAAATACAATACTCCCAACCCCCTAAATGATGCATGCATTCTGCTGAAGAAAGCAGCAAGGCAGCCATAAGCCATTAGATTTCTCAGTGGTTGCCCATGATATATAAGATATAAGAGTCCAAAGTTAACAATATTGATGGCCTGTCCTTTGGCGATCAAAGTTGCGTGCCCAGAACAGTCACTTCTAAATATATGTAGATTTTGGGTAGGGGTCAATGTATGCAATGAAGAGGCCTCTTCAACAGCTGATCAGCTGGGGTGCTGATCATTTGTAGCTAATCCTAAGGATAGGCCAACCATGCAAGTTCTAAACTTAGCTAAACTTAGAGAAACTGGTGTCCCATGTGCATATTTTACTATTGTTGTTGTCAAAACTGACTGAAAACTCAACAGAACCCCTGATGGACAGTTCAAGTGTGAACAGAGCCTAAGAGCACAGCCTGGATATATTGTGTGAAGTTCCTATTCTACAAAATAAGTGCTTCTTCATCCCAATTTAAGGACATGTAAATATACATCTGTTTATCCTAAGTCTTAAACATTCCGCCCTAGTTCTTATAGATTCTCCCAAAGTAATTTAACCCAGAAGACACCACTTATCAAATATTTTACACTCTAAGCTTCTGAGTTACTGATGCTGCTAGATAGCATTTGAAATGCATTCTTCCATTTCTTAGTATCAGTTTCAAAGTATTCTCTCACTACCATTATTCCGTGAGCGTCTGGGGCTACTAAGCTAAGCCCTTTAAGTGTTAGTAACAGTCATCCTAGCTAAAGGCACTTAGAGATTGTATCAAAACCCTGTTAGGGGCTATGTAAACCTATAGGCACACATGTATATCCCCAGGGTATATCTATGTTGTACACTAAATGTATTTTTGCCATATCTGGAACACAATTATAAATATATAAAGGTGATATATGTGAATAATTGTCACATGTCATAAACAGAAATATAATATAAGAAAGTTGTCACATGCCAAACAGAAATCTAAGAAAATACAACACTTGTAAAATGAAATCAAGCAAATGATTTCTGTGTTTGTCATTATTAGGGTCCATTATACTTTGCACAAGTTGCCTTTCTACAAAGCTGAAAGGGTAGAGCGATAGTTACGTATACAGTGTGAATGTCCTGTATTGGGCAGTGGGGCAGAGACAGATCCTTGATGTACTTGCATCCGTTGCATGAAAATCTAAATTACTGCTGCTAATAATCCTTGTTTGGCCTTCACTTCATTACTAGAGGAAGGGATGGACGTCTGAGTACGAGGATATTTAGGAAACTTACAGCAACAGCTGTGGTACAGCCTCCCTCCCTGGGCACTACGTAAGGGCCTTTCTAAAGGACAGTATCTAAGTTCAGATCTAGAGGTTATCCAGATACTGTCCTTAATGAGGCTTACCATCATGCCCGGTGCAGGGATAGACAAGACCTATTGATTCCCAAGACTAATGATAATCAAAATGAAGTCATTAGCATTATTGGGACCTACAATGCAGGCCATCAGAAAGTTAGAGAAATTCTTACTCGATATTGGGGCATGCTGAAAATGGATCCTGACATCGGTGACCTGATTAAAGATGCTCCCTCTATTATGTTCTGGAGGGGACGTAATCTCAAAGATCGCCTCGTGCACAGTTTCTTAAAACCTATGCATCCGCACACGTGGCTTTCAACAGATATCAGGGGCAACTTCAGATGCAGCGGTTGGATCGCGTGCAGCTCTATGAAGGTCAGCAAGGTGTTTGCTAGCAATGTCACATCTCAGAGCTTTGAGATAAGGATCTTTATTAATTGTAGGACCACGGGAATTGTTTACTTGATGACCTGTTCCTGTGGCCTACAATATGTTGGGAAAACTACCCGTGAGTTTAGATGACGTATAGGAGAGCATTTAGGGGACATCCGCAATAAAAGGGATACTCCCCTAGCTAGACACGTCGTAGACTTGCATGCAGGTGACCCAAGGGTTATCAGCTTCCAAGGCTCTGAACATATCCACCAGTCACCCAGAAGGGGCGACAATGATAGTAGGCTCCTGAGAAAAGAGCTTGATTGGATTTTCCGCTTATGTACAGAAAAAACAAGGAATTTGAATGAACGTAGCAGTTACACCTGTTCCCCTTAAACCTGGTATTTGTTTTCTCTATTCCCGGATTAAATATTCCCTTCATGATAAAATCCCTCCACAGTGTACAAAAGTTTTAGGCAGGTGTGGAAAAAATGCTGCAAAGTAAGAATGTTTTTGAAAATAGAAGTGTTAGTTTATTTTTACAACCAAAATGTAAATGCAAATGAGTGAAGAAAAATCTAAATCAAATCAATATTTAGTGTGAACACTCGTCTCAAAACAGCATTAACAAACATAACAGAGATAGTAATATCTTTGCCTAGGGATAATATAGATAGTAAGGTCACAATACAAGAATAATGACCACAGTGGGGTTAAGAGCGCAGGAGTAATAGTTACAGTGATGTGACAAAGGAGGGTTAATACACTGTTAGGTCTAAGATTCACAACATGATGTCAAAAAACAGGAATTACTGTATAAACACAGTGGTATCACAGCACATGTACAGTAAACACAGTGAAAGAACTATTTCAAAGTGATGTAAGTATGGAAATAATGCACACAGTGATGTCATGGTATGGGAGTAAGGCACACAGTGATATTACTGTCCTGGAACATGGATCACTGTACAAGGCTGGTAAACACTGCATCATATACAAGTATAATGTAAAGAGGGATTGCCAGACTCAGAGCCTTTCTCTTTCTGCAGAAATCTTGCGTTTGTTTCCCACATGACACGATGGAACTGTCTCTGCCAGCCACCATTCCCCCTCCCGCTGAACTGGCTGCCAAAACCAAAAGTTAGCCGCCACTGCAAGGGGATTCTGTGAGAGAGCACCACCTACTCAACTCTCCTATGAAACAATTCTCTCCCTCATACATACTAAATTAGGAGAGGGATCTGGGTTTCATTTCACATCAGAACAGAAGGACATTGACACACAAATCTTCTATTTCTTTTAGACTCCAGGAAGCAGAATTCAAGATCCTCTCCAGATGGTACAGGATGCCTTCTAAACTACACTCTCTTATCCCGGCTGTCTCCCCTTTTTGTTGGAGGTGCTAGGAGACTGAGTTACCACTCTCCACATCTTTTGGGAGTGTCCTGTGCTAGTCAGATTTTGGTCAGAGGTGTGGCATAGAACATCTAAGTTCAGCAATCACGTTATTCCTAATGTGCCTGCCTTTTTCTTGCTTCAGCATAGCAAGACCCCTTTGTCTACATACAGGAAATCCTTTGTGTGTCATTTGGTAAATGCGGTGAGGGCATGTATTCCATCTTTGTCAAAACAGACATCCCCTCCCTCTAAAGATCTTTGGTTTAGCAAGGTAAAGGAGGTCATGGAACTGGCGGACTTTAACGCATCAATGAGGGGTATGCACGTCAAGTTTCATAAAACATAGCGCCGTTGGACCCTTTTTCAGTGTTCCCCCGAGTATAGATCACTGCTGACCTCATAGGGCAGTGTTTCTCTAGCCCCTTCCAGTTGCTTCCACACCTTCAGTCCCTTTCCCCCTTCATACTCTGCCTCCCTTTATTATGTTCCTCTCTCCCTCCTCTTCTTTCCTTTCTTCCTGTTTTCTCTTCCTCTTTTCTATTTTAGTTTTCTTCTTCTTCATACTGTCTATTCCTTCCTAACACCCGGTCTGACAGAGTAGGGTTAATCTTATTTGCTTATTGTGTACAGCCAGAAAATTGTCACAATGAGATAGGTGACTCAATTGATCCACCTGAATGCCTGTATCTTGCACCTTTGCTTGTTTGACTCACCTTTGCTGTCAGGTAACTACTATAAATCCTGTTTTTTTATATTATTGAAAACCTAAAATAAATAGTTTACAAAAAAAAAAAAAAATGAGGGAATGCCTCTAATGCCACTAGATGTAAGGTAGCTATCCTATAATTCAATGTTCGACCTTTTAAAACAGGCCTCGCCATATGACTTGGATAAGAATTAAGCCAGCATCTCATCTACAGACAGTTCTTTCAGGTTGATTGCCTCTCATCTGTGCAGAGCAGAGAGTTGTTGGGTTGTGTACGTTGGGACTGCAAAGGGAAGCCTACTTACTTGCTTCCCGGCTCCTCCTCTCCCTGGCCTTGACATTTTGACGCCGCTGCAGCCAATTGCTGACCACAGTGTTGACCTGCTCCCTTTGCATACTATAATGCAAGAGAAGCAGGTCACCACTGTGGCCAGTGATTGGCTGCAGCGGCGTATAAACAGAAAGCTAACATCCTGGGAGCGCAGAGTAGCTGCCAAGTTCAGGAACGAGAAAAAGTGGGTAGCCAGTCTCAGATAGCAGGCAAGTAGGTTTCCCTTTGCAGGTCTGCCCAAACGCCTTTAAAAGAAAGTAGACATGTCTAGACATATTGCAGCATGCTGGTCCCAGATTAATATTATTACAATGTTGGCAGAACTTTTGTGAGGACATTTTCTATGACAGTAATCCAATGCCTTCTGCTAATTAATACAAAAGGATCCAGATTTTTCCTATAATAATAAAGGCATTTTTGAAATTCATTATTGTGTCTGGTTTCCCATAATTCATTTTTTTGGTGACCTGCAGCCGTAGCATATGACTTCGTCTTCCAGTGTACTTGTACCAGAAACACACTTCCGTCCTGTGGTTTGCTAAATCCGTTAATGTATTTTCAGATTTCTGCCATATCTTCTGTCTGGCCGCTTTCTTTCACAATGTATTCATTAAGATCATCTAGTATTATATCATGCCTGACCAAAGACAGTGTTGGAGACAGGAGTGGAAAATCTAGTCTTGGATGAATGCATGTGTGGGACCATGACTGAAATCCAGATTGAGAATTATGTGAAGTTTTGTAGACTGCTCCTCATTCTGGTAATGGCAGTCTATTTTTGGATTTGTCTAGTTTATAATGAGCCTGGGTTTTGATAAGTTTATATTGTAAATGAAGGGAAGTGGCTATGTTGATGGTAGTAATACTCATTGTCTATAATGGCAATCTCCAACCTGGCTCTCCCTGGGATGTGCACCCTTTCTTCCCTTGGAGCACTCCCTAACTCTCTGGGGTTCCTGCATGGTGGTAGTTGAGGTGCCCTTGATGGTGGATAGATGGCAGGGTGCAAGGAAGGAGGGCAAATGTAGAGGCCAGCAGAAGGTGAAGGAAAAATAACCAGGCCCATTGGTCGTAATAAATAAAGTCTTTCTTTGCTAAATCAGTGATGAGAGTTGCAATACAAGCAGCGGTGATTGGTACAGTCCTGGGGTATATCATGGAGCTTACTACTCTCCAATAATGTATGGGAAGCTGCAATGATGGTAGTAGTAGTCCCCGAGTCCCACTCTAAATGCACTTTGCTACTTTCGAAGATAACCACAGGCATGCTATTCTGTTCCCATTAACTCTTTCTGAAATTGCAGGGCTGAGGGGTGCAGAATTTAGATCCTGATGGCCAGTCCATCTCAAAATATGGTGGGTGCCGAAGGCAAAATACCCTTTCCTCAACAGAAAAGTCTTTCTGCCATAAACCAGTGAATACCTTGCTGTCGTTATCTTGCATGGTCTTTACCTTCTAAGATGACTAGTCTTTTTCCTGCAGGGTTACTCTAATGATAAGTATCTTCTCTGGCAGCTGCAGCCTCAGAGATAAAGGTTCTCTGGACTTGGGCCTAATTCTCAGGAACTTGCACATGTAGTTGTTCTCCCTTGTTCTGCTCAGACTAGACTTTCTAAACAGTAGGCTGGATTTGTCCATCACTTAACCTGACCTAATCTGCCAGTGTTAACCATATATCACCCATACATTGCTATTAGGTGTACTTAAGGCACAAAGATGTCTAGGGTGAAATGTATCAAATCGTTGTAAAGTAGAACTGGCTTAATTGCCCCTAGCAACCAATCAGATTCTACCTTTCATTTTCCAAAGGAGCGGTGAAAAATGAATGATTGGTTGCTATGGGCAACTAAGCCAGTTCTACATTACACCAGTTTGATAAATCTCCCCCTTATTGTTTTGATATCAGACCATAACATTTGATCAGTAACAGTAAATTATTATTTTTTTGTAGTAATTAGCACTTTGTAGTCATCCTCCATGGCACTGCACAAACAGTGTATAGTTAATTAACTGTAGGGTAGGATTTGTGCAATGCTGTGAACACATTGATGGAGATTTATTAATACTGACATACCGTGCCCTTTTGGTGAATCACAGGGTAAAAAATGACAAATTGAACTGGTATGTATAAATACATTGATAAATGTATCAATGAGCTTATCTTCTTCTTCTATATATATATATATATATATATATATATATATATAGAAGGACGTATACTGTATATGTGTGTGTGTGTATTATGGGGATTCGCTCTGGTAGACAGGGTGTGCGGACGCAGTACTGAGGCAAATTACCAGTTCTTAAATCAAACTCCGTGTTTATTCACACATAAAGCAAAAACAAAACGTCACTTTGCAGTCTTGGTGTTAGTTCCCACACAATGGAAAGTCCACATAGCAAAAATCACCTTGTTGGCAGTTCTGCCTCCAGCAGTCCATAGCAGGCTATTAGGGGGCCCGTTTCCCTTACAGACGGGTCTCAGCCCTCCAGCACGGCACAAGTCTCAGATCCCAGCACACATACCTCCTGAGCTCCACTTTCAGACTGAGGTAATCCCCCTCACCTGGCAGTACTGGCTGGTTTTTAGGCCTTGCAAAACCCGGCCTGGAACATGGGAAGTAGTCACCCATCCAGCACTTTGACTACTCCCAGTAAGAGCCGTTCCGGATCAGCTATACAGCCATACTAAGTATTAAGGTGTCAAACAGCAACTGCTGCTGGCACATAAAAACCGGCTCTTACTCCACCGAGGCCAGGAACCTCGGTGACACGTACCTATCATCCACGATGATTCCTTGTACCTACTTACAGTATGTATGTATGTATGTATGTTTCGCGATCACTAAAAAACGCAACCATTGATTTCAACGAAACTTGGTATACACATCCCTTGCTACCTGGAAAGAAATCTAGGACGTACCGTTTCTGAGATATTCCCAAAAAATAACCTGCATTAGCCAATACAAGCCTGCAAGTCTTTCTCTTCATATCCCAACTGCCATACACATGGTCACATGTCCCTTATCAGCCAATAGAAGCTCGCAGGCCCTTAGTCTCCACATACACACAGTTTTACTTCAGGTTTCCATAACAAACCAGGCATTTTTCTTCACTGCTGTAGGTCAATTTTAGGCTAGTGCTACACGACCACGTGTCACACAACAATAGGTCGCACGACACACGGGGCACAACTACACTGCTACATGTGTCGAGCGACATTGATGTTGCACCAATGTCGCACGACAATTTTTATAATGATAGTCTATGGTGTTGCACTGTGACATGTGACATGCTACCGACTGCGATGCGACATTTGCAGAAAAATCCAGTTGCAGCATGTCACATGTCGCAGTGCGACACCGTAGCCTATCATTATAAAATTGTTGAGATAAAATGTTGCACGACACATGTCGTCGTGTAGCCCTAGAATTAAAGGGGCAGGGCGCTGTGGAGGTCACTGTTAAAGGGGCGGGCACTATGGAGGTCACTGTTAAAGAAACGTTTACTGTGGATGTTACTGTTAAGGGGACAGGCTGCTGTGGAGGTCACTGTTAAAGGGGTGGACACTGTTGACGTCACTGTTGACATACACAAACATTAAATGAAATAGATGAAATATACCCGTGCAAAGCCTGCTAGTTAATGATAAAAATAATAAAATGTATTGACCATAAAAATTAGGACACTTTCAGGTGCAGCTCAACGACCATACACCCACATTGGGGTACGATGGAGTCCCTTTAAACCTTTCTTCCTGGTTAAAAAGGGGACAAAACAAATTTAGAAAAGGCTTCCTCTCTCTAGGGGCAGCACAGTAGCTCAGTGGTTAGCTCATATCTGACAGAGGAGAACACCTTTATGAAGTTTATATCTTTTTAATTCCATCTAACCTCATGGGCATGTGTATGGGATAATGGTCTATTTTTTAAAATGTGCATTATATTAGTTTTATTACAGTATCTCACAAAAGTGAGTATACCCCTCACATTTTTGTAATTATTTTATTATATCTTTTCATGGGACAACACTGAAGATATGACACTTTGATACAATGTAAAGTATTCACTGTACAGCTTGTATGTAGGGCTGCAGTAAACAATTATTTCAGTAATCGAGTATTCTATTGATTATTTTTTACAATTAATCGAGTAATCTAATAAGAAAAAATGAATTAATAGACTGTTTTCCTTTATAAAAACTCATCAGACCCCCTGCTATTTGTCCCCAGCACCCTTTGTTCCCCCCTGCATGATCAGCCCAAGTGCATCAGTTCCCCCAGTACTATCAGCTACCCCCACCCCAGTGCCATCAGCTCAGTTCCCCCAGTGCCTTCAGCTCTCCCCCACCCCAATGCCTTTAGCTCTACTCCCCCAGAGCCATCAGCCACTCCATGCCATCCATTGCCATGTCCCCCACTCCCCCAGTGCCATCAGCCACTCCATGCCATCCATTGCCATGTCCCCCACTCCCCCAGTACCACCAGATCGGCCCCTCCATGTCCTTCAGTGCCACCAGATCTGCCCCTCCATGTCCCCCAGTGCCACCAAATCGGCCCCTCCATGTCCCCCAGTGCCACCAGATCGGCCCCTCCATGTCCCCCAGTGCCACCAGATCGGCCCCTCCATGTCCCCCAGTGCAACCAGATAGGCCCCTCCATGTCCCCCAGTGCCATCAGATCGGCCCCTCCATGTCCCCCACTCCCCCAGTACCATCAGATCAGCCACTCCATGTCCCTACTCCCCCAATGCCACCAGATCAGCCCCTCCATGCCCCCACTCCCCCAGTGCCATCAGATCAGCCCCTCCATGTCCCCCACTGCCATCAGTCAGCCCTTCCATGCCCCCCACTCCCATCTGCCCCTCCATGCCATCCATCAGTGCCATGTCCCCAGCACCAGTGAAATAAAATATTTACCTTTCCTGTAGGGGCGCCGCTCCACAGCTCCTTCCTCTTCTTCTCCGCGCGCTGCACTGGATCCTGACGTCGCACAGCGTCGGGTCATAGTGCGCGCTTACGTGCACTATGAGCTGGCGATGTGTCAGGATCCAGTGCAGCGCGGTACGGGCCGGCGGGTGACCACAGAGCGGTAAGTAATAGCAAGCGCTTCACTCCAGCTCCGTGCTCACATGACACAAATGAATCCTTGATGCAAAAAATTTGCATTGAGGATTTTTTTGTGTCTAATTACTCGATTCAATCGAGTAATCGTTTCATCCCTACTTGTATGACAATGTAAATTTGGTGTGCCCTCAAAATAACTCAACACATAGCCATTTATGTCTAAACTGCTGCCAATACCAACAAAATTGAGTACACCCCTAAGTGTAAATGACCAAATTGTGCTCAAAGTGTGCTACAGCTTCACAAATTGCCGCTGGAATCCTCTTCCACTTGTCCATGACGAGCTGGTGGATATTAGAGAACCTCAAGCTCTTCCAACTTCTGTTTGAGGATGACCCACAGATGCTCAATAGGGTTTAGGTCTGGAGACATACTTGGCCATTCCAGCACCTTCACCCTCAGTTTCTTTAGCAAGGCAGTGGTCATTGGAAATGTTTTTGGGGTCGTTATGTAATCAAAATATTTGTAGTAGAAAATCGCTTGCATCAGACTTTGTGTAAGGAAAGGTAAATCTCTTTACCAAGACTCAAAGGTGTTATCATCCTGAGTTCTGCTGAGCAAAATCCCCTCCTGCCTAGTCTGCTCACCTTTTATTTCTAACTTACTTCATGTAACAAGGATGCAGGAAGTGATGACATACAGGAAGTGATGACATAGGAAAATAAGAAACCACCATCATTTAGAATAACATAGGCAGCTAACAAACACATGTATGCAATAATCTCCCATTACCACTGGAGTTAACTTTATTCAGCCTTGCTCAGTGATCAATGCCAAATAAAGTTACTATGATCCTCATGCATGTTTTTTTACAGGAGCTCTGTCTCCACATACACAGGAAGATATCCACTCTAATGGTTTACCCTGACACTGAGAGACATGATGACAATACACAATATATTAGAAACACATCCTAATAAAATTTCCACAACAGTTATCATGTTGGAATACTGCCCTGAAGCCCAGTTTCCGAAGGGAGTGGATCATGATCTGCTTCAGTATGTCACAGTCAAGGCTAGTGAAAGGATTTTTACCACCCTAGGCAAAAGCTAATTTTGCTGCCCCCCTTGACTCTGCCCACTGACCACGCCCTTTGACCCACCCCTTTTTGGCAGCCACCTATTTAATGATTGTTGCATGACCAGTTAATTTTAAATATTCTACAGCAGTCCTGTTACAATCCCCCCCCCCCAATCAGCCTTTCGACCAAATAATAAAAATAGTAAAATAGAACATTTAATTAAAACATTTTAATTGTAAACATTTTCTTATATGCAAAACATAAAATAGCAGCATTGCACATATATCAAGTGCCAACAAGATTTCCAAACATAACATAAAAATTACAATATAAATAGAAATATTATAACAGTATAGAATGGTAAAATAAATAACAAAAAAATGATAAACACTTTAAGACAGGAGAGATATTAAAGACTAACATTCCAATACTTCTAACACCTCAAATACAGTACAAAAAAATAAAAATAATGTCAATAAACTGAAGTACAAAAGTGCAAATTATGATTAAATTATAGTGCAAAACAACAAAGTGCAAACTAACATAACAGTGCATAACAGTACAAACTTAAATACAATCAATAATGCAAGTGCCAATCTGTGATCTTTACGCTGTAAAAGCATAATTTCACCAAGGCTGTTGGGTCTACAAAAAAAATTGACTTTTCTTGCTTTAGTATTAGCAAAGTCCTTCAGCAATATTTCAAAATCAATATCTTGAGCAATGGCATTCATGGCACCCCATGCCCCCCTCAAAACTTAAATCATCGCGGCAGGCAGAACTAACTACATGCTACAACACTTACCTAGAACGCTGCGGCTCCTCTTCCTCGCGCTCCCGTCTTCCCACCGGCGCTGCACTGTCACCTGACAGCGTGCAGTGTCAGGTCATAGTGCGCGCACTGCGTCCTGATGCTGTACGCGCTCAGGAGGATAGTGCCGCACTGGGGCCACCAACGCCAGGGAGCTGGGACAGTGTAAGTTTAAATGGGCGGGGCTGGCTGCGCAGGTGTGCGTGTTGGGTCTGGACCGGGATCACCCCATCAGACATGTCATCCACTTGGGCCCGCACCCGCCACACACTCCTCGCAACGCCACTGCTAGTAGCAGTCTGCTACTGTGACTTATATTAGTAACATAGTACATAAGGCTGAAAAAAGACATTTTTCCATCCAGTTTGGCCTGTCATCCTGCAAGTTGATCCAGAGGTAGGCAAAAAAAAAACTGTGAGGTAGAAGCCAATTTTCCCCACTTTAGGGGAATAAAAAATTCCTTTCCGACTCCAATCAGGCAATCAGAATAACTCCCTTGATCAACGACCCCTCTCTAGTAGCTACAGCCTGTAATATTATTACACTCCAGAAATACATCCAGGCCCCTCTTGAATTCCTTTATTGTACTCACCATCACCACCTCCTCAGGCAGAGAGTTCCATAGTCTCACTGCTTTTACCGTAAAGAATCCTTTTCTATGTTTGTGTACAAACCTTCTTTCCTCCAGACGCAGAGGATGTCCCCTCGTCACAGTCACAGTCCTGGGGATAAATAGATGATGGGATAGATCTCTGTACTGACCCCTGATATATTTATACATACGTAGTAATTAGATCTCCCCTCAGTCGTCTTTTTTCTAAAGTGAATAACCCTAATTTTGATAATTTTTCAGGGTACTGTAGTTGCCCCATTCCAGTTATTACTTTAGATGCCCTCCTCTGGACCCTCTCCAGCTCTGCTATGTCTGCCTTGTTCACAGGAGCCCAGAACTGTACACAGTACTCCATGTGTGGTCTGACTAGCGATTTGTAAAGTGGTAGGACTATGTTCTTATCATGGGCATCTATGCCCCTTTTGATGCAACCCATTATCTTATTTTGCCTTGGCAGCAGCTGTATGACACTGGTTTTTGCAGCTTAGTTTGCTTTTTATTGTAATTCCTAGATCCTTTTCCATGTCAGTGTTACCGAGTGTTTTACCATTTAGTATGTACGGGTGACTTGCATTATTCCTTCCCATGTGCATAACTTTACATTTGTCAGTGTTAAACCTCATCTGCCACTTATCTGCCCAAGCCTCCAATCTATTCAGATCCCCCTGTAGTAGTATATTGTCCTCTTCAGTGTTAATTACTTTACACAGTTTAGTGTCATCTGCGAAAATTGATATTTTACTATGCAAGCCTTCTACAAGATCATTAATAAAAATATTGAAGAGAATAGGGCCCAATACTGACCCCTGAGGTACCCCACTAGTGACAGTGACCCAATCTGAGTGTGTACCGTTAATAACCGCCCTCTGTTTTCTACCACTCAGCCAGTTACTTACCCACATACAGACATTTTCTCCCAGTCCGAGCATTCTCATTTTATATACTAACCTTTTATGTGGTACAGTGTCAAATGCTTTGGAGAAGTCCAGATATATGACATCTATTGATTTGCTGCTGTCAAGTCTAGAACTTACCTCCTCATAGAAACTGATTAAATTAGTTTGGCATGATCCCTTATGAAGCGATGCTGATATGGCGTTATTTGCTTATTTCGGTTGAGATGCTCTAAGAGAGCATCTCTTAGAAAACCTTCAAACAGTTTACCCACAACAGATGTTAAACTTACCGGCCTATAGTTTCCAGGCTCTGTTTTTGGACCCTTTTTGAATATTGGCACCACATTTGCTATGTACCAATCCTCTGGGACATTCCCTGTCAGTATAGAGTCTGCAAATATCAGAAATAAGGGTCTGGCTATGACATTACTTAATTCCCTTAGGATACAGAAATGTATGCCATCCAGTCCTGGCGATTTGTCTATTTTAATCTTTTTAAGTCGCTTTTGTACTTCTTCCTGGGTCAGACAGGACACTTTTAATGGGGAATTTATTTTTACATTCAGAATTTCATTTGACAGTTTATTTTCCTCAGTGAATACATTGGATAAAAAAAATATTTAACAGCTTTGCTTTCTGCTCGTCACTCTCTGCGACTCCCCCCTCATTACTTTTTAAAGGACCGACACCTTCAGATTTATACTTTTTAACATGTATATAATTGAAGAACATTTTAGGGTTAGTTTTATTCTCTTTGGCAATTAATCTCTCGGTCTCTAGTTTGGCCACTTTTATTTGTTTTTTACATGTTCTATTTTTTTCCTTATAGTTTTTCAGTGCTTCCGTGCTACCCTCCTGTTTTAGTGATTTATAAGCTTTCTTTTTGTAATTTATTGCTTTCTTTACAATTCTATTTATCCACATAGGTTTGTTTTTGTTCCTTAACCTTTTATTCCCATACGGTATGTACCTTTCACAATGAGATTTTAGGATGCTTTTAAAGATATCCCATTTTGTGGCTGTATTTTTTTTTTTGAGGACTTTGTCCCAGTTAGTTGGGCCTATGGCCTCTCTTAGTTGGCTAAATTTAGCTTTTTTGAAGTTTGGTATTTGTGTTCCTCCCTGTAGAAACGCTATTTTGAATGATAATTGGAAGGTTATTACTTTATGGTCACTATTTCCCAGGTGTCCACCAACCTGCACATATGTTGTTCTGTCAGGCCTATTGGTTAATACTAAGTCCAGTATGGCCGTCCCTCTAGTCAGGTCCTGAACCAGTTGAGAGAGGTAATTGTCTTTGGTTATTGCCAAGAACCTGTTTCCTTTATGAGATATACAAGTTTCAGTTTCCCAGTCTATATCTGGGTAGTTGAAGTCCCCCATAATAACCACCTCATTATGATTTGCCACCTTGTCTATCTAGTTTAGTAGTAGATTTTCTGTGGACTTTCTGTGGCGGTATATTAGGTGGTTTATAGTAAACTTCTATTAGTAATTTATTATTGTTTTTAGCTCCATGTATCTCTACCCACAGTGACTCCACATGTTCATGTCCCTCACTTATATATTCCCGGAGTGTGGGCTTTAGACAGGACTTTACATAAAGGCATACCCCCCTTCTCCGGTTTCGACAATCCTTTCTAAACAGACTGTAACCTTGTACATTAACTGCCCAGTCATAGCTATCATCCAGACATGTTTCCGTTATTCCCACTATGTCATAGTCCTCCTCACACATCACTAATTCCAGTTCCCCAGTTTTATTAGTCAGGCTTTCCCACTACCTTGCCCCCGGTCTCTATCTGCACTATCTTCCCCTCCTATAATGTAATTTCCCTCCCCCAGTCCCTAGTTTAAACACTCCTCCAACCTTCTAGCCATCTTTCTCCCCAACACAGCTGCCCCTTCCCCATTGAGGTGCAACCCGTCCCTACGATAGAGCCTGTAGCCGATAGAGAAGTCGGCCCAGTTCTCCAGGAACCCAAACCCCTCCTTTCTACACCAGTTTTTGAGCCACTTGTTAATCTCCCTAATCTCCCGCTGCCTTTCTTGTGTGGCCCGTGGTACAGGCAGTATTTTGGAAAATAATACCTTTGAGGTCCTTGCCCTAAGCTTTTGACCTAAATCCCTGTAATCATTTTTAAGGACTCTCCACCTTCCTCTAACTTTGTCATTGGTTCCGATATGGACCATGGATCTTCTACAGCCCCTCCCAGTAATCTGTCAACCCGATCCGCGATGTTTTCGAACTCTAGTGCCAGGAAGACAGCACACTGTTCGGTGATCACGGTCTTTGTGACAGATTGCCCTATCTGTTCCCCTAATAATGAAGTCTCCCACTACCAGCACCTGTCTGGCCTGCCCTGCTCTCCTTGTTCCCTGCTTACTGGAGCTGACATTCCCCTGACTGGCAGAGGAAGTGTCCGGCTGCAGCAGTGCCGTCCCTGGACTGACATCTCCCTCATCTGCCAAACAAGCAAACTTGTTGGGGTGTGTCAGATCAGGGCTATCCTCTCTGGCACTCTTCCCTCTACCCCGCTTTCTAACTGTTACCCAGATAGATACCTCACTTTCCTCAGCCTCCTCTCTGTCACCCTCCCCCTGATCTACCCCAAAAAGTGCTTGCTCAGTGAGAAGCAAACTCTTTTTCAAATTGTCAATGCCTCTCAGTGTTGCAATTTGCCCGTTTATAGACTCGATTTGTGATTCCAAACGGGTAATTTGCTCACATCTTGAACAAAGATATACAACCTCGAACGGCTGTTCCAGTACTGCATACATCATGCAAGATGTGTACTGGACTGCGTTGTCAATTGTGCAATACATACTAAATGGGGATCACACCACAAAAGTCTGCGGCCAGACTCCAGAGAGCCGGCGCCCCCAGCAAGAGTGCGCTCTACTCAGTGGCCTACTCTACTTATGGGTGGCGCTGGCCCTGGTAACAATACATGTTAGCATTCATGTTTCCCTCAATGAACTGGAGCTCCCCACAGCTGGCAGCATTCATGCATCCCCAAACCATGAGACTCCCACCACCATGATTGACTGTAGGCAAGACACACTTGTCTTTGTACTCCTCACCTGGTTTCTGCCACACACGCTTGACACCATCTGAACCAAATAAGTTTATCACAGGACATAGTTCCAGTATTCCATGTCCTTAGTCTGCTGTCATTCAGAAAACTGTTTGCGGGCTTTCTTGTGCATCATCTTCTGGGACAACAGCCATGCAGACCAATTTGATGCAGTGTGCAGCGTATGGTCTGACCACCCACCCCTTTAACCTCTGCAGCAATGCTTGCAACACTCATAGCTCTATTTTGAAAAGACAACCTCTCTATATGACGCTGAGCACATGCACTCAACTGCTTTGGTCCACCATGGCAAGGCCTGTTCTGAGTGAAACTTGTCTTCTTAAACCGCTGTATGGTCTTGGCCACTGAGCTGCAGCTCAGTTTCAGGGTGTTGGCAATCTTCTTATAGCCTAGGCCATCTTTAGGCAGAGCAACAATTCTGATTTTCAGATCCTCAGAAAGTTGCCATTTTCACTTAGGGGTTGTGACACAGTGAGAGGTTTGGTCTGGGAAAACAGGTATTTTCCTCCCAGGATGTGCTGCTGGGCTGATTTACAGCCAGGTGAGGTCAAATACCGGACCGGATTGTAAGTGCCGGTCCGGGTTTTGGCAGCACCTGGCTGTCCTTAAATAGGCAGATGGGCTCAGAAGCCATGTCTCTGTGTTGGGATCTGGGAGCCTTGTGTCTGGATGAAGGCTTGCTACCTATTTGGCGTGTAAAACAGGTTGTGGCTGCTATGGTCAAGGACTCTTTGAGGCAGAATTGCCGCATGGTGTGAATTACCACCAACACCGCAAGGTGACTTTTTACTTGATTATGGCTGCTTGTTTTGTCACTTGCCTAAAGTATGAATAAAACACTGAACTTATTGTTGCCTCTATACTGCGTCCGCTAATCCTGTCTACCAGAGCGAAACCCCACAGAGTGTACTCATTTTTGTTGCCAACGGTTTAGACATTAATAGCTGTGTGTTGAGTTATTTTGAGGGCACACCAAATTTACACTGTTATACAAGCTGTACACTGACTACTTTACATTGTATCAAAGTGTCATACCTTCAGTGTTGTCCCATGAAAAGATATAATAAAACATTTACTCACTTTTGTGAGATACTGTATGTATTGAGACATTGAGGGGGAAGTATCGTGTAGCAAAATTATAAATTGTTTCTATTTGTGCAAAGGAAATATGGCAGCTGCATGGGCTGCCTCTATGGTAAGTATGCCATTGCTTGGCTATGCCCCGATACACATGTTTTGTTTTTAATGTACTAAATTACAGTTCACAGCCTCATTTGTTAAAAAGTCTGTTTTTCAACAGAATCCATTTCTTAACGTTTTGTCTGGTCAGACATTACCCTTGTAGTATTACACAGTGGCCATATAGATAAATGGTTTTTCATGTAAAGCATGTGTGCCAGAGTAAAAGCTGTTCATACAGAAAGCCTATCTGTTCTGATTCATAGAGTACGGTTTGAACATCAAATATGGTATAAGAACATGGGTTGTCTTGTTCATAAATCAACCCCTTAAATCTAATCCTTTTTTATCTGCTGGAACAGTTGTGACCTCTTCATGGAGGACATTAGCATTTCTGAAATATTTAACCTTGTTTCGCTGTATGTAACAGATGTTAGAACCTGTAAAATATTATTCTAGGGGTTGTAGTAAACTGAAAAAGGGGTTAGTTTTTTCCCCCCACAGTAGTGCTACTGTGGTTTATGGGCTATAGTTCAGCACCATTCACTTGAAAAGTATGTAGCTGCAATGCCAGCCACAGCCCACGGACAAGAATTATGCCATTTCTAGAAAAAAGAAGATCCTTTTTCCAGTCCAGTACAACCCTTTGCTAATTGAGGCTGATATTCTGCTGTCTTCCCTGTATTTACCCACATTTACTTGGCTTAGACATTGTAAATCTCTTATACTTATGAAGTAGATTTCTTGCTTGGCTCACTCCTGTTTACAGTGAAATGTTTTTGCTACAATTATTCTTTCCAATTTTTCCACTCCTGGTACTTGTCATTAGTCTTATCATAGTTTCATCCCACTAAAGAAGCCAGGCTCATACAATATTGGAGAATGGAATTTACCTTTAAGAAAAGGGCTCAGTGTTGTAAGGTGGTTGTCTTCACCTGCATGAGGCTTGGTTTCCATGTTCAGGCTTTTCATTGAGTTTTTGAAGCCAAACCCAGGAGTGGATTCAAAAATAGGAGAAGACTCAGTCTTTGCTTTCTATGTGTCCTCACTTTTTGATCTGTTCCTGGCTCTGACCTCAAAAACTGCTTAAAGAAAACCTATATGGTTGGACTTGGTCTTGATAGGCCTTGCGTCCCAAAATAAATTGAATGCCTCCTCTTGCAGTCCATACTCTCATAAACAAAATGCAACAGCACAATGCAAACACACAGACCAAAATATCTAAAATAGTGCTAGAATCACTGTAGAAAATATACTAGTGCCAATGCTATACTCATTATATAAATGTGAGATTCTTGGAAAATAAATTTTATACAAAACAATTTTTGTGCCCATCCACCACGGCAAGATGATCTCTTTTGGACAGGAACCCATGCTATATGCTACCTCTTTTGATGCCAACTGGCCTCCAATAAAGTCAGGGCAGGCACGTTCAACATATAGGCTGAGCCCACTCGGTATTTTACCTCTCCTGGTGCCAAATGGTTTCCAATGAATACAGGGAGAGCAGGCTTCAGCCACATCATAAATTAAATGCCTCCTCCGGCAGTCCTTACACTCATAGCTGGTGTAGATTTCAGTCATTGTGTTACCATTTCTGACGTAAGTGAAGTTAAATGTGCCTGAGGACCATGCACTGCTCTCAACATGCCCCCTTTTTGGAAACTAGAGAGGATGATGTAGAAATGCAAGTTACAACTAGATTTAGCCTCAATATTGTATAAAAAGTTGCAAAATCTTGTTTTGCTACTTTTTAATTCAACAACCATGGTGTAGGGAGATGGTAAATCTCCCTTATAACTTATAAGTACAGGGAAGATCTGCAGACACTTTCCAGCAATTTTCCTTTTAGCTCTTGGCTTCAGGAGTTGGGTTTAGAGTATCTTCCTGTCCTCTTTCTGCAGGACTTCACTGTGGTCTGGCTTGTATTATGTATTCACTTAATTGTCTGCAGGTGCTCGCCCTTAATTAAGAAGCACCTGCAAGTCTCCAGAACTGCTAGTCCATACTTCATTTTGGGACATCTGCCCACTCCACCCTGTGATTAATCCATTCTGCCATTCTGCATACTCTCACACAAGAGAGTCAGGAAAAGTTCTACAGGGCAAATTGCAATAATAAAATCCTGTTAAAAAGAAACTTTTTCTTATATCCAGAGATAAAATTGTTGTTTCCTTCTATCAATTTCTTTCAACTTGCTACTTATATAGTACATTTGATTTTTCATACTACATCTGTGATGTCAAGTGCTTTGTATAAGGGCTCATGCACACGACCGTATTTTGCATGTGTCCAATCCACATTTTATGGGACTTTCACATGGACCTATTCACTTGTGTGGTCTACTAAAGATAAAAACAGAAAGCACATGGATGTCTTCCATGTGCTGTCCGCATCTGTATGTCCGTTGTGCAAATTATAGAACATGTTCTATTTCTCTCCATATTGCAGACAAGAATAGTCATTTCTAGTGAAGGGAGTAAGAAAAATGTGGATCGCCCACAGAAGGTGTTTATATTTTGTGTATTCTTGGTTTTCAGACCGCAATACGGACGCAGTAGTGTGCATGAGCCCATGATATAAATTTAACCCCTTCACGACTGCCATACGGCTATATACTTGCTATCTGCACATACCCCGTGCAGCTAGCACGTATATAAACGTTATGACAGCTCTTTATTACAAGCGCTGCAAAACGCTTGGATTAAAGCTTGTGCCCCATGACTGCCGCTGTCACGGACAGCATACAGTCCAGTAATACCGACAAGGGGCCAATCAGAGTGGTCCCTTGCCATTCTGCAGATGAGAGCCTCAAATCAGGTAGTGTGTGCTCTTTGTGCCCCTATCTGTGGGCCCCATCTTTGCCCCCTGCATCAATCTGTGCGCACCCCAAACCCCCCCGTTCGCCCCGCCTCCAAACATTTTGCCAGCTATGCGCGCTTGCGCACTTCTGTCCTGGCAGTGCCCTATCCATGCCCCCTCCATGCTGGCTGTAGCCCCTTCCCCCATTTGTGATCCCTGCCCCTGATGCGGTCCCCCAGCTGTATGTGATGGCAGCCGCCATCAGCAGCGAGTGTCAGCTGTATGCTGACACACTGCTATAACCCCATAGATGCTGCGGAAGTGGCATCCATGGGGTTAATAGAGGGAGGGGGCTCCTTCTCTCAACCATTGGGCTGCCATGCTGCGATGGCAGTGGCCCAGTGGTTGCCATGGCAACCGGACGCTTTGCAAAAGCGTCTGGTGTTGCCATCTATCAGGAAACCTGATAGTACTATACTTTGCAACCCCATCCCAGACATCCAGGTTGCATTTACTTTTGGTGAGTCCCTTTATTTACATTACTCTTTTTGCTGGCTTACTGCTATATAGGTATGATATAGGTCCAGCAGGTTCACACCACCGCCTGTTCCGCGGGTTGTGTTCATGTGTGGATTACCTTCTGGTCACTACTCACCATATTTACATTATCTTAGTTATTGCCATGCCCTATATTTGGACTCATATTAATTGTATCAATGTTTATGTATTGCTGTGACTTCTCCTGTCGACACTGCAGAGCTGGGATGGCGTCTGTGCTCCCTCTTCCACTGTTTTATGGTATTTTATTATCCACTGATTGAGTTTTCAATAAAGCATACTATTTTATCACCATTGGACGTCTAAGAGCTTTCAGTTCTTTGTTTTTTTTCTTGTATTTATAAGCTTGTCCAGTTATACTGGAATATTGGGAAGTCTTTTTTCTATAAAAGCCGCACCACTGTGTGTACAATTAATTGGATATTGACACCCATGGTTGTGTTTTTTTTTTTGTGTTTTTTAAAGTGTAGTACAGGCATCAGCCCCACTGGATCTTGAATATCCAAGCGGGACTTGATAAAAAAAAGTGTGAAAATAAAAAAAGTAAAAGAAAATAAAAAATAAAAATGTAAATTAAAAATAAAATAAATTGCCTTTTCCTACAGCTTCTCATTTATAAGAGATGAAAAAAATAAAATAAACTACACATATTAGGTATCACTGCGTCTGTAACGACCGGCTCTATAAATATATCACATGATCCACCCCGTCCAAAAAACACCTTGCATCGCAAAAAGTGCAACACCAAGCGATCAAAGAGGTGTATGTCCCACAACATGGTACCAATAAAACTGTCACCTCATCCCGCAAAAAATGAGCCCCTACATAAGAAAATTGCTTAAAAAGTAAAAAAAAACTTTGGCTCTTAGAACATGGAGACACTAAAACATAATTTTTTTGTTTCAAATATGCTATTATTGTGTTAAAGTGAAATAAATTTAAAAAAGTAAACATATTAGGTATCGCTGCTTCCATAACAACCAGCTCTATAAAATTATCACATGACCTAACCCCTCAGCTGAACACCGTAAAAATAAAATCAGTGCCACAAAAAGCCATTTTTTGTCACCTTACATCAGAAAAATTGCAACACCAAGTGAAAAAAAAGGTGTAGGCCCCCCAAAATAGTACCAATCAAACCGTCACCTCATCCCGCAAAAAAATTATACCCTACCTAAGACAAGCAGTCAAAAAATAAAAAAGCTATGGCTCTCAGACTATGGAGAGACTAAAACATCATTTTTTTGGTTTCAAAAATGCTATTATTGTGTAAAACTTAAATAAATAAGAAAAAGTATACATATTAGGTATTGCCACATCCGTAACGATCTACTCTATAAAAATGTCACATGACCTAACCCCTCAGGTGAACACTGTAAAAAAAAAAAAAATCCAAAACAACCAATTTTTTGGTCACCTTGCCCCATAAAGTGTAATAATGAATGATCAAAAAATCATATGTACCCAAAAAAGGTACCAATAAAAACATCAACTTTTCCTGCAAAAATGAGCCCCTGCACAAGACGATTGGCAGAAAAATAAATAAAAAAAGCTTTCAGAAAATGTTGACATATTTTTTTTTCAAAAATGCTTTATGTAAAACTGAAACAAACAAAGTAGACATATTTGATATCATTGCATCTGTAACAACCTGCTCTATAAAAATAGCACATAATCTACCCTGTCAGATAATTAGAACTGTGCCAAAACAGCCATTTTTTTGTTACCTTTCCTCACAAAAAACTTAATATAGAGCAATTAAAAATGTACCCCAAATATGTACCCCAAAATAGTACCAATAAAACTGGCACCTTATCCCCTAGTTTCAAACATGGGGTCACTTTTTGGGAGTTTCTACTGTAAGAGTGCATCAGAGGGGCTTCAAATGGGACATGGCATCTAAAGAAACCAGTCCAGCAAAATCTGCCTTCCAAAAACCATATGGCGCTCCTTTTCTTCTGCGCCCTGACGTGTGCCCTTATATCAGTTTACAACCACATGTGGGGTGTTTCTGTAAACCGCTGAATCAGGGAAATAAATATTGAGTTTTGTTTGGCTGTTAACCCTCGATGTGTTAAAGAGAAAAATGGATTGAAATGGAAAATCTGAGGATCTTGACACCTCCTTTACCCAGCTAGAAATTTCACAAATCCTTCTCAGACCTCATAAAACTTCAAGATGTGTCCGAACGCAGGAAAATGGTTACAAAATTTTAACAAGATAGTATAAATCCCCGGATGTCACATGTAGATACAACATGGATAGATCAGATATGTGTTGGAGGTGTTGTACTGACAAAGGCTCATATTTCCACATTTGGTGGACCTGCCCTCAAATTAAGACTTGGTGGTCCGAAATATTTGACATATGCAACAAGATTTGCCACTCGGCTATCCCAACATCACCACAATTAGCCCTGTTGGGGATCCATACTTCCAATACAACTGGGGCTATCCCTCCACTTTTTAGTCATCCCCTCAATGCAGCTCGTCTTTTGATTCCCATTGGCTGTGTAAGGTGGATCATTTTTATAGGTTTGAGGAAATAGCTTCATGGGAGAATAACAAGATAATGAATCTTAAGAAATGTTGGCTACCTTGGTCCTCTTTTAGGAATTATTGAAGGTATATTTATTGTACTCAGATTCTACCTATCTATTCATTCCACTTCTGAGAATTATTTAGATTATCCCTTATTTCTCAACTGTAATCTCATTGAACTGTACCTGAAAAGTATTATTTGTATTTTTTATTGTTATCTTAATAGAATCTTTGTGAATTTATAATTTTCTTCAATAAATAATGAAAAAATTAAAGATACGATGAATGCAACAACTTTTTGCAAATGTAGTTGTTTTGCATGCTAATTCTTGCTAATCACTTTACGGGTTTCATTTTTGAGTACCTTACTACTCTCATTAAAAGTGAAATTCCTCCCCCAAAAAATATGGAAAATCTGCCAAAAAAGTGAAATTTAGAAATTTCATCTCCATTTTCCTTTAATTCTTGTGGAACACCTAAAGGGCTAACAAAGTTTGTAAAATCAGTTTTGAGTAACTTGAAGGGTCTAGTTTCTAAAATGGGGTCATTTATGAGGGGGTTCCACTATGTAAGCCCCACAAAGTGACTTCAAAAGTGGGTTTTGGAAATTTTCTTACAAATTTTAGGAATTACTTCTAAAATTCTAAACCTTCTAACGTCCTAAAAAAATAAAATGACATTTACAAAATGATGGCAACATAAAGTAGACATATGGAGAATGTTAAGTAATAAATATTTTTTGAGGTATCCCTTTCTGTTTTAAAAGCAGAGGAATTGAAATTGCGAATTTTTCAATTTTTTTTATAAATTTAGGATTTTTCCACAAATAAAGGTGAAATATATTGACTCAAATTTATGACTATCATGAAGTACAATGTGTCACGAGAAAACAATCCCAGAATGGCTTGGATAAGTAAAAGCGTTCCAAAGTTATTACCACATAAAGTGACATATGTCAGATTTGCAAAATTAGACGTGGTCACGGGGGCATCAATGACCCTTGGTCATGAAAGGGATAATGATGGAAATGTTATGTTAAAAAAAAAAATATTATATCATGAAATACAAGAGGTAATGATTTCTGACAAATTAAAATAAATCCCAATTAGTAAATTAATTATCTATAATAAATCCCTGTGTGAGTGCACTGTGTCAGTGTGTGTGTCACCAGTTTTGCACTGGGCATGCGCAGCGGGGCGTCCAATCAGGATACAGCGCTCCACACACACAGCGCTCTCCATAACTGTTCATGCTCTTTCACTCTTTCACATTTTGAGCCCGCTGAATCCTGGCATTGTCATCTTGGAATATGCCCGTGCCATCAGGGAAGAACAAATCCATTGATGGAATAACCTGGTCATTCAGTATGTTCAGGTAGTCAGCTGACCTCATTCTTGGAGCACATACTGTTGCTGAACCTAGACCTGACCAACTGCAGCAACCCCAGATCATAGCACTGCCCCCACAGGCTTGTACAGTAGGCACTAGGCATGATGGGTGCATCACTTTATCTGCCTCTCTTCTTACCCTGATGCGCCCATCAGACCACATCAGACCACATGACCTTCTTCAATTGCTCCAGAGTCCAATCTTTATGCTCCCTAGCAAATTGAAGCTTTTTTTCTGGTTTTCTTATGGCTACACAGCTGTTCAGTCCCAATCCCTTGAGTTCCCTTTGCATTGTGTGTGTGTGGAAATGCTCTTACTTTTACTATTAAACATAGCCCTGAGTTCTACTGTTGTTTTACTTCGATTTGATTTCACCAAACGTTTAAAGGGGTTGTCGGGGTTCAGAGCTGAACTCGGACATACCTCCATTTTCACTCCGGCAGCCCCCCTGACATGAGCATTGGAGCAGTTCATGCTCCGATGCTCTCCTTTGCCCTGCGCTAAATCGCGCAGGGCAAAGGCATTTTTTGGAGATCCGGTGACGTACCGGGGCTCTCCATGGGGCTGCCAGGAACCCTGGTGACATCACCGGAACTGATGGGCGGGATTTAGCCCGCCCATCAGACCCGGTGACGTCACCGAACACACTGCCGGGTGGAGGTTTCCACCCAGCAGTGTGTTATTGAAAACAAAAGAGCCCGTGCCCTGCGCGATTTAGCGCAGGGCAACGGAGCGCATAAGAGCATGAGATGCTCCGATGCTAGCCTCAGGAGGGCTGCCTGGGTGAAAATAGCGGTATGTCCCAGTTCAGCTCCGAACCCGGACAACCCCTTTAAGTGTTCGCCGATCACGATCATTCAGGATTTTTTCCCTGCTACATTTCTTCCTTGAATACGATGGGTCCCCACTATCCTTTCAGTTTTTAATAATGCGTTGGACAGTTTCTGCAATCTCCTTAGATGTTTTCTCTGCTTGATGCATGCCAATGATTTGACCCTTCTCAAACAGACTAACATCGTTTCCACGACCACGAGATGTGTGTTTTGACATGGTTGTTTTAGAAATGAGAAGCAACTCATTGCACCAGTTGGGGTTAAATAACTTATTGCCAGCTGAAAGATAATCGCCCATGCAGTAATTATCCAATAGGAGGCTCATAACTATTTGTTTAGTTAAATCCAGGTGGACAGGCAGTGTATAAAGAGGCACTACTGCAGGGCACTATATGTAAAGAGGCACTACTTGGACCTAAATGGCGATGATTACTAAGTAGGGCCATAAAAGGAGGTAATAATACTAAATATCTGTGTTCTGTTTGTTCAGTTATACAGAAAGAAGTTGTGGAAAAAGGAAAGAGAACAACTCCAGTCAGCGGAGACATCATTCATAGTCACTGAGTGGGGGCCTATACGGATTTATTCATTACTGTTTTTTGAATGACACCCCCCTCTCCCCAGGCGGTCCGTAAGAAAATAGTTTTTTGTAAAAATGGTCCCTGGAACAAAAAAGGTTGAGGATCACTGTTATAAGGGATCCACATGGCTTTACCTGAATTCTTATTTCAGCTAACTAGTGAAAGGGCGAGAATTTCAGCAGAACTTAGCCTTCTATCTCGCCACTTATTCCACAATCACGGCTGTGATCATGTGAATGCTAGACTCGCTGCAGGCTCTTCCACTGAGGTCTCAACCAGATATGCTCTGCGATCACAGCCGAGATAGTGTGATGGAAGGATTAGCACTGCCGAAGCTCTCTTTTCTTTCCAAAGGTTAGGTGAAACAGAAAATTTAGACCGGAGAATCTCCTTAAAGTCACTCCATATGTCTCAGATTGCAATAGGAAGTCCTTTTTAAATTCTCTACAAATCCAGCATTAAAAAGTGCCATGTTACGTCAATGCAGTATTAAGGAGATTTTCTCCCTAGAAGCATTGCTATGGGGTGCAGATATTCTTTACAGCTTTATACCGCCATATACATTGTCATAGGGTATGCAAAAATTTATGCTGAAAAAAAGAGACTGCTTTACTTCTTTCCTGTTGTATACATAATGTAATAAAAAATTAAATCTCAATTACTCCAAGCAAAATTAATATTACATCTCAACTCTATCTTGGACCTGTAGTGTGAACTGTGCCGGAAACTATTTTTCATTAAGCTTATTTTTTACCCAATGGTCCAAATGGTTGAAAGAAGCACAATCTCTGGAGGACCATTCATCTATGTCCAACACATCTGTTCTTCAGTACGGTGCAGACAAACCCACAATAAAGAGACTCGGCGTGCAGATGCTGATGGATGACTCTACACTGCGTGCAGAATTATTAGGCAAATGAGTATTTTGACCACATCATCCTCTTTATGCATGTTGTCTTACTCCAAGCTGTATAGGCTCGAAAGCCTACTACCAATTAAGCATATTAGGTGATGTGCATCTCTGTAATGAGAAGGGGTGTGGTCTAATGACATCAACACCCTATATTAGGTGTGCAGAATTATTAGGCAACTTCCTTTCCTTTGGCAAAATGGGTCAAAAGAAGGACTTGACAGGCTCAGAAAAGTCAAAAATAGTGAGATATGTTGCAGAGGGATGCAGCACTCTTAAAATTGCAAAGCTTCTGAAGTGTGATCATCAAACAATCAAGCGTTTCATTCCAAATAGTCAACAGGGTCGCAAGAAGCGTGTGGAAAAACCAAGGCGCAAAATAACTGCCCATGAACTGAGAAAAGTCAAGCGTGCAGCTGCCAAGATGCCACTTGCCACCAGTTTGGCCATATTTCAGAGCTGCAACATCACTGGAGTGCCCAAAAGCACAAGGTGTGCAATACTCAGAGACATGGCCAAGGTAAGAAAGGCTGAAAGACGACCACCACTAAACAAGACACACAAGCTGAAACGTCAAGACTGGGCCAAGAAATATCTCAAGACTGATTTTTCTAAGGTTTTATGGACTGATGAAATGAGAGTGAGTCTTGATGGGCCAGATGGATGGGCCCGTGGCTGGATTGGTAAAGGGTAGAGAGCTCCAGTCCGACTCAGACGCCAGCAAGGTGGAGGTGGAGTACTGGTTTGGGCTGGTATCATCAAAGATGAGCTTGTGGGGCCTTTTCGGGTTGAGGATGGAGTTAAGCTCAACTCCCAGTCCTACTGCCAGTTTCTGGAAGACACCTTCTTCAAGCAGTGGTACAGGAAGAAGTCTGCATTCTTCAAGAAAAACATTATTTTCATGCAGGACAATGCTCCATCACACGCGTCCAAGTACTCCACAGCGTGGCTGGCAAGAAAGGGTATAAAAGAAGAAAATCTAATGACATGGCCTCCTTGTTCACCTGATCTGAACCCCATTGAGAACCTGTGGTCCATCATCAAATGTGAGATTTACAAGGAGGGAAAACAGTACACCTCTCTGAACAGTGTCTGGGAGGCTGTGGTTGCTGCTGCACGCAATGTTGATGGTGAACAGATCAAAACACTGACAGAATCCATGGATGGCAGGCTTTTGAGTGTCCTTGCAAAGAAAGGTGGCTATATTGGTCACTGATTTGTTTTTGTTTTGTTTTTGAATGTCAGAAATGTATATTTGTGAATGTTGAGATGTTATATTGGTTTCACTGGTAAAAATAAATAATTGAAATGGGTATATATTTGTTTTTTGTTAAGTTGCCTAATAATTATGCACAGTAATAGTCACCTGCACACACAGATATCCCCCTAAAATAGCTAAAACTAAAAACAAACTAAAAACTACTTCCAAAAATATTCAGCTTTGATATTAATGAGTTTTTTGGGTTCATTGAGAACATGGTTGTTGTTCAATAATAAAATTAATCCTCAAAAATACAACTTGCCTAATAATTCTGCACTCCCTGTATAGTATACAGCTGAAGTTCACCTGAGCGGCTACAACAGTATATGCCGGCAGAAGAATTCCCCCCAAATATTCTGTATTGCATGTGTAATAAAGCATTTGCGGAAGATAAGACCATCCCCAACCATCTTTTGTCATTCCTACATCTTTCCTGCAGCATGTTTCAATGCTATGAAAATTGAGAATCAGATTCATTTATCTGAATTGGGTTGTTTTGGTGGGAAGCAGATTGATTTCTGCAAACTCCATTCACCCCGGGAACTGATTTTCACTTTCGAAAACAAATCTGCTGCGTGTGAAGGCGATCACATCAATATTAGTAGTAGCCAGAACATCATGTCTTAAGGGCTTATTCATACGAGCGTGTGCTGGCCGTGCCCTTATTGCGGCCCACAAACAGCAGGTGTGTAATATATGGGCACCGGCTTTTACTTGAATGGGTACGCAATCCGGAAGGTCATGGAAGCACTTTGGAATGCTTCCGTGGTATTTCGGTCCGTGCCTCCGCACTGCAAAAAAAATAAAACATGCTCTATTTTTTTGCACTGCGGGTGGATCACAGACCCATTCAAGTTGAATGGGTCTGCATCCGTCAGCCCTGTCCACAAGGATAGTGTCGCAATTTGCGGCCCCCAATGCACGGCACAGGTGGCACACGTTCGTGTGCATGAGCCCTAATACAGTGTTTGGGAACTGGATGTCTCGACCTCCCATTCCACAAAACCACAGAGGCACATTTACTAAGATGGCTTTTTACGGCAGTCTAGGCTCCCCCCTTGCACTGCCATTAGATTCGCCTAATGGCAGTGTGCAACTTGTTATAAATTAGGCGCACCTATGGCAATCCTTATGTCGTTTGTTGCCAACATTTTCACCTGAGTAAGGTTTTTTTTTTGCCAGCCCTGGAATGGCCACTGACACACCCCCACTCTGCCCCCATCCTGCCCAACTGTTGAATGTGGGGTGAAACCGCACGGCTCGTTAAAAAAAAGGTATTTGTGATTATTTTTTTGAGTAAAATAGTCACAAGTCCCATAAAAGGGTTTTATGAGACTTTAATTCTGATGACCTCGGCTGATCAGCCATTTCAGAAAGCACCTGTGATCCTGTGAGAGCTGCGGCCTCACCAAGACCAGCGCTGTACATTGTATAGCGGTTGTGCTTGGTATCACGCTCAGCCCCATTCACTTATATTGGACTGAGCTGCGCCTAGGCAATGTGACCAGCCTGGAGAAAGCTGTGGCGCTACTGCAAGTACCGCTGCCTTCACAAACAGCTGATCAGCGGGGGTCCCTTCATGTTTTGCCGCATCTGCAGCATCATCAGAGGATTGGCACATGAGCATGAGTAATTCTAAAATTTTTGTCTGAAGTTTTTAAGTAAAATTTAGTTGAACATTCACCACAGTTGTTACCGCACAAAGTTTATGAGAAGGTGATGGAATGAATTTACTAACTGCCAATAACCGCATAAAAATTTATGTATTATTTCAAGGTTCAAAATTGAGTTAGATAACAATGGGAGGGGGCCAGGGGCGTAACTATCATAGCGGCAGACCATGCGACTGCTATGGGGCCCAGGGCAAAAGGGGGCCCAGTCTTAGGCCAGGTCTACACGATGACATTTTTCTGCGACTGTTGCATCGCAGTCGCAGCATGTCGCATGTTGCAGTGCGACACCATAGACTGCCATTATAAAAATTGTTGCGCAACATTGGTGCAACAAAATGTTGCGCGACAAATGTTGCAGTGTAGTTGTGCCCTGTTGCGCGACTTATTGTCGGGCGACAAATGTTATCGTGTAGACCGAGCCTTAGTTGGAATTATCTCCTCTTCTACTGGAGGTGAAAACTTGGTCAGGACTCTACCCTCTAAATGAACAACTTTTAGCAAATGAAGCAGTGGAAAAATTGTCCCAAGGGTCACTGAAAGGGGTTTAGGTGGAAACTCTTCTGTCCTGTGGGGGGGGCCTGGTTTGACCCTTGCTATGAGGTCCTTACTTCTCTATGTACGACACAGGAGGGGCATATTTTATTAACCTTAGTGCACTGTCTGAGTGACCTAGAAAGGGAGGACTAGGGTAAGAGAGTCCTGTTAATGAATATGGTGTGAACAAAAAAGGCCAGGTCAGACAAAACGTGGCCAAAACAAGCTACATTGACAGTAGCGTTATGAAATTTAGAAGAGGAAAAACCTGTCCGAGTTTACTGTATCTGGCATAGCCAGATAATGCCGTGACCTGCCGGATCCTCATTGACTACAATGGGTTCCAACAAGGATCAAGACACTTTCTGGAATAAATGCTGGCTTTTGGCCGGACAAAAAGTCGTGCATGCACATTGCTGGCGTAGGGACATCATAAGTGTCTTACCACTAGTTTCTTACAATAACATTTTCTTCTACTTTCGGTTTTCCATTATACAGAAGGTGCTGGCAAAACGCCAAGAGCTCCAGCATGCCATGTCTTTGAAAAGAAGCCAGAAAGATAAAAACGCCACCTAATGAACAAAAACACCAGTAGCCAAAAATGCTTTTGTGTCCTGGGCTTCATATTTCTCATAGACCTGCAGCCAACATCTGGAGGTGGTGTTTTTGAAGAAAGAAAAGGTGCAAAGTGCACCACTAAAAAAGTGATAGTGCAGAAAAATCCCATTAAAATAAACTACGTGTGAAAACAGACTTAGGCTGTGTTCACACAGAGCATTTTGGGTGAAGATTTGATTGCTTCCAATGGGGAATCTGCATGTTAATCCATATGGCGCTGTTTTTTCCTGCATGCAGTTTTACAAACTGCACCACGAAAAAAAAAGAAGTGATGAAAATCCTTTCCGAAACGACATTCAAAACCGCGATAAAAACACATTAAAAAAATGTAGGGACAAAAACCAGATGCAGATTCCAGCGCTGAAAATACTCTGTGTGAACCTTGCCTTACTGTCTATAAAGTTCACCTTTCACATTACAATTCTGACTAATTCATTTTTCCATGAGTAAAATGATGGTTTGGGAAATATCCTGTTTTGCAATAAATAATAGTCAGTTACCATAGTAACTAATACATTGTAACAAGAACTGCACAATATATATATATATGTTCGGTAGTTACTGTAACAATAGATAGATTTAGTAACTGCAGTTATGTAGCAGATAGCATTAGGAAACTGCAGACACTTGAACTCCTCGAACGACGACATGAGTTCATTCTGGGGCCAAAGTTACAGACACAGTTTTTGTACTTTACTAGCTGAGAGCAAATGTTGCTTGCAAGTATTTACTAAAGAAACTGACAAGTAGGGCTGCATTCACGTCTCCGTCAGACATCCAGCCTGCCGGATCTCTGGCGTTGCCAAATCCTCTACTTCACGGCCAGATCCCTATTGACTGCAATGAGGTCAGGCGGTAATCCAGCCAATTTCCGGCATAAATGCTAGGTTTCTGCCGGACTAAAAAAGATGCATGCAGTGTTTTTTTGTCCTGCCAACAGCCAGCATTTGCGCCAGGTAAAGCAGCCGGATCTCCTAAATAGAGGTGTGAACGCGTCCTTAGTCTAGCGCTACACTGCAAAATTTTGCAGAGCTGCTTATTGATTGGAACTATCACGTCACAGCTTTGGTCCAAAGTTATACTTGGGTTGTATGAAATCTTGTGGACTGCAGCTGTCACTCAATAAGGAAAGGGTCTCTGAATTTTGAAAACACTTTTGATCAGAAGTGCTACAAAAAGTTGCAGCACTGGCTAAGCTTTAAAGGGGTTGTCTGGGATTTAATATGGATGACCTACCCCGCCGATCAGCTGTATGAGGAGACGGCACAAGCAGTGCGCGCACCATCTCCTCATACAGCTGATCGGGGGGATACCAGGTGTTGGACCTCCGCTGATCTGATATTGACAACCTATCCTGAGGATTGAAAGCCCAGACAACCCCTTTAAAGTCATGCAACAGTTAAAACTGGAGCTGTCACTTAAACATATTCTGTATGCAGTTCCAGCTTAAAGCCTATCCCGTGTTCATAGTAAAGCTCCACCTATGTAACCAACTTAAGGGCTTATGCAGATAAGCGATGCAAAACTTGTCCATGTTCCGTCTGCTACAAACATGATTTTAAATGGACTGCACACAGATGGCGTATGTGTGCTCTGCATTTTCGCCCAAAACCTTGTCATTTGAATGGGCAAGTGTGCTGCGAGAGTGATGCATGCTGCGATTTTTTTTCTGCATGAAACACTGGTCGGCACAGAAAATCGGACGTTAATTGACATGATTTTTGCACAGTGAGCATTCATCACCTTTTCATATTCATATGTGGTGTTACTGTAGTTCATCTCCCATTCACTTCAATGAGAGCTGGGCTGCAGTAACCCAGCATGGCCACTACACTTTTAATGGAGCTGTGCTTCCCGTCCCATTGAATGGCCTAGTTCCAGCATCGGAGGCTGCAGGGAAACCACTGATCATTGAGGGTGTTGGGTCCTCAATTGGATATTTATGACCTATGCTGAGGATAGGTCATCAATATCAGGAGCCTGGAAACCCCCCAGTAGAGTTATACTGTACTTTAGAGCACTATGAGAAGCACACAGTGACAATGTCACATTTTGCCTTTGGAAACCTTTGTTTTGCATGTTTTCTACTCAATTTTCCTTTTTAAATTGTAAACGTCTTTAACGTAAAATAAATCAGGTACCATTAAACTGCATACCACCCACCTTCCGAGCAGCTGTATAAACAGTTAGTTCATGTAGGAGGATGTCCTAAGTGGCACTCTGGCCAAGGGGTTTAGAGTCCTTATTGTGTTTCCCACCCACATTTTAACATGGTAAATGTACAAGACTTAATATATCTAGAGCAGGACTTCACTATTCTTATTTTTCTCATGCCTAATTAAGTATTTTCTCAATATTTTTGAAGCTCAGCTTGTACTAATCTATAATTATTTATGTGTCCTATACATTTATTCAGATGACCTCACTACCCTATATGTTATTTTATTCAATCTGCTCAGCTTTCTTCCCCAATTTGTAATCATTTGATTGGGATTGAATACATTTATTGAACTACTAACCCTTAGAGTAATATTCTTCATACCTGTGGCTAGCAGGACTTGAGAGGAGTTGTAGTTTTGTGATAGTTCAAAAGTAACAGGCTGGAGATTATTGCCTTAGGGCTCATGCACAGGAACGTAAGGACTTTGTGCGCGTATTGCGGACTGCAAACAGCAGGTCCACAATATAAGGTGACTGGCCATGTGCACGCCGTGCTGCGGATGAGGACCCATTGATTTGAACAGGTACACATTCCACAAGATACGGCCAAAGTTAGGACATGGATGTCCTATCTTTTGCCGAGTGGAGGCATGAACCGGAACCCCACGGAAACACTACAAAGCACTTCCATGGGCTTTCAGGTCCATGGCTCCGCACTGCAAAAGATAAGCCATCCTATATTTTGCTGTATCTTGCAGATCGCGGACTCATTCAAATCAGTGGGTCCGCATCCACAGCACAGAATGAACCCAGTTGGTGCCCATGCATTGTGGTCTGCTATTTGTCGTCCACAGCATGGGCACAGAGCCCTTACATTGGTGTGCATGAGCCCTTAGGGTATGTTCACACATGACTAAAATGTTGAACGTTTCTGCTGGAAATCCTACGCATCTGATGAAATCCAAATGGTGCATTTTTTTATTGCAGAAATGCTGCTGATTTGGTGCAGATTTTACTCTTTACATTACAAAGGGTAAATTCTGCAGCATTGAATTTTATAATCTGCACCACAGATCAATTACCGCTGCAGATTTTTTGGATGAGAATTGCAAAAAAGCTCTTTCAGTTTGCCGGTACTGTGCAACCCTGCAGATTTTCTGCCTGAAAATTTGCTATGGCAATTTTGTAGCATTTCAGTTACATGATGTGATGTAGCTTAACTGTCTTCCTAACATCATACAAGTAGCTAGACTATACCACATTTATCCTGTGCAAAGGGAAATGTACCCTTACCACAATATCCCTCAGCAGTGTATCGCTTTGACTATCAGCAGTGGGGATCCTTGTTTTCAGAGGACTCTTCTTACAAAAAATGGAATTGTCCAAAGTAGAGCTCTCCTTCAAGACTTACCACAATGTAGGCTGTGCAGCTTTTCTTGTGACAAAATAATAATCATAAAAATCATGATGTTCTGTGGAGTCATGATATGACATGCAACCTGCTGCAACGGATGCCAACTGATGCAACAGGATACGTTTTTTTTTTCTCTTCTGATGGATGAGAAGAACAAACAGTTAAACAGTGATGTAAACTTAGTCTATGATAGACAAATAGTAACAATGTTTCTGTTTCGGCTGTGCTTCTCCACTCCGCCCTTCTCCCACTAGAAGGTTCTAGTTCAGCTAGAAACTGAATATTAGGAGAACAATGAGAGCCCCTAGTTGTCTGCTGATAGGAGAGACTCTGCCAGACTGCATGAGTGACCATGTGATAGTCCTATCCTTTCTTAACTACATAGTAAATGAACAGAACTGATTGTCTTTATGTTTCTCTACGTTCTCTAAAAAGTGTTTTTCTAGTCCTTATACACATGAATTTGGCACTGGTGTATTTTGTAGCTATAAAACTCCAGAATAAGAGCAAACATTTTTATTTTATTTTTTTTGCCACCTGCGTTGTTTTGCTGCAGTGTTTCTAATTCTTTTGGGGGTGAAGGGTTAAATAGAATAAGCTATATGATCTGTATGAAGGACGGGATGCTGGGTGACATCATACTAGAGGGTGAATATATTTTCATTGACCTTCTGTCCATATAAGGAACTGTTCCTAGTCAGCACTATTGTAATGTGAGCCGCAGCTGTTTCCTGTATGTATGGATGTATGTATAAGAGGCCGTATGGTCAAGATTAAAACAGAGCTGTTTCTGACATCATACTGTGTGTGTCATTGATAGGCCTGTCTTTGGAGACGGAGGAGGAATCAGGGTGCATTCAGAAGCAGATTACTTTCAGGAGGTCATTTACTATGCCCCCATATCCATACCTCCCTGCTTTAGAAAACCATACGGGACAATATGTGGACCATTTTTTTTATATTAGGCCACACCTCTAACTCCGCCCATACCATAACTATACACAACCATTCTCCTTAATGTCCATAGTAATTATTTTTATTCCACCTTTGTGCAGCACACAGTAATAATGCCCACGGTGTGCTTCCTTCAAGGCAGTTATGTCCATATGCACCCTTCACAGTAGTAATGACCCCATGTGCCTCTTTCACAGTAGTCATGCCCATATGTGCCCCCTTCACAATAGTAATGCCCATATGTGCCCCTTTCTCAGTTGTCATGTCCATATGTGTCCCTTCACAGTAGTAATGCCCACATTGTGCCCTCTTTACAGTATTTATGCCCATATGTATCCTCTACACAGAAGTTATGCCCACATTGTTCCCCCTTCACAGTAGTGATAGCCATATATGTGCCCTCTTCACAGTTGCTATGCCCAGACATGTCCCCTCACAGCAGTTATGCCCAGATATGCCCCCCTACAGTAGTAATGCCCACATGTTTCCCCTTCACAGTAGTAATGTATAGTAAGAGGTTACAGCCAGCTCACCTTCCGATCCTGTGTAATGGTGCACGGGGCGGACACAAGCCAGTCCAATAGTAGATGCACGATAAAAGAAATGCTCCAGCACCAGAAGGACGTAATGAAAAAATTCCCGGTCTTTATTCAAATCACCAGCATATCGGTGCATACAGCGACAGTGACACAATGACCCACTTGTCCCCACGATCTACGCGTTTCGAACGATGTTGTTCTTAGTCATGATCTATGGCGTCTGGCGTGTGCCGGGCTGAAATAAGGCTCACCTCTGGAGTGTCGACCCACAGGGAGGGACATTGAAATCCAGGGCAGGTAAAATAATCAGTCCAGATCACGCAAGACACCTGTGCAAACATATTCACCTGTGACATACAAAGAGTTTTGACACCCCACAATACTTTAGAAAAACTAATACGAAATATAAAATTGTGTCATTATTTCCTCATGAAAAAAGTTATTATTAGATGGAAAGAAAAAAGAGTTCATGATTTTATCACACCTTTTTCCAACCTGGCATGGTATGGGTAACATAATATTGTCCACTGGATGTATAACAAAAGACGCATGCTGAAAATAACTTTAGCAGACTAAAAAAACCGGATCCAAATGTGCAAAATGTCAGTCAAGTTCCCATGGGTTAAGGCTGGTGGTTTGCTGTAGTTCTGTGTCCATGAATTCCACGTATATCATGATCTTTTATAATTAAGCAAGTCCAGATTCATCCAGTCATTCTGAGCAAAAATAACGCAGAGTGTGAACAAACACTTAGATTCATGGCAAATTTAAGCACATTGATATAATTGTAGTGTGTTCGAAAATCACTAATCACACTGCCAGTTCACCTGAAACATATCATCAATTTGTGTTCACATCTATCTTGCTGAAAAGAGGGAAAGAAAATCTGCTTCATGTGTCTTTTGTTATACATCCAGTGGACAATATTATGTTACCCATACCATGCCAGGTTGGAAAAAGGTGTGATAAAATCATGAACTTTTTCTTTCCATCTAATAATAACTTTTTTCATGAGGAAATAATGACACAATTTTATATTTCGTATTAGTTTTTCTAAAGTATTGTGGGGTGTCAAAACTCTTTGTATGTCACAGGTGAATATGTTTGCACAGGTGTCTTGCGTGATCCGGACTGATTATTTTACCTGCCCTGGATTTCAATGTCCCTCCCTGTGGACGGACACTCCAGAGGTGAGCCTTATTTCAGCCCGGCACACGCCAGACGCCATAGATCATGACTAAGGACAACATCGTCCGAAACGCGTAGATCGTGGGGACAAGTGGGTCATTGTGTCACTTTCGCTGTATGCACCGATATGCTGGTGATTTGAATAAAGACCGGGAATTTTTTCATTACGTCCTTCTGGTGCTGGAGCATTTCTTTTATCGTGCACAGTAGTAATGCTCACATTGTGCCCTCTTCACAGTAGTTATGACCATATGTCCCCGCTTCACAATAGTAATGCCCACATTGTGCACCCTTCACAGTAGTTATGCCCATATGTTTCCCCTTCGCAGTATTTATGCCCACATTGTGTCCCCTTCACAGTAGTTATGGCCATTTATATGTGCCCCCTTCACAGTTGCTATGCCCGGATGTGCCCCCCCTCAGTAGTTATGCCCAGATGTGCCCCATCACAGTAGTTATGTCTAGATGTGCCCCATCACAATTGTTATACCCAGATATGCCCCTCACAGTTGTTATATCGAGATATGTGCCCCCTCACAATAGTTATGCCCAGATATGTGCCACTTTCACAGTAGATATGCCAAAATGTGCCTTATAGTAGTTATGCCCAGATATGTGCATATACTTACCTGGTTCCTCTGATGATCACAGCTCAGCTGCCGGCGCTCCCCAGTACCAGCAGCACAACATTTCACATGGAGAATACAAATGTGATCGCACTCTATATCCAGCATTCTGCCCTGCCTACATGCTGGATGAGACATTGGTGTACATTTTGGCCAAAGCGTAATAAGCCACTCACCGCGTCAAGGTTGCCTCCATTTGAGTGGTCCCTAACACTAGTTCCTACCTGTTCATGGGCCATGACAGCCACACAAAATCCAGGGAATGCAGGTCAGCGTGCACGCCAAGCACACTCTGCTTTTAACCCCGTCCGGTGCCATTACAGCTTTCATCGGATTCAGGGATGCAAGTACCAACATGCATGCCGAGCCCACCATATACTTCTCCTGGAGCCAAATGGCCACTGGTAGGTTCTATATAAGCAGACTCAGTTTTATACTGACTTTAAAACCAGCCTCCAGGACAGATTAACTGGTCAGGTGTGCATGACTCAAAGGAGATCGCCACGCCTCCAATACATACTACAAAGAAAAAATTTTGGGAATTGAGTCAGCACAACCTGTATATAGGTGCAGATCACTATGGCGAAATACATATACAAACGGAGAATACAAATGTGATCGCACTCTATATCCAGCATTCTGCCCTGCCTACATGCTGGATGAGACAGTTAATCTGTCCTGGAGGCTGGTTTTAAAGTCAGTATAAAACTGAGTCTGCTTATATAGAACCTACCAGTGGCCATTTGGCTCCAGGAGAAGTATATGGTGGGCTCAGCGTGCATGTTGGTACTTGCATCCCTGCATCCGATGAAAGCTGTAATGGCACCGGACGGGGTTAAAAGCAGAGTGTGCTGAGGGGGCGTGGTCTGGCTGCCGAGGCGCGCGGATGTAGTGTGGTACAGCTCCGGAGCTAGCACTGTATTTCAGCGACCTACACAGCGACTAAATCCACGGTGGACACCTAAATACTGAAAGGGAGAGTTACTGAACCCTTCCTGAAGATGACGGGTCGAAAGAAAAAAGCGGTGACGCACCCGAAGCTGACAAAATTTTACTTCACAAGGGAAGCGGGAAGGTCCCAAGATGGCGCCGGAGACCGGAGCGCAGCTACAAGCGAACGCAAGGTCGCCACCCACTCAGCTAATGGCTCGGACCCAGACAGAGAGCTGGCTGTAGGGAAGATACCGAGACCTGCACCCGACGAAGGAGAATCCTCTACAGGGCAGGAGGGTGAGTGCGATGCGATCATTTCTATCCAGGCGCAGGGGAGAAAAGCGGCAACAGGAGCAGCAGATTCCCCACATTCCCCACAACGCATCAGATCTCCGGAACGGGAGGTTACCCAAACAGGTACTTTGGGAACAGATGGGGACCTACAAGATACAGGAGAGGCTGAAATTTTAGCTTTGCCAGTTACTAACATGGCCCTGACGGACACTGTTATGAGAGACATGCTGCTGATACAGAGGCGCTCTCTCCTGCATGATATGCGCTCCATAGTGGCCCCTTTAAGATTAGAGGTGGAAGACCTGGGGGCGAGAACGGATCACTTAGAACGCAAATTTGGGGACTTTGCAGGCTCCCATAACGACCTCATCGACGCTCACTATGCGTTAGAAGCTGAAGTGGAGGCCCTGAAAAACAAAATGGCGGATATGGAGGATCGCAGCAGGCGTAACAACATAAAGCTAAGAGGGATACCTGAAAGTGTTGCCTCCAAGGACATTCCCTCATATGTAAGGGCGCTGATAAAATGCGTCTTGCCTCAAAGCAGTGACAAAGACCTAGAGATAGATCGGGCCCACAGAGTCCCGCGTCCCAGGCATCTGGATGAAAATGTTCCTAGAGACGTCCTGGCCAGAGTCCACTTTTACTCTATTAAGGAGCAACTAATGTCCTCTGCTAGGCAAAATGGGGGACTGCCAGCTCCATACCATCATGTTTCGTTATATGCAGATCTATCGGCTGCAACACTTAGGCAAAGAAGGGCCTTGATACCTATTACAGCGGCACTACAAAAAGCCAAGATTCAATACAGATGGGGATTCCCGGTGCGCCTCATGATCCATCAAGACGGGAAATTCTACGTTATAAAGTCTATAGAAGAAGGCAGGGATTTGTTGCAGAGTTGGGACATCCCAATGGACTTAATAACGGAACAACGCCGGGCTCCACCTGACAAAATCCAGAAGGACTGGGATACTGTCCGTTAAACAAGGGTTCACCAGAAGGTGGAATTGATCTCAGTGCAAATGCCGGGGTTGAGTGCCTGTCCAATTAGGTTACTACTCAGGCTTCAGACAGGACATTTATACCCCGAGTTATTTTAGGTTTACGGAGAGCCTGTTGGCTCTTACGGGTATACCTATAAGTTATGATTTTAGTTATGTGTTATTATTATGTTTTAATACTGTTATATGATGTTACATCCATGAATAGTACCATACGTAGGCCTGTACAAGGGTCCACCTCCTTTGTGTTCTGGTGGCGGGCGCGCTGGCTGGGAGGCGTCCTGCACCTTTTTTACAGTATATTATGCGATTTCTTTACCTTACGCTTTAAACTGCTTTATTATGGTAATATCTTTTGCAAGCATTAATACAAATGGTTTGAACAGTCCAATGCGCAGATCTCACCTATGGAGGGAGGCTAGATCTCTTAATTGTGATGTTCTAGGGGCACAAGAAACCCACATACTAGCTAAGGATGCTCATAGACTACAAAATGCACAATTTCCCCACATTTTTCAAGCCCATTCCAACTCCAAAACTAGAGGGGTGATGATAGCTATAAAAAATTCTCTAGCATTCACACTAATAGAGCAAACCAGCGACTCAGCAGGGAGATATGTAATTTTAGTGTGCACTTTAAACAATGCTCCTTTCACCCTGGTATCAATTTATGCTCCCAACAAGGGTCAAACTCGGTTCTTGAAAAAAGTATTGAAAATAATTAGTAAGAAAAAGAAGGGGCAACTTTTATTATTTGGGGATTTCAATCTAACTACAGACCCAGAAATAGATACATCCTCTTCATCAAGTAGAACTAACCAGTCCCTAAGTGATACCTTGTGGAAAGCAGAATTGTTTGACATTTGGCGTATCAAACACCCATCAGAGAGGGACTATACGTTTCATTCAGGGGTACACAATGTTTATTCCCGCATTGATATGTTCTTGATAGAAAGGGAGGCACTGACAAAGGTTATAGATGCAGGAATAGGGCAGATTAAGTGGTCTGATCATGCTGTAATTACAATGAAGTTGTCAGAAGAAAACAACTACTCCCCAAGATATCTTTGGAGGAGCAACCCCATTTTATTATCTTGTCCACAGCATGGTCAGCGTATTGAATCTGACCTGAGAGAATTTTTTCATCTTAATAAACAAGAGGATACTAATCCGGCGGTACTATGGAATGCCCATAAGGCATTTATAAGAGGGACGTTCATCCAACAGGGGGCGGTGCGAAAGAGGAAATTAGAGGAGACCATAACACAGTTGCTCAACAAATTGAAACAACTGGAAGATAGGAACAAGAATAATCCCTCACCCTCCAATATGGAAGCCTTAAAACAGACCAGGCAGGATCTGAGGAATCACATGTTAGAAACCTTTGAAAAAGGACTCCGGAAATCTAAAGCACGCTATTACTCCCAGGGAAATAAAGCAGGTAAACTTCTAGCGGCCAGCCTTAAGGCAAAACGGACAAAAAGTAGAATACCGTATCTCTTACACCCTATTACACAAACAAAAATGTATTCCCCATCAGATATAGCAGAGGGGTTTCAGACCTATTACCATGATCTTTATAATCTGAAGGACTCAACTCCATCTCCCCCAGACCTGATCACCAAGATAAGAAGATATCTTAATACTCTTAATCTACCCACTCTAACCAGGGAGCAACTCTGCACCCTCAATACTCACATAACAACTGAGGAGGTTGAACGAGTGATAAAATCCTTGCCTCAAGACAAAGCCCCTGGCCCAGACGGGTTTGCGAGTCATTACTATAAAAAGCTCTCACATATCTTAAGCCCCTTTCTACGGGATTTTTGCCAATCCGCCCTGAAATCTGGTAATTTCCCTGAAGAAAACTTACAAGCCACTATCATTACTTTACCTAAACCGGGTAAACCAGCGGATAAACCCCAAAACTTTAGGCCCATATCTTTATTAAACCAAGATATTAAAATCTATGCTAAACTTCTGGCTCTTAGGTTAGCTGCAATACTCCCTTCCATAATACACACTGACCAAACTGGTTTTGTTTCAACCCGCCAGTCCTACTACAATACTAGGAGAATGCTGGGCATTTTCCACCAAGTCAAACAGCAGAAGAGTCCTATGCTGGTTCTGGCTTTAGACGCCGAGAAGGCGTTTGACAGAATAAGATGGTCATTCGCATTCTCGGTGCTCTCGAACATGGGATTTAGTGGTCCAATCATGTCCGCAATAGAGGCCTTATATAGCAACCCCACGGCTAGGGTATATGTCAATGGGGCCTTGTCAGAGTCGTTTAGTTTAACAAACGGCACTAGACAGGGTTGCCCACTGTCCCCTCTGATCTTTATTATAGCCATGGAACCACTAGCTCAAGCTATAAGAATGGACCCCCTCATCCCGGGGGTTATGATTGGAAGCCAGGAGCATGTAATTTCACTTTACGCAGATGACGTCTTACTAACTCTTTCATATCCAGAAACATCCTTAGCAGCGGTTATGAGTCAGATAGAAATCTATGGAAACATATCATACTACCATTTAAATTCCTCCAAGACACAGGCATTGCCGATCAATATCCCGGATACCTTAACTAGGTCCTTTAAAGAGAAATGGGACTTTGACTGGTGTACAGACAGTATTAAATATTTGGGAACTAGTATGACTCCCTCGTTGTCCAAACTGTATAGTCTCAACTATGATTCCCTACTAACAGAAGTGGGTAAAGACATAGATAATTTCCATAAGCATGAAACATCGTGGTAAGGTAGGATTGCTGCTTTTAAAATGTTTATCCTCCCCCGTTTTTTATACTTATTCCGTACGGTCCCCATTCCGCTACCAAATAGGTTTTTTAGCAAAGTGCAACACACAATATCCAAATATATATGGGAAAACAAGAAACCAAGGGTGGCAAAAAATATTATTCAGAGACCCAGAGATAGGGGTGGCCTAGCGGTCCCAGACATGAAAGCGTATTACCTGGCCACTTTGGTATCCATGCTTAGAAGCTGGAAACGAGAATTACTGGAAATCCCTTGGGTGCAAATAGAACAAGCACAGGCAGCTCCGTTTAGTTTGCCAGACTTATTCCATTTACCTTTCTGGAGCATTCAGATCCCTAAGAATATGAACCCGATAATTGTTGCATCTGTTTCAGCTTGGCAACAATTTCATAGTATAGATAATGAGGGACACCCGCCTACTGTGATATCACTGCCTTTTTCTTTTATAAAAGCCTTACTTCCACACGTAGATCTCTCAGGGTGGGTTTTGAGGACTGAGGGTACAATTGAACTATTGTATGAGAATGGAACGCTGAAAACCTTCCAAGCCTTGCAGGAACAATTATTAGTTCCCAAGTCTGATTTTTTTAAATACTTACAAATTAGGCATTTGCTACAATCACTTCGCCCTGCTAACCTGAAATATAATCGAATAGGCATGACATTTATTTCGGGTAATTTTAAAGGGATTAAGACACTATATGAGGCATTACTTCAGCCAACCCAATTTAAAAAATCTCACCCCATGCATAAATGGGAAAGGTCTTTGAATATCGACATAGCTGAGAAAGATTGGCAGAGATCAATCAGAGTGATCCATTCTAATATACAGTGCTCCTCTCACGTAGAATCAGCTCTGAAAACAATCTTACATTGGTATTACACCCCAGAAAAATTGCAACATATGTATGAGGGGGTGTCTGGCGAGTGTTCGAGGGGATGTGGAGGAAGAGGGACGCTTCTTCACATCCTCTGGCAATGCCCATTGATTTCAGAATATTGGGAGGCATGTGAAAAGATGTTGGGCCTACTAATCCCACAAAAGTTGGTATGGTCACCGCAACTTGTCCTACTATTGATTGGAGTGGCGGATCTCCAGGTGGAAAACAGGAAATTGGTTTGTGTTTTCAATGTCCAAGCTAAATTGATGTTATTACAGAGATGGAAATCTCGGGATATTCCACATCTGAGGGACCTAGTGTCAGCAATTAATACCACTTTTGCCTACGAAAGAATTATAGCCTTAGGGAATGGCACTTATCAAAAATTCTTGAAATTGTGGCAAGTTTTGATGTCGTCTCCATATTGCAAAAAGTGATGGGAAGGAAAGAGGAAAAACATTCCCTGAAACATACCTTGAAATTTAACTAGTAGATTTAGACTCACACGAGTGTTGGACAACCAATAAAGAATAAATTTTCAGATTTATAAAGTATGTCGAGTGTAAGGGGGAGGTGGTGGATACTTTCTTTTAGATACTCTTTTCGCATGCTCCTACAGTGGGGGCCTATGGTTCGGAAAACATTAAGTTTTCGGTTTATGGGCTGAATAGGCTTCAACATGGATGTCATATATGAAAGTTTGTTTACTTTGACAAGGGTTATGTCACTGTACTATATTTGTTATTAATAACTCAACTGACAATGCAAGTATTGTAATGCTTTTTTATTGTATTGTGTATTACATTGAAATACCAATAAAAACGATTGAAACAAAAAGCAGAGTGTGCTTGGCGTGCACGCTGACCTGCATTCCCTGGACTTTGTGTGGCTGTCATGACCCATGAACAGGTAGGAACTAGTGTTAGGGACCACTCAAATGGAGGCAACCTTGACGCGGTGAGTGGCTTATTACGCTTTGGCCAAAATGTACACCAATGCCTCATCCAGCATGTAGGCAGGGCAGAATGCTGGATATAGAGTGCAATCACATTTGTATTCTCCGTTTGTATAAAAAATTAGAAACTCTTTGCGCACATTTTTGATCAAACGTGTGTCGGGCCCATCTACCAGGCGTCAAGTGGCTTCCGCAGATGGGTACCTAACACTAACAGAACTGCCTCTCTTGGACTTACCTAAGCCTACAATATTCAGGGCAGTGTAGGAACCAGCTACATACGTACTCTGCTCAGAAGTCCCAGGTAGATGAGCATTGCTCAGTCTAAAAGAGGCCGCTACCCTCAATATACACTACAAGAAAATTTAGACTAGCACATTCATGGTCACAGGTGCATATGCATCAAGCGAGCATGCAGAAAAGCTAACAAAGGTATGGCTGCACAACATTTCACATACAAACTATAGAATTTGATATTTTATCAAATAAATGACCCAGGTTGTCTTATCACTAGCATTTCTTCATGGAGTTTTTCTCCTAAAGAAAAGGTGTTGGCAAAACACCTGAAAAAACTGCATGCGTTGCTTTTTGAAAAGAAGCAAGAAAGCAAAAAAGCATTAGCAAAAAAATAAATACAATTTTTTGAATATTTCCCTTAGACGTTCAGCTAGAGTCTGGAGCTGACATTTTTAGTGTACAAAAGGCTGAATCCACAGGTGCAAGAAAAACCCCACAAAATCACAAGAGTGCAGGAAAATGCTATCAAAAACCTATGTGTGAAAGCACCCTAATGGTGGTATAACTGAAAAAGTGACTTGTTTGAATACACAAAGGGTGTCAGACATGTACTGAATTGAAAAAATACATCACCAGCCTTTTTCCATTCTAAATGGCAGTACCACGTAATAAGTTCTGTCACATTGTAAAAGTGGTGTGGTCATTTTAAATGGGTGGAAAGAAACATAAAAGGTTTGTTAAATTCCTTCCATCTTTGACTGAACACATGGAGGATTTTATGCCTCACTAGAACATAAAGCACAGATACCAGCAGACAGCATTAGCAATGCTAACGGTAACTCCTGGGTGATCCTCTGCAGTGATTTAGATTACTGGGTCAAACTCATTTGATTATCTGGCACAATACAGAACAGACATTGGCCATTAGCATCACAGAACTTTTGGTGGGATTTATCCGTTTCCAAAATGATAGCTTCATGGTCTGGGAATCTGGTTTAAGGCCAGTGATATAAGGGAGTTAGACTCTGTGTATCCAGCTATATATCTAGGTGGGACGCGGTTGAATCATGACATGAGTAAGTGCTGCGGTTTCTTTCAGTGGTATGTCTTATAATTAATAAGCAGTTGGCTATGTTCCTGGATTTAAAACAGTAACGATAAAAAATAGGAAATATCTGAAGAGACAATCCAAGTTGGCCAATTGTATCAGAGAACAAAGAAATGACTTGTAAATGTATTCCTTCTATACTTTCTACAAAATAAATTGCCAAATGCCTTACAGGTTATGTTGTAAACCTGGAGAAAATGCATGCAGTATGGTAATGGCATTAATACCTTGCAGAAGCCCACACTGCTCACTGGCATTGGTTACTGAAGACAGAATATAAAGAGTAGGTTTACCCCTGGTGACCTAGCATGACTCTTTATATTAAAGGGAATGTGCACCAAAAATGTTATCTGCCAGTTAAAACCAGATAAATAAAAAAACACATCTCCTTTTTATCTAATCTGTTTTTATTTTCTTATTACAGATTTTATTTATTCTATTTCCTGAATATGATTACGGGGGCGGCCATCTTGCCTGAGCTGTTATTAACAGCATTTAGAAAGCATTAATAAAATTGCTTTACGGCAACTACATGGGCCATAGACACAATGACGTTAATGATGGCTATGGGAGAGTTTTCTAGGCATGCTCTATGACCTGTGCAGAGGTCACTGACAATCATTACAGGTAGGATTAGAATGACAAATAAGCAGGTAAGGCTACTTTCACACTTGCGTTGTTCTTTTCCGGCATAGAGTTCCGTCACAGGGGCTCTATACCGGAAAAGAACTGATCAGTTTTATCCCCATGCATTCTGAATGGAGAGTAATCCGTTCAGTTTGCATCAGGATGTCTTCAGTTCAGTTGTTTTGACTGATCAGGCAAAAGAGAAAACCGCAGCATGCTACGGTTTTCTCTCCGGCGAAAAAAACGGAAGACTTGCCTGAACGCCGGATCCGGCATTTTTTCCCATAGGAATCAATCAGCGCCGGATCCGGCATTCAGAATACCGAAATGCGTCGCTCCGGCATGCGCATGCGCAGATCGGTAAAAATGTGAAAAAATTTACAAGACGGATCCGTCGGTCCGCATGACAAGCGGAGAGACGGATCCGTCCTTGCAATGCATTTGTGAGACGGATCCGTCCGTCATCCACAGATCCCCCCATAAGTGTCCGTCATCCACAAGCGGCGTCCTACGCGGCTTCGGTTGCCTAGCAACTCTACGGCTGGAGAGAGGAAGCCCCCGGCCCCCGACAAATGATACTATTTACAGTCGCCCGGGGGGCGCAAAATGTTTTCTTCTTCCTAGGGGGGGCATGACAGAAAATAATTGAGAAGCACTGCCCTAGGGGGAAGTATTTGACCATTTAATTTCTTGGGGGCTGAACACTATCCCCTGATGGCAGATATCAGGTGGAGAAGGGTCAGACATATTGGATTTTGGTAGCAAAACAATGATAAATGAATTTCCAGCACTGCACAGTAATTGTTGTGTCGCTTGTTTCTTTATTCGTGGTATCAAAATTACAGCATGTGGATCAAAACCTCACACTCCAAGACCAGTTGACGTGTTTCAGACACTTAGTCCTTAGTCATAACTCATGTTAGCCACTGATGGTCCTGTGACCGCAGAGCTGAAAGCAGTGCAAGACCGGTGTGGCTCTTAGCTTCTAACTGTATGTCAAATGACCTCACAGTACATGTCAACGTTTACTATTTTAGCAAGCGAATTGATGGTCCAACTGGACCTAAATACGGCTTTGGATCATGTACTGTATATGTTGACTAAAACTTTACTTTTATTTATTTACTTTTAAAATCTTCACTTAACACTATCCATACATAGACAATACATAGACAAGTTTTGTCACAGCTGCTGTTTGTTGCCACTATTATTTATGGCCTGTATTTGCCTATAGCAGTAATCTCTTGTCGCCTATATAGCTATACATTCACTCCTATTGTGGAGCTCCCTCACTGCCTCTGAGTTAAAATTGACACTCATACACCCTGCACCCTGCTCTTAGCTTCCAGGCCCAACAGCCGCAGCACAGCATGGCAATGTCTAAACTGGCACTTCGAATAGGTTCTGAGGAGCTTGGGGGGTGCAGAGGAAGAGGCGGTAGCAGTGGAAAAGGAGGAGTCAGACGAAGAGGAGACGGAAGATGGAGTAGGAGGAGAAGAAGAGGCATTCCTGCATGATATCCGTGGCGGTAACACCAAATCCACACGGGAGCCACGGGTTACATTCTTGACAGCCGTCAGAAGGTTCCCCAGTGGGTAGTAAAACTAAAAGTTATGTACCTTCCCTGCCTGTGTTTGCTAGACTACGTGTCTGTGGTCAGATGTATCTTGGCACCGACCCTGTATGCCAGAGATATATTCACTTGCTGCTGAAGGTGGCCATATAGCTCTGGGATGCCCTTCTGGGAGAAATATTTCCTTTCGGGCACCTTCCATTGCGGTGTGCCAATGGCCACAAATTTTCAAAAGGCCTCAGAGTCCACTAGTTTATATGGCATTATGCATATGCATGGAGATGCATTTGTGTATTTTTCTTTGTATATGTATTTCGCCATATCGATGTGCACCTGCATATAGGGTTTTGCTGATTGAATCCCCGATATTTTTTCTTTGTAGTATATATTGGAGGCGTGGCGATCTCCATGCAGTCATGCACACCTGACCAGTCAATCTGTCCTGGAGGCTGGTTTTAAAGTCAGTATAAAACTGAGTCTGCTTATATAGCACCTACCAGTAGCCATTTGGCTCCAGGAGAAGTATATAGTGGGCTCAGCATGCATGTTGGTACTTGCATCCCTGGATCCGATGAAAGCTGTAATGGCACCGGACGGGGTTAAAAAGCAGAGTGTGCTTGGCGTGCATGCTGCACCTGCATTCCCTGGACTTTGTGTGGCTGTCATTCCCCATAAACAGGTAGGAACTAGTGTTAGGGACCACTCCATAGAGGCGACCTTGACATGGTGAGTGACTTATTACGCTTTGGCCAAAATGTACACCAATGCCTCATCCAGCATACAGGGAGTGCAGAATTATTAGGCAAGTTGTATTTTTGAGGATTAATTTTATTATTGAACAACAACCATGTTCTCAATGAACCCAAAAAACTCATTAATATCAAAGCTGAATATTTTTGGAAGTAGTTTTTAGTTTGTTTTTAGTTTTAGCTATTTTAGGGGGATATCTGTGTGTGCAGGTGACTATTACTGTGCATAATTATTAGGCAACTTAACAAAAAACAAATATATACCCATTTCAATTATTTATTTTTACCAGTGAAACCAATATAACATCTCAACATTCACAAATATACATTTCTGACATTCAAAAACAAAACAAAAACAAATCAGTGACCAATATAGCCACCTTTCTTTGCAAGGACACTCAAAAGCCTGCCATCCATGGATTCTGTCAGTGTTTTGATCTGTTCACCATCAACATTGCGTGCAGCAGCAACCACAGCCTCCCAGACACTGTTCAGAGAGGTGTACTGTTTTCCCTCCTTGTAAATCTCACATTTGATGATGGACCACAGGTTCTCAATGGGGTTCAGATCAGGTGAACCAGGAGGCCATGTCATTAGATTTTCTTCTTTTATACCCTTTCTTGCCAGCCACGCTGTGGAGTACTTGGACGCGTGTGATGGAACATTGTCCTGCATGAAAATCATGTTTTTCTTGAAGGATGCAGACTTCTTCCTGTACCACTGCTTGAAGAAGGTGTCTTCCAGAAACTGGCAGTAGGACTGGGAGTTGAGCTTGACTCCATCCTCAACCCGAAAAGGCCCCACAAGCTCATCTTTGATGATACCAGCCCAAACCAGTACTCCACCTCCACCTTGCTGGCGTCTGAGTCGGACTGGAGCTCTCTGCCCTTTACCAATCCAGCCACGGGCCCATCCATCTGGCCCATCAAGACTCACTCTCATTTCATCAGTCCATAAAACCTTAGAAAAATCAGTCTTGAGATATTTCTTGGCCCAGTCTTGACGTTTCAGCTTGTGTGTCTTGTTCAGTGGTGGTCGTCTTTCAGCCTTTCTTACCTTGGCCATGTCTCTGAGTATTGCACACCTTGTGCTTTTGGGCACTCCAGTGATGTTGCAGCTCTGAAATATGGCCAAACTGGTGGCAAGTGGCATCTTGGCAGCTGCACGCTTGACTTTTCTCAGTTCATGGGCAGTTATTTTGCGCCTTGGTTTTTCCACACGCTTCTTGCGACCCTGTTGACTATTTTGAATGAAACGCTTGATTGTTCGATGATCGCGCTTCAGAAGCTTTGCAATTTTAAGAGTGCTGCATCCCTCTGCAAGATATCTCACTATTTTTGACTTTTCTGAGCCTGTCAAGTCCTTCTTTTGACCCATTTTGCCAAAAGAAAGGAAGTTGCCTAATAATTATGCACACCTAATATAGGGTGTTGATGTCATTAGACCACACCCCTTCTCATTACAGAGATGCACATCACCTAATATGCTTAATTGGTAGTAGGCTTTCGAGCCTATACAGCTTGGAGTAAGACAACATGCATAAAGAGGATGATGTGGTCAAAATACTCATTTGCCTAATAATTCTGCACACAGTGTAGAGGCAGGGCAGAATGCTGGTTGCAGAGTGCTATTGCATTTGTGTCTTTTTCTTTATATAGCATTAGTTGGTGGGCTAGCAGTTCCGACAAGCCAGCGGTCAGCTGTTGGGAAAGAGGGTTATCCAGAGTCATCAACTTTTTAAGCTCAAACATTTGGGACACGGAAGTCTGCCTTTTGCCAGATGAACGCGACTACGGCACGGTGGAAGGTGGAGAGGAGGACAAATGGGAGGAGAGAGGAGAAGAGGCAGGATGTGGAGCGCCGGGAGTGTGGCTTTGTGGGTTCTGACGATGTTGCTCCCACTGGGCTTGGTGATGGGAGGCCATGTTCCTTCTTAAGGCGGTCGTCCCTAGGTGAGTGTTGGGCTTACCGCGACTTATGCGTTGACAGCACAGGCTGCAGATGGCAACACTATTGTCAGCAGCCGACATGTTAAAAAAAAGCCCACACTGCGGAGACATGTGTCGGCGTCCTGGGAGCGCCAGAAGTGACGGTGCATGGTGGATGGCTCGCCCCAGATACATTTGCAGTCTGCTTTTTGCCTCCTGTGCCCTGCGAGCTCTGCCTGCTTATCCTCCTTCTCCTCCCACTCTTCTTCTCCGTCTCTCCCTCTGAACTCCCCTCCTCTTCCTCTCTTGTGTACCATTTTAAGGGAAAAATATGTTGAATCAGAATTTCATGGTGTCAACAAATCCCCAAAAAGTTGGGACAAGGCCATTTTCACCACTGTGTGGCATCTCCCCTTCTTCTTGCAACACTCAACAGACATCTGGGGACCGAGGAGACCAGTTTCTCAAGTTTAGAAATAGGAATGCTCTCCTATTCTTGTTTAATACAGGCCTCTAACTGTTCAATCGTCTTTGTTGCACCTTCCTCTTTATGATGCGCCAAATGTTCTCTATAGGTGAAAGATCTGGACTGCAGACTGGCCATTTCAGTACCCGGATCCTTCTCCTACGCAGCCATGATGTTGTGATTGATGCAGAATGTGGTCTGGCATTATCTTGTTGAAAAATGCAGGGTCTTCCCTGAAAGAGATGACGTCTGGATGGGAGCATATGTTGTTCTAGAACCTGAATATATTTTTCTGCATTGATGGTGCCTTTCCAGACATGCAAGCTGCCCATGCCAAACGCACTCATGCAATCCCATACCATCAGAGATGCAGGCTTCTGAACTGAGCGTTGATAACAACTTGGGTTGTCCTTGTCCTCTTTGGTCCGGATGACATGGCGTACCAGATTTCCAAAAAGAACTTCGAATCGTGACTCGTCTGACCACAGAACAGTCTTCCATTTTGCCACACTCCATTTTAAATGATCCCTGGCCCAGTGAAAACACCTGAGCTTGTGGATCTTGCTTAGAAATGGCTTCTTCTTTGCACTGTAGAGTTTAAGCTGGCAACGGCGGATGGCACGGTGGATTGTGTTCACTGACAATGGTTTCTGGAAATATTCCTGAGCCCATTCTGTGATTTCCTTTACAGTAGCATTCCTGTTTGTGGTGCAGTGTCGTTTAAGGGCCCGGAGATCACGGGCATCCAGTATGGTTTTACGGCCTTGACCCTTACGCACAGAGATTGTTCCAGATTCTCTGAATCTTCGGATGATGTTATGCACAGTTGATGATGATAGATGCAAAGTCTTTGCAATTTTTCGCTGGGTAACACCTTTCTGATATTGCTCCACTATCTTTCTGTGCAACATTGTGGGAATTGGTGATCCTCTACCCATCTTGGCTTCTGAGAGACACTGCCACTCTGAGAAGCTCTTTTTATACCCAATCATGTTGCCAATTGACCTAATTAGTGTTAATTGGTCTTCCAGCTCTTCGTTATGCTCAAATTTACTTTTTCCAGCCTCTTATTGCTACTTGTCCCAACTTTTTGGGGATTTGTTGACACCGTGAAATTTTTAATCAACGTATTTTTCCTTTAAAATGATACATTTACTCGGATTAAACGTTTGATCTGTCATCTACATTCTATTACAAATAAAATATTGACATTTGCCATCTCCACATCATTGCATTCAGTTTTTATTCACAATTTGTTTAGTGTCCCAACTTTTCTGGAATCCGGTTTGTATATCGCAGGCTTCAATCAGCATTTTGTGGAAGCAGGTATTTCAGTACCTTAATCAGTATTTTGTGGAAGCAGGTATATCGCAGGCCTCAATCAATAGAGATGGCCTTGCGGTTCGCCCGGCGGTTGTTTCACGGCGAACTTTGCGTGTTCGCGATTCGCCGAACATGCGAACATATGGAGAAATTTGCGCCCGCCATATTCTTTTACATTGTGAAGAACTTTGACCCATGACACATCCATCAGGTGGGACAGGACAGCCAATTGAGACGTTTTAGGCACATGGACGTACCCCCTACCTTATAAATAAACCTGATCTGGCCGCCATTTTACATTCAGTGTTTTACCAGTGTAGGGAGAGGTTGCTGTGTGGAGCAGGGACAGGATATTAGGGACACCAAACACTAGCTAATAGGGCCACAAAAGTCATTTTAAGCACTAGTATAGGTGTGCTATTGATATGTGTGATACACAGAAGGGTGCGATATACTGTACTTATAATATACTTTTATAATGAGTCAAAAACACATAGATCTATATAGTGATCACCTGGAAGTCAGGGGCCTAGGGGCTAGGGGCCTACTAGGGCCATTTTTATATAGGGTAAGGTTCCGGACGAGGTCGCTCTTATCAGGGCTGGTGGTCTGTGGTTAGGCTATCAGGGCCAGAATAGCACCCCCCCTGTAGGGCAATATCAGGGACAGTTCTTTGCCCAACCTGTCCTTCAATACCACATCATCATCTAGCCCAGGGATAGATGTTTTTTTGCTTTCCCTCCTGGATTCATCGATGTGCACTGGAACCCCCCCGGATTGTAGGACATATGGTTTTTGATTTGGTGCCGCCAGGCACCTGATTTAGTGCTGCCAATCACTTGTTATTGCCTACCACATCTATGCTTTTTTGCTTAACTTTAATAATTTAATATATTTTCATTTTGAGGGATATCTTTTCCATTCACACGTCCGCATAATGGGTCCGCATCTGTTCCGCAATTTTGCGGAAGGGGTGCAGACCCATTCATTTTCAATGGGGCCGGAATGTGCTGTCCGCATTTGTGGATCCACATCTGCATTTGCGGATCCACATCCACATTTGCGGATCCGCACTTCCGCATCTGTGCTTCCGTTTCCGCAAAAAAATAGAACATGTCCTATTCTTGTCCGCAATTGCAGACAAGATTAGGCATTTTCCATTATAGTGCCGGCGTTGTGCGGTCCACAAATTGCAGAATGCACATTGCCGGTGTCCGTGTTTTGCGGATCCGCAAAACACTTACGGACGTGTGAATGGACCCTCATAGTAAAATTATTAAAGGTTACGTTTTATCTTCATGTATATTCTAATGGATTGCCTTCCTTGTACAATGTTATAATATACTTTCTATGTTAGAAAGTATATTATAGTGCATTTGTATTGTGCGGCAGTTGTGTGGTTCTGCTGCGATACAGCAGGTATATAGAGGGACAAGCGTTATTGGAACAAATAATTTCTACTGGTGTGATATACCAGTCGTCCCCCAAAAAAGCGGGGTGTTATATACCAATGATTGAAGCGGGGTGTTATATACCAATATACTTTCTTTATAGTGCATTTCGGTACTGTATAGTGCATTTGCGCATGCGCGTACGCGGAAATTGAATTGCCGATATTTCGCATTGAAAAAAATAAATGAATGGAGATCGCAAATTCGAATAATACATCTGGTATGTCACTGTCCATGTTGTGGGGCTATTTGTGCACTTCTAGTAATTATTTCTTGGCTGCAAATATGAGCTGAAGGTTTTTCTTGTTCGCCTGCCATTAAAATGAATGGGACCCACCGCGAACTAGCGGTTCGCGAACATTTGATCATGTTCGCGCGATCGCGAACCGTCCCGGCAGATGTTTGTCCATCACTATCAATCAATATTTGGTGGAAGCAGGTATATTAAACCCTTTAATAAGTATTTTGTGGAAGCAGGTATATCGCAGCCCTCAATCAGTATTTTGTGGAAGCAGGTATATCGCAGCCCTCAATCAGTATTTTGTGGATGCAGGTATATCAGTCCCCTTAATCAGTATTTTGTTGAAGCACGTATATCGCACCCCTCAATCAATATTTGGTGGAAGCAGGTATATCGAACCCCTTAATCAGTATTTTGTGGAAGCAGGTATATCATACCCATCAATTATTTTTTTGTCACAACTGTTTTATCACACCACCCTGTATATTTGGGGCAACAGGTATATCGCAGCCCTCAATCAGTATTTTGTGGAAGAAGGTATATCACTCCCCTCAATCGGTTATTTTTGGGGCAACAGGTATATCACACCCATTGCAAATAGTTGTTCCAATAGCGCTTGTCCCTCTATATACCTACGGTATGACAGCAGAACCGCACACAACTGCTGCACAATACAAATGCACTATATACTTTCTATGTTGGAAAGTATATTATAGGTATATCACACCCCTCAATTAGATTGTTTCTGACCGTTTGAGCAGACACATGCATAATTTTGCAAGGCTCTGGCAGTGCTCCTCCTGTTCCTCCTTGCACAAAAGCGGAGGTAGCGGTCCTGCTGCTGGGTTGTTGCCCTCCTACGGCCTCCTCCACGTCTCCTGATGTACTGGCCTGTCTCCTGGTAGCGCCTCCATGCTCTGGACACTACGCTGACAGACACAGCAAACCTTCTTGCCACAGCTCGCATTGATGTGCCATCCTGGATAAGCTGCACTACCTGAGCCACTTGTGTGGGTTGTAGACGCCGTCTCATGCTACCACTAGAGTGAAAGCACCGCGAGCATTCAAAAGTGACCAAAACATCAGCCAGGAAGCATAGGAACTGAGAAGTGGTCTGTTGTCACCACCTGCAGAACCACTCCTTTATTGGGGGTGTCTTGCTAATTGCCTATAATTTCCACCTGTTGTCTATCCCATTTGCACAACAGCATGTGAAATTGAATGTCACTCAGTGTTGCTTCCTAAGTGGACAGTTTGATTTCACTGAAAGTGTGATTGACTTGGAGTTACATTGTGTTGTTTAAGTGTTCCCTTTATTTTTTTGAGCAGTGTATAATGTGTACTTATTTTTCCCATCTGGATTCTGAATGTTAATTTACTGTTTGGGAATAAAATATACATATTGAAGTGTTATTTGGAAGACAGCGAGGCTTTCTTGAGAAGGTTAGACAAGTTGGATTTCATACTGGTCCTTTCTCCTCACAAGAGATAAGCACTGCAAGAGGGGTCTGGCATGACATGAGATGTCATTTGCTAGATGCTTCATTATTATTACTGCTGAGTGGATACTTGTTCCCAATGTTCTTTAAAGTAAATTTAGTTGACCATACTTAATATGTGACTGCGTATGTGTTTTATGCATGGAATAACCCCAAAACAACACTTCCAAATATATTTTTTCTGTCATATGGTCTAAAATGGTGTAAGAACCTATAATTCAGTTGGATGAAAAACATGTTGGCCACCACTCCCCATAATCCCACTGAGACTTCTCTGACTGATCTAAACATTGGCTTCCTCACATCCAAATCAAAGCAATCCTATAGCTTTCTGCTTTTAAAAATTTTGTGTATCCACCCTTTTATTACTCAATTCATCACCAAATATTTAATTAGGTAAGTCATTATAACTGTTGACAATTTCAACACAGTTTTGGAAAAACCTCATAGATAAACATGCTATGGATGCTAGTGTTAAAATTGGTGTTAAATAAAGTGAATTTTAAGGTTAACAAAATTTTTGAAAACTTTAAAGCCTTTGTGAAAGGGAAATAAAGTACATAAAATATGCATTCCGCTAGTTCTTACTTGGTCACAACGCATAACAAAACAAGTCATCACATGTAGTTTTGGTGTCCACCTTTGTGATGAATGGTAGAAGAACAGGCAGACTTTGGTAGAAATATGTTCATTTTCAAATTTTATGTATTAGTCCATAATCAAGTAAATCAGGTTATCTACAGTCAGGTCCATAAATATTGGGACATCGACACAATTCTAACATTTTTGGCTCTATACACCACCACAATGGATTTGAAATAAAAACGAACAAGATGTGCTTTAACTGCAGACTGTCAGCTTTAATTTGAGGGTATTTACATCCAAATCAGGTGAACGGTGCAGGAATTACAACAGTTTGCATATGTGCCTCCCACTTGTTAAGGAACCAAAAGTAATGGGACAGAATAATAATCATAAATCAAACTTTCACTTTTTAATACTTGGTTGTAAATCCTTTGCAGTCAATTACAGCCTTAAGTCTGCAACGCATAGACCTCACCAGACGCTGGGTTTCATCCCTGGTGATGCTCTGCCAGGCCTCTACTGCAACTGTCTTTAGTTCCTGCTTGTTCTTGGGGCATTTTCCCTTCAGTTTTGTCTTCAGCAAGTGAAATAAATGCTCGATCAGAATCAGGTCCGGTGATTGACTTGGCCATTGCAGAACATTCCACTTCTTTTCCTTAAAAAACTCTTTGGTTGCTTTTGCAGTATGCTTTGGGTCATTGTCCATCTGCACTGTGAAGATCCGTCCAATGAGTTCTGAAGCATTTGGCTGAATATAAGCAGATAATATTGCCCGAAACACTTCAGAATTCATCCTGCTGCTTTTGTCAGCAGTCACATCATCAATAAATACAAGAGAACCAGTGCCATTGGCAGCCATACATGCCCACGCCATGACATTACCACCATCATGCTTCTCTGATGAGGTGGTATGCTTAGGATCATGAGCAGTTCCTTTCCTTCTCCATACTCTTCTCTTCCCATAACTCTGGTACAAGTTGATCTTGGTCTCATCTGTCCATAGGATGTTGTTCCAGAACTGTGAAGGCTTTTTTAGATGCCGTTTAGAAAACTCTAATCTGGCCTTCCTGTTTTTAAGGCTCACCAATGGTTTACATCTTGTGGTGAACCCTCTGTATTCACTCTGGTGGAGTCTTCTCTTGATTGTTGACTTTGACACACATACACCTACCTCCTGGAGAGTGTTCTTGATCTGGCCAACCGTTGTGAAGGGTGTTTTCTTCACCAGGGAAAGAATTCTTCGGTCATCCACCACAGTTGTTTTCCGTGGTTTTCCGGGTCTTTTGGTGTTGCTGAGCTCACGATGCATTCCTTCTTTCTAAGAATGTTCCAAACAGTTGTTTTGGCCACGCCTAATGTTTTTGCTATCTCTCTGATGGGTTTGTTTTGTTTTTTCAGCCTAATGATTGCTTGCTTCACTGATAGTGACAGCTCTTTGGATCTCATCTTGAGAGTTGACAGCAACAGATTCCAAATGCAAATAGCACACTTGCAATGAACTCTGGACCTTTTATCTGCTCATTGTAATTGGGATAATGAGGGAATAACACACACCCGGCCATGGAACAGCTGAGAAGCCAATTACTTTTGTTTTCTTAACAAGTGGGAAGCACATATGCAAACTGTTGTAATTCCTACACCGTTCACCTGATTTGGATGTAAATACCCTCAAATTAAAGCTGACGGTCTGCAGTTAAAGCCCATCTTGTTCAATTCATTTCAAATCCATTGTGATGGTGTATAGAGCCACAAATGTTACAATTGTGTCGATGTCCCAATATTTATGGACCTGACTGTATTAGGGCAGTCACGGGGCCAAAACTGACCAAATGACTCAACTATGAACTCAGCCTTACAGGTCAATGTTAGCGCCAAGAAGAAGCGCACTCCTTTTACACCGTCATCAGCTGATTCCACATAGATGTCTATAGACCCTGTTCTATTAAATGCTTATACAAGTAGAGCCCCCCAACAGAGTGGAGAGGGTGTCAGCAGTAAGTTTAGCCGTGAGCCTCGGAGCAGTTATACAGGAAGAGCGGGAGGTAAGTAAATAGATCGTCCTCTGAGTACGTCCCGCAGAACCAACCTGTCCACACAACCTGGTCCTCTGTTCTTGCATTGGTGAGGGGAGGCTTGGATGAAATCTGTATGAGCACAGCCAGTAGATCTCGGTCCTTTACTTTGAGTCCGGGTAAACAGGAAAATATGGCTTTTAGGTTCAGCTCTGAGTCCACTTCAATGGCAAGATGCTTCTGCTTCTCGGCAGCTATGTGGGCAGACAGGTGCTTTGAATACTCTTTCAGTCTGGTGTATAAGAAATTATACATCGGTGTCACGCTGTACAGAGTCCATTGTTTTTGAAGGAGAAAAGCAGCCTGTGCCGGATCCAGAGTTTCCTCCAAGAGGGTGCACTGCGGGATTTTTCTTTTAGACAAACTTCGCAATGCAGACCGTTGACATGCAGAGGTCAAGCTTCCGGGAAGATACCACAAGCTGTGAAAATGACTGCTCCTTCATGCCGATGACCTACTTCACTAACTGTAAACCGAGATATTGACAGACAAACATATCAAACTCTGCCGCCATCTTTCTAGACACCATGTCTCCAGTCCCCTGACCAGTCAGATTTACCAGCATCTGTTCTAGGACATGAAGCAGTGGAATTACATCCCGTAGTCCTGGCGACTGACAAATAACGGAGCCTTCTCAAAGGGCCTGAGCAAACGGCAGGTATCACACATGAGCTGCCATTGGCTGACATCGAAGTTACACAGGGGACTACTCCTATCCGCTTGGATCATCAACAAATCGTTGATGACCTTTCTCTGTTCGTACAGTCGGTCCAACATATGAAGGGTGGAATTCCAATGGTTGGAAATGTTGCATATCGGCCTATGTTATGGGATACCGTTCTGCCGCTGCAGCGCAAGGAGGGCATGCTTTGTGGTGTATGAGTGGCTGAAGTGCATGTAAAGTTTCCTGTGTGCCATGCAGGGTGCATGGCTCAGCCATCGTTGACGCAGCGCCGACATCATGTTCTTCCCGTTGTCGGTCACCATGGTTCCGATTTTGAGTTGGGAGAAAGCCAGGATTCGATTTCTTGGTGAAGGACAAGGAGCAGTTTTTCCCCTGTGTGACTCCGTTTGCCCAGGCAAACCAGGTGCAGAACAGCGTGAGAGTGATGAGAGGGGTCGCACATGGCTTGCATACACTACGTGCCTCCAAGATATAGCTTGGATCTCTACATGAAAATATTGTATTTTGTGTAAATCGCGAGAGGGGCATTGCTGGAGACATTGACTTCACAAGAGATACAGAGCAGCGGAGTTTACTTTGAAATTAAACATTTCAACACTGGGTAATTCAGCCCATACAGCAAAAGGATGTTTACAGTCAACCATTAATTTTCCAAAAAAAAGCCAGTTTCACATAACACATTTCACCACTACATAATTCGTCCCACACCGCAAAAGGAGGTGTACAATCACCCATACATTTCCCCCCAAAAAACCTGTGTCACATAAAGAATTTCACCACTAAGTAAGTCGTTCCATGCCGCAAAAGAAGGTGTACATTCACCCATACATTTTCCAAAAAAAGGCAGTGTCACAAAAAGAATTTCATCACTAAGTAAGTAGTTCCATACCGCAGAAGGAGGTGTACAGTCGTGGCCAAAAGTTTTGAGAATGACACAAATATTAGTTTTCACAAAGTTTGCTGCTAAACTGCTTTTAGATCTTTGTTTCAGTTGTTTCTGTGATGTAGTGAAATATAATTACACGCACTTCATACGTTTCAAAGGCTTTTATCGACAATTACATGACATTTATGCAAAGAGTCAGTATTTGCAGTGTTGGCCCTTCTTTTTCAGGACCTCTGCAATTCGACTGGGCATGCTCTCAATCAACTTCTGGTCCAATTCCTGACTGATAGCAACCCATTCTTTCATAATCACTTCTTGGAGTTTGTCAGAATTAGTGGGTTTTTGTTTGTCCACCCGCCTCTTGAGGATTGACCACAAGTTCTTGATGATCCTATAAATTGTTGATCGAGGTGCAATCTTAGTAGCCACAATATCCTTGCCTGTGAAGCCATTTTTATGCAACGTAATAATGGCTGCACGCGTTTCTTTGCAGGTCACCATGGTTAACAATGGAAGAACAATGATTTCAAGCATCACCCTCCTTTTAACATGTCAAGTCTGCCATTTTAACCCAATCAGCCTGACATAATGATCTCCAGCCTTGTGCTCGTCAACATTCTCACCTGAGTTAACAAGACGATTACTGAAATGATCTCAGCAGGTCCTTTAATGACAGCAATGAAATGCAGTGGAAAGGTTTTTTTGGGATTAAGTTAATTTTCATGGCAAAGAAGGACTATGCAATTCATCAGATCACTCTTCATAACATTCTGGAGTATATGCAAATTGCTATTATAAAAACTTAAGCAGCAACTTTTCCAATTTCCAATATTTATGTAATTCTCAAAACTTTTGGCCACGACTGTACAGGGTGGGCCATTTATATGGATACACCTTACCGCGAAAGGAGGTGTACATTCACCCATACATTTTCCAAAATAAAGCCAGTGTCACATAAAGAATTTCACCACTAAGTACGTTGTTCCATACCGCAGAAGTAGGTGTACATTGACATTTTCCGAAAAAGATCCAGTGTCACATAAAAAATGTAGCTGCAAAAAGGGCTTTACCACATATAACTGCACTGCTGAACTGCAAGTAGGCCCTTATTTGAGAGGAGTCGCACATGGCTTGCATACACTATATGGCTCCAATATAATTCTTGGATCTCTACATGAAAATAATGCATTTGCTGTAAATCGCGAGAGGGGCATTGCTGGAGACATTGACTTCACAAGAGATACAGAGCAGCGGAGTTCAGCCACCTCTATTTGCTTCCCGTTGTTTACTGCTCCTGAAATAAAATTGGGGCAACTAGCTTCAGCTTCCTCTGATATGTATGCCTACGGAGTCCTTTTGCTATGGCTTTGCACAGGGAGCAAGATTGTTACGCACAATTCTGATGGAACTCCTGATCTTAAGAAACTGGATTTGGACTCCAAAGCCGAGGCTCTCCTGTCATGTCGTGTGTGCTGTGGATATCGAATGCAGACGGAGCAGATAAAAACACATGAATGTTTTCAACTGAGTGAAAAAAGTCTGTTTTACGTAAAAAAATTCACCAGCACGTAATTTGGTCCATCCCGGAAAAGTGCTTCACCACATATAACTGCACCGCTGAACGACAATTAGGCCCTAATTTTTTTCTATTTTTACACAAAAAGCTTTTCAACAGATTAGTGCAACGATGAACGGCGAATATATTTTTATTTTGCCAGTAATACACGGCAAACTGGGCTGTAAAATATCTCACTGCACCGCAGAACAGCAATTAGGCCCTTTTTTTTTTCTATTTTTTACACAAAAGGCTTTTGAACAGATAATTACAACCATGAACGGCAAATATATTTGTATTTCGCCAGTAATACACGGCAAACTGGGCTGTAAAATATCTCACTGCTTCGCTAGGCGGCAAATATAATTTTACCTTTTTCCACTAATACACGCAAAAAAGAGCTTTGAAAAAGATAAGTGCACCCCTGAGCATCAAAGATATTTTTCCTTTTTCCACTAATACACGCAAAAAAGGGCTTTGAAAAATATAAGTGCACAGCTGAACAGCAATTATATTTTACTTCACCACACAAGGGCAAATAAAACGTTGAAATATTTATTTGTAATAACCCCTGTTAATGCCTGTATCAAACAGCACTTGCACCCCAATAACAAGAACGGTTTGCTGGAATTACAGAGCTGTATAATGGCAATTTGGATCCCCAGTCAGTGCAGCAAGGTGTTCCTAATATCCAGGCTATCACCTCCCCGACTGAACCCTGTTTAACATAAATGCTGTGGAATGATTCCTCCCTATCCTTTCCCTATACCTTGAATAATCTTTCCCTGCACAATGACGTTTTTTCTATCACTGTCCCTAGCGCCTGCAGTCACATCTCTTCTTGCACTAAGTACGCTGGTGAATGGCAGAATCTAACATGGCTGCCGTATTTATAGGGCTGTGACATCACAGGGCTGGCTGCTGATTGGCTGCATGCATGTCAGTATGTGTCAGCCCGCCTTCCCAGACTTCCTTTTTCCATGTCCCCTCACACGTGCAGCAGCCATTTTAGGAAAAATACGATTCGTTACTACGAAGCGCAAGGAAATTCACATTCGAATTCCACTTCGTCAGCTTTGATTCGCTCATCTCTAACTCTAGCTAATGACTGGCTTCAGCAATGATGTGCTGTTTGTATCAATAGAGAAAATCACAGGCAAGTCAATTAGGCATCTTAAATCCTCTGCCCAGCTCTGGGGTTGGACACAGAGGCAGAACATGATTAGCTCAGCTTCCAGACACACTAACAGGTCAGCCAGCCAGGACTTTGCTGGTCAGCATGGCCATGTCACGGCTGAGGATGGGGAAAACCCTCAGCCGTGCAATGCCAGAAGATGGAAAGGTCGCTACTTGGCCAGAACCACAGAATTAGGGAGCAGGTCACCTCCTAGAGCTTCCCTAATCTGACCCTGACTGCATGAGCCGCCCTTGAAGGTAGGAGGGCTCATGCTCAGGAACCTCGGATCCCTACTGACCCTTCGTCGATCCCTGAACTAGGAGCTGGGTAGACAGCCCGTTCCTCCTGGACGCGGAGAAACAGGAGCCTAAAGTGGCCAAACTACAAGGGGAACAGAAACAACTTATGGCAATGGCAGGTAAATGCAACAAACACCACACTCACCTGCCACAGACAACAAAGCCTGGAACCCATGTGCAAGTGCTGCTGCCCAGAACACAAACGAAGACAGCACACACCACACATCACACAGGAACCCAGGACCATAAGCTGCAATAACAATGAGACCACACACACACCTTCATAACACCATGTAACGTAATTTACGACCACAAGGGTGGCCCTCACTGACAGATGGTATTAGCCAGGAGGATGACTTCAGCTAACCATGGCTGAAGTACCCCTCAGAGTCTGGCATCCAGCAGGAGCTAAATAGCCCCAAGTGGCCACACCCACACACACACCCAGTGTTCACAAACTAAGAAGGGAGTTAACCCTTCCTACACCAGGCAAGGGAAAAAGCCACTTAAAGGGGAAGTGTCCAAATAAACATCACACTGCAGCTGTTACCGCAGGCAACAACATGCGTGGCAACCATGTCCTGGGAGTCAGCCAGAAGGCAGAGACACTGCCACCACATGTACACAATACCAAACGTTGCCACGGGCAGCCACAGTGAAGGGCAGTGTCACAGTGCACACCTACATAAACCTCGTGCACACCAGACATACAAAGTGCATACATGCACACACACCCAACCAGGTGTAACCGCATGCACTTGACAGCAAGCTGCCTAGCAACAGCTCAGGCTGCTATACTGCCAAGTACCAAATCATGTTGCCAGTGGCAACCACACATGAGGCAACAAACCAGCAGCCCTCACCATGTGGTTGACAATAAAACCAAACCGCAGGCAACTGCATGCGGATCCTGAGTCACGACCATGACCATGGTCGTGACAGGCCATCCTCCCGGCACAGACAGATTCAATTATTTTCCTAATGTTTGTAATTGTTGTGACATAGCGTCATGGGATCATAGCATTTGGTTTTCAATGACAATACTTGAAGACATAAAAGGAGTAAAGTTTTGACATTGGTCACCAGTTTCTTATTGACCATAATTTGTATGAAAATATTTGTGCACAGGGAGAGAGATATCAATCAAGCCATGCTGGATGAGAATCAGCCAGAAAGGAGCCACCCAGCACCCAGTTCTTTTTAAAGGGACACTTCCATCTGAAAGAGGTATAATTTAGGGTGCATTCACACGACCGTATAAATGGATCCGCATCCGTTCCACAAATTTGCGGAACGGGTGCGGACCCATTCATTTCAATAGGGCTGCAAAAGATGCGGACAGCACACCGTGACTTATTAAGAGAGTTAAAGGGGTTATCCCATGACTAATGTAAAAATGAAAATCAGACATCATGTAGTACATGACAATTTCTTTCTAACAAAGCTAGAACCAGCCATGCACCTCACACTGATCCAGAGATCTTCCCATTCATTGCTCTGCTACATTTATATCAAGCTGGCAGCTCAAGGGGAGTGTCTACTCTGCTGCAGCTCAGGGGGTGTGTCCATGCTCTTCCTATCACAGCTCAGGAGGCAGCTGAAGGATGAAACTGAGCATGTGCGGCCGTCTCAGCGAGCAGGACAAAGAAATAAGAAAAAAAACAGCAGGTGGCGCTATACAGATACATTTTATTGAATAACTCAGTGGCTATGCTATAGTTTTAATTACATGCAAATACAAAAGTATTCAGATCTAGGTGCTGGTTTGAAAACTGTAGAATATTTTTCATGGGACAACCCCTTTAAGTGCGACAGACTACTGTGCAAAAAGTCCAAACAAAGAGGAAATTAAAGAGCCAGGACAGGAAATAGAATACATGGAGTTATGTAAAAAAAAAATTGCCAGAAAAGTGTCTACCCATCCAGTTTTATAATAAAAAAAATAGCATAGGATATTTAATAGTAGGTTGTTAATATGTGAAAAACAAGTTGATGGAAGTGTCTATGTTTTCTCTGAAACCCTGCAGCATTCAGGTTTAAAGCATAGCTCCTTGTAATGAGGGAGCCTGTCGGTATTTCATGGTGGCCACTGTTAATGTGGCATGAATCTATGGTTAGGTTCCCTTCATAAATAGTCATGAGTTGTCGACCACTCCAAAGTTTTGCAGGGTCAACTGTCTATGTGCTATGAACATCTGCTGAGATTGTTGTACATTTTGTACTAATAATATGCCCAATAAACTCTCCTGATTGAGTTGTAACTTTAAGCTCAATGCAAAATCTGTCACAGGGCCCCCCACCCTCCGTGTGCCCCGGTGTCTTTTTAGGTGTTTGATGGTCACTGACCTTCCTATAGCTACGACTGTGTATTCAGATAAACATGGTTGTGCATTGTTTGATAATTTAGTGATTTGGATCATTTTTCTTTGGAGTAGTGCAAGTCTAGAAATCTAGATCAAAAGTTTATTGAAATTGTGAGTTCTGCTAATCACAAAGCCTTTCACCACAATACAACAGCATCATTTTCTTTAATATCGAGCCAGTTTATAATTCAGCCAACGTTTTAAGCAACAATTCTGCTGCATTTCCATAATGACATGGGATCGGAAATACATATGTTCTATAACTCTGAAACACTCTGCAAACAAATGACACTAATGATCCTCCAGTTATTTTATCTGAGGAAGCTGAAAATTAAAATACGATACAGATAGCTGATGTTTCATTTAGCGTTGTGAAAAGACATGCTTGTCATCTACCTGTCAGCACCCATTGTATGCTCTGTGAACGGCGGAGCTTTTCTGTCACAATCACCTCTTCAAAACACATTGTGGTCTATATGAGTCCCTGGTTATTTTATCATCTGCATGGCAATTTAGTGCGTCACTACTGGTGTGTGCTTCTTATTAAAGTAAGCCATTGAAATTTTCTTGTATCGTAAAGGAAGATATGGAAATGAGAAAAATATGTGTTGTAGTGTTGAATGAAAACATTAGGACAGCTACAAGCATGAAAAGATTACAGTTCAGACAAAGTCAGAATATCAGACTGGGGATGGGGATATACTGTATGCAGAACAATCAGCAGTTGCTCCAGCAGCCACACAAGTCCTGAGAGACACAGAAATGTCCTCTGCCGATCCACTAAGGCTATTTTCACACTTGCGGCAGTGTGATCCGGCAAGCAGTTCCGTCGTCGGAACTGCCTGCCGGATCCGCCGATCTGGATGTGACTGAAAGCATTTGTGAGATGCATCCGGATCCGTCTTGTATCTTTTTTCGGTATTCTTCCGGTATTTTGAATGCCGGATACGGCACTAATACACTGCTCAAAAAAATAAAGGGAACACTTAAACAACACAATGTAACTCCAAGTCAATCACACTTCTGTGAAATCAAACTGTCCACTTAGGAAGCAACACTGAGTGACAATCAATTTCACATGCTGTTGTGCAAATGGGATAGAAAACAGGTGGAAATTATAGGCAATTAGCAAGACACCCCCAATAAAGGAGTGGTTCTGCAGGTGGTGACCAAAGACCACTTCTCAGTTCCTATGCTTCCTGGCTGATGTTTTGGTCACTTTTGAATGCTGCCGGTGCTTTCACTCTAGTGGTAGCATGAGACGGAGTCTACAACCCACACAAGTGGCTCAGGTAGTGCAGCTTATCCAGGATGGCACATCAATGCGAGCTGTGGCAAGAAGGTTTGCTGTGTCTGTCAGTGTAGTGTCCAGAGCATGGAGACAGGCCAGTACATCAGGAGACGTGGAGGAGGCCGTAGGAGGGAAACAACCCAGCAGCAGGACCGCTACCTCCGCCTTTGTGCAAGGAGGAACAGGAGGAGCACTGCCAGAGCCCTGCAAAATGACCTCCAGCAGGCCACAAATGTGCATGTGTCTGCTCAAACAGTCAGAAACAGACTCTATGAGGGTGATATGAGGGCCCGACGTCCACAGGTGGGGGTTGTGCTTACAGCCCAACACCGTGCAGGACGTTTGGCATTTGCCAGAGAACACCAAGATTGGCAAATTCGCCACTGGCGCCCTGTGCTCTTCACAGATGAAAGCAGGTTCACACTGAGCACATGTGACAGACGTGACAGAGGAGAACGTTCTGCTGCCTGCAACATCCTCCAGCATGACCGGTTTGGCATTGGGTCAGTAATGGTGTGGGGTGGCATTTTTTGGAGGGCCGCACAGCCCTCCATGTGCTCGCCAGAGGTAGCCTGACTGCCATTAGGTACCGAGATGAGATCCTCAGATCCCCCCTTGTGAGACCATATGCTGGTGCGGTTGGCCCTGGGTTCCTCCTAATGCAAGACAATGCTAGACCTCATGTGGCTGTAGTGTGTCAGCAGTTCCTGCAAGACGAAGGCATTGATGCTATGGACTGGCCCGCCCGTTGCCCAGACCTGAATCCAATTGAGCACATCTGGGACAGCATGTCTCGCTCTATCCACCAACGTCACGTTGCACCACAGACTGTCCAGGAGTTGGCAGATGCTTTAGTCCAGGTCTGGGAGGAGATCCCTTAGGAGACAGTCAGCCACCTCATCAGGAGCATGCACAGGCGTTGTAGGGAGGTCATACAGGCACGTGGAGGCCACACACACTATTAAGCCTCATTTTGACTTGTTTTAAGGACATTACATAAAAGTTGGATCAGCCTGTAGTGTTTTTTTCCAATTAAATTTTGAGTGTGACTCCAAATCCAGACCTCCATGGGTTGAAAAATTTGATTTCCATTTTTTTTATTTTTGTGTGATTTTGTTGTCAGCACATTTAACTATGTAAAGAACAAAGTATTTCAGAAGAATATTTAATTAACTCAGATCTAGGATGTGTTATTTTTGTGTTCCCTTTATTTTTTGAGCAGTGTACATTCCTATGGGGGAAAATGACAGATCCGGCATTCAGGCAAGTCTTCAGTTTTTTTCGCCGGAGATAAAACCGTAGCATGCTGCGGTTTTATCTTTTGCCTGATCAGTCAAAAAGACTGAACTGAACACATCCTGATGCATCCTGAACGGATTACTCTCCATTCAGAATGCATGGGGATATGCCTGATCAGTTCTTTTCCGGTATAGAGCCCCTAGGACGGAACTCTATGCCGGTACATAAAAACGCAAGTGTGAAAGTACCCTAAGTCACCCTCTCCTGATACACACAGGCACCCTCTGCCAACACACTGATCCACCCTCTGCCAACACACAAAATTGCCCTCTGCCAATACACAGAGTTGCCCTCTCCTAATACACAGAGGCACCCTCTGCCAACACATTAAGCGGCCCTCTGCCGATACCACAGAGCCACCATCTGCCAATACATGGTGCCACTCTCTCCTAATACACAGAGTCACCCTCTGCCAACACACTGAGCCGCCTTCTGCTGATACACAGAGGCACCCTCTGCCAACACACTAAGCGTCCCTCTGCCGATACACAGAGCCACCTTCTGCCAACACACTAAGCGGCCCCCTGCCGATACACACAGCCACCCTTTGCCAACACACTGAGCCATCCTCTCCTGATACACAGAGGCACCCTCTGCCAATGCACTAAGCGGCCCTCTGCCGATACACAGAGCCACCCTCTGCCAACACACTAAGCGGCCCTCTGAAGATACATAGAGCCACCCTCTGCCAATACACAGTGCCCTCTCCTGATATACAGAGTTACCCTCTGCCAACATATAGAGGCGCCCTCTCCTGATACACAGAGCCACCCTCTGCCAACATACAATACATAGCCACCCTCTACTGATACACAGAGCCACCCTCTACTGATACACAGAGTCACCCTTTGCCAACTTACAGAGCTGCCCTATCTTGATACAGAGTCACCATCTGCCAACACTGAGCTACCCTCTCGTGATACACAGAGCCACCCTCTCCTGATACACAGTCACCCTTTCCAACATACAGAGTCACCCTGTGCCAACACACTGAGCCGCCCTCTCCTGATACACAGTCACCCTCTGCCAACATACAGAGCCGCCCTCTCCTGATAACAGAGTCACCCTCTGCCAACATACAGAGCCGCCCTCTCCTGATACAGAGTCACCCTCCGCCAACTTACAGAGCCGCCCTCTCCTGATACACAGAGCCACCCTCTGCCAACACACTGAGCCACCATCTCCTGATACAGAGTCACCCTCTGCCAACACACTGAGCCGCCATCTCCTGATACACAGAGTCACCCTCTACCAACACACTGAGCCACCCTCTCCTGATACACAGAGTCACCCTCTGCCAACATACAGAGCTGCCCTCTCCTGATACACAGAGACACCCTATTCTGATACACAGAGCCACCCTCTGTCAACACACTGATCCACCCTGTGCCAACACACAAAGCCGTCCTCTGCCAATACACAGAGTTGCCCTCTCCTAATACACAGAGGCACTCTCTGCCAACACATTAAGCATCCCTCTGCCGATACACAGAGTCACCCTCTGCCAACACACTGACTGGCCCTCTGCCGATACACAGAACCACCATCTGCCAATACATGGAGCCACGCTCTCCTAATACACAGAGTCACCCTCTGCCAACACATTGAGCCGCCCTCTGCTGATACACATAACTACCCTCTGCCAACACACTGAGCCACCCTCTCCTGATACACAGAAGCACCCTCTGCCAACACACTGAGCCGCCCCCTCCTGATACACAGAGTCACCCTCTGCCAACACACTGAGCGTCCCTCTGCCGATACACACAGCCACCCTCTGCCAACACACTGAGCCATCCTATCCTGATACACAGAGTCACCATCTGCCAACACACTGAGCCGCCCTCTCCTGATACATAGAGCCACCCTCTGCCAACACACTGAGCGTCCCTCTGCCGATACACACAGCCACCCTCTGCCAACACACTGAGCCATCCTATCCTGATACACAGAGTCACCATCTGCCAACACACTGAGCCGCCCTCTCCTGATACATAGAGCCACCCTCTGCCAACACACTGAGCCGCCATCTCCTGATACACAGAGTCACCCTCTGCCAACACACTGATGTCACCGCCAGTTCTGTGAGAAGGTCTGTTAGACGTTCTTTTCTACCTCTTGCATGAGGTTCTTTGTTTTGGTTTCACTTTGTCATCTCCTTTCCTACTCCCAGCTGTCACCTATATACACTAATTGTCTCCCTTTATATTCCCTCCCATACTGCCTCACTTTGCGGTTTATACTTCTTCCTGGATAAGTTGCTCACTGCTGGAGGCTGCTACTGCTGATTCCTCAGATAAGTCCTTTTCCTTTATTTGTGTTTCCTTGCTGGCTTGATTCTAGGTGACCCCGACTCTGTCCGTATTAAGTGCAGCGCATTGTTAAATTGCATGGCATTCCTTCAGACATTGTTTCTGATAGGGGAACGCAATTTGTTTCCAGATTCTGGAAGGCCTTCTGTTCTCGCTTGGGGGTTCGGTTGTCATTCTCTTCTGCTTTTCACCCGCAGTTGAATGGTCAGACCAAAAGCGTCAATCAGAATCTTGACACATATCTGCGCTGTTTTGTGGCAGAGAATCAGGAGGATTGGTGTTCTTTTTTGTCCCCTGCTGAGTTTGCTTTAAATAACCGTCGCCAGGAGTCCTCTGATACGTCACCATTTTTTGGTGCATATGGGTTTCATCCGCAGTTTGGGACATTCTCTGGAGAGGGGTCTTCTGGTTTACCTGATGAGGAGAGATTTTCCTCGTCTTTGTCATTTATTTGGCAAAAGATTCAGGGTAATCTGAAGAGGATGAGTGAGAGATATACAGGGAGTGCAGAATTATTAGGCAAGTTGTATTTTTGAGGATTAATTTTATTATTGAACAACAACCATGTTCTCAATGAACCCAAAAAACTCATTAATATCAAAGCTGAATATTTTTGGAAGTAGTTTTTAGTTTGTTTTTAGTTTTATCTATTTTAGGGGGATATCTGTGTGTGCAGGTGACTATTACTGTGCATAATTATTAGGCAACTTAACAAAAAACAAATATATACCCATTTCAATTATTTATTTTTACCAGTGAAACCAATATAACATCTCAACATTCACAAATATACATTTCTAACATTCAAAAACAAAACAAAAACAAATCAGTGACCAATATAGCCACCTTTCTTTGCAAGGACACTCAAAAGCCTGCCATCCATGGATTCTGTCAGTGTTTTGATCTGTTCACCATCAACATTGCGTGCAGCAGCAACCACAGCCTCCCAGACACTGTTCAGAGAGGTGTACTGTTTTCCCTCCTTGTAAATCTCACATTTGATGATGGACCACAGGTTCTCAATGGGGTTCAGATCAGGAGAACAAGGAGGCCATGTCATTAGATTTTCTTCTTTTATACCCTTTCTTGCCAGCCACGCTATGGAGTACTTGGACGCGTGTGATGGAGCATTGTCCTGCATGAAAATCATGTTTTTCTTGAAGGATGCAGACTTCTTCCTGTACCACTGCTTGAAGAAGGTGTCTTCCAGAAACTGGCAGTAGGACTGGGAGTTGAGCTTGACTCCATCCTCAACCCGAAAAGGCCCCACAAGCTCATCTTTGATGATACCAGCCCAAACCAGTACTCCACCTCCACCTTGCTGGCGTCTGAGTCGGACTGGAGCTCTCTGCCCTTTACCAATCCAGCCACGGGCCCATCCATCTGGCCCATCAAGACTCACTCTCATTTCATCAGTCCATAAAACCTTAGAAAAATCAGTCTTGAGATATTTCTTGGCCCAGTCTTGATGTTTCAGATTGTGTGTCTTGTTCAGTGGTGGTCGTCTTTCAGCCTTTCTTACCTTGGCCATGTCTCTGAGTATTGCACACCTTGTGCTTTTGGGCACTCCAGTGATGTTGCAGCTCTGAAATATGGCCAAACTGGTGGCAAGTGGCATCTTGGCAGCTGCACGCTTGACCTTTCTCAGTTCATGGGCAGTTATTTTGCGCCTTGGTTTTTCCACACGCTTCTTGCTACCCTGTTGACTATTTTGAATGAAACGCTTGATTGTTCGATGATCACGCTTCAGAAGCTTTGCAATTTTAAGAGTGCTGCATCCCTCTGCAAGATATCTCACTATTTTTGACTTTTCTGAGCTTGTCAAGTCCTTCTTTTGACCCATTTTGCCAAAGGAAAGGAAGTTGCCTAATAATTATGCACACCTAATATAGGGTGTTGATGTCATTAGACCACACCCCTTCTCATTACAGAGATGCACATCACCTAATATGCTTAATTGGTAGTAGGCTTTCGAGCCTATACAGCTTGGAGTAAGACAACATGCATAAAGAGGATGATGTGGTCAAAATACTCATTTGCCTAATAATTCTGCACGCAGTGTAAGTGTGTGGAGGATAAGAGACATGTGCCTGGTCCGGACCTGAATGTGGGTCATCTGGTGTGGTTGTCTACAAAGAATATCAAACTGAAGGTTCCCTCCTGGAAGTTGGGTCCTAAGTTTATTGGGCCTTACAAGATCTTGTCCGTCATCAATCCCGTTGCCTTCCGTCTTGATCTTCCTCAGACTTGGAAGATCCATAATGTTTTTCACAGGTCCCTATTAAAACCTTATGTCCAACCCACTGTACCTTCCTCTTTGCCTCATCCTCCGATTGTTGTTGATGGTAATCTTGAATTTCAGGTCTCTAGGATTGTGGATTCTCGCATTATCCCCGGTTCTCTCCAGTACCTCGTTCATTGGGAGGGTTATGGTCCTGAGGAGAGGATGTGGGTCCCAGTGGCAGGCATTAAGGCCACTTGTCTCATCAGGGCTTTCCATAGGTCTCATCCTGAGAAGGTGGGCTCTGAGTGTCCGTAGTCCACCCGTAGAGGGAGGGGTACTGTCACCCCCAGTTCTGTGAGAAGGTCTGTTAGACGTTCTTCTCTACTTCTTGCATGAGGTTCTTTGTTTTGGTTTCACTTTGTCATCTCCTTTCCTTCTCCCAGCTGTCACCTATTTACACTAATTGTCTCCCTTTATATTCCCTCCCATACTGCCTCACTTTGCGGTTTATACTTCTTCCTGGATAAGTTGCTCACTGCTGGAGGCTGCTACTGCTGATTCCTCAGATAAGTCCTTTTCCTTTATTTGTGTTTCCTTGCTGGCTTGATTCTAGGTGACCCTGACTCCGTCCGTATTAAGTGCAGGGAGCCGGTGGTCGTGTCCCCTCACTATTATAGGGTTTTCAGGTGTCACACAGTATAAGGTACGTGGGCATGCAATCGTCTACCATAAAGACCTTTGCATGGGCATAGCAGTCAGGGAGAGCTCTAGGGGTTTTATAGGGCTCACCCATATGCTCCTTAGTTTGTGATCAAGCCAGTCGGATGTTTATTTATAAGTTCCAGCTTTCTGCAACACAATCCGTGACAACTGAGCCGCCATCTCCTGATACACAGAGCCACCCTCTGGCAACATACAGAGCTGCCCTTTCCTGATACACAGAGCCACCCTCTGCCAACATACAGAGCCGCCCTTTCCTGATACACAGAGTCACCCTCTGCCAACATACAGAGCCTCCATCTCCTGATACACAGAGCCACCCTCTGCCAACACACTAAGTGGCTCTCTGCCAATACACAGAGCCACTCTCTGCCAACATACAGAGCCGCCCTCTCCTGATACACAGTCACCCTCTGCCAACACACTGACTGGCCATCTGCCGATACACAGAGCCACCATCTGCCAACACACTCCTCCTAATAATCAGTGAAACACAGATGAAACACGGTTGGCATCCGCTTTTCATCCGTGGTTTTCACGGACTCATAGACTGTAATGGGTGTGATGGATCCATGAACATGGACGAAATAGAGCATGCATCCGTGCTAAAATCACAGACCCACTGACCGTGGTAAAACAATGATGTGTGAATACAGACATTAAAATGAATGGGTACGTGTGCTGTCTGTGGAGAACATGTACGTACATCACACGTACGTGGAAAACATTTGAATGAGGCTTTAGTGAGCACCGGGCAGACGAAGAACTGTGCTGCAGCGTATGCTGTGTCCATCTATGTCAGCGCTGATTGCTGCAGAGAACTTAAAATTTTAATTAAATGGAAACTGGGCAAACTGGGTGATTTCAACCATTTTGGTCCAAAATTATTCTGAGATTTTATATTAAGGGAGTTGTCCGGGCTTTTACTATTGATGACATAAGTCATCAATATCAGATCGGTGGTGGTCCGACATCCAGCACCCCCGCCGATCAACTGTATGAGGAGACGGTGTGCACGTGCTGTCTCCCTCCTCTCTTCCTGTCCGCTGCTGCGGTCTATGGTCTTTGCCATCAATAGTAAAAGCCTGGACAACCCCTTTAAGCATATTCATGATGGCCTAGAAAAGTTTGCCAAACAGGTGGTTAGTTATGTGGGATATTTTGGTCATTTTAAACTTTTGTGTGTATGGCATGATCTCAGCTAGGTACAGCTGATTGTTCACCACTTGCACAAGTGCATTCTCATTTTTACTAGTGTTGAGCGTGAATATTCTAATCGCAAATTTTTATCGCGAATATCGGCACTTTGAGAATTCGCAAAGATGTAGAATATAGTGCTATATATTCGTAATCGCGAATATTCTAGATTTTTTTTAAATCAGTACCCTCACTGCTTCTTGCTTGTGGGCCGGTGAGAAGGCTGCAATGTCTTTGTCAGAGCTTGGCAACATACCTAGCAACCAAAAGGGAAGTTGCCTACCCCTTACTATATAAGAACCTCCCCAGCAGCCATTTTCTGCTGTTTTTTGCAGTTCTGAGAGAGACAGCAGTGTCATTGCTGTGCTCTGTGCTTTGGTGTGTCATCTGGATCCTTTTTCAATTACATTAGATAGTTAGTTAGTTAGCTCATATATAAATAATACAGATAGTTAGTGGGGGATAGTCAGTGTAGGTTAGATAGTGATATAGTGTAGCTGATAGGTTTCAGTGCAGGGTGTTAGGTAGTGTGATAGGGATTACTGTACTGTGCATTTTCTCCCATCTCAGGAAACTTCTAGCAGCTTGAAAAATTTAGCAAAAGTGAGTCACGCCTGTATTGCGCGCGCAATACGTGCATATTACATTGCCGATTTTTGCAATCAAGAAAGTAATGACTGGAGATCAAAAATTCTCGAATTTGCAATTTTTTTGAGAATATTAGGCCAAAATTTTGCGAAATATCTTGAAAACGAATATTGCCTATGCTGCTCATCACCAATTTTTACTACACTTTTTTTTTAACTATGTCCCTGATCTGTCATTTCAATTTGGCTTTAAAGTTGATCCTAATCGTAATGAGGTCATCCCATGATTAATGTAAAAAATGAAAATATACACTGCGTGCAGAATTATTAGGCAAATGAGTATTTTGACCACATCATCCTCTTTATGCATGTTGTCTTACTCCAAGCTGTATAGGCTCGAAAGCCTACTACCAATTAAGCATATTAGGTGATGTGCATCTCTGTAATGAGAAGGGGTGTGGTCTAATGACATCAACACCCTATATTAGGTGTGCATAATTATTAGGCAACTTCCTTTCCTTTGGCAAAATGGGTCAAAAGAAGGACTTGACAGGCTCAGAAAAGTCAAAAATAGTGAGATATCTTGCAGAGGGATGTAGCACTCTTAAAATTGCAAAGCTTCTGAAGCGTGATCATCGAACAATCAAGCGTTTCATTCAAAATAGTCAACAGGGTCGCAAGAAGCGTGTGGAAAAACCAAGGCGCAAAATAACTGCCCATGAACTGAGAAAAGTCAAGCGTGCAGCTGCCAAGATGCCACTTGCCACCAGTTTGGCCATATTTCAGAGCTGCAACATCACTGGAGTGCCCAAAAGCACAAGGTGTGCAATACTCAGAGACATGGCCAAGGTAAGAAAGGCTGAAAGACGACCACCACTGAACAAGACACACAAGCTGAAACGTCAAGACTGGGCCAAGAAATATCTCAAGACTGATTTTTCTAAGGTTTTATGGACTGATGAAATGAGAGTGAGTCTTGATGGGCCAGATGGATGGGCCCGTGGCTGGATTGGTAAAGGGCAGAGAGCTCCAGTCCGACTCAGACGCCAGCAGGGTGGAGGTGGAATACTGGTTTGGGCTGGTATCATCAAAGATGAGCTTGTGGGGCCTTTTCGGGTTGAGGATGGAGTCAAGCTCAACTCCCAGTCCTACTGCCAGTTTCTGGAATACACCTTCTTCAAGCAGTGGTACAGGAAGAAGTCTGCATCCTTCAAGAAAAACATGATTTTCATGTACGACAATGCTCCATCACACGCGTCCAAGTACTCCACAGCGTGGCTGGCAAGAAAGGGTATAAAAGAAGAAAATCTAATGACATGGCCTCCTTGTTCACCTGATCTGAACCCCATTGAGAACCTGTGGTCCATCATCAAATGTGAGATTTACAAGGAGGGAAAACAGTACACCTCTCTGAACAGTGTCTGGGAGGCTGTGGTTGCTGCTGCACGCAATGTTGATGGTGAACAGATCAAAACACTGACAGAATCCATGGATGGCAGGCTTTTGAGTGTCCTTGCAAAGAAAGGTGGCTATATTGGCCACTGATTTGTTTTTGTTTTGTTTTTGAATGTCAGAAATGTATATTTGTGAATGTTGAGATGTTATATTGGTTTCACTGGTAAAAATAAATAATTGAAATGGGTATATATTTGTTTTTTGTTAAGTTGCCTAATAATTATGCACAGTAATAGTCACCTGCACACACAGATATCCCCCTAAAATAGCTAAAACTAAAAACAAACTAAAAACTACTTCCAAAAATATTCAGCTTTGATATTAATGAGTTTTTTGGGTTCATTGAGAACATGGTTGTTGTTCAATAATAAAATTAATCCTCAAAAATACAACTTGCATAATAATTCTGCACTCCCTGTAGTACATGGCAATATGTTTCTTACATAGCTTGAACCAGTCCTGTAGCTCACATAGATCCAGAGTTCTTCCTCTTCATTTCCCCAATAGGTCTGTTAGATTTATTTCAGACTGGCAGCTCAGGGGACATGTTCTTTCTCAGGGGACGTTCTTTCTTAGGGGGCGTGTTCTTTCTCTGAGGTGTGTCCTTTCTGCTGCAACCATAAGGCCCCTTTCACACGGGCGAGTATTCCGCGCGGATGCAATGCGTGAGGTGAACGCTTTGCACCCGCACTGAATACCGATCCATTCATTTCTATGGGGCTGTTCAGATGAGCGGTGATTTTCACGCATCACTTATGCTTTGCGTGAAAATCGCAGCATGCTCTATATTCTGCGTTTTTTACGCAACGCAGGCCCCATAGAAGTGAATGGGGTTGCGTGAAAATCACAAGCATCCGCAAGCAAGTGCGGATACGGTGCGATTTTCACGCACGGTTGCTAGGAGACGATCGGGATGGAGACCTGATCATTATTATTTTCCCTTATAACATGGTTATAAGGGAAAATAATAGCATTCTGAATACAGAATGCAAAGTAAAGTAGGGCTGGAGGGGTTAAAAAAATAATAATAATAATTTAACTCACCTTAGTCCACTTGATCGCGTAGCCTGGCATCTCCCTGTGTCTCCTTTGTTGAATAGGACCTCTGGTGAGCATTAAATACAGTTACAGGACCTTTGATGACGTCACTCCGGTCATCACATGGTACGTCACATGATCTTTTACCATGGTGATGGATCATGTGATGACCGGAGTGACGTCATCAAAGGTCCTGTAACTGTATTTAATGCTCACCACAGGTCCTATTCAACAAAGGAGACAGAAGGAGATGCCGGGCTACGCGATCAAGTGGACTAAGGTGAGTTAAATTATTATTATTATTTTTTTAACCCCTCCAGCGCTGTTTTACTTTGCATTCTGTATTCAGAATGCTATTATTTTCCCTTATAACCATGTTATAAGGGAAAATAATACGATCTACAGAACACCGATCCCAAGCCCGAACTTCTGCGAAGAAGTTCGGGTTTGGGTACCAAACATGCACGATTTTTCTCACGCGCATGCAAAACGCATTACAATGTTTTGCACTCACGCGGAAAAATCGCGGGTGTTCCCGCAACGCACCCGCACATTTTCCCGCAACGCCCGTGTGAAACCAGCCTAACTGTCAAAGCTTCTAAAAGTGGATAGGGTTGGTGGCAGTTGAAGGATGGAACTGAGAATGTGCATCCACCTCAGCAATGTTACTAAGGTGGACAGAGAAATAGGGAAAAGAGCAAACAGCAGGTGACACTATAGATAGATGTTATTTAATAACTCAGTGGTAGAGTTGAACAAACACGAACTGTAAAGTTCGGGTTCGTACCGAACTTTAGGGTTTTCGGCACCCGAACCCGAACATTTACATAAAAGTTCGGGTTTGTTGTTTGCGATTTTTATGGCGCTTTTTGAAAGGCTGCACGGCAGCCAATCAACAAACGTCATACTACTTGCCCCAAAAGACCATCACAGCCATGCCTACTATTGGCATGGCTGTGATTGGCCAACTGCAGCATGTGACACAGCCTCTATTTAAGCTGCAGTCACGTAGCGCCGCCCGTCACTCTGCTCGGATTAGTGTAGGGAGAGGCTGCAGCTGCTGTGAGGGAGAGATCAGGGAGAAATCTTATCAAGAACAGTTTTTTTGTACTCAGCGATCTAAAGCAAAAGTGTTTTGTGGGTGCAGTGCACAATTTTTTTAAGCCTGCCCTGAGCCAACTACTGCTGAAAACGAACTTTTTTTCTTCAGTTATTCAATATCAATACATGATCGGCAGCCATTTTATCCAACGATAGTGCACCAGCACAGACTATCTGCATGTCTGCAAGTCCAGAAATACGGCTGTTAAATATAGTGCACATGTGGGATTACACGTGCATAAGTGACTGTCACATTTAGGCCACAAATACGGCTTTTTGGTTACTGGGGTGAAAAAAGCCTCTAATATATTGCACATCTGGGATTACACGTGCATAAGTGACTGTCACATTTAGGCCATAAATACGGCTTTGGCATACTGGGGTGAAAAAAGCCTCTGATATACTGCACATCTGGGATTACACGTGCATAAGTGACTGTCACATTTAGGCCATAAATACAGCTTTGGCATACTGGGGTGAAAAAAGCCTCTGATATACTGCACATCTGGGATTACACATGCATAAGTGACTGTCACATTTAGGCCATAAATACGGCTTTGGCATACTGGGGTGAAAAAAAGCCTCTGATATACTGCACATCTGGGATTACACGTGCATAAGTGACTGTCACATTTAGGCCAGAAATACGGCTTTTTTATTACTGGGGTGAAAAAACCCTCTGATATACTGCACATCTGGGATTACACGTGCATAAGTGACTGTCACATTTAGGCCAGAAATACGGCTTTTTGGTTACTGGGGTGAAAAAACCCTCTAATATACTGCACATCTGGGATTAGACAAGCATAAGTGACTGTCACATTTAGGCCAGAAATACGGCTTTTTGGTTACTGGGGTGAAAAAACCCTCTAATATACTGAACATCTGGGATTACACTTGCATACGTGCATAAGTAACTGTCACATTTAGGCCACAAATAAGGCTTATAGGATACTTTGTTGAAAAAACCCTTTGATATAGTGCACATCTGTGATTACATGTGCATAGGTGACTGTCACATTTAGGCCACAATTACGGCTATTAGGTTACTGTTGTTAAAAAAAACCTTTTTTTCATATACTGCACATCTGTGATTACACGTGCATAGATGTCTGTCACATTTAGGCCACAAATAAGGCTTTTAGGATACTGTGGTGAAAAATCCCTCTGATATACTGCACATCTGGGATTACACTTGTATAGGTGACTATCATATTTAGGTCACAAATAAGGCTTTTAGGATACTGTGGTGAAAAAACCCCCCTTTTTTTCATATACTGCACATCTGTGATTACACGTGCATAGGTGACTGTCACATTTAGGCCACAAATACGGCTATTAGGATGCTGTGGTGAAAAAAAAAACTTTTTTTCATATACTGCACATCTGTGATTACACTTGCATAGGTGACTGTCACATTTAGGCCACAAATAAGGCTAATAGGATACTGTGGTGAAAAAGCCCTCTGATATAGTGCACATCTGTGATTACACGTGCATAGGTGACTGTCACATTTAGGCCATATTTCATTTTAAGTTATTTCCCTATCCACATTTGTTTGCAGAGCAGTTGCCATGCTCTTAAGCACATTTTACTGCCTTTTACATCTCTCTAGCCTTTTCAAGGACTATTTTAGAGCCATTTTAATTAAAAAAAAGTGCCAATTTTAGTGCCCAAAATTGAAAAAATTCTTATTTTCAATTGTTGGGTGACATTTTATCATTTTTGGCATATACAAACCCCTGCTGTGCCTGGGTGACAGGGGCCTAAATCTCTCAAAATCCTCAGTTGTATTGCTGGGTGACATGAACCCCCTTTTGCCGTGAATGAACCCCTGCTGTGCCTGGGTGACAGGGGCCTAAATCTCTCAAAATCCTCTGTTGTATTGCTGGGTGACATGAACCCCTTTTTGCCGTGAATGAACCCCTGCTGTGCCTGGGTGACAGGGGCCTAAATCTCTCAAAATACTCTGTTGTATTGCTGGGTGACATGAACCCCCTTTTGCCGTGAATGAACCCCTGCTGTGCCTAGGTGACAGGGGGCCTAAATCTATCGAAATCCTCTGTTCTATTGCTGGGTGACAAGAACCCCCTTTTGCCGTGAATGAACCCCTGCTGTCCCTGGGTGACAGGGGCCTAAATCTCTCAAAATCCTCTGTTGTATTGCTGGGTGACATGTACCCCCTTTTGCTGTGAATGAACCCCTGCTGTGCCTGGGTGACAGGGGCCTAAATCTCTCAAAATCCTCTGTTGTATTGCTGGGTGACATGTACCCCCTTTTGCTGTGAATGAACCCCTGCTGTGCCTGGGTGACAGGGGCCTAAATCTCTCAAAATACTCTGTTCTATTGCTGGGTGACATGTACCCCCTTTTGCTGTGAATGAACCCCTGCTCTGCATTGCTGACAGGGAACTAAATTTAGTGAAAACATCTGTTACTGATCGGAAGATGCGCGACTACAAGCGCACGCTGATGATAGCATTCCCACCTGACAGCGGGGGCACAGTGGAAGCACAAGGCGAAGGCAGAGGAGGAGGAAGAGGTCGCCAAAGCAGCTGGGGCACCGCCAGCACCTGAGAAGGCAGGGTTAGCATGGCCAAAATGTGGAAAAGCTTTGTCAGCCTTGGAGGTGCTGACCTGCCCTGCAGCCAGTGTATAGTGTGAACGTGTGTTTAGCACGGCAGAGAGCATTATCACAGGCCGCAGCCAATGTGGACAAGCTTACGTTTATCAGAATGAACCAGGCATGGATCCCACAGGACTTGTCCGTACCTTGTGCAGAATAGACATTTATACTAGCCTCAACCATCCATTCTTGTACTCAAGTGCACTTATTCTTTGTTTTATTTTGTTATATGTCCCAATTTAAAAATAAAAAATAACACAAATCAGTGTTGGCTACCTATTCCTCCTTCAACGCCGCTTCCACCTACACCGCCACGTCAACCAACACCGCCACATTCACCCATCCACCACCTCCTCAACTCCTAGATCCAGATTGTTATTTTTAATTTTTCTGTATTTTATGTTATTTTAAGTCATTACCCTATCCACATTTGTTTGCAGAACAGTTGTCATGCTCTTAAGCACATTTTGATGCCTTTTGCAGCTCTCTAGCCCTTTCCAGGACTATTTTAGAGCCATTTTAGTGCCCAAAAGTTCGGATCCCCATTGACTTCAATCGGGTTCGGGGTCAAGTTCGGGTCAAGAACTCGAACTTTTTTTTCAAGTTCGGCCAAACCTGCCGAACCCGAACATCCAGGTGTCCGCTCAACTCTACTCAGTGGCTATACCAATGTGTTAATTACATGGAATTACAAAATGATTCACATCCAGGTTCTAGTTTGAAAAATGTAGAATATTTTTCATAAAACAACCTATTTAAGTGAATGTCCAGCATAAGAGTCATAAGTGCAAAAATTAACATCCAAAAGCCATGATCTGTCCAGTGGAAGATGTGCAGTTTACTCCCAAACAAGACCAAAGGGTCCTCCTAACTAGAGAACAGCTAATTATTAGCCACAGCAGGGATTCAGGGATGACCTTTTCCTTAGAATATGTCTTATAAGGGTAATTTGGTCTTTCTCTGGATTAGCTGTGACCTGTAAAATACAGGGCTAAACTTAAGCTACAGGTGTCCTCTTTCCAACCAGACTGCAAAGTATCTGCGTAAATAACTAATAAGTACTGAAAAAACTGAGCTGTCTTTTTTTTTAATCTTTGTTCAAGTTTTAGCATTTAGTTCAGAACACACCATGCAGTGTATATATTTATTCCAATCTAACAAACATGCCTCATAAAAAAGCAAAAAAGACCATACATCTATTGAACCTTTCCACTTTCCTCTAGTTTACATTAATATAATATTATTTGGGCAAAAAAACTATTCCCTTTTACAGCTGTACACCAGGTGCATAATTATTAGGCAAGTTGTATTTTTGATTATTAAAGGGCTATTCCCATCTCAGACAATCGGGTGCATATTGCTAGGATATGCCCCATTGTCTCATAGGTGCGGGTCCCATCTCTGGGACCCGAACCTACACTGAGAACTGAGCGGGGAAGGTGGTGGCCAGAGAACCATGTTTTTTTTTTCGGGTCAGCCACCGCCAAGCGATCTCCCCATAGGATTGAATGAGAGCGCACAGCGTTTGCACGACCGCTGCTCCCATTAATTTCTATGGGGCCAACGGAAATAACCGAGCCAGTGTCAGCTATTTTCAGCGGCCCCATAGAAATGAATGGAGAGTGGCTGCACATGTGCAGTGCGCCCTCCACAATCTTCAGGGGTCAGTTATCGATGTAGTTGCGGGTCCCAGAGGTGGAACCCGCACCTACCTATAAGACAATGCCTGAGATGGGAATACCCCTGTGACGGTAACGTACACTACACACAGGGGGGAGAATAGTGACCACTGCGCTCCACCCTCACCTCTGGCCCTGCCTATTTGCCTTTCAAGTCCTAATGACAGGGGACAACTAGACGGCAGTCCCTAACTTAGGATACGTGCTGGGAAGACAGACAAGACAAATAACGGAACGTGAATGGACCGGGTCAATACCTAGAGAGCTACGCAGTACTAAGGAATGAGCAGAGAATAGTCAGGAAAAGCCGAGGTCAAATACCAGGAGAGAAAAGAAGTACAACAGGAGTCCGCAAAGAATCATCAGGTGGAAGCCGGGGTCAGGATACCAGGAGAGATGCGCAGTACAGGAGGAGCAGGCAGAGAATCGTCAGGGAGCACAGGATCAGGTAAGTATGCAGGAACAAAACAATCACCAGATACCTAAAATTAACAGGCAACCTGTGGCCAGCAGGCTGCCTGTATTTATAGTGGGGAGTGAGGGTCATGTGACGTGGCCAGCATCACATGACCGACAGACCAACCAGTCGAGCACCGAGTGATCAGCTCGGCGCTCAAGGCAGACCTAGGAGCAGGGAGCCTCCCAGCTAGCAAAGCTGCCCTGGGAACAAGGTCAAACACAGATCCTCGCTCCCGAAGCTAAGCTGCAGGTCTGCGGCTGATGGGAGACCGAGTGTGCCTTCGGCACCCTGTTACAACCCCTTTAATTTTATTATTGAACAAGTACAGGTCTGTCGGTCAGTCCAAAATGTTAATAAACTTCAAACCTGAATATTTAAGAAAGTAAAAGTGAGATTTTGACTTTCTTCTGAGAATATCTATGTGTGCATAATTATTGGGTAACTATTAGTGTACAGAATTATTATGTAACTAAATGAAAATTCTCCCATTTCACTTGTTTATTTTCACTTGTTAAATTAAGAATAATAAGCAAACAACTCAAAATTTACAAATAAATATTTCTGACATTTCCAAAACAAAAACTACCAATATAGCCCCTCCTTTTTATTAATAAACTGTCATAAGCGTTCATCCATGGAGTCTGTCAGTTTCTTAATCTATTGACGATTCAGAAAGGTGGACTGTTTTCCTTCACAGTTAATCTCCCATTTAAGAAGGGCCCACAAGAACTCAATAGGGTTTAGGTCAGGTCAGGAAGGGGGCCATGTCATTATTAGTTCATCTTTAAGGCCTTTACTGGCTAGCCATGCAGTGGAGTACTTCGATGTATGCGATGGAGCATTTTCCTGCATAATAATCATGTTTCCTTGAAAGATCCAGACTCTTTTCTGTACCACTGGCAGTTGGTTTGGGAGTTGATTTTGATTCCATCTTCACCAGGAAAGGGTCCAACTAGCTCATCTTTAATAATATCAGCCCATAGCAGTATCCCACTTCAACCTTTCTGGCTTCTGAGTTGAAGTGAAGCTCTGTGCCCATTACTTAACCAGCCCCACAGGCCCATCCATCTGGTTCATCAAGAGTCACTCTCATCTCATCAGTCCATAAAACCTTTGAAAAATCTGTCTTCTTGGACCAGTCTTGACTTTTCAACTTATGTGTCTTGTTCAGTGGTGGTCGGATTTCAGGTTTCCTTACCTTGTCCATGTCTCTGAGCACTGAACACCTTCTGGAATATGACAGCACTGGAGGATGATGGGTTCCTGGTTGCTTCACATTTGATTCTTGTCAAATCTTTGACAGTTAATTAGCATCTTTTTTTTCTCAACACGTTTCTTGCAGCCCTGTTGACTATTTACAACAAAACGCTTGATGTATCTGTGATCATGCCCCAATATCTTAGCAATTTCATGAGTGCTGCATCCCCCTGAAAGACTTTTAACAATTTTTGACTTTTCAGAGTCAGTTAAATCCCTTTTTTGGTCCATTTTCCTGAGGAAAACAAGCTGCCTAGTAATTATCCACACATTGATATAGGGTTTTGATGTCCTTAGGCCAGAACCTTCCTGATTACACAAATACATATTACCTGATATGATTCAATCCAATAAGCATTTAAGTTTATATAGCCTGGATTTGGAAAATATACATAAAAATGATGATATGGCCAAAATACTTAATTGCCTAACAATTGTGCACACAGTGAAGTTGGTCCCGATTGGTACCTTGGTACGAATCCATGTATTAAAATGGTTTTAAAGTTTAAAAATCAAATCCCGAAGTTATTCACTGAAGTCCCACGAGTACAACCAGGCGCATTTTTATTTTTTTTCACAGACACAGGAAAAAAGTTGCCTATTTTTATTGACTTAGGTAATCAGGTAATGATCAGCCGGCACTCTGTCCAGGTGGCGTGGTGCACGTGTCCGAGATCACAATCCCGCATATATTAGAAGGAGACCGGCACTCACTTTGTCTTCTGCGAATTAAATCTTTTATTCGTCACATATAAGATGCAATTTCTGTGACGCGCGTTTCGGCTCCAATACGAGCCTTTCTCAAACAGATATGGCATGATATTTTTATTGACTGTCCAGAAATTTCTGGATGGTTGGCAATCCTGGAATGCTGGTTGGAGTATCCTCAGCACTTGAAGCCTATCATGATATGATTCATCAAGCTCTATATGATTGTGAAGGCATTTACATTTCAGATTTTTTGGGGAAAAATCACTGGAGCATGATGGACAACTCTGTGTAATGCTTAAAGTGCTTTGTGGAATGCTTAATAGAGAATAGTTTGATGTTTAATGAGAAAAAGTGCACATTTCAAATGTATAAGATGACTTTCATGGGACATTTTTAGGCAAATAAACAATTCACTCGCAAAACAGTTTCCTGTTTCACAACCGTAGCCTATTTTGATTCTACTGCACCAATGTAAATTATTGTTGATCACAGCCCTGTGGGGTCAGGTGCCATCCAAGTTCAGAGGCAACGTCAGGGTGTATAGAGACCTGTTCAGTATGCAAGGAGATCCCTTACTAATGATGAGAGATGATATTCACATATCTTTATAGACTTGATTATAACAGATCAGAAGCCATTGGAGGCAATATTTTCCCCTCAAAACCATCAGCCAGACTTGAAATATTCTGTAGGTTTTCCATCCTTTCCCATTTAATGTGTGACACAGACCTGGGCCTATAGATGCAGCAGAAGTACTCTCACTGAAAGAAGAAACAATGTTTTTTTATCGTACAACTATTCATTACCCAACAGAAGTATGTCCCGCTAAACCTCATTGTGGTCAAAATTACCAGACATGGTGGTTTGAGATTCTACTGGTCTTGAGAATTTTAGGGAAGCTGATGAAGAAAAAAAGATTTGTGAAGAATAGTCTAGCAAACTGATGTCAGAATAGTGTCCTCAAACAAGGGGATAAAGTATTGTTTCAAACACACCAGTCTAGCAAACTGTCTCCTTCCTTTGTGCCTAAACCCTTTGTACTAAAATAAAAAGAGACAAGTTAGTTCTGGAGGATTTGAATGGAAGCACAATAGTAAAGTCAAATCATGGAAGACTGTGAACCAATAGAAAGTAGCAATGGTAATCTAACCCACAAACATCCACATCAGAACCACCAAGAGTTGAGTAAGCAAAAAAACAACAACACCTGCATACCTTAAACACATGATTCCTCCCTGCTTCTTGCTTGTGGGCCAATGTGTCATTGACCCACAAGCAACTTAAGCAGGGAAGAATCATGACTTTAGATGGGAAAAATGACGAATATTCTAAAAAACTAATATATAGCAATATATCGAATATATTCAGTGAGATCGTGAAAACTCAGATCCGATGGTATATTCTAACCCCCAGGCGTTACCATGGTGAAGGGGTTGCTTGTCGGGGAGGATTATGCCAAAGTGGAACAACTGTACAGATTGAAAAAAAAAAGACGAATATTCTAAAAAACTAATATATTCGATATAGTGCTATATACTGTATTAGTTTTTTTTTTATATTTGTAATATTCTAAAACAAGAATATATAGCAATATAGCGAATATTCAAAAAAACAAATGTAGAGCAATTTAGCTAATATAGTGCTATAATCTTCTTTGTCTTCTAGTTGTAATTTTTTTCTCATCTGAAGCTCAGATTGGAAAAAAATTACGACTATTAAAAAAAAAGATTATAGCACTATATTAGCTAAATTGCTCTACATTTGTTTTTCATTCTTTTTTTTTTGAATATTCGCTATATTGCTATATATTCTTGTTTTAGAATATTATGAATATTCTAAAAAACGAATATAGCACTATATTAGCTATATTGCTCTATATATTTGTCTTTTAGAATATTCCTCATTTTTCTCCATCTGAAGTCATGATTCCTCCCTGCTTAAGTAACAAGCAGGGAGGAATCAAAAATGATGAATATTCTAAAAAACAAATATATAGCACTATATTCTATAGTTCTATATATACCTTTTTTGACCCACGCCTGTATTGATTGCGTAATATTCGCATATTACGCGATCATTAGCTTGCCGATTTTTCGAGCGAAAAAAATGTAGAATATACCGAATATTTGAATTCGCGAATATTCGACGAATATTCTACAAAATATTCGCGAAATAGCGCAAATTCGAATATGACCCCTGCTGCTCATCACTACACATTATACACTCCTAATTTCCACAGGTCACGACCACCGCTGCAGCGCAGATATGAGCAGGCCTATTCAGGAGCTGCCCCGCATGCGTCCCTATGTGCAGTCCCATGGTGCTGGCCGCCAGAGAGGTTGGCGCTTTTTCTTATAGTGAGCAAGCACAGCTGTAACCCCTGAAAACAGTCAGTGTATAATAAAATTGAAAAATGAAGCCAGCTGTGTCCTGATGTCCAGGCATGGGGTAGCTTCATCTGCCAGCTATCAATATAGATATGTAATATAGAAGAAATCACAGCAGTCGTGTCCTGACAATTAGTTATGATGTTTTATTACATCAAATCAATGTGTCCTACACCCAGGACGCGTTTCGGCAAGCATGCCTTCATCAACAGGTAACAAGTAATGAGTGAGTGCTGACTGATCCATTTTCTTATCAATAGATATGGACTGAGATGGTGACAGCAGTTCCAGTCTCCCTGGTGTCTTACTCAGTGGAGACGTGCACTCTATCCATCAGTCAGACCTCAACTGCAGACCTCAAGGGCGCTGTGTTTGATCCCATCTGTGCAGGCGCAAGAACTCAACTCTAGACGTTATGTCTAGGCTATCAATCTAAGGGGAGGGGGGTATGTTTTTAGGTCTAGAGGTGTATGTAGTCAGCACCGGGGGAGTCGCTGTAGCAGTGCTCAAACAGCTACAGCCTGCCTCTTGGTGCTCCAAATCCTAATCTGCATAATTATAAAATTAAGAATTTCTGCACAATGTTGGCACATACAGTGGCAAGACAGGTGTCCTTTTAGCCAGCATGATCAAACCTACCAGGCTGTATGTCTGGATTAATAGGGTTGATTATAGTGACAGAGCCTTTTTAAGCTTTATGATTCTGTTGCTTTTCCAATTTTTAGTCATTATTAAGCATATGGCAGCTAAAATTCTGACCAACACAATGCAAAACAGCTGCTTTAGTGACATATAGGGCAATGAGTACATATTTGTATGCCAAATCGGCATTTCTGGCTTTAACAATACCAAACATTAAATCAGTGTTCTCTAATCTTTGACTCTCTATCTGCTTGGAAGCTTGAACTCTCTGCATGCAATGGAAGTTACATGCTGGGAGTATTTTCTCGACAGCTAGCAAACCATGAGTTAGAGACCACTGTGTTCAAGAAACATTGTTATGGACAAATAATGACATGGCTTCTCCATTCATCTGGGGGCAGAACTGTAGCTCTGTGGTCAGCATGGTTGCCTGACAGCACTGGGATCCTGGACTCAAATCTGACCCAGGACAACACCTGGGTTGTGTTTCTATATTGTATATTCTATGTGTATGTGTAGGTTTTTCTCAAACTCCCAAACATAATGGTGTAGTAAGTTGTCTCTATGTCTGAGATAGGGAAATCAGATTATGAAGAAGAACTAATGTGAATGAAGTCAGTAGCTATACAAACAGAATATGTTGTAGCTATATAAGCAATGGGAAATAACATTTTTTCAAAAGGTATTTAAAGGCACACTACCATCAACATTTTTTAATCATATGGTAACAGACAATACGTGAATATTCTATTTAATTTGTTTTCCAATAAAAAGGGTGGATGTTTTTCTGCACTCCAGGTATTCTACTTCTTGTCCTCCTTTGTTTGGACTTCTAGCACAGTAAACAGCTTCACTTGACTTTCTCAGACCATTCGCTCCAACTACAGAAGGAAGGGGGATGAGTGACTCAATTAGAGGCTCACACATTACATTGATAAGTGGAAGGCTCTTTTGTGGGCATATTTACCCAGACCTATCAAGAGAACAATAGAGCTGTTATCCCTATTCTATACCCACTATTATACTAATAGATAATGTCTTCCCTTACAGCGGCAGTAAACTAACAACCAATCTGCATTGGAGATTTAGCCTTCTGTGGGGACTGATACAGAATGAGAATGTTTTATATTTCATTTTCAATGGTAGAGTACTACAGAAATGGAAAATAAAAATGCAACATTTTAAAAAACATCTTTCTATGAATATCAAGTAAACAAAAAAGCCCTTTCTGATGGAAGTGTCCCTTTAAGTGAGTCTTTTTGCTGACTCAATATTTTAGTGGAGGTTAGAGACCACTTTCGAGCAATGAGTTTGGCTGGATGTCTTAATCTTGCAAAAATGACTTTACCTCACTCCTGACATAAGAGCCTTTGTGCTAAAGATTTTCTACCTAAATATAAATTCAGCAAACAATTTCAAATTATCCAGAACGTCTGATAGGATTAATCCAGAGTAAATATACCATTCCCAAAAGGGAACAGGCAGTATAAATATCCTACCCTCAGACGGGGCTCCCAGAAATATGACAGCAGTTCTGTATTACTTGTTCTCATTTCCTGCTCTCTCCCATTCTTGCCAACAGCCACTTTGCTGTCTGATTCCCAGCCTTCTAAAAGAGGTCTATCTGCATATATGCAGCAAATACTGTTTTCTTTATGGCCTCTCCCTCCTTCTTCCACCTATTGTATGTTTTCTAAATGACTTCACTTCTCTAGATCATGTAACTAAAATCACTTCTTATTTTTCTTCATCTTTTTTCCCTTTTCAATAATGTAAATTAGAAGAAAAAATAAATATTAGGTGACCACCCACTCGTGTCTGTTATGAGATACTCTCTGCCAGGGTAAAAGAATGGCTGGGAATATATGGCAATGAGAAAATGTTTTCTCTAAAAATCAATGCTAATCGTGTTCTTCCCATATTGTTCATTCGTCCTATTTATTTGAGGGAAGGGGGAACTTGATGAGATCCTAGCTGTCAGCCCCCATTGATCAGACATTATGGCATATGACATTGATAAATGCATCATTGTCAAATTGACTGAAAATTGGGGTCAGACAAGGGCAATATCCTCTGGATAGGTCATCAGTATCTGATTGGTAGGGGATCGACACCCATAATCCCTGCCGATCAGCTGTTTGAGAAGGCACTGGTGCTCACTGTAGTGCTATGGCCTTTTCTCAGCTTTTCCTAGGCCATATTACATCACGTTCATCGGTCACATGGTCTAGACACCGCTTAGCCCCATTGGAGTGAATGGGCCTGCAATACTAAGCACAGCTGCTACCAAATGGTCGGCGGTTTGCTTGGTTAGCTAAGTGAAGGCCGCGGTGCAACTGCGAGCACCGATACTTTTAAATAGTTGATTGGTGGCGGTCTCGGGTGTTGGACCCCCACCAATCAGATATTGATGACTTATCCAAAATAAAAAAGTCTTGGAAAACACTTTTCATGTTGGTAAAATCTTTTAAGACATTGATGTCATGTCCAAATGCCTTCTAAAGTTAATGTACCCATACACCTTCAGTAGGTCTTGGGAAAATGCTTGTTTGACCTACAGCTACAGTATCTCTCCTCACTGCCTCCTACACATATCAAGTAAGCATGTCTGTGTTTTCAGTCGGGAGCGAGGAGAAAGCCAATGACAGGCATCTCTGGTGGCAGATTATCTACTATGAGAACAAAAGGATTGGATGCTACAATTTAACACTTCTAATTCTCAGGAGCTCCCCATACACATTATTATTAGTCCCAGCTAAAATGGTTTTGTTTTGGCCAACAGTAGTCTAAAGACTATGGAGCCTTTTAAACTAGCAATACTTATAAAACTCATTCAAACTTGCTGATTTTGGTAGGATAGGCTTAAAATCTTATGTGTATTAGGCCCTAACGACTTTACCCCGGGTCCCTCCCTGACGTCTCCCACTTCTTAACAAATTTTCTAATTATCATAAAGACTTACAGCTGACATGTTGATTCTTCAAATATTACACCACTGATTGGCTCAGGCTCACTTTATGTGCAATGTGTAAAATTTGAGATAAGATTGGTGATGGCCATGAGGTGGTACTTAGGGCCTTTGGTTGTCCTATACACCTTTCTAACTGTTGTATGGGGATTCTATTGTGAGAAGGGTTGCATGTGTAGCTATAGGACTCTATCACATGAGTTTTATGAGCAACAGGGCTTTCCTTGCTGTCTCCTCCTCATTTGTGTACTAACACTGTTCAGGGCAGTTGATATGCAACCGTCTTGCATCTGAATCTGAGGTTATCGCTTAAATTGGCCTTGTTAATTGTCCAGGCTTTAAAGGGGTTATCATGGAAAAGATAAAGGTTTCTTATCCTCAGGATAGGTCATCATTATCACATCAGCGTGGGTTCCAGTCCCAGCATCCCCACCGATCAGCTGTTTCAGGGAGCCGCTGCGCTCACTGGAGGTCTAGTGACAGATGCAGACTCCTGGGAGCTTTCCAAGGACAGTGCCGTACATAGTATAGTGGAAGTGCTTGGTATTGCAGCTCAGCTCCATTGACTTGAATAGGGCTGAGCTGCAACTAGGCCACATGACCTAGGAAGAGGCTGCGGCTTTCAAGATCTCTTCTAACAGCTGATCGGCGGGGGTCCCAGGTGTCGCATGCCCACAGATATGATACTGGTAACCTATCCTGAGAATGTCCTAAATATCTTTTCCTGGATAACCCTTTTAAAAGTCTATACTTTTAAAGTCTATAAGTCTAAGTCATGCATAATCAATTATATTTGAAACGTAGATTATGTGTTCCCACCTCATGTGATATGAAGTAATATTACATGTGAAAAATTTAATTTTTCTGTATGTTATATTGAAATTTCTTTGAAAATTCTAATAATAAAAATGTTTTGTTCTAAAAGTCTATACCCTTTGCTTCTTCTGGTTACTAGGGATGGTGTATAATCTGTGCATTTGTTTTTGGGTTCTTTGTATATTGTTCTCATCTATTGTGTTGTGTCAATGAATCCTGGGACCTGTGGTCCTCCGGCCTTTCATTGGTGTCAGCACTGAAGTTTGGTGTCTGTTATTTCCCTGTGATTCTGTTATTGTCTGTTCACTTAGTTGGTGTCACGGCTGTGTCACAGTCTCGTTGTTGTTCGCCGTGACATGTTAGCCGTGCATGCTGGTTGCCTGCTGCAACGTGTTGTTTATCCAGCATGTGTGTGCTTTGCTCCTTTCTCCTGGTTCCTTCTCTGTCTGGTGTGTGTGGGGTTAAGTTCCTGGCTGGGTGTGGTCACTTGGTGCTATTTAGCCTGTGGCTGGTAGTCTGGGGTTGGTGGTACTCCAGCTTCTGTTGGTGGTGGAGCTATGCTCTGGTGCTGGGTATCCCATCTACCCAGTCTTTGAGGGCCAGGCATCCTGTCCGCTTGGGGGTTCGAGCAGTTGCTGGTGAATTGGATCCTGTGTTTGTTGTTTTGTACTGAGTCCGGTATGGTGTTTCGGTACCAGTACATATGCATGGGTTCCAGTTTGTTGTGGTGTGGACTGCTTGTGTGCCTTGCGGCAGGTAAGTGACCAAGTATTCCTGTGTTCTTGGGTCAGTGGTTATTCTGCCACTGGACTCTTACCTGCCGATCCAGTTTGCTTCCCACTGTCTTTTGTCTATTTGAGCGTGGTGTCTTACTGTTTTGGTGTTATGTTCTAGGGGTCAGGTGGACCCGCTCTAGGACATGACAGTAAGTTTTGTTGTTTTCCAGCTGTCGCTGATAACTAGACCTTAGGGAGACGCTTGTTTGTTCATCTGGGAAGGAACAAGTCGTCCCTAGTCCTGACATTACTTCCAGGGATTATTAGGGTTTGTAAGGCCCGAGGTTCCTGTGTAAGAGCCCTCCTACCATCTGGGTTCACTCATACGGTTAGGAGTCAGAGCTAGGATTAGGGTGGTATTAGGAGGTTCCCAGCTCCCTTTCCTCAGTGTTCTGGCCTAGTCTTTATTCCTATTTACCTTCGGTGTTCAGTGGGGAGTTCCCTCCACTCTCCACCATGACAGTATGACCCACAAGGACCAGACAGGGTAGGGAAACAAACCTTAAGGCTCAATTCACACCTGAGCGTTTTACAGCGCGTTCCTACGCGCTGTAAAACGCTCAACAAGGAGAAACCAATGCTTCCCTATGGGAATGGTTCTCACCTGGGCGTTTTACAGCGCGTACGATCGCGCTGTAAAACGCCCGACGCTCACACAAGTTCTGTAGCGTTTTTTTGGGCGCTTGTCGCGCGTTCCCGTACTATAGACTTTCGGGAACGCGCGACACTGTGTGCACGCTTGTCTCTGTATGCGCGCTTGTAAACGTCCGTACAATCGCCCATACAGAGCGCTCCTTTCAGAACGCTCAGGTGTGAATTGAGCCTAAGGCTGGGTTCACACTTGAGCGTTTTACAGCGCGTTCAAACGCGCTGTAAAACGCTCAACACATGAAAACCAATGCTTCCCTATGGCCCTGGTTCTCACTTGAGCGTTTTACAGCGCGTTTGAAAGCGCTGAAAAACGCCCTACGCTCAAACAAGTTCTTGAGCTTCTTTGGGGCGTTTTGACGCGCGTTTGTGGCCATAGGACACTGCAGTCAATCACACAAACGCGCGTCAAACGCGCGTTTACTATTGCAAAAAACGCGCATAAAAACGCGCGACAAAAACCCGCGTTAAACGCACATATAAGATGCGCTCAAGTGTGAACCCAGCCTAAAGGCGAAGTGTACACACATGCTGCAAACAACATGTTGCCCCAGGCAACCAGCATGCATGGCAAACGTGTCACAGCCAACAATAACAAAGCTGTGACACAGCTGTGACAGTTGGTTTTTGGTTTGTCTTTCCTGTCTTGCATTGCAGAGCAGTCAGTTCAATGTATCTTTATTTCTGTTAACTGTCATTCATCCACTCTCTACCTCAGGCGATAAACTGGGTGTAAATTATGTAAATCTGTTAGGCTATGGTAGCCCATACTGCCTTCCGCTCAGCCAACCCCACTTTTCAGGTAAGAGTGGTGGAAAATGTCCAAAAGTTACCATAGGTATAGTGTTGGGCTACTAGGCCTTTCCTTCACAGGCTCTGTGTTGAGGCAGCATTAGTCGCTATGCAGCCCTGTGCCTAATATTAATATTATTTCCTTGTGATTCTGTTATTGTCTGTTTGCTGAGTTGGTTTTTGGTTTATCGTTCCTGTCTTGTATTGCAGACTCAGTCCAATGTATCTTAATTTCTGCTCACCGTCATTCATCCGTTCTCAACCTGTATGCTATTATCATCCCCAATCTACTTCATTGATGGGCCCCTATCTCCTTCATCCATGGCCATTACCATTTGGTTCATGTCATCTATTGGGGAGTTTATTTCAGTATATTGTTGTTTAACAGGGTACATGGTTAATATATGTTTCCTGTGAACTACATGCTTTTAGTACTTGAGAAAGACAAATTCTATAGGTGAAGTCCAGTTCTGCAGTTTTGTTACATTGATGGAATAAAGGATCTACATTTTTGGGGCCCACATATGTTTTATCTATGAAGAAACATAGGCATGCCTAATCACTGAATCACCAAAATATTTTGAATAAATCAATTTACAAATGATAAACATTGCCTGAGGTTTCCCATTCATTCCAGAAGGACTTGGCAGTAGTACTCTTCATAGGAATTGAGTCAACAATGTTACAACACTGATTCACTTCCACGTGCCATGAATTATATACATGATGAAATACAGAAATCAGTCGTTTCCTTTTGTTTGCGCAATAACTTAATGGAATTGGTACTCTGATAAAGCTAATTCCAATTGTGTGTCCTCTTGCGTATTGATGGGCCACAAAAGTTGGATCCAGCAGAATACAACCCAGTTTGGAGCTGACTTTGGAGAAACTTACTTGCCACCATGATCTATTTGTTATGTTCTGATTCACAAATAACCTCTTAGATTTGCCATATTTTTTGCCCAATAAGATGTACTTTTTCCCCCAAAAGTGGGTGGAAATGTCAGTGCGTTTTATCGGGTAAATGCTAATGACCGCATCCATTATGGAAGCAGGACCGGGGAGAGGTGAACCCGCTAGGGATCTGATATGAAGTCTGAGAAACACTGGGAGCCTGATTGGGCGTGTCATCTGAGGTCTGATTAACATTGGGGGTGTCACCTGAGGTCTGCTGAAAAATATTTTTTTATTATGTTCCTCTTCTAAAACCTAATAAAAAAAATATGGTAATTGATTATACTGTATGTGTACCTGTGCAAGGTTTAGGTTTAAAGTGGACATTCACATGTTCTATACATATGGATGGTGGACAATCACAATCATTTTATTGGTGGGTCAAGGAACAATTATTAGGTATCTTTATAAACTTGTAGGATTTACTGTATACAATCATAAGCTCCTGGCTGAAATGTGATATGTGTTATCTCCTCATAGTGATATTTTTAAAGCTTTAACCCCTTAAGGACTCGGCCCTATTTCACCTTCTGGACTGCAAATCTGACCAGTGTCACTTTAAGTGCTGATAACTTTAAAACGCTTTGACTTATCCAGGCCATTCTGAGATTGTTTTTTCATCACATATTGTACTTCATGATACTGGTAAAATGAAGTAAAAAAAAATTCATTTTTATCTATAAAAAATACAAAATTTAGCAAAAATTTGTAAACAATTGCAAATTTCCAAGTTTCAATTTCTCTACTTCTATAATACATAGTAATACCTCCAAAAATAGTTATTACTTTATATTCCCCATATGTGTACTTCATCTTGGATAATTTTGGGAATGATATTTTATATTTTGGAGATGTTACAAGGCTTAGAAGTTTAGAAGCAAATCTTGAAATTTTTCAGAAATTTTCAAAAACCCCATTTTTAGGGACCAGTTCAGGTCTGAAGTCACTTTGCGAGGCTTACATATTAGAAACCACCCAAAAATGACCCCATTCTATAAACTACACCCCTCAAGGTATTCAAAACTGATTTTACAAACTTTGTTAACCCTTTAGGTGTTCCACAAGAATTATTGGAAAAAAGAGATACAATTTCAAAATTTCCCTTTTTTGGCAGATTTTCCATTTTAATAATTTTTTTCCAGTTTCAAAGCAAAGGTTAACAGCCAAACCAAACTCAATATTTACGGCCCTGATTCTGTAGTTTACAGAAACACGCCATATGTGGTCGTAAACTACTGTACGGGCACACGGCAGGGTGCAGAAGGAAAGTAATGCCATACGGTTTTTGGAAGGCAGATTTTGCTGGACTGGTTTTTTTGACACCATGTCCCATTTGAGGCCCCCCTGATGCACCCCTAGAGTAGAAACTCCAAAAAAGTGGCCCCATTTTAGAAACTACGGGATAGGGTGGCAGTATTGTTGGTACTAGTTTAGGGTACATATGATTTTTGGTTGCTCTATATTACACTTTTTGTGAGGCAAGATAACAAGAAATAGCTGTTTTGGCATCGTTTTTATTTTTTGTTATTTACAACATTCATCTGACAGGTTACATCATGTGATATTTTTATAGACCAGGTTGTCAAGGATGCGAAGATACCTAATATGTATACTTTTTATTTATTTATGTAAGTTTTACACAATGATTTCATTTTTGAAGCAAAAAAAATCATGTTTTAGTGTTTCCATAGTTTGAGAGACATAATTTTTTCAGTTTTTGGGCGATTACCTTGGGTAGGGTATGATTTTTGCGGGATGAGATGACGGTTTTAATGGCACTATTTTGGGGTGCGTGTGACTTTTTTATGGCTTGCTATTACACTTTTTGTGATGTAAGGTGACAAAAAATGGTACAAACCGGATTCCAAAAAAGTTGGGACACTATACAAATCGTGAATAAAAACTGAATGCAATGATGTGGAGGTGCCAACTTCTAATATTTTATTCAGAATAGAACATAAATCACGGAACAAAAGTTTAAACTGAGAAAATGTACCATTTTAAGGGAAAAATATGTTGAATCAGAATTTCATGGTGTCAACAAATCCCCAAAAAGTTGGGACAAGGCCATTTTCACCACTGTGTGGCATCTCCCCTTCTTCTTACAACACTCAACAGACGTCTGGGGACCGAGGAGACCAGTTTCTCAAGTTTAGAAATAGGAATGCTCTCCCTTTCTTGTCTAATACAGGCCTCTAACTGTTCAATCGTCTTGGGCCTTCTTTGTTGCACCTTCCTCTTTATGATGCGCCAAATGTTCTCTATAGGTGAAAGATCTGGACTGCAGACTGGCCATTTCAGTACCCGGATCCTTCTCCTACGCAGCCATGATGTTGTGATTGATGCAGAATGTGGTCTGGCATTATATTGTTGAAAAATGCAGGGTCTTCCCTGAAAGAGATGACGTCTGGATGGGAGCATATGTTGTTCTAGAACCTGAATATATTTTTCTGCATTGATGGTGCCTTTCCAGACATGCAAGCTGCTCATGCCACACGCACTCATGCCACCCCATCCCATCAGAGATGCAGGCTTCTGAACTGAGCGTTGATAACATCTTGGGTTGTTCTTGTCCTCTTTGGTCTGGATGACATGGCGTCCCAGATTTCCAAAAAGAACTTCGAATCGTGACTCGTCTGACCACAGTGAAAACGCCTGAGCTTGTGGATCTTGCTTAGAAATGGCTTCTTCTTTGCACTGTAGAGTTTCAGCTGGCAACGGCGGATGGCACGGTGGATTGTGTTCACTGACAATGGTTTCTGGAAGTATTCCTGAGCCCATTCTGTGATTTCCTTTACAGTAGCATTCCTGTTTGTGGTGCAGTGTCGTTTAAGGGCCCGGAGATCACGGGCATCCAGTATGGTTTTACGGCCTTGACCCTTACGCACAGAGATTGTTCCAGATTCTCTGAATCTTCGGATTATGTTATGCACAGTTGATGATGATAGATGCAAAGTCTTTGCAATTTTTCGCTGGGTAACACCTTTCTGATTTTGCTCCACTATCTTTCTGCGCAACATTGTGGGAATTGGTGATCCTCTACCCATCTTGGCTTCTGAGAGACACTGACACTCTGAAAAGCTCTTTTTATACCCAATCATGTTGCCAATTGACCTAATTAGTGTTAATTGGTCTTCCAGCTCTTCGTTATGCTCAAATTTACTTTTTCCAGCCTCTTATTGCTACTTGTCCCAACTTTTTTGGGATTTGTTGACACCGTGAAAATTGGAATCAACGTATTTTTCCTTTAAAATGATACATTTACTCGGATTAAACGTTTGATCTGTCATCTACGTTCTATTACAAATAAAATATTGACATTTGCCATCTGCACATCATTGCATTCAGTTTTTATTCACAATTTGTTTAGTGTCCCAACGATTTTGGAATCCGGTTTGTATATTTAGCACAGTTTTTATTTTAAATTTTTTACGGTGTTAATCTGAGGGGTTAGGTCATGTGATATTTTTATAGAGCCGGTCGATACCTAATTTGTATACTTTTTTTTATTTATGTAAGTTTTACACAATAATATCATTTTTGAAACAAAAAAATAAATCATGTTTTAGTGTCTTCATATTCTGAGAGCCATAGTTTTTTCAGTTTTTAAGCGATTATCTTAGGTAGGGTCTCATTTTTTGCGGGATGAGATTACGGTTTGATTGGCACTATTTTGGGGTGCATATGACTTTTTTATCGCTTGCTATTACACTTTATGTGATGTAAGGTGACAAAAAATGGTTTATTTAGCACAGTTTTTATTTTTTACAGTGTTCATCTGAGGGGTTAGGTCATGTGATATTTTTATAGAGCCGGTCGATACGAACGCGGCGATACCAAATATGTATACTTTTTTTTATTTATGTAAGTTTTACACAATAACAGCTTTTTTAAAACAAAAAAAATGATGTTTTAGTGTCTCCATATTCTGAGCCATTGTTTTTTTTATTTTTTGGGCGATTGTCTCAGGTAGGGGCTCATTTTTTGCGGGATGAGGACGGGTGACAGTTAGATTGGTACTATTTTGGTGGGCAAACACCTTTTTGATCGCTTGCTGTTGTACTTTTTGTGATGTAAGGTGACAAAAAATGGTTTATTTAGCACAGTTTTTATTTTTTATTTTTTTATAGAGCCGGTTGATACGGACGCGGCGATACCTAATATGTATACTTTTTTTTACGAATTTTTTTAAACTTTATTTGGGGAAAAATTGGTTTTTGTTTATTTTCACTTGAAACTTTACATTTTTTTCAACTTTTTTTCACTTTATTTTTTGTCCCACTTTGGGACTTGAACTTTTGGGGGTCTAATCCTTTACAATGCATTCCAATACTTCTGTATTGGAATGCATTGGCTGTATGAGTAATACAGTGTGTATTACTCATACAGCTTCTGGCCTGTGAGATCCAGGGGGCAGGATCTCACAGGCTCGTCACCTGAAGGCATCGCGCTGCCTTCCATGCCATCGGGTCCCCCCCACAGCCTCATGGGGATCCGATGGCACCGCTGCCGCACCAGGTAAAAGCCGCAAACCGCAGGTCTGAATTGACCTGCGGTTTGCGGCGATCGCCGACATGGAGGGGTCACGAGACCCCCCCGCGCATTTAGCTGAGGTGCCTGCTCAATGATTTGAGCAGGCAACTTGTTCCGATCACCGCCCTCCGGGCGGCGGTGATCGGAGCAACACATGATGTACCGGTACGTCATGAGTCCTTAAGGACTCTGGAACCATGCCGTACTGATACGTCATGGGTCCCTAAGGGGTTAAGCAATTTTTGGATCTGGTCCATAACTGGTTCATAACTGTGTCAAATACAGGCCATTTTACAGGGCAGATTATTGGGCAGATTATCGAGAACAAACTTACAAATTTACTCTTTATAAGCACATTTTGTGCTATAATTTATGTCAGTTTTTGGTGTAAATTGTATAAATCTGTTAGGCTATCGTAGCCCATGCTCCATTCCGCTAAGCCAAACCCACTTTTCAGGAACACTGGCAAGAGTGGTGGAAAATGACCAAAAGTTGGATAATTTTGTAAAAGCTTATCGTAAAATTTGCAACATTTGTATATAAACAACGTAAAGAAAGCTCCAGCACTTTTAAAACCTTTCATTGCTTCGTCTTTATTTTCGGTAAAAAATTACAGCATGTGGACCCGACCACGGCACAATTGACGCGTTTCGAACTGTAGCCTCGTAAAAAACCTTGTTTTATTCTTAGCTTTTTTGTAATATGAGGGTGTTTCCAGAGTGTAATCCTCAGCTGAATCCTGAGAATCACTGGTTACCGCTGATGTTTCTGTAACAGATCCGCTTCCGTTGATGGACGCTTCCTAGCTTGCGCCGAGGACCACAAGCACCGCACTGGACACCACAAGCACCGCAGACTCCACAACCGCCGTAGCTTAACTGGAGCCGCGCCGTCTTCCTTCCACCCTGAATGAACCTCCAGCATTCAGGACCGTGTGGGAAAGATCTCTCCTCCAGGGAATATGCAGAGCATAGCAATCCCCAGCGTGACACAGCAATTCCCTCCAATAACGAGACGAGGCTGCGTTTTGAAGGGTTAGAAAAACATGACTGAACTGAACTGTTTATTGAGGGCTACCCGCCCGTATTTATGCAGGTCCCCACAATGCATCATGGTTTCCTCCTCTCTGCCTGGAGACACCCGAAGTGCAATTAAATTATCTCCCAGGACAAAGGGAGATCACCAATACACATGTGGGAACAATAGGAGAGGAATCCCCACCCGAATACACAAAATCCTCCCTTCTGTCTGGGATATAATTATGGATTAACATAACTATCACAGACAGTAAAAATACAGTTTTTAAACATACACTGTAACTTTAAAACCATACATTCCATCTCCATAAAAATTACATATTTAAACTCTGCATACATCAAACATAAACACTTCCAAAAATCACACAAATCCCTCCAGCGGATCAAAAGTTTAGTGGAAGTCCTTTATGACCGACCGCAAGCACAATTTCCTGCCCAAAACAGTTCCATAGATTTGGGCTGTGCGGTCGGTCAATTCCATGCAGAAAAACGACTAAGTCCCATCTTCGAACGGGACTTAGTCTCTGGAGCTGAAAGTTCAGTATGGCAGAAGGTAAGGGTCAGCGGCGTTCGTGTATCCGCGCATCCGATTCCAGCTCCACAGAATCCCCAGCATACACCGCAGACCGCGTTCGGTCCCACCAACAGTCCAGACATGCGGCACAGTTCTGTCACTGTTCCTGAAGGGCAACATGTCCCGGGGCCATAGTCGTAGGGCAGGAGGCTAGCCATAAGTCCTCTACAATGCCCAGTGGCAAATGGCAGTTTGTCACACATCTCCCCTTTGGGGGGAAGACTAACCAGGCACCTGACCTTCTGTCGGTCAGTGCCTCCGTTAGTCGATCCACCAACCCACAGTAACCAGTTGCCCGAGTAGCCCACCCACAACAAACAGGTACAAGGGTGACCCACCCACAAGAAACAGTTACTGCCCCTGGGTATTTTGCTGTGGTGATGGGGCAACATGCTGTGGGGACTTGAGGGAGGGCAGAGGCCGACTGCACTCTGCCCAGCTGCCAGCTCTTCTGCTGGGGTGCTGAGACCATAGTCCGGCTCAGTAGCCAGAGGAACATGGGAGTCAGCAGGGGTTAACATCGCCTCTGTTTACCCTGAGGCCACGTTAGGAGTTAACTGGGGAGGGGAATTTGTACTTACCCCCTCCTCCTGTTGTCCTGGTGAGGGTAGTGGGGGAGTTGGACAGGCTGTCCAGCATCCCGGTAGGTCAGGCGCAGAGACCACGGTCCCATCTGTGCCGTCTGGGCGATTGGTGTCTCCCCTTGTTAGGGTAAGCTGCCGCTGGGGAGAGAGGGTGCTGCGATTCTCTCCCTGAAACACAAGCTGCGGCTGGGGAGGAAGGACGACACCTTCAGCTCCCTGGGGTACACACTGCCGCTGGGGGGGAAGGACGACACCTTCGGCCCCCTGGGGTACACACTGCCGCTGGGGAGGAAGGACGACAACTTCAGCTCCCTGGGGTTCACACTGCCGCTGGGGGGGAAGGACGACACCTTCGGCCCCCTGGGGTACACACTGCCACTGGGGGGGAAGGACGACACCTTCAGCTCCCTGGGGTTCACACTGCTGCTGGGGGGGAAGGACGACACCTTCGGCCCCCTGGGGTACACACTGTCGCTGGGGGGGAAGGACGACAGCTTCAGCCCCCTGGGGTACACACTGCCGCTGGGGGGGGAAGGACGACACCTTCGGCCCCCTGGGGTTCACACTGCCGCTGGGGGGGATGGACGACACCTTCGGCCCCCTGGGGTACACACTGCCGCTGGGGGGGAAGGACGACACCTTCGGCCCCCTGGGGTACACACTGCCTCTCGGGGGGAAGGACGACACCTTCGGCCCCCTGGGGTACACACTGCCGCTGGGGGGGGAAGGACGACACCTTCGGCCTCCTGTAACTCACGTTTTTGCTGGGGCGCTGTCACGGCCAGGCCCATGACCGTGACTTCTTACCGCATGCAGTTGCCGGCGGTTTTACATGGGTCTTCAACCACGGGTGAGGGCCGCTTGTCTGTGGCCTCACTTGTGGTTGCCGCGGGCAACCAGTGTTGGGGTTTAGCAGCAGAGCAGCCTGAGCGTTGCTAGGCAGCTTGCTGCCCTGGCATGCGGTCACACCTAGCAACCCTTTTGTTAGGTGTGTGTGTTGTGTGCACTGTGTTGTGTTTTGTGTGCACTTTCCCTTGTATGGTGTTTTCCCTTTCCTGTGGTTCTGGAAGGGTTAACTCCCTTCCCAGTGTGTGTGATGTCACTGGGTGTGTCTGACTGTTGGGTGTGGCCTCTTAGGCCTACAGCACCTGGCATCGCACGGCTGAGGATTTCCCCCATCCTCAGCCGTGACAGTATGAACCACAAAGGCTCCTCACATGGTCTTCCCTCGAAAGAGGGTAAAGCATGCACCGCTATCTGCGGATGGGGTGCATGCGCGTTCTCCGGAGGGAGAGCGTTATGGGGCTTTCACCATTTACGGCGCGGTGAGTGGCATTCCCCGCCATTCCTCGCTCACCGTTGTCCGTGTTGGTGTCCCCTTTTGTTTGTCTTTCCCCTCCCCCCCTCCCACTGTTTTTTATGCCTCACCAACTTTCCCCTTTTGTTGTTGGGAGGGGCTTTGAGGGGTGGGAGTATGCTTCCCTCGAAAGAGGGTGTAGCATGTACCGCCGTCTACAGATGGGGTGCATGCGCGCTCTTCGGAGGGAGAGCGTTCTGGGGGTTTCGCCGCTGACGGCACGGTGAGTGGCTTTTCCCCGCCACTTCCTCACCGTGTTCGTTTGGCGTCCCCTGATATTTTATTACACGTGGTGTTTATGTATACCTTCGAAAGAGGGTGCAGCATGCAGTGCCATACGCTTGTGGTCTGCATGCGCGTTCTCCGGAGGGAGAGCGTTCCTGGGGGTTCTCCGTTAACGGCACGGTTGGTGGCTTATTCCCCGCCACCTTACCTTCCGTGTCCGTGTTGGGGATCCCTCGTCCCTCTCCATGTTCCCATCTCTGGTCGTTTGCTGGCAGCTCTCCGTAAGTGGTCCAGCTGCGTGCTGGTTAGGAGGGTCTGCTGGCAACGACTAGAGTGGGGACGTGAGTGGAGAGTCCCCTCGTCCACTCTCTGTGGTTCCATTCCCTTGTCGCTGGTGCGGGCTGCAGGCCTCGTCGGACTGGCTAGTGTGAGCTGGGAGAGGATGCAGCTGACAGTGACCCCTGGGAACCATGTCCTGAGAGTGGACGTCTCCTTCTCTCATCCCCTTGTGTGAGTCCCTCACCAGTTTCCTTTTTTTGGTGGGGGGGCTTTGAGGGGTGGGAGTGTCACGGCCAGGCCCATGACCGTGACTTCTTACCGCATGCAGTTGCCGGCGGTTTTACATGGGTCTTCAACCACGGGTGAGGGCCGCTTGTCTGTGGCCTCACTTGTGGTTGCCGCGGGCAACCAGTGTTGGGGTTTAGCAGCAGAGCAGCCTGAGCGTTGCTAGGCAGCTTGCTGCCCTGGCATGCGGTCACACCTAGCAACCCTTTTGTTAGGTGTGTGTGTTGTGTGCACTGTGTTGTGTTTTGTGTGCACTTTCCCTTGTATGGTGTTTTCCCTTTCCTGTGGTTCTGGAAGGGTTAACTCCCTTCCCAGTGTGTGTGATGTCACTGGGTGTGTCTGACTGTTGGGTGTGGCCTCTTAGGCCTACAGCACCTGGCATCGCACGGCTGAGGATTTCCCCCATCCTCAGCCGTGACAGGCGCAGGGACGGAATACTTTGCTATCTCTGCCCGATATTCTGCTTCCTGCTGCAGATACTCCGCCAGTTCTCTCCTCACTTCCAGTACAAGTTCCTCTGTTAGGAGGGGCCCGTAGATAGCCAACCGCCTCTTCAGCATAGCGTCAAACCGTACGTGGCTATACCAATACTCCAGCTCTGCTTGGTGTTCCCAGGATGCTGCTCCTCACACTAGGGAAGCCATCCCACCGCTTGCCACCAATGTAACGGATCCGCTTCCGTTGATGGACGCTTTCTAGCTTGCGCCGAGGACCACAAGCACTGCACTGGACACCACAAGCACCGCAGACTCCACAACCGCCGTAGCTTAACTGGAGCCGCGCCGTCTTCCTTCCACCCTGAATGAACCTCCAGCATTCAGGACCGTGTGGGAAAGATCTCTCCTCCAGGGAATATGCAGAGCATAGCAATCCCCAGCGTGACACAGCAATTCCCTCCAATAACGAGACGAGGCTGCGTTTTGAAGGGTTAGAAAAACATGACTGAACTGAACTGTTTATTGAGGGCTACCTGCCCGTATTTATGCAGGTCCCCACAATGCATCATGGTTTCCTCCTCTCTGCCTGGAGACACCCGAAGTGCAATTAAATTATCTCCCAGGACAAAGGGAGATCACCAATACACATGTGGGAACAATAGGAGAGGAATCCCCACCCGAATACACAAAATCCTCCCTTCTGTCTGGGATATAATTATGGATTAACATAACTATCACAGACAGTAAAAATACAGTTTTTAAACATACACTGTAACTTTAAAACCATACATTCCATCTCCATAAAAATTACATATTTAAACTCTGCATACATCAAACATAAACACTTCCAAAAATCACACAAATCCCTCCAGCGGATCAAAAGTTTAGTGGAAGTCCTTTATGACCGACCGCAAGCACAATTTCCTGCCCAAAACAGTTCCATAGATTTGGGCTGTGCGGTCGGTCAATTCCATGCAGAAAAACGACTAAGTCCCATCTTCGAACGGGACTTAGTCTCTGGAGCTGAAAGTTCAGTATGGCAGAAGGTAAGGGTCAGCGGCGTTCGTGAATCCGCGCATCCGATTCCAGCTCCACAGAATCCCCAGCATACACCGCAGACCGCGTTCGGTCTCACCAACAGTCCAGACATGCGGCACAGTTCTGTCACTGTTCCTGAAGGGCAACATGTCCCGGGGCCATAGTCGTAGGGCAGGAGGCTAGCCATAAGTCCTCTACAATGCCCAGTGGCAAATGGCAGTTTGTCACACATCTCCCCTTTGGGGGGAAGACTAACCAGGCACCTGACCTTCTGTCGGTCAGTGCCTCCGTTAGTCGATCCACCAACCCACAGTAACCAGTTGCCCGAGTAGCCCACCCACAACAAACAGGTACAAGGGTGACCCACCCACAAGAAACAGTTACTGCCCCTGGGTATTTTGCTGTGGTGATGGGGCAACATGCTGTGGGGACTTGAGGGAGGGCAGAGGCCGACTGCACTCTGCCCAGCTGCCAGCTCTTCTGCTGGGGTGCTGAGACCATAGTCCGGCTCAGTAGCCAGAGGAACATGGGAGTCAGCAGGGGTTAACATCGCCTCTGTTTACCCTGAGGCCACGTTAGGAGTTAACTGGGGAGGGGAATTTGTACTTACCCCCTCCTCCTGTTGTCCTGGTGAGGGTAGTGGGGGATTTGGACAGGCTGTCCAGCATCCCGGTAGGTCAGGCGCAGAGACCACGGTCCCATCTGTGCCGTCTGGGCGATTGGTGTCTCCCCTTGTTAGGGTAAGCTGCCGCTGGGGAGAGAGGGTGCTGCGATCCTCTCCCTGAAACACAGGCTGCCGCTGGGGAGGAAGGACGACACCTTCAGCTCCCTGGGGTACACACTGCCGCTGGGGGGGAAGGACGACACCTTCGGCCCCCTGGGGTACACACTGCCGCTGGGGAGGAAGGACGACAACTTCAGCTCCCCGGGGTTCACACTGCCGCTGGGGGGGAAGGACGACACCTTCGGCCCCCTGGGGTACACACTGCCACTGGGGGGGAAGGACGACACCTTCAGCTCCCTGGGGTTCACACTGCTGCTGGGGAGGAAGGACGACACCTTCGGCCCCCTGGGGTACACACTGTCGCTGGGGGGGAAGGACGACAGCTTCAGCCCCCTGGGGTACACACTGCCACTGGGGGGGGGGAAGGACGACACCTTCGGCCCCCTGTGGTTCACACTGCCGCTGGGGGGGATGGACGACACCTTCGGCCCCCTGGGGTACACACTGCCGCTGGGGGGGAAGGACGACACCTTCGGCCCCCTGGGGTACACACTGCCGCTGGGGGGGAAGGACGACACCTTCGGCCCCCTGGGGTACACACTGCCTCTGGGGGGGAAGGACGACACCTTCGGCCCCCTGGGGTACACACTGCCGCTGGGGGGGAAGGACGACACCTTCGGCCTCCTGTAACTCACGTTTTTGCTGGGGCGCAGGGACGGAATACTTTGCTATCTCTGCCCGATATTCTGCTTCCTGCTGCAGATACTCCGCCAGTTCTCTCCTCACTTCCAGTACAAGTTCCTCTGTTAGGAGGGGCCCGTAGATAGCCAACCGCCTCTTCAGCATAGCGTCAAACCGTACGTGGCTATACCAATACTCCAGCTCTGCTTGGTGTTCCCAGGATGCTGCTCCTCGCACTAGGGAAGCCATCCCACCGCTTGCCACCAATGTAACGGATCCGCTTCCGTTGATGGACGCTTTCTAGCTTGCGCCGAGGACCACAAGCACTGCACTGGACACCACAAGCACCGCAGACTCCACAACCGCCGTAGCTTAACTGGAGCCGCGCCGTCTTCCTTCCACCCTGAATGAACCTCCAGCATTCAGGACCGTGTGGGAAAGATCTCTCCTCCAGGGAATATGCAGAGCATAGCAATCCCCAGCGTGACACAGCAATTCCCTCCAATAACGAGACGAGGCTGCGTTTTGAAGGGTTAGAAAAACATGACTGAACTGAACTGTTTATTGAGGGCTACCTGCCCGTATTTATGCAGGTCCCCACAATGCATCATGGTTTCCTCCTCTCTGCCTGGAGACACCCGAAGTGCAAATAAATTATCTCCCAGGACAAAGGGAGATCACCAATACACATGTGGGAACAATAGGAGAGGAATCCCCACCCGAATACACAAAATCCTCCCTTCTGTCTGGGATATAATTATGGATTAACATAACTATCACAGACAGTAAAAATACAGTTTTTAAACATACACTGTAACTTTAAAACCATACATTCCATCTCCATAAAAATTACATATTTAAACTCTGCATACATCAAACATAAACACTTCCAAAAATCACACAAATCCCTCCAGCGGATCAAAAGTTTAGTGGAAGTCCTTTATGACCGACCGCAAGCACAATTTCCTGCCCAAAACAGTTCCATAGATTTGGGCTGTGCGGTCGGTCAATTCCATGCAGAAAAACGACTAAGTCCCATCTTCGAACGGGACTTAGTCTCTGGAGCTGAAAGTTCAGTATGGCAGAAGGTAAGGGTCAGCGGCGTTCGTGTATCCGCGCATCCGATTCCAGCTCCACAGAATCCCCAGCATACACCGCAGACCGCGTTCGGTCCCACCAACAGTCCAGACATGCGGCACAGTTCTGTCACTGTTCCTGAAGGGCAACATGTCCCGGGGCCATAGTCGTAGGGCAGGAGGCTAGCCATAAGTCCTCTACAATGCCCAGTGGCAAATGGCAGTTTGTCACACATCTCCCCTTTGGGGGGAAGACTAACCAGGCACCTGACCTTCTGTCGGTCAGTGCCTCCGTTAGTCGATCCACCAACCCACAGTAACCAGTTGCCCGAGTAGCCCACCCACAACAAACAGGTACAAGGGTGACCCACCCACAAGAAACAGTTACTGCCCCTGGGTATTTTGCTGTGGTGATGGGGCAACATGCTGTGGGGACTTGAGGGAGGGCAGAGGCCGACTGCACTCTGCCCAGCTGCCAGCTCTTCTGCTGGGGTGCTGAGACCATAGTCCGGCTCAGTAGCCAGAGGAACATGGGAGTCAGCAGGGGTTAACATCGCCTCTGTTTACCCTGAGGCCACGTTAGGAGTTAACTGGGGAGGGGAATTTGTACTTACCCCCTCCTCCTGTTGTCCTGGTGAGGGTAGTGGGGGATTTGGACAGGCTGTCCAGCATCCCGGTAGGTCAGGCGCAGAGACCACGGTCCCATCTGTGCCGTCTGGGCGATTGGTGTCTCCCCTTGTTAGGGTAAGCTGCCGCTGGGGAGAGAGGGTGCTGCGATCCTCTCCCTGAAACACAGGCTGCCGCTGGGGAGGAAGGATGACACCTTCAGCTCCCTGGGGTACACACTGCCGCTGGGGGGGAAGGACGACACCTTCGGCCCCCTGGGGTACACACTGCCGCTGGGGAGGAAGGACGACAACTTCAGCTCCCTGGGGTTCACACTGCCGCTGGGGGGGAAGGACGACACCTTCGGCCCCCTGGGGTACACACTGCCACTGGGGGGGAAGGACGACACCTTCAGCTCCCTGGGGTTCACACTGCTGCTGGGGGGGAAGGACGACACCTTCAGCCCCCTGGGGTACACACTGTCGCTGGGGGGGAAGGACGACAGCTTCAGCCCCCTGGGGTACACAATGCCGCTGGGGGGGGAAGGACGACACCTTCGGCCCCCTGGGGTTCACACTGCCGCTGGGGGGGATGGACGACACCTTCGGCCCCCTGGGGTACACACTGCCGCTGGGGGGAAGGACGACACCTTCGGCCCCCTGGGGTACACACTGCCGCTGGGGGGGAAGGACGACACCTTCGGCCCCCTGGGGTACACACTGCCTCTGGGGGGGAAGGACGACACCTTCGGCCCCCTGGGGTACACACTGCCGCTGGGGGGGGAAGGACGACACCTTCGGCCTCCTGTAACTCACGTTTTTGCTGGGGCGCAGGGACGGAATACTTTGCTATCTCTGCCCGATATTCTGCTTCCTGCTGCAGATACTCCGCCAGTTCTCTCCTCACTTCCAGTACAAGTTCCTCTGTTAGGAGGGGCCCGTAGATAGCCAACCGCCTCTTCAGCATAGCGTCAAACCGTACGTGGCTATACCAATACTCCAGCTCTGCTTGGTGTTCCCAGGATGCTGCTCCTCACACTAGGGAAGCCATCCCACCGCTTGCCACCAATGTAACGGATCCGCTTCCGTTGATGGACGCTTTCTAGCTTGCGCCGAGGACCACAAGCACTGCACTGGACACCACAAGCACCGCAGACTCCACAACCGCCGTAGCTTAACTGGAGCCGCGCCGTCTTCCTTCCACCCTGAATGAACCTCCAGCATTCAGGACCGTGTGGGAAAGATCTCTCCTCCAGGGAATATGCAGAGCATAGCAATCCCCAGCGTGACACAGCAATTCCCTCCAATAACGAGACGAGGCTGCGTTTTGAAGGGTTAGAAAAACATGACTGAACTGAACTGTTTATTGAGGGCTACCTGCCCGTATTTATGCAGGTCCCCACAATGCATCATGGTTTCCTCCTCTCTGCCTGGAGACACCCGAAGTGCAATTAAATTATCTCCCAGGACAAAGGGAGATCACCAATACACATGTGGGAACAATAGGAGAGGAATCCCCACCCGAATACACAAAATCCTCCCTTCTGTCTGGGATATAATTATGGATTAACATAACTATCACAGACAGTAAAAATACAGTTTTTAAACATACACTGTAACTTTAAAACCATACATTCCATCTCCATAAAAATTACATATTTAAACTCTGCATACATCAAACATAAACACTTCCAAAAATCACACAAATCCCTCCAGCGGATCAAAAGTTTAGTGGAAGTCCTTTATGACCGACCGCAAGCACAATTTCCTGCCCAAAACAGTTCCATAGATTTGGGCTGTGCGGTCGGTCAATTCCATGCAGAAAAACGACTAAGTCCCATCTTCGAACGGGACTTAGTCTCTGGAGCTGAAAGTTCAGTATGGCAGAAGGTAAGGGTCAGCGGCGTTCGTGTATCCGCGCATCCGATTCCAGCTCCACAGAATCCCCAGCATACACCGCAGACCGCGTTCGGTCCCACCAACAGTCCAGACATGCGGCACAGTTCTGTCACTGTTCCTGAAGGGCAACATGTCCCGGGGCCATAGTCGTAGGGCAGGAGGCTAGCCATAAGTCCTCTACAATGCCCAGTGGCAAATGGCAGTTTGTCACACATCTCCCCTTTGGGGGGAAGACTAACCAGGCACCTGACCTTCTGTCGGTCAGTGCCTCCGTTAGTCGATCCACCAACCCACAGTAACCAGTTGCCCGAGTAGCCCACCCACAACAAACAGGTACAAGGGTGACCCACCCACAAGAAACAGTTACTGCCCCTGGGTATTTTGCTGTGGTGATGGGGCAACATGCTGTGGGGACTTGAGGGAGGGCAGAGGCCGACTGCACTCTGCCCAGCTGCCAGCTCTTCTGCTGGGGTGCTGAGACCATAGTCCGGCTCAGTAGCCAGAGGAACATGGGAGTCAGCAGGGGTTAACATCGCCTCTGTTTACCCTGAGGCCACGTTAGGAGTTAACTGGGGAGGGGAATTTGTACTTACCCCCTCCTCCTGTTGTCCTGGTGAGGGTAGTGGGGGATTTGGACAGGCTGTCCAGCATCCCGGTAGGTCAGGCGCAGAGACCACGGTCCCATCTGTGCCGTCTGGGCGATTGGTGTCTCCCCTTGTTAGGGTAAGCTGCCGCTGGGGAGAGAGGGTGCTGCGATCCTCTCCCTGAAACACAGGCTGCCGCTGGGGAGGAAGGACGACACCTTCAGCTCCCTGGGGTACACACTGCCGCTGGGGGGGAATATTTAAACTCTGCATACATCAAACATAAACACTTCCAAAAATCACACAAATCCCTCCAGCGGATCAAAAGTTTAGTGGAAGTCCTTTATGACCGACCGCAAGCACAATTTCCTGCCCAAAACAGTTCCATAGATTTGGGCTGTGCGGTCGGTCAATTCCATGCAGAAAAACGACTAAGGGCTCTTTCACACTTGCGTTATTGTCTTCCGGCATAGAGTTCCGTCGTCGGGGCTCTATGCCGGAAGAATCCTGATCAGGATTATCCTAATGCATTCTGAATGGAGAGAAATCCGTTCAGGATGCATCAGGATGTCTTCAGTTCCGGAACGGAACGCTTGTTGGCCGGAGAAAATACTGCAGCATGCTGCGCTTTTTGCTCCGGCCAAAAATCCGGAACACTTGCCGCAAGGCCGGATCCGGAATTAATGCCCATTGGAAGGCATTGATCCGGATCCGGCCTTAAGCTAAACGTCGTTTCGGCGCATTGCCGGAGCCGACATTTAGCTTTTTCAGAGTGGTTACCATGGCTGCCGGGACGCTAAAGTCCTGACAGCCATGGTAATGTGTAGTGGGGAGCGGGGGAGCGGGGGAGCAGTGTACTTACCGTCCGTGCGGCTCCCCGGGCGCTCCAGAGTGACGTCAGGGCGCCCCAAGCGCATGGATCACGTGATCGCATGGATCACGTCATCCATGCGCATGGGGCGCTCTGACGTCATTCTGGAGCGCCCCGGGAGCCGCACGGACTGTAAGTATACCGCTCCCCTGCTCCCCGCTCCTACTATGGCAACCAGGACTTTAATAGCGTCCTGGGTGCCATAGTAACACTGAAAGCATTTGCAAGACGGTTCCGTCTTCAAATGCTTTCAGTACACTTGCGTTTTTCCGGATCCGGCGGGCACCTCCGGCAACGGAAGTGCATGCCGGATCCCAACAACGCAAGTGTGAAAGAGGCCTAAGTCCCATCTTCGAACGGGACTTAGTCTCTGGAGCTGAAAGTTCAGTATGGCAGAAGGTAAGGGTCAGCGGCGTTCGTGTATCCGCGCATCCGATTCCAGCTTCACAGAATCCCCAGCATACACCGCTGACCGCGTTCGGTCCCACCAACAGTCCAGACATGCGGCACAGTTCTGTCACTGTTCCTGAAGGGCAACATGTCCCGGGGCCATAGTCGTAGGGCAGGAGGCTAGCCATAAGTCCTCTACAATGCCCAGTGGCAAATGGCAGTTTGTCACAGTTTCTAATTCAGATAAGTTGAAGCTTTGTGTGATACATTGTGTTTCACTGGTTTTCTCTGTGATTTTTTGTTTTTATTCTTTAATATAGACTTGGGGGTGTAGTAAAAATGATCAGGTCTCCCCCATTCATAGATCTGATTGTTACTGTAGTCATAGAGATCCCTCTGGAACTTATTATGCTTGGTTTCAATTATGTTCTCCTCAAGTTCTTTGACCAAAGTCACAATTTTTTGTTCCATCGTGGCGTACTCCGGTATAGACTCATATTTATTCAGAGTACTTTTACATGTTTCTTTCTCATGTTGAATACTTGTGAGTTTCTCATTCTCATATTCAATAATTAGAGACATCAACTTTAGGGAGCATTCTGATAATAAATTATTCCACTGTGAGACAAATGTATCAGAAAAAATTGTGGTCGTATTTTTTTTAATCTTAGTCCATGATTCATGGACTTTTCCACATATTTTTTTCCAGCATTGTATGATCCCACCATAATTTAGTCTCTTGAATCATAAGTTTTTCTAGCTCTTGCATTTTATTTTTCATATCCAGCTGGTCATTTGATTGCTGGTCTTGTGTGGAGAATACCTGATCCGCTTTGGATCTGCGTTCAGGTGTTAAAGCGAAAGCCATTACAAGACAGAGTGCAGAGTGGGAGGGGGTCCACAAAATATCGTTAGTAGTAACCGAAACTTGCAACTTGTGAAAACATAGGAGGTAAAGGGTCAGGCACGGAAAAACCTTCTACTCATAAAGTCCACAAACAAAAATCCAGCTCACCATGTATCCATCATCCTCCGTGCACGGAACGAACCAGGCAAGTTCTCCGGACATAAACAACGTAAAGAAAGTTCCAGCACTTGTAAAACGTTTCGTTGCTTTGTCTTTGTTTTCGGAAACAAATTACAGCATGTGGACCCCACCCTACACCACCGCACAATTGACGCGTTTCGAACCGTAGCGTTCTTAGTCGTAACCACATGGACTGCCAAACCTCCAGGTTTAAGTAGATCTCCCCCGACCAACAATAGGGGGGGGGGGAACCCCCTCCCAGAGGCAGGGCACTCCAAAACTCTGTCATGTGCTACACCTATAATCTGCATTTAACAGCATAAAAATACATGTGTGTATATACTGTAAAGTATAAAATACATGATACAAAATATAACAGCACATTTCTAATACAGCACTTGTTCTGAATCAGAACTCTAGCTTCAAATATTTTTGCCACAAAAAACTGCATAGTGTGAATGGGAAAAAAAAGTCAAACATGAAAAATGCTGTAATTTGTTAGCGAAAATAAAGACGAAGCAACGCAACTTTTGTATGCCTGGAGTGAAGCTGTTGATACATTTCCCTAATAAACAATTTCTTGTATTTAAAAGAACGATTGTGCCTAAATGTGTTTCTACAATGAATTATGTGTGGCCCATACCACACCGCCATATTGCCAGGGTAAGTAACCTTGGGCTTCAGCTACATCATCCCACAGGGACACCATAGGCAGAGAAACTGCCACTTAGTACTTGAGCAGAGACCATAACACTGCATTGTAAGGGGGCTTAGTCTATCTGTAGGTATAGTGTTGGTCTACCAGGCTTTTCCCTCAGAGGCTCTGTATTGAGGCAGCATTGGTCACTATCCAGCCCTGTGCCTAATATTAAAGTTGGGACCCATTTCGACGTGGCAAGTGGGCTTATACAGTTTTACCAAAAATGGACTAAGCTCTTCATATAAAAAAATGTTTTTATTAAAATTGCTTACCAATAGTATAAATATTGGTAAGCAAAAATATAAATAGTAGATTTATATTATAAATGTATTCATTTTAAAAACCACTGAGGAACTTTGCTTGGACTCCCGGACCGGTAACATTAAAATCCAATATTTTATATAACCTTCATACGGCTTAGGATTCCTGGATTCAGTATCTTTTATGACACTAGCAACCAAAAAGGAAACTATTTTAATGAATCTATTCTGATGCCCTTCCAACGATGTCTTCCTCTCCACAGAAGAGTCATTCCAGAGGGATACACAGAGAAGTGACACAGCTTTGCTACATAAATCAACATAGAGATTTTGGCCCTTTATAAATGACCAACATTGTGTATTTTACAAATTATTCCATTATGATTTTTTGCCAGAATTCAATCTAAAAGCAGCCTTATATTATAAATAGCCCATTATTAGGGATGAGACATAATAAATGAATTTAATTTTAACCACAATCATTAGTATTGTCACTCAACATGCATTAAATTTGCTGCGATATGACACAACTGTAGAGTGTAGCATACAAATGTCTCTAGTACCTCACATTAGGGGCATCTACTTTATATACTGTATATAGCATACGTTTTTATTTGAGTATTGAAATTGATGTTGACTACCTTTTCGAATACAAAGGGATCCCACAAAAAATTATACTGTGCAGTGTGTATTTTTTACAGTGATCAATGCATGAAGCCGCATTGGTTACTGTTGTATATCTGGCCCATATATTTAGGGTATATTTTGTGAGATTTTTGCCAACCGTGTCCCCCATGTGTCATGTGAACAGAGTATGGTTATTGTGTTTAGGCTTATTGTAATAATCCTCTTCAAGGGGCTTCCCATGCTCCAGAGATTGTTGACCTATCCTCAAGATAGGTCATTAATATTCGATAGTGAGCATCCAACACTCTGTTCCACCATCGATCAGCTGATCCCTGCAGCTTCCAAGCCTGGAACTCAAACTTTCATTGGAGATGGAAGTAGACAGCTCTGTTCATAGTGTACTGGTCATGCTGGGTTACTGTAGCTCAACTCACATGCTTCCTTCCTGAGCAAGATCCAGTGTCGGAGGTTGCAAGGAGCAGCTGATCGGTGGAGATGTAGAGTGTTGGACCTAGGATAGGTCATCAATGTCAGCAGCCTGGAAAACCCCTTGCAAGATGAATTTAGTTTGTTTTGCTTATGGACGAATATGTTACTAATAATGTTCATGACATTGACAATCAGATCATGGGAATATTTAAAGCGACACAAGAAGAGTCTGCTGATTGTAAGGGAGAAAGTAAGGCTACTCTCACACTAGCGTTTTTGCTGGATCCGGCAGGGTTAAGCAAAAACGCTTCCGTTACTGATAATACAACCATCTGCATCCGTTATGAACGGATCCAGTTGTATTATCTTTAACATAGCCAAGGCGGATCCGTCATGAACTCCATTGAAAGTCAATGGGGGACAGATCCGTTTTCTATTGTGTCAGAGAAAATTGACTTGCATTGTGGGTCATGACATATCCGTTTTGCTCCTCATCCCAGGACGGAAAGCAAACCACAGCATGCTGCTCTCCGGTATGAGAACGGAACGGAATGCATTTTGGAGCATTCCGTTCTGTTCAGTTACGTTTTGTCCCCATTGACAATGAATGGGGACAAAACGGAAGGGTTTTCTTCCGGTATTGAGACCCTATGACGGATCTCAATACTGGCCATGAATCATGCAAATATTTCTGGATGACTGGGCTGCTCTTCGGGCTCATTCACATAACAGCTTTGCATTCCCTTTAATTTTTACTAGGAACTGAATGATATCCCAGCAGAAGAATGAAGGGGAAATTTGTTCCTATTTAATTTTGGATGGCTTTGGTATAAAAATGATACATGGAAATGGAAATATAGACATAATATACATTCAAGTGTGAACAGGCCATTTTTGCGTCACGTGTAGTGCCCTGGAGCATGGGTACTTTGGACTACAGACTTTTGTGAACATTTGCCCCTATTTCTACTATGCAAAGCCATCAACTCCCTACTTTATTGGACTTTGAGGGGTTAACTTGTACTGTAATTTATGTAGTGTGTGCATTGTTGTGTGCAGTATGTGCATTTGTACTGTTTTATATTTTATATATCCTGTTTATTTGCACTGCTACTGCACTTTATTTGCACTGCAATGTGGAAATGGTTAACACACAGGTGGCTAATACTGATAGACTTTGGGGATTTCTCCCCATGCACTGAGAAGCTAGTGATTTTCCACAGTTACTATAAGAGAATATGCAGAGATAGGTTTTGGAGGAAAAAAAAGACACATTGACCATTTGACTACTTGTCTTACATCTAAAGACTTGTTATGTCTGGGGAAACTGCTGTCACGATCAGTGTGGGGGAAAAACTCCACACTAAACACAGTAGGAAAGGGGAACAGTAACTGGACCTGGAAACTAGGGAAGAAACAGGTCACCTCCTAAACAACCCTAATCCGGGCCCTAACTACCCATCAATATGAATAGACCTTGAAGGTAGGAATATTCATATGCTGTATACCTAGGCCCTTATATGCATATAAGGCCCTGGAATGAGGTTAGGACCAGAGACAACCCATTCCTCCCCAGATGGACAAATGGAAGTCTCTGTCTCAGGCCCAGATACAAACAACAGGGAATATAACAAACACAAAACAATAAGAAAAGACTTATCTGAAAGTAGAAAACTTGCAACTCCAGAAGCACCACAGAGTACGACTGACCAGCTAGTTAGAAGGCAGGAAAAAAATCTAGAAACCGCACCTCCAAGATTGAGAAGTGGCTACTTATGGGAAAGGTAATTTACCAACGAGTAACACCTGAAGCAAGGGTTGTGTCACCGCCAGCTCTCTGAGAAGCTCTGGCAGACGTTCTTCTGTACCTCTTGCATGATGTTCTTTGTTTTGGTTTCACTTTGTCATCTCTTTTCCTTCTCCCAGCTGTCATCTATTTACACTGATTGCCTCCCTTTATATTCCGTCCCATACTGCCTCACTTTGCGGTTTATACTACTTCCTGGATTGTGTTCACTGCTAGAGGCTACAACTGCTAGTTCCTCAGATAAGTCCTCGTATTAAGTGCAGGGAGCCGGTGGTCGTGTCCCCTCACTATTATAGGGTTTTCAGGTGTCACACAGTCTAGGTACGAGGGCATGCAATTATCTATCATAAAGATCTTTGCATGGGCATAGCAGTCAGGGACAGCTCTAGGGGTTTTATAGGGCTCACCCATATGTTCCTTAGTTTGGGATCAAGTCAGTCGGATGTTTATTTATAACTTCCAGTTTTCTGCAACACCATCCGTGACATTATAAACCGCCATAACCGTCTTAAGCATGGATCCGGTTTCAGCCTTGAATGACCACATGCATGGTCTTTCACTGGAGGTAGCAGATCTCTTTAAAACTGTGTCTCAGTTTCAGGTGACCGGTTCTGCTTGCGTTCATGGAGTTTGTTCCGAGCCTAAGATCTCGCTTCCGGATACGTTCTCCGGGGGTAGTGAGAATTTTGTTAGTTTTAGAGAAGCTTGCAAACTTCATTTTCGCCTACTTCCCCATTCCTCTGGTGATGAGGAGCAGAGGGTGGGGATCATAATCTCGCTGCTCAGGGATAATGCTCAGTCTTGGGCCTTATCGATGCCGGTGGGGGCACGGCCCCTCCGATCGGTGGATGAACTTTTTGTAACCCTGGGGTATGATTACCCGGATCGTATTGCTCTGGCTAAATCTAAACTGCGTCTTTTATGCCAGGGTAAACAGTCCGCAGAGATATATTGTTCAGAATTTCAGAGATGGGCAGCTGATACTGGTTGAAATGATGCTGCACTCCGAAGTCAATTTTGCCATGGTCTTTCGGAGGGATTGAAAGATGCATTTGCCTTTCATGAGAGACCTGCCTCGTTGGAGTCTGCCATCTCTCGAGCTGTTCATATTGACAGGCGTCTTAGAGAGAGAGGAGAGATCACTCCTTCCTGTCATATTCAGTCCAAGAACAGTGGGGCGGTCTCATTCAGTGCGCAGGGGCCTCAGTCTCTCTCAATCCCCTCTGAGGAGGAGGCCATGCAGCTGGGTTTGCTTGCCTCTGATAGTAGAGGATTCAGCTCTCAGAGGAGGGTTTGTTTCTTTTGTGGAGGTATAAATCATTTGGCAAATGTTTGCCCCTCTAGGAGATTCAGGGAGTTTTCTGAGGGTAATAAAGAAACAAAAAAAAAACCCTCTAAAAACTTTCCATCTGTTACTATTGGCAAGGTTGATGCGGAAATTAAAGGTTTGCCGTTTGCTTGTAGTTCCCGTTTTGTCCTACCTGCAAGGGTGGCGCTAGATTGCAAGAACATTGTTTGTGAGATTTTTGTAGATATTGGATCAGCTGTCAATCTCATTGATAATCAATTTGCTATAACACATGGTTTCCAGGTATGCACTTTGGGAAAAGATATACCTGTTTTTGCTATCGATTCCACTCCACTTTCTCAAAAATCGTTAAAAGGGCATAGTTCACAATATCCGTTTGTCTGTGGGTGATGCTCATGTTGAGGATATGTCATGTTTCGTCCTAAGCCAATTACCTACTCCTCTAGTGTTGGGGCTACCCTGGCTCACTAAACATAATCCCACCATTGATTGGCAAGCAAGGCAAATAAATGGTTGGAGTGACTTTTGCAGAGAGAATTGCCTCACGGTGTCTCTTTCAGAGGTTTCTACCAAGACTGTACCATCTTTTCTCTCAGAAAATTTCGGATGTGTTTTCAGAGAGTGGTGTCCAGGAGCTGCCCCCTCACCGGGAGTACGATTGCCCTATTAATCTCATCCCAGGCGCCAAGCTGCCAAAATCACGTTTATATAATCTCTCTCTCTATGCATACTTATATCTCTGAGAGCCTGAGAAAGGGACACATCCGACCCTCGAAGTCACCTGTTGCCGCTGTTTTTTTTTTTGTTAAGAAAAAAGATGGTTCTTTAAGACGATGTCTGGATTTCAGGGAGCTGAACTGTATCACAATTCGTGACCCTTATCCGCTTCCTCTGATCCCAGACCTGTTTAACCAGATTGTTGGGGCTAAAGTTTTTTCTAAGTTGGATTTAAGAGGGGCATACAACCTAGTCAGGGTCAGGGAAGGGGACGAATGGAAGACGGCCTTCAATACCCCATAGGGCCATTTCGAGAATTTGGTTATGCCCTTTGGTTTGATGAATGCTCCAGCCGTCTTCCAACATTTTGTGAACAGCATTTTTTATAATTTAATGGGGAAATTTGTACTGGTGTATCTAGATGACATTTTGATTTTTTCTCCTGATTTCAAAACTCATAGGGACCACCTACGTCAGGTCTTGCTCATTCTGCGGGAGAATAAATTGTACGCTAAACTGGAAAAATGTGTGTTTGCGGTTTCAGAAATTCAATTTCTGTGTTTTCTTCTCTCCGCTTCTGTTTTTCGCATGGACCCTGATAAGGTCCGCGCTGTGCTTGATTGGGAGCTTCCTGAGAATCAGAAGGCGCTGATGCGGTTTTTGGGTTTTGCCAATTATTACAGGAAGTTAATTTTGAATTATTCCTCTGTTGTTAAGCCACTCACTGATATGACTAAAAAGGGGGGAGATTTTTCCTCCTGGTCGGTAGATGCGCTTAAGGCCTTTTCTAGTATCAAAGAGAGTTTTGCTTCCGCTCCCATCTTGGTACAACCTGATGTCTCTCTGCCTTTCATTGTTGAGGTGGATACTTCTAAGGTGGGTGTGGGTGCGGTCTTGTCTCAGGGTCCCTTTCCTGCTAAATGGCGACCGTGTGCCTTTTTCTCAAGGAAGCTCTCCTCCACAGAGAGAAATTACGATGTGGGAGATAGGGAGTTGTTCGCCATCAAATTAGCTTTTGAGGAATGGCTCCATTGGCTAGAGGGAGCAAGACACCCTATTACCGTGTTTACCAACCATAAGAATCTGGCCTACTTGGAATCAGCCAAGCGTCTGAACCCGAGACAGGCCAGATGGTCTTTATTCTTTTCTAGGTTTAATTTTGTTGTCACGTTCCGCCCTGGGGTTAAAAATGTGAAGGCTGATGCCCTGTCACGTTGTTTTCCGGGAGGGGGGAACTTTGAAGACCCGGGTCCCATTTTGGCTGAAGGGGTGGTCGTCTCTGCTCTTTATCCTGATTTGGAGGCAGAGGTTCAGGCAGCCCAGGCATAGGCTCCTGATCTTTGTCCACCTGGGAGGTTGTTTGTGCCTCTCGCTTTACGACACAAGGTTTTTAAGGAGCACCACGATACTGTCCTTACTGGGCACCCGTGGAGTAGCGCCACAGTGGATCTCATTGCTCGGAGATTCTGGTGGCCGGCTCTTTGTAAGACGGTTGAGGATTTTGTGGCAGCCTGCGAGACCTGCGCTCGTGCCAAGGTCCCTCATTCACGGCCATCGGGTTCTCTCCTCCAGTTACCCATTCCTTCTCGTCCTTGGACGCATCTGTCCATGGACTTCATTACGGACCTACCTTGTTCCCTTGGGGAAAACTGTGATTCTGGTAGCAAAATGTCGCATTTCATTCCCTTTCCTGGGTTACCCAATGCTAAAACGCTGGCGCAAGCATTTGTTGATCACATTGTCAAATTGCATGGCATTTCTTCAGACATAGTTTCTGATAGGGGCACGCAGTTTGTTTCCAGATTCTGGAACGCCTTCTGTTCTCGCTTGGGGGTTCGGTTGTCGTTCTCTTCTGCTTTTCACCCGCAGTCGAATGGCCAGACCGAATGCGTCAATCAGAATCTGGAGACATATCTGCGCTGTTTTGTGGCAGAAATCAGGAGGATTGGTGTTATTTTTTGTCCCTTGCTGAGTTTGCTTTAAATAACCGTTGCCAGGAGTCCTCGGATAAGTCACCATTTTTTGGTGCATATGGGTTTCATCTGCAGTTTGGGACATTCTCTGGAGAGGGGTCTTCTGGTTTACCTGATGAGGAGAGATTTTCCTCGTCTTTGTCATTTATTTGGCAAAAGATTCAGGGTATTCTGAAGAGGATGAGTGAGAGATATAAGCGTGTGGCAGATAAGAGACATGTGCCTGGTCCGGACCTGAATGTGGGTGATCTGGTGTGGTTGTCTACAAAGAATATCAAACTGAAGGTTCCCTCCTGGAAGTTGGGTCCTAAGTTTATTGGGCCTTACAAGATCTTGTCCGTCATCAATCCCGTTGCCTTCCGTCTTGATCTTCCTCAGACTTGGAAGATCCATAATGTTTTTCACAGGTCCCTATTAAAACCGTATGTCCAACCCACTGTACCCTCCTCTTTGCCTCCTCCTCCGATTGTTGTTGATGGTAATCTTGAAGTTCAGGTCTCTAGGATTGTGGATTCTCGCATTATTCGCGGTTCTCTCCAGTAACTCGTTCATTGGGAGGGTTCTGGTCCTGAGGAGAGGATGTGGGTCCCAGTGGCGGACATTAAGGCCACTCGTCTTATCAGGGCTTTCCATAGGTCCCATCCTGAGAAGGTGGGCTCTGAGTGTCCGGAGTCCACTTATAGAGGGAGGGGTACTGTCACCGCCAGCTCTCTGAGAAGCTCTGGCAGACGTTCTTCTGTACCTCTTGCATGATGTTCTTTGTTTTGGTTTCACTTTGTCATCTCTTTTCCTTCTCCCAGCTGTCATCTATTTACACTGATTGCCTCCCTTTATATTCCCTCCCATACTGCCTCACTTTGCGGTTTATACTACTTCCTGGATTGTGTTCACTGCCAGAGGCTACAACTGCTGGTTCCTCAGATAAGTCTTTTCCTTTATTTGTGTTTCCGTGCTGGCTTGATTCTAGGTGACCCTGACTCCCTCCGTATTAAGTGCAGGGAGCCAGTGGTCGTGTCCCCTCACTATTATAGGGTTTTCAGGTGTCACACAGTCTAGGTACGAGGGCATGCAATTATCTATAATAAAAATCTTTGCATGGGCATAGCAGTCAGGGACAGGTCTACGGGTTTTATAGGGCTCACCCATATGTTCCTTAGTTTGGGATCAAGTCAGTCGGATGTTTATTTATAACTTCCAGTTTTCTGCAACACCATCCGTGACAGGTTGTTTTTATCAAAACACAGACACAGTGAACTTGTCAATTTAACCCACGAGTTGCCAGTCTCTCCGATCTCCTGGTACCTGCTACGGGAACGTCCGTGACAACTGCTTGGTCATTCCCATAGACTTGCATTGAAACTTTTTACAAGTCTATGGCAGACTTATTCATTGTATAATCAGCGGCAGTATTACACTGCCAGATCATCACTAATGAGCGTTACCACGAACGTTTGTTAGCGACGACCGGCCCGACAATCGCCTGGTGTAATACAGGATTTTCAGTGACCCAGGAAGAAAAAGTACAAAATATTGTAGCCTGAAGCCATTGTAATTTGAGGGACCATTCCACTAGAGGGAAAAAAAGAGGACTGTTACTGCCCAGGAGCTAAATGGACTCATGGTTCACTCCTGGTTATCAATGCACTTATAAAATGGATACATTCAGTGGAGTAATAAAAAAAAGACATTTAAAGTGGTTGTCTGGTTTGATGATGTTGATAACCATTCTTTAATATTAGATCGGTGGTAGTCTGACACCCGGCACCCCCACTGGTCAGCTGTTAGAAGGGGCCACGGCGCTTGTGTAGATGGCTTATAGTCCCCCCACCAATCTGATATTGATGAATGATGATTAGGGATGAGCGAACTTTGTGTTACAAGTTCGGCGTACAAGGTTCAGGTTCGGGTTATCTAAGAATTCTATTATGGATTCTGCTATCACGGACTATATCAATTATGGTCCGTGGTAGCGGAATCCATAACGGAATTCTCAGTTAATCCGAACCTTGTACGCCGAACTTGTAACACAAAGTTCGCTCAACACTATTGATGATCTATCCACAGGAAAGGTCATCGATATCATGACACTGGACAACCCCTTTAAATATACAATAAATATTAGAGGAGGTCATAACATGGATGTCAGTTGTGTGTGACTAAATGAACCTCACAATCTACCAAATTTGTTAAACAAAATCGCCTGCTAATTCTCCTTATTTTTCTTACATAATACACCATATGATACATTGGACTGATATAATGACATAAATAAGTTTTCAGACCATAAATTATAATGACATTTACAATGTGACAAAATATCCATGTAACAATTGTTTAATCTGTATAGCTTATGTTTGAGTCCAGCAGGTGATTTACTGTATACAGCACATGTACGAATAACTCACTGCTCGTTCCCACATTTCATGTGAGGTGCTCCACGTAGCAAATTGTAGAAGGCTCAAGCTCCACAGAGGTTAACACTATATCTCAGCTGTTCCAGGACCCCACCCGAAACAGATGAAGGCACAACTGAGTTATCTTTGGCAGGGAAGTTTTGCTTAATGAACTGGACTAAGCATAATAGGAATGAGTAAGCTGTTGAAATTGTCTGGATCTGGTTATGTCTGAGGCCAATCTTCACTTTCCCTTTATTGTGCTAGCGGCGCTAGCCAGTCTCTCTATCACACCCTGCTATTTAATAGATGCTGCTTCACACTTAAACCACACTGAGATATAATACTGATTAACAAAGCGTCCATTAATGGTGTCTGAAAGGTTGCTTAATCCAAGTCAGGAACTTTGTGGACTACAGGTGCCCGGGATTTGGACTGGACATGCTGATTAGCAGTGTAATAAAAATCAATGACCTTTTGTGCTGATTCCTACAGTATGTTCTTAGGGCGGTATTGTCAAGCAAGTCAAGAGAAACACTTTTCCTCCTCTTGTTTCAGACTTATAAATGTACAAAAATAGATGAAATGTGTGTATAATTATTGGAGAAGATTTGATTTCTAATTCTGTGACCAGGACGCTGTCTGGGCTAAATGTTGGAATGTACTATATGGACAGCAAGAAATAATGTCTCTCAGTGGACTAGTTTTGTGACTGATGCTCCCCTTGAACAGCAATAGTGAAGGACCGGCACTCACTGTTTGTTTCTTTTTGAAATGCTTGTTTATTGCCACATATTAGTGACGTGTTTCGGCACAATCTGTGCCTTTCTAAGACAAATTGTGCCGAAACGCGTCACTAATATGTGGTAATAAGTGAGCATTTAAAAAAAAAAAAAACTGTGAGTGCCGATCCTTCACTATTGCTACTTATATGGGATGCCAGCCCTAGGACATGTGCACCACCCCGCTACCACCATAGTGCCGATATACATTGCATGCTCCTCTTGAACAGTCACTGGGCACGATGAAGACCAGAGAATATTGGGGAAGGTTTATCAAAACTGGTATAAAGGAAAACTGGCTTAGTTGCCCATAGGAAAAAAAAAAAAATGGAAACTTATTGGATGCTATGGGCAACTAAGCCAGTTTTCCTTGATACCAGTTTTAAAAAATATGCCGCATTTTAAGTTCACACGGGTCACACAAATCTGCAAACCATCTGCAGGGAAATTCACAAGACAGATCTACACCAAATTGTATTGTAATTTTTGGTGCAGATTCAATGCTGAGGATTATGCAAAAATTGCCTCATCATAAATTAGGCAAATCTACGGCAGTCCATGTGCCTGGAAAGCAAATCTACTGCTGGAGTAGTTTTTGCCAACATTTACACCTGTTTAAAGGCCTAAATATTAGTATATTTACCGGGCCAGACTCCTCGTGGCTTCGGGGGAGTCTGGCACTGCTGGGTGTCGGAACACAACCCATCAGATATTGATGACCTATCTTGAAGATGGGTCATGAATATTTTACTTCCCAAAAATTCCTTTATTGTTGTATTATGAACCATAGTCACTAGTACTTCTTACAATGAGTGGTGATTTCAAACATGAGCAAAATACAGTCAACCCGCACAGTTTTTGACTCCTGTCTTTCTTTCATTAGTTACATGAGTACTCTCTCTATCGTGGTAAAGAATGTAGTAACTTTTGTGATGTTAAATTCCAAGCTGAAGCATCATGCATATTGGAAACCATTTCATGTGACCATAACCTCTCATCTTCCTGTTTGACATACCAATGCTGGAACAAGCATAAAAGGCAAAGCTGGTAAAACGTGAGAACACTTGCCATTCTAAACATACTGTATTAGCAATAATCAACATGCACTTTAAAAGTATTATTGTTTTTGTACTAATTAAAACCAGATATTCTTTTTTGTACTCTTTTATTTTTTGTTTATATGTTTTTTGTTCTATTTTCTGCACATGGTTATGGGGTAGCCATCTTGCCTCAGGTGCTGTTAAGAGGATTCCAAAATATGCTCTAAAACCAGGGGTGGACTGGCCATAGATCCTACAGGGAAGGTTTGCAATGGGCTGATGCACAGGGGGTCGTCCCTCCTTACAGATGCCAGCTGGGTACACAGTGAACTGATGTGCTCAGCAATAATTAATACTAAAAGCATCAGGTACTTATACACCTGGCTGGCATCCATAGGTTCCCTTCTGAATTCAACCATGTCGCCATCTTCAGCACAGTGATATAGTTGAACACTATTGTGGGGGCAGCAGTATTTTGTGTTGCACTGTGGTATTTTGTCCTGTTGGGGTGGTATTTTGTGCTGCATTAAAGTATTGCTGGCCCTGTCTACTTATGTTGCCCTATTTATTTTCTGATCCCAGATTTTTTCATTCTATTTCCTTAACATAATTATGAGGGCAGCCATTTGCCAGATCTGTTCTTAACAGCATTTGCACAGCTTTAAACATATTGCTTTACGGCAGCCCCATGGGCCATAGACATAATGGTCTGAAGGGGAACTCATTGACTTCTGTGGGAGAGTATCTAATCCAGGAGTGGAAGGCTTCTGACCCATGGAGATCAGGGACACGAGAGTGGAGCACCAGAGGAATCAGGCTAATTCATAGTAAGGAACAGGTGGAGGTCAAAGTCTAGGAAAACTGTTGGTAAACGGATTATAGCTTAGATAGCAAGATGAGGCTGAGTTCACATTTCAGGTCAGTTATTTCCATTAGTGAGCCAAGCCCAGGTTTAGGTCAAAAACACAGAACAGGAGGAAATCTGTCCATTATACCTAATCTCTGTGTAGGCTTCACTAAAGGTTTTGGCTTGTCACATGCCGGAGGCCCAATGCAGACCATCGCAACATCTTGCAAATAGGACACAGGCAAGATTTAGACCAGGGACCAACAGAGTACTTTATTACACATGTAATAAAAGAACATGACATTACAGCAGGTTAAGCAATAGTGGTAAAACTACTACAGAACCAAGTGCACCGGAAGACCAGAGGCAAAACCCAGGTAGGCAAAGAGCCAGTGAGCCCCGTTATTCACAGAGCCCCTGGTGGTGAGGATAAACTGGGCCGAGGTCTCACTAGTAGCACCTCTAAGAAGGCCCCGGTACACTTGGCCCCTACCTGCAAAGAACCACGCAGGTGCAAGCACCAGTGGAACAGACAACAGAACTAGAACCCAAGCAAACACAGGACATGGATCAGACAAGACAGGTGCCTGGACCCCAAGCGGAATGAAAGCATGGCAGTCTCAGGCAGAGCTGCACACAGACTAGAGATCCTCCTTCCAGAGAACCCAGGAGCCCTCTCACAAAGGCAGGACAAACACAGGAACAGAAGCAGTAAGGCACTGCAGGACAGACAAGAAAAAGACTAGATCAGAAGCAGTAGGTATTGCCAGGCTGGACAAAGGACAGAATCAGAAGCAGTTAAGCACTGCCAGGCTGGAAATAGGACAGGATCAGAAGCAGTTTAGCACTGCCAGGCTATCAGACGCAGCTAGAGGACTGCTAGGCTAGACATGGAACAAAGTGGATCCAGACAGAGAACAGGTACAGAAGAACAGGCAAGGCCATAATATAAACATCATCACAGGACAGGTACAGAAGATCAGACAAGGCAACAACAACAATGCTTTACCAGGCGACACTGCAAAAAAGGGCGGATGACAAAAACCCCTGGATCAGCAGCAAGGAGCTACACCTAGTAAGGCACAGGACAGACTGACACTCCTGGGTGAGCAGCAAGGTGCCACAACCAGCAAGACATAAGATAGACTGACCCCCAAGCCCCACAGCTCACAGATAGCTATAGCAGCATAACAGGCACATGATAAGCCACACCCAGGAACGGAGTAGGGAATGTTAACCCCATCAGAACCAGAATAACCAGAACCATAGAACAAATGATACAGGCCACAGTTCACACCCAAGGCCACAGCCAGCATGCATTGCAGAGCCAGATTACATGGGAACACCCACAGCCAGAACACAAAGTGCATGCAGCCAGCCTGGCGGCACCAGTAACAGGAAATACAGAGATACAGACACAGGGAGTGCACACATTCACAGGCAGCAGTTAACAAGACACTGCAGCCAGCACGCAGCCCCAAGCAACCAGCGTACACAGGAATCAGCCTGCAGCCAGTACGCGAGAGGGCATGAAGCCAGCCTACACGGCCACAACTGTCACAGTGAACTGCACCGTGACATGGCTTACAATAAGGACTCATGCACACGACTGTGATGGCCGTGTGGGACATTTGTTGCATATTTTTGGGACATTTGGTCAAATTTTACATTTGGTGAGCCTCACCATATTCATTTCAGGTATCATTTCATAAATTTGACTCAAAGTCACAAAGCAAAGACAGATTTAAAACTGGCTGACTCTCAACCAATGTGATGTCCATTATATTTCCATATGTTTGTACATATTGTCAGCCACTTGAGGTGGATTCTGTCCTGGTTCTTGATAGACCATGATATTTATTCGGCCTAGCAACAGCGTTCATTCATAATAAATATGAATATAAGTAAAGAAAAAATTCAGGAGGATCATATCTTCATTTATTAAGTGCAAGCCACAGGGGACTGATCTTGTGTCCCAGCAATAGAAATAATAAAATTGGAAGCCCTCCATGGTAGTAAAGTGATTTTATTTTTTAATTCATCTATATGTGCAACATTTAGCTCAAACTCATGGGTCCTGAAAACCTTGGAGTGTTGCCTATTTTTGATTCTATGATTATAAGTAGTGTGGGGACTCGCTCTGGTAGACAGGATTAGCAGACGCAGTATAGAGGCAACAACAAGTTCTTTGGATCAAACAGTTCAGTGTTTTATTTACACTTTAGGCAAGTGACAAAACAAGCAGTCATAGGCCTCATGCACACGACAGTATTTTTTCACGGTACGCAAAACGGGGTTCCGTTGGTCTGTTATCAGTCACCGTTTTTTCGTCCGTGGGTCTTCCAGGATTTTTGGAGGATCCACGGACATGAAAAAAAAGTCGTTTTGGTGTCCTCCTGGCCGTGCGGAGCCAAACGGATCCGTCCTGACTTACAATGCAAGTCAATGTGGACGGATCCGTTTGATGTTGACACAATATGGTGCAATTGCAAACGGATCCGTCCCCCCATTGACTTTCAATGTAAAGTCAGGAGTTAATATACCATAGGATCTGAGTTTTCCCCAATCCGATGGTATATTTTAACTTGAAGCATCATGCAACTTGAATCACCATGGGAACGCCTCTATGTTAGAATATACCATTGGATTTGAGTTAGATCGTGAAACTCAGATCCGACAGTATATTCTAACACAGAGGCGTTCCCATAGTGATGGGGACGCTTCAAGTTAGAATATCCTACGAACTGTGTACATGACTGCCCCCTGCTGCCTGGCAGCACCCGATCTCTTACAGGGGGCTGTGATCCGCACAATTAACCCCTCAGGCAGACCCCCCCTCCCTCCCCTGTATTACATTCATTGGTGGCCAGTGCGGCCTCCCCTCTCCCCCCCATAATTAAAATCACGTTCCCCCATCATTGGTGGCCAGTGCGGCCTCACATCTCCCCACCCCCCTAGTTAAAATCACGTTCCGAATCCCCCATCATTGGTGGCCAGTGCAGCCTCACATCTCCCCCCCCTAGTTAAAATCACGTTCCGAATCCCCCATCATTGGTGGCCACTGCGGACTCACCTCTCCCCCCCTAGTTAAAATCACGTTCCCCCATCATTGGTGGAAGTGGAGAGTTCCGATCGGAGTCCCAGTTTAAACGCTGGGGCTCCGATCGGTAACCATGGCAACCAGAACGCTACTGCAGGCAGCAATTTTTAGAAGCATTATACTTACCTTCGCTGTCTGTGACCGGCCGGTAAGTGAAAGTCAACAACGGTCGTGTGCATGAGGCCATATTCAAACAAAAAGTTACCTTGCGGTGTTGGTGGTAATTCACACCATGCGACAATTCTGTCTGAAAGAGTCCTTGTTGATAGCAGCACCAACCTGTTTTCACACCAAACAGGTAGCAAGCCTTCATCCAGACACAAGGCTCCCAGATGCCAACACAGAGACCTCGCTTCTGAGCCCAGCTGCCAATTTAAGGACAGCCAGGTGCTGCAAAACCCGGTTCGGCACATGCTGGGAGGAAATTACCTGTTTTCCCAGACCAAACCTCTCACTGTTGTGCACTTCTTAATAAATGTGGCAAATCTTACTTCATCTAATTTCTTATTAAGACTATTATATAAAACACCAGTCATAAGTAAATATGCCCCATAATGCCAATGACACAATGCCTAGTCCTTCATGCCCAAGCCTCATTCACCCTTCCTATTCTTCTAGTGGCAGTGATTTATATTTAGTGATCTATATTCCCTTCCCTCAGTTGTGCATTGAAGCAGGCCCGGCGCTATAATAAGGCAGACCAAGCGGCTGCCTTAGGGTGCAGAGACGGCAAGCCAAGGAGTGGGGGGGGGGAAGATACATGAAACTTTATTTTTATTTTTATAAATCACTTGCGGGCCACTGGCCGCCCGCCTGCGGCTGTTCTCCTCTGTGTGGTCCTGGTATCTTCTCTCTGGGCTACCAACAAATTTGAGGACCTTTCCCACTGTCAGGCCAGTGATTTCCCGCTGAGCCAATCACTGGCCTGACATGTGACACAGCTGTGGCCACTGATTGGCTGAGTGGGAAAGGTCCTCAAACTTGTCAGGAGCCCAGAGAGAAGGACCACACAGAGGAGAAGGGGAGCTGCTGCAGGCGGGACCAGGGCCAGGTGAGCATAATTTTTTTTACACAACATTAATAGAGGGGGGGGGGGTGACATGGGAGGGGGGAAATGTGCCATGGAGGGGGAGAAATGTGACATGGAGGGGGAGAAATGTGACATGTGACATGGAGGGGGAGAAATGTGACATGTGACATGGAGGGGGAGAAATGTGACATGTGACATGGAGGGGGAGAATAGTGACATGGGGAGAAATGTGACATGGGGGGAGAAATGTCACATTTCTCCCCCTCCATCTCACATCACCCCTCCTTTTTACATCACCCCCTTTGTGTCACATTTCTTCCCCCCCATGGCACATCATCCCCCCGATGTCACATTTCGCCCCCTCCATGTCACATTTCTCCCCCTCCATGTCACATCACCCCCCTATGTCACATTTCTCCCCTCCATGTCACATCACTCCCCTATGTCACATTTCTCCCCTCCATGTCACATTTCAACCCTCCATATCACATCACCCCCCTTTGTCACATTTCTCCCCCTTCATGTCACATTTCTGCCCCTCCATGTCACATCACCCCCCTATGTCACATTTCTCCCCCTCCATGTCACATTTCTCCCCCTCCATGTCACATTTCTCCCCCCTCCATGTCACATCACCCCCTCTGTTTCACATTTCTCATCCCACCCTATGTCACATTTCCCCCCCTCCATGTCACATTTCTCATCCCACCCCACGTCACATTTCTCCCCTCTCCATGTCCCATTTCTCCCCCTCCATGTCCCATTTCTCCCCCTCCATGTCACATTTCTCCCCCTCCATGTCACATTTCTCCCCCTCCATGTCACTTTTCACCCCCTCCTTTTTACATCACCCCCACCGAGTTCTGGTGGGGAAGGGGGGGGGGGCGCCAAAATGTAGCATCGCTTGTGTTGGCAAAAATCCTTGCACCGGCCCTGCATTGAAGACCTAGTGGTTCCTGGGACCTTCAATAATTATGAATATTGGAATGTGAAGCTAAGTTTATTTGACTAAACTCCTGTATATGCAACTGAAATTGTATTTTTCTACATTATTGGGAGCCGTTAAACACGTCATTCTAATCTAATTGAAATATTTGAGAAATTAATCATAATAATAAAAGCACTTTTTAAGCTGTATGTTGGAATAGAATACCATTATAGTAAGTAAGCCAAAACTAACTGGTCTAGCTGTCTATACTGTATGTGTTTACTTGATCGGTAGAAATACTGTAATAATAATAATAATAATGTGAGTAAGACACATTGAATTTCGAAAACTCATTGAGCACAAAGGGTTTGTTCTAGAAGAACATGGCTTGAGCTTTGCTCTGCCATGGCGGTTTCCTTTTGCCAGTCTATTATACAGGGTGGGCCATTTATATGGATACACCTTAATAAAATGGGAATGGTTGGTGATATTAACTTCCTGTTTGTGGCACATTAGTATATGTGAGGGGGGAAACTTTTCAAGATGGGTGGTGACCATGGCGGCCATTTTGAAGTCGGCCATTTTGAATCCAACTTTTGTTTTTTTGATAGGAAGATGGTCATGTGAAACATCAAACTTATTGGGAATTTCACAAGAAAAACAATGGTGTGTTTGGTTTTAACATAACTTTATTCTTTCATGAGTTATTTACAAGTTTCTGACCACTTATAAAATGTGTTCAATGTGCTGCCCATTTTGTTGGATTGTCAATGCAACCCTCTTCTCCCACTCTTCACACACTGATAGCAACACCGCAGGAGAAATGCTAGCACAGGCTTCCAGTATCCGTAGTTTCAGGTGCTGCACATCTCGTACAATCCACTTTCCAGGAAACTGTTCATCTAGGAATGCTCGGACCTGACACCCATAATGTAGTGGTGCACCTTCTTGCTGGAAAAACTCAGGGAACGTGCCAGCTTCAGTGCATAAAGAGGGGAACATATCATCATGTAGCAATTTCGCATATCCAGTGACCTTGAGGTTTCCATTGATGAAGAATGGCCCCACTATCTTTGTACCCCATATACCACACCATACCATAAATTTTTTTGTTCCAACAGTCTTGGAGGGATCTATCCAATGTGGGTTAGTGTCAGACCAATAGCGGTGGTTTTGTTTGTTAACTTCACCATTCACATAAAAGTTTGCCTCATCACTGAACAAAATCTTCTGCGTAAACTGAGGGTCCTGTTCCAATTTTTGTTTTGCCCATTCTGCAAATTCAGTGCGCTGATCTGGGTCATCCTTGTTGAGATGCTGCAGTAGCTGGAGTTTGTAAGGGTGCCATTTGTGAGTAGCTAATATCCGCCAAAGGGATGTTCGACTAATGCCACTCTCCAGTGACATGCGGCGAGTGCTACGCTGTGGGCTCTTGCTGAATGAAGCTAGGACAGCCACTGATGTTTCTTCATTAGAGACAGATTTCATGTGTCCACATTTTGGCAAATCCAACACTGAACCAGTTTCACGAAAATTAGCAAGCAGTTTGCTAACTGTAGCATGGGAGATGGGTGGTCTCGTAGGGTGTCTTGCATTGAAATCTGCTGCAATGACCCGGTTACTGCGTTCACCAGACATCAACACAATTTCTATCCGCTCCTCACGTGTTAACCTCGGCGACATGTCAATGGCTGTAAACAAAGAGAAACTTGTAAATAACTCATGAAAGAATAAAGTTACGTTAAAACCAAGCACACCATTGTTTTTCTTGTGAAATTCCCAATAAGTTTGATGTGTCACATGACCCTCTTCCTATTGAAAAAACAAAAGTTGGATTCAAAATGGCCTACTTCAAAATGGCGTCCATGGTCACCACCCATCTTGAAAAGTTTCCCCCCTCACATATACTAATGTGCCACAAACAGGAAGTTAATATCACCAACCATTCCCATTTTATTAAGGTGTATCCATATAAATGGCCCACCCTGTACTATTGTAGCAAAATGTATAAAACATTGAAACTGAAAAAGAGAGCATTTAGACTCTTGTAATTTGTTTTAGTACATCATGTAAATGAAATTACACATGAATCGCTAGGATATACCATCAATGTCACAAAGGTTCAGGCCCCACCTCTGGGATCTGCTCCTATCTCCAAAATGGGGCCCCGAGAAGTGAACGGAGAGGAGCTACCGCACCCTCAGTTCACAGCTATGTGAATTCTGAATGCCAGCTCAGCAATTTTACCATAACAATGTACATTGTGCTTTCCTTCATTTTAGGGGCCATGTTCTGGAGATAGGAGCAGGTCCCAGAGGTGTGCAATATGCCATCAATGTGATGAGCCAACCCCTTTAATTTTAGCATTATTATTTATTTTTAAATTATTCTTTAGTATTATTTATAGTATTATACTATTTTTTTTAGCAAAGATAGAGTTTTGTGACATGAGTATTTTCTTGCTTTTCTACATACCAAATTGTTATCATTAGTTACAGTCACCCAAAATGTGACCGCTCAGACAAAAATTTTCTGTATTTCCTATTTTTTATTTTTTTTGCAGTATTTAACTCATGACCACAAACTGTACTATGTGAATTCTCTCGCTTTCTAAAAGACTATTAGGTCTCTTTCACACGGGCGTTGCGGGAAAATGTGCGGGTGCGTTGCGGGAACACCCGTGATTTTTCCGCGCTAGTGCAAAACATTGTAATGTGTTTTGCACGTGCGTGAGAAAAATCGCGCATGTTTGGTACCCAAACCCGAACTTCTTCACAGAAGTTCGGGCTTGGGATCGGTGTTCTGTAGATTGTATTATTTTCCCTTATAACATGGTTATAAGGGAAAATAATAGCATTCTGAATACAGAATGCATAGTAAATTAGCGCTGGAGGGGTTTAAAAAAAATAAAAAAATGTTTAACTCACCTTAGTCCACTTGATAGCGCAGCCGGCATCTGCTTCTGTATTCTTTCTTTAGGACCTGGGTAAAGAACCTTTGATGACGTCACTCCGGTCATCACATGGTACGTCACATGATCTTTTACCATGGTGAAGCACCATGGTAAAAGATCATGTGACATACCATGTGATGACCGGAGTGACGTCATCAAAGGTCCTGTAACTGTATTTAATGATCACCATAGGTCCTTCAACAAAGGAGACACAAGGAGATGCCGGGCTGCGCGAGCAAGTGGATTAAGGTGAGTTAAAAAAATTAAAAAATTAAAAAAACGCAGAATATAGAGCATGCTGCGATTTTCACGCAACGCATAAGTGATGCGTGAAAATCACCGCTCATCTGAACAGCCCCATAGAAATGAATGGGTCGGTATTCAGTGCGGGTGCAATGCGTTCAACTCACGCATCGCATCCGGGCGGAATACTCGCCCGTGTGAAAGGGGCCTTAGTCTTTCCCTCAGGCTGGGTTCAGACCTGAGCGTCTTTGATATGCGCGTTTAACGCGCGTTTTTGACGCGCGTTTTTGACGAGCGTTTTTTGCAATAGTAAACGCGCGTTTGACGCGCGTTTGTGTGATTGACTGCAATGTCCTATGGCCACAAACGCGCGTCAAAACGCCCCAAAGAAGCTCAAGTACTTGTTTGAGCGTAGGGCGTTTTACAGCACGTTTTTCAGCGCTGTAAAACGCTCAAGTGAGAACCAGGGCCATAGGGAAGCATTGGTTTTCATGTGTTGAGCGTTTTACAGCGCGTTTGAACGCGCTGTAAAACGCTCAAGTGTGAACCCAGCCTTAAGGCTGGTTTCACACAGGTGTTGCGGATTGGGGCCGGATGCGTTCAGAGTGCGTTTAGTGAAACTCGCACTATTTTGCAAGTAAGTTCAGTCAGTTTTGTCTGCGGTTGCGTTTAGTTGTTCAGTTTTTTCCGGCGGGTGCAATGCTTTTTGATGCGTTTTTCACGCGCGTGATAAAAAAACGGAATGTTTACAAACAACATCTCTTAGCAACCATCAGTGAAAAACGCATCGCACCCGAACTTGCTTGCGGATGCAATGCGTTTTTCACGCAGCCCCATTCACTTCTATGGGGCCAGGGCTGCGTGGAAAACGCAGAATATAGAACATGCTGCGATATTCACGCAACGCAGAACTGATGCGTGAAAAACAACGCTCATGTACAAAGCACCATAGAAATGAATTGGTCAGGATTCAGTGCGGGTGCTATGCGTTCACGTCACGCATTGCACCCGCGCGGAAAACTCGCTCGTGTGAAAGGGACCTAATAGTTCAATATAAATAATGTAGCAGAGCTTAGATTATTAGAATGCAGGTTTACTTCTGGCCCTAAGAAAAATCCCTTCTAAGGAATCTTTATAAAATGTGTGTGTCACCAAATAACTCACTCAATGTATGTATTCGATAAAGGACATATCTCATCTAAATTAATTAATTTTGGGTCACTGTCTTGCTACAAAAAAAATTATGTGCCAGTTAAGGTAGGAAAGGGGTAGTATATCAAATATAAGAAAAAGAACTGGATCGCACATGCTCAATACTATGCTTTTAGCTAACTGCTTCTCAGCATAATTAACATCGCTTCTCAGCGCAATTTATTGTATACCTACCGCTGTGCTACATACTGTACATGAGGCATTAGTATACAATTTGATCCAAAAGCATAGGCCCACTCACCACGACAAGGTTGCCCCTTTGAATGAGACGCTAACTTAAATTTGGCGCAGCACTGCACGGCGACCGCCAACGCCACAGCACCGCCCCAGCAGGCAGCAGGACCCAGTAGCCAAGCAGCGCCCCCGCTGTCCGGCAAAGCCACCTTGGCACTGGGCCCCACCAACTCACCAGGACAGCACCAAAGCAACAATGGCCGCCGTGCAGTACTGCACCATGTGAACAGGTGTGAAATTCACCTTATCACACACTATCAGGAACTCCAACTGAGAGGTAGGAATTTATACCCTTAGGCCTCATGCACACGCCCGTTGTTGTGTTCCTTTCCGCAAAATGGGGTCCGTGATCCGTTTCCGTTTTTGTTTCCGTGTGTCTTCCTTTATTTTTGGAGGATCACCAGACATGAAGGAAAGTAAAAAAAAGTCTAAGTCAAGTTTGCCATGCAAATGATAGGAAAAAAATGTACGCGGACGCGGATGACAATCTTGCGTGCCTACGCGTTTTTTCACGGTCCCATTGACTTGAATTGGTCCACGAACCATTTTCCGTGAAAAAATAGGACAGGTTATATTTTTTTGACGGACTGGAACCACGGATTACGGACGCGGATGACAAACGGTGCATTAGCCGAGTTTTCAACTGACCCATTGAAAGTCAATGGGTCCACAGAAAATCACAGAAAACGGAACAACGGACACGGAATAAAACAACGGTCGTGTGCATGAGGCCTTATGCAGGCTCCTGCTAATTAAAAGCACCTGGGCCGAATGGGAAGGAGTGCTGATACCAGGGGGGAAAAGAGCATAGATTATACAAAACATATAAAATATAAGAAAAAGAACTGGATCGCACATCCTCAATACAGGGAGTGCAGAATTATTAGGCAAGTTGTATTTTTGAGGATTAATTTTATTATTGAACAACAACCATGTTCTCAATGAACCCAAAAAACTCATTAATATCAAAGCTGAATATTTTTGGAAGTAGTTTTTAGTTTGTTTTTAGTTTTAGCTATTTTAGGGGGATATCTGTGTGTGCAGGTGACTATTACTGCGCATAATTATTAGGCAACTTAACAAAAAACAAATATATACCCATTACAATTATTTATTTTTACCAGTGAAACCAATATAACATCTCAACATTCACAAATATACATTTCTGACATTCAAAAACAAAACAAAAACAAATCTGTGACCAATATAGCCACCTTTCTTTGCAAGGACACTCAAAAGCCTGCCATCCATGGATTCTGTCAGTGTTTTGATCTGTTCACCATCAACATTGCGTGCAGCAGCAACCACAGCCTCCCAGACACTGTTCAGAGAGGTGTACTGTTTTCCCTCCTTGTAAATCTCACATTTGATGATGGACCACAGGTTCTCAATGGGGTTCAGATCAGGTGAACAAGGAGGCCATGTCATTAGATTTTCTTCTTTTATACCCTTTCTTGCCAGCCACGCTGTGGAGTACTTGGACGCGTGTGATGGAGCATTGTCCTGCATGAAAATCATGTTTTTCTTGAAGGATGCAGACTTCTTCCTGTACCACTGCTTGAAGAAGGTGTCTTCCAGAAACTGGCAGTAGGACTGGGAGTTGAGCTTGACTCCATCCTCAACCCCAAAAGGCCCCACAAGCTCATCTTTGATGATACCAGCCCAAACCAGTACTCCACCTCCACCTTGCTGGCGTCTGAGTCGGACTGGAGCTCTCTGCCCTTTACCAATCCAGCCACGGGCCCATCCATCTGGCCCATCAAGACTCACTCTCATTTCATCAGTCCATAAAACCTTAGAAAAATCAGTCTTGAGATATTTCTTGGCCCAGTCTTGACGTTTCAGCTTGTGTGTCTTGTTCAGTGGTGGTCGTCTTTCAGCCTTTCTTACCTTGGCCATGTCTGTGAGTATTGCACACCTTGTGCTTTTGGGCACTCCAGTGATGTTGCAGCTCTGAAATATGGCCAAACTGGTGGCAAGTGGCATCTTGGCAGCTGCACACTTGACTTTTCTCAGTTCATGGGCAGTTATTTTGCGCCTTGGTTTTTCCACACGCTTCTTGCGACCCTGTTGACTATTTTGAATGAAACGCTTGATTGTTCGATGATCACGCTTCAGAAGCTTTGCAATTTTAAGAGTGCTGCATCCCTCTGCAAGATATCTCACTATTTTTGACTTTTCTGAGCCTGTCAAGTCCTTCTTTTGACCCATTTTGCCAAAGGAAAGGAAGTTGCCTAATAATTATGCACACCTAATATAGGGTGTTGATGTCATTAGACCACACCCCTTCTCATTACAGAGATGCACATCACCTAATATGCTTAATTGGTAGTAGGCTTTCGAGCCTATACAGCTTGGAGTAAGACAACATGCATAAAGAGGATGATGTGGCCAAAATACTCATTTGCCTAATAATTCTGCACGCAGTGTACTATGCTTTTATCTAACTGCTTCTCAGCATAATTAACATCGCTTCTCAGCGCAATTTATCTTATACCTAACCCTATGCGATGTTAATTTTGCTGAGAAGCAGTTATAGATCGAAGCTAAACTTGTGGATGTGCAATCTAATTCTTTATTTTTTTTTATCAGGAAAGGGGTAGTGCGTTGCTACATAATGCTGTTTTAGGGTACTTTCACACTAGCATTATTCTATTCCGCTATTGAGTTCTGTCACAGGGGCTCAATACCGGAAAAAACTGGTCAGTTTTATCCTAATGCATTCTGAATAGAGATCATTCCTTTCAGTATGCATCAGGATGTCTTCAGTTCAGTCCCTCTTACGTTTTTTGGGTGGAGAAAATACTGCAGCATGCTGCAGTTTTCTCTCCGGCCAAAAATCCTGGACACTTGCCGGAATGCCGGATCCGGCATTAATCTCCATTGAATCTGGCATTAAGTTTTCCGGCAAAACGGATCCGGCTTTCTGGTCTGTGCATTCGCAGACCTTTAAAAATGCTAAAAAATATATATACTGGATCCGTTTTTCCAGAACACTTAATGCCGGATCCGGCACTAATACATTTTAATGAAAAGAGAGAAGGATCCGGTATTTCAATGCATTTGTCAGACGGATCCGCATCTGGATCCGTCTGACAAATGCCATCCGTTTGCATCAGTATTGCCGGATCCGTCAGGCAGTTCCGGCGATGGAACTGTCTGCCGGAATCCTCTGCTGCAAGTGTGAAAGTAACCTTAGGACAATTTTTTGCTGTTAAATGAGGTCAAAAGGAAAAAAAATGAAACATGCCCCACATAGTTTCTTTTTTTAATTCATATGTTCATAACAATGTTTTAACTTTTCAATTTATGCAAAGAAAGTTACCCAGATTTCCAGTTTCAGGATGGTGTCGACATTCTTGGTGATCTAGGGCAGTAACAAGGGTTAATGTTTATAATTATGGTTCTTTAGGGCAGTGAAGGGGATAATGTCAGCATCACGGTGGTCTAGGGCAGTGAAAAAGTTTATATCAGTATATAAGGTGGTCTAGGACAGTCAGGGGGTTAATTACTGTATCTCTGGGTCTCTTGGTCAATGAAGTGGCTAATGTAAAGATCCCTGGTAATGTGAGAATCCATGAAGGTCTAGGACAGTGAAAAAGTTAATGTAAGTAGACCTGCTGGACAGGGAATGCCTTGCCTAGGATGACCAAAAAGTGAAATGTAATATTCTTGGTGAAAGGCAGTGGACAATTAATGTTGCATACTTGAGGTCCAGTGGTTTTTCACCTCTCCAGGTAACAGCATTTTCTGGGATGTAACTTCCTATTTCCTCCCTGAACTGATTAGAGAGATGGATATAGCAAAGCAATCGAAAGGACAAGGCAACTGTCAACTGCACAGTTCTCTCTATGATTGGGTAGAGCAATTAAAGTGGTTGAATAGGATTAGAAAACCATGGCTGTTTTCTTGAAAAAACTCTTCCACACCTGTCCACTAGTTGTGTGTCATATTGCAGTTTATCTTCTAAGCTTCGAAGCAACAGATGAGTCATTTCTCTCATTACTGGCATGAATAATATTCATTTGATAATCTGAAAGGAAACAGAAAATAAAATGTTAACTTGCAGTTTTTAATATATTTATTATTGTCGTCCATGTGCAGAAACTGAAGCTATCTGGACAGGGCATTGGAGACAGATTTTGTCAATTTCTATACAAAATGCAGCATTGGCCATAAAAAGTCAAGCTTTAATATATTATAAATATATGGCTTAGACCAGTGGTCCCCAACCTTTTTAGCACCAAGGACCGATTTCATGCAAGACAATTTTCCCAGGGACCGGGTGGGGGGGGAAGGGGGTGGGGGTTCTGGGGGGGGGGGGCTTAGGGAGTGGGCGGGGCTGACTGATTCACACGCATAACAAAACACAAGGTGCATATTAAAATATATAACACTATATAATGACTATATAAACTGACTATGGTCTCTGCTGCACTGGTCTCTGCTGCACTGGTCTCTGCTGCACTGTACCGTATTTTTTGCCCTATAAGATGCACCTAGTTTTAGAGGAGAACAATAAGAAAAAAATATTTTTCATTACACCTCAGGTCAGACCAGCAATCAGACCCCCAATGTTAGTCAGACCTCAGATCAGACGCCCAATGGCTCAGATCAACCCCCAAACCTTTAGCCATCTATCAGCCCACAATGTCAGCCATAAACCCCCCCAATGTCAGCCATAAACCCCCCCAATGTCAGCCATAAGCCCCCCAATGTCAGCCATAAGCCCCCCATTAGCCCCTCATGTCAGCCATAAGCCCCCCATTAGCCCCTCATGTCATGTCAGCCATAAGCCCCCCATTAGCCGCTCATGTCAGCCATAAGCCCCCATTAGCCCCTCATGTCAGCCATAAGCCCCCCATTAGCCCCTCATGTCAGCCATAAGCCCCCATTAGCCCCTCATGTCAGCCATAAGCCCATTAGCCCCTCATGTCAGCCATAAGCCCCCCATTAGCCCCTCATGTCAGCCATAAGCCCCCCATTAGCCCCTCATGTCAGCCATAAGCCCCCCATTAGCCCCTCATGTCAGCCATAAGCCCCCCATTAGCCCCTCATGTCAGCCATAAGCCCCCCATTAGCCCCTCATGTCAGCCATAAGCCCCCCATTAGCCCCTCATGTCAGCCATAAGCCCCCCATTAGCCCCTCATGTCAGCCATAAGCCCCCATTAGCCCCTCATGTTAGCCATAAGCCCCCCATTAGCCCCTCATGTCAGCCATAAGCCCCCTATTAGCCCTTCATGTCAGCCATAAGCCCCCCATTAGCCCCTCATGTCAGCCATAAGCCCCCCATTAGCCCCTCATGTCAGCCATAAGCCCCCCATTAGCCCCTCATGTCAGCCATAAGCCCCCCATTAGCCCCTTTATGTAAGCCCCATGTCCCTCATGTCAGCCCCATATCCCCCAGGTCAGCCATCAGCCCCCAGTGCAAATAAAATAAAATTAAAAAAACCACTTACCTCTCCTGCTCCTGGTCACCATCGCAATCCTCTTCATTCTGCTGTCGGCTGGCTGTGTATAGCGGCGCACAGCGTGAGGTCACAGAGAGACCTCACGCTGTGCGCAGCCATGCACAGCCGATAGCCGAGCCGAGGACCAGGAAGCGGTGAGTACAGATCCTTCACCGCTCCCTGGTCCTTCTGTACTAATGAAGCGCTTCCATAATGGAAGCGCTTCATTAGTACAGAGTTAAAGACTGCCCTGATCGCCGCGGCCTGGCTAACAATCCTCCACGGCCCGGTCCTGTTAATCAGACCTCAGATCAGACCCCCAATGGCTCAGATCAACCCCCAAACCTTTAGCCATGTATCAGCCCCCAATGTCAGCCATAAACCCCCCCAATGTCAGCCATAAACCCCCCAATGTCAGCCATAAACCCCCCCAATGTCAGCCATAAGCCCCCCAATGTCAGCCATAAGCCCCCCATTAGCCCCTCATGTCAGCCATAAGCCCCCCATTAGCCGCTCATGTCAGCCATAAGCCCCCATTAGCCCCTCATGTCAGCCATAAGCCCCCCATTAGCCCCTCATGTCAGCCATAAGCCCCCCATTAGCCCCTCATGTCAGCCATAAGCCCCCCCATTAGCCCCTCATGTCAGCCATAAGCCCCCCATTAGCCGCTCATGTCAGCCATAAGCCCCCCATTAGCCCCTCATGTCAGCCATAAGCCCCCCATTAGCCCCTCATGTCAGCCATAAGCCCCCCATTAGCCCCTCATGTCAGCCATAAGCCCCCCCAATAAGCCCCTCATGTCAGCCATAAGCCCCCCATTAGCCGCTCATGTCAGCCATAAGCCCCCATTAGCCCCTCATGTCAGCCATAAGCCCCCCATTAGCCCCTCATGTCAGCCATAAGCCCCCCATTAGCCCCTCATGTCAGCCATAAGCCCCCCATTAGCCCCTCATGTCAGCCATAAGCCCCCCATTAGCCCCTCATGTCAGCCATAAGCCCCCCATTAGCCCCTCATGTCAGCCATAAGCACCCCATTAGCCCCTCATGTCAGCCATAAGCCCCCCATTAGCCCCTCATGTCAGCCATAAGCCACCCATTAGCCCCTTTATGTAAGCCCCATGTCCCTCATGTCAGCCCCATGTCCCCCAGGTCAGCCATCAGCCCCCAGTGCAAATAAAATAAAATAAAATAAAATAAAAAAAACCACTTACCTCTCCTGCTCCTGGTCACCATCGCGATCCTCTTCATTCTGCTGTCGGCTGGCTGTGTATAGCGGCGCACAGCGTGAGGTCACAGAGAGACCTCACGCTGTGCGCAGCCATGCACAGCCGATAGCCGAGCCGAGGACCAGGAAGCGGTGAGTACAGATCCTTCACCGCTCCCTGGTCCTTCTGTACTAATGAAGCGCTTCCATAATGGAAGCGCTTCACTAGTACAGAGTTAAAGACTGCCCTGATCGCCGCGGCCCGGCTAACAATCCTCCACGGCCCGGTCCTGGGCCGCGGCCCGGCGGTTGGGGACCGCTGGCTTAGACTACATTCACATCTCGGTTAAGGAGAACCGGCTGCCTGATCCAGTGCAAATGCTAACTGTCAGCCGGACAAAAAACTGTTGCAACAGTTTTTGCGCTGCCAAAACAAGGCATTTATGCTGGAAAGTGGCTGGATCACTGCTGGACCTCATCGCAGTCCATGGGGATCCGGCGGTGAAGTAGAGGAACAGCATGCTGGATCTCCTAACAGAGATGTGAACGTGGCATAAATCCACTTTCACACAGTGTTTGATCAGTGGTTATTCAAAACCAGGAGTGAAGCCTGCACAGGCATAAGGTATATCTGGATCTGCACTCATATACCTGGTTCACTAGGTAGGCAATGCGACTCAAACAATGTAGTAATAATATATTAATTTATTGATAGCGATTATATGCAAGTATATATCAATATACAATTGGTAACCTAATAATTATACCCTCTAAATAAACCTGAATGGTTAAAATTCACATAAAACTAGTTGATAAAATAAGCATAAATCTATCCACTGTTATAGCTAATGGAAAGTCGGTCCAGCGTTAATAGAAGGCACACACTAATAAATCTTCCGTTATCTACAACAGTGGCTAACAGCAAATATGACTTCAGTGATAAATATGTGAAAATAAATAAAAAATATAAAATATAAAAATATATAAATAAATAAGTGAAAGTTCAACAGTGAAATTGCGTGATATAGCACAGTGACTTGAAATGTCCAATAGATAAAATGTAGCAATTTGTGACACATAAAATCTAATGGATCAGCATAATAAAGTGCAAATAGATAGTAAAATAGTGAATATATATAAATGTATGGGTGTGTAGATATCTCTGAAAAATCAATAAAATCGCTGTCTCCCACTGGTAGTTCTATTCCTAAAATAGTCCTTCTTAATACTAAAACGTGTGACCTGGATTACGGCTTCATCCACACATTTGTCCGCAGGTAAGCTCAGTTTGAGCTGATAGGCTGTTTAATTAAACAACCGCGACAGACGCGGCAAGATACTTGAACAGTAGTATAGAAGTGTCCAATGATGTTGCAATGCAATAAAGCAACAATGTCAATGTAGCAAACAGTGTATCAGAATAGTTAAGCAGCAATGCACATATGTCCAGCAATATTGGGCCGATTCACATATGTCGGAGCTGATAGCTCTTACTTACATATACTCCCACCGTGGCGTCCCACGTGGTGTAAGTTTCAAGCGGACTTGCCTTTCTGTAGCGCAGCTAAGCTGTCTGCTAGCGATGCTGTATCCTCCCGACTGTGAACTGGAATGCTGGCTGTGTCACGCTGCAGGTGCACGTCCGGTTTCTTTTGGATGTTCCACCTGTTTGGGTCAGTACTAATGCTGAAATATTTAACCCATCAATCTCTGTGTTGTGTCCAAAGAGACCCGCAGTTCAATAGTCCTTAGAACCGCAATTCTGACCTCCTGTAGAAATCCTTTAGAAAGCGCTTTCTCAATCCAGTATAGTAGAAAATTGTTGCCGGTATATTGTCAGATCCAATTATTCCTCACCAGACGCGTTTCAAAGGCTACCTGCCTTCTTCCTCAGTGGCTAATTTGAATTAGCCACTGAGGAAGAAGGCAGGTAGCCTTTGAAACGCGTCTGGTGAGGAATAATTGGATCTGACAATATACCGGCAACAATTTTCTACTGTTCAAGTATCTTGCCGCGTCTGTCGCGGTTGTTTAATTAAACAGCCTATCAGCTCAAACTGAGCTTACCTGCTGACAAATGTGTGGATGAAGCCGTAATCCAGGTCACACGTTTTAGTATTAAGAAGGACTATTTTAGGAATAGAACTACCAGTGGGAGACAGCGATTTTATTGATTTTTCAGAGATATCTACACACCCATACATTTATATATATTCACTATTTTACTATCTATTTGCACTTTATTATGCTGATCCATTAGATTTTATGTGTCACAAATTGCTACATTTTATCTATTGGACATTTCAAGTCACTGTGCTATATCACGCAATTTCACTGTTGAACTTTCACTTATTTATTTATATATTTTTATATTTTATATTTTTTATTTATTTTCACATATTTATCCCTGAAGTCATATTTGCTGTTAGCCACTGTTGTAGATAACGGAAGATTTATTAGTGTGTGCCTTCTATTAACGCTGGACCGACTTCCCATTAGCTATAACAGTGGATAGATTTATGCTTATTTTATCAACTAGTTTTATGTGAATTTTAACCATTCAGGTTTATTTAGAGGGTATAATTATTAGGTTACCAATTGTATATTGATATATACTTGCATATAATCGCTATCAATAAATTAATATATTATTACTACATTGTTTGAGTCGCATTGCCTACCTAGTGAACCAGGTATATGAGTGCCCATTCTATTTTTATTACTATTGTTTTCTGGTGATTGGGTACAACATCTGTTTGGTGCACCGTGCCATCTTAAAACCAGAGGTGAGCCGTCCCTTACCTTCGTTTTCATATCTGGATCTGCACCCGTTCTGTGTTTTTGACCAATACCTGGTTGTGGCTCACAATCACTGCTGGAAATCACCGATTAATCTGTGACTGTGTGAGAGCGGCCTGACTCCGTGTATGACAGCATGAATTGTAAATGTTCACATGTGGAATATCTCAGAGCACATCACATAGATTTTAGAAAATTGCCAGACACTTGTTTTCAGTGACTTGGTGATATATTATAGACACATGGAGGACATATAAGATACACATTCCAAACTGCAATTCTTAGAAAACCAGATAAAAGTCTAGAGAAACAAATTAACAAAATACCTTACTTTACCTCATAATATGGAAATCCTAATCCGTTGATACATTACTACTTTTCATGGTCATTCAGTTTAAGCCACAGATTGCACATATGTGAAAAGAATACAATGCTAACGCACACAGTCGTCAGCTAACGTTAAACCTATAGTGAGCTAAGAAAGAAGTTGTAGTGTCCAACATCAACCAAAACTAACTATATTATAAACTATATTTATTATGCTTAGTCCCTTTTCTACTGTTTGGAATTGGCTCCACTTTACCTGAATTCCTTTTTCCACTAAGTGGAAGTTGAAAATAGTAGCTGGTACTTTTTTGGTACCACGTCCGAGGAGGTTCCAAGTAAGCTAAGCCCATACCATGAAGGTCTTGTGAGTAGTGATTGATCAGAGAGGGAATCATCACTACACTGCTGCCATCTACAGTCGTGGCCAAAAGTTTTGAGAATGACATAAATATTCGTTTTCACAATGTTTGCTGCTAAACTGCTTTTAGATCTTTGTTTCAGTTGTTTCTGTGATGTAGTGAAATATAATTACACGCACTTCATAAGTTTCAAACTTTTATCGACAATTACATGACATTTATGCAAAGAGTCAGTATTTGCAGTGTTGGCCCTTCTTTTTCAGGACCTCTGCAATTCGACTGGGCATGCTCTCAATCAACTTCTGGGCCAATTCCTGACTGATAGCAACCCATTCTTTCATAATCACTTCTTGGAGTTTGTCAGAATTAGTGGGTTTTTGTTTGTCCACCCGCCTCTTGAGGATTGACCACAAGTTCTCAATGGGATTAAGAACTGGGGAGTTTCCAGGCCATGAACCCAAAATGTCAAAGTTTTGGTCCCCGAGCCACTTAGTTATCACTTTTGCCTTATGGCACGGTGCTTCATCGTGCTGGAAAATGCATTGTTCTTCACCAAACTGTTGTTGGATTGTTGGAAGAAGTTGCTGTTGGAGGGTGTTTTGGTACCATTCTTTATTCATGGCTGTGTTTTTGGGCAAAATTGTGAGTGAGTCCACTCCCTTGGATGAGAAGCAACCCCACACATGAATGGTCTCAGGATGCTTTACTGTTGGCATGACACAGGACTGATGGTAGCGCTCACCTTTTCTTCTCCGGACAAGCCTTTTTCCAGATGCCCCAAACAATCGGAAAGAGGCTTCATCGGAGAATATGACTTTGCCCCAGTCCTCTGCAGTCCATTCACCAAACTTTCTGCAGAAGATCAATCTGTCCCTGGAAAACTGTACATGAAATAGAGAGCTGTCTTACGCATATGTATTAATGGGAACTTGTAGGATTTGCAAGTCTATCACAACAGAGATCCTGTACAGCATTAATCTGAAGATTTGAATGAAGCAACTTCGGATGTAGCATCCGGAGCTCGCTTCGCTCAACACTAGTATGTATCTCTCCACTGAACCTAATGACTGAGAAGCTCTTATACGTTGATATATTCACCTTGGTTTTCTTTATTATATTGAACATTTCATGTGATGTTGTAGCTAAGCCAAACAAATTGACTTAGATCCGAATTTCAGAAAAAAGGCGAATCACTGAGAAGCCGAATTTCCTCACGCTTTCTGGTAACTAATACATTTTTTCTGAAGTGGCGGTAAAAAAAAAACAATACATACTTACCTCATCCATTTGCTTGTGGAGAGGCTGTCACAGCTGTCTTGATTGAAGATACCATGCAAATTCTTGTGCGGGGGTGACATCACCATGCCAGTGTGTGTGTTGACGTCAAAGGCCTCTCCACGAGAAAATGGATGAGGAGGGTAAGTATATTTTTTTTAACCTGATTAACCCCTGAAAAGCCTCAACTGTAGCATCAGATGCTGCGATCAGAGATGAACGTGGCATCTGAGGGGTTCAGTGACGGGGGTGGGGTGGCGCGATCGCCGTTCCCCGTCATTACACCAGCTACTTACAAAGGAATGCGCTTTGTGACTAAGTAATTAATCACAAATCAAATTGTGATATTTGGCGAAGCAGCCAAATGAAATTTTTATAACTTCGCTCATCACTATTTGTAGCCATTAAGGTATTGAATTCTGATCTAAAGCCATGGCACTTGAAGGGCTGACCTCTAATCTCATGTGCTCCAGTGTGATTCCTTATGTCTTCAGGTCTATAGATTGTCCATAGGAGGCAGAACGTGGTCTCCTGACTACAATACTCACACTTTTTCCACATCAATTTCATACCATGTACTGACAAAGTAGAAGAAAAATAAACGTGTGCAGGGTCTTGTATCTTTCATCTTGCTGTTTTATTGACTTTTCACCAAACACTGGGCAAGGATTTATTTTTAATGGGATGCTATGCAATGGTGTCTGGCCTGCATCATCTATAGAAGTGAAGAATGGCTGACATCAGCCGGCAGAAGATGTATCTGCTTGTAAGATTAATAGCTAGAATCTGGGTTAATTGTTTTGTGGCACAGAGGCCAATAAAGAAAATTATCTTATATGACACATTTTGTCTTTTCTTCGACAACTAGGTACTGCTTGCTGAAATTGTCACTTTCAATGTCAATCTGCCATCAGATGAGCTTCTCTATGAAGGGACACATGGTGCTGACCTCACCTAGTGATTGGCTGAGTAGGGATTTTCAGGCCAGAAAGTGGAGAGCATTGGGGACTGGAGCAGCATCTGTGAGTGTGAACATTGCTCTCTTATTTTTAACACATTCTAGCCCTTTAAAAAATTCTTCTTCCTGGGGAAATGAAAACTTCCTTTTATGTAAAACCCGCTTCCAAAAGTATGCCACTTGATATGACTTAAGAGCTTAGTGGAGAAAGACTTACTATTTAAGGTTTTGTTCCATGAAAGATATTCAAAAAATTTTAAGCCAGCACCTGGATCTAAATATTTTTGTAATTGCATATAATTAAACATTTACTATAGCCACTGAGCTATTCAATAAAATCTATCTGTATAGCGCCACCTGCTGTTTATTTTATTATTCCGCAGAGCTTTACAGATATTATCATCACTTGATGGCCCCAGTAGGGCTCACAATCTAAGTTCCCCATCAGTATGTCTTTGGAGTGTTGGAGGAAACCGGAGTATCCGGAAGAAACCCAAGGCATCAGTGCTAACCACTGAGCCACCATGTGTACCATTTGTACTTTTCCATATTTCTCTGTCCACCTGAGGTAGATGCACATGCTCAGTTCTATCCCATCTTATAAGCTGTGAGAGCTACAGGGATAGCTACAGTAGAAAGGACACACTCCCTGAGAAAGATCAACTTCCCCCCTCCCAACTTTGAAATACATCTGGCAGAGCATTTGAAGAAATTAATGGGGGATCTCTGGATCTATGTGAGGTATGTTCATGTTGATTCCCTTGAGCTTCTCATAATCCACTCCAGCAACAAGGGTGTCCAGACATATTGCTGTGGTTTTTTTTTGCCATCGGCCACAGAACCCGTGGTATGCCACTTCCACACCAAAACTTGGGATGGGGGGTTAGGGGAGCTTAAAGACACAAATTTAACATGGGGTTAATCTTTGAAGGTTTGCTTGGTTACTTTGTGACAAATTTATCAAATGTCGCATGTTTGTTACGTTTGGTGCTTCTTTTAAACCCTTTTGTCTAAACATGTTGCATTTTTTTTTACGCTACCCCTATTAAGTGAGTTTGATACTTTTTGATACTTTTTTCTAAAGTCCCAGTGATAAATCTGGAGTGAATCTAATTAACAAAACTACCATACCCACTTTTTCATCCACTTTTCAAAACTGGAGTGAGTGGTGTAAAATTTCAAACATTTGTAAATATTTGTAATAACCCCAAAAAATCACAAAGCTCAATTTTCTCTCCTGAATTCTGAATCCCCCCTCCAGGTATATTGCATCTTGGTGGAATAGGAATGTTCAGAAATTGATGAGTTGCAAAACAGTCCAGTATTTCTGTGAATAAGCCTATGAGTGCAATTATTTGTTATATTGAATAGGACATGTTGGAGAAACACACAAGATTACTGCCCTCCACAAAGAGGACCACTTGATTGGCAGGTAAGGATATGATGGGAATTAATCATGTCTTACACTGCACTGGTAAAATGATTGGTTGCTATGGGCAAGAGAGGTAGTTTTACTGTAACACAGTTTTGATGAATGAAGCCCAATGGTCATTAACCTGCACAAACCACACAGGGGAACCAGGGATCTGTTTTTTGTGACCCACCCTATATTTTAGATTATATTGCAGTTCTCCCTAAAAAAAAACTAAAAAAAACTGCTGGGTAGTACCAGTTACAGCATGAGGATTAGAAGCTGTGCTAGGCGGAGGAGAAGTGGAGTAAGCTCTCTAGTAACATTAATTGTTTTACTGCCTTGCATCCCCAAGGAACAAGTATGCATGAAACACCTAAGGGCAGTATCAGACTGAGGTTTCTTGGGCCCGCCATTGGAAATTATTCTTTGGGCCCAACTCTTACATCATTAATAAAGTCTAACAGGTTTTAAATCTAAGAAATATACTCTAGTGGCAAGTGATTGGCTCCCAAGGCAGGCACATGGATTTCTTTTTTTGTCCAAGACCTTTGGGGTCCACTTATGGTACTAGAGCCTGGAACCACTGGAGGATCCTCTGGTGCTCTGGTGGGCCAGTCCGACCCTGAGTGACAATGCTGAAGATGTTATGTAAGTAGAATGCTGAGCAAGATGACTCCAGGGGGAGTCAAAACCGGTGCAAAGAAAAACTGACTTAGTTGCCCACAGCACCTTTCATTTTTCAGAAATCCTTTTCTATGGGCAACTAAACCAATATTTCTTTGAAGCCCTGTACCTTGTGAAATTGCAAGTGGTAGAAGTGGAGCTCAAAAACACCTTAAAAATCTGAAAGTGATGAAATTATTGCCATAAGCTCAGCAAAACTGAGCAGGTTCTACATGATTTGAAGTAGAAAGTCAAGAAGAATAAGAGGGCATGACATTGAGGTAGCCAAAAGAGCTCATCAAGAGCCCAAAAGTGTTTTAAAGAAGAGGTAAAGTAGAAGAAATATAGTACAAGGACGTGCCGAATATCAATGAGCCCAATATACCATCACTCAATATACGTAATCTTTTGCTTGGAATACCAGATTTGTCTGATGACCGCGAGAAGGATGATGAAGATGACAAAGGTGCAATGAAGTGGTACCTGGCAAGCACCATTAATACAGGAGGTTTCCAATCACTGTGTATGGACCATGGATGACAGGTGAAGTATTTGGTGGGCAAGGACTTATGGGGGGAGGTGGGGTTGTCATTGCTATGGGTACATTGTGTCTGCTATGAGACTGTGAAGTTGTCATTTTGCCTGCTCCACCAGTGAGTGTGGAACTGTGTTGCCAAAGAGGGTAAGAGCTTTGCTATCAAAAGAGAGAAATCAAGGATCGTCTGGCAAACTCAGTAGCTGAAATTAAAACTTGGCCAAATGGGCAAAACCTTTCCTGGAAAAGCATAACTGTAGCTTGAACATTATACATGTTAAGTCTTCTATCATTTTGAGATACATTGATGAATTTTCTTGATCTAATAGCTGCTGGATGAAAAACACTAATAACATCCATTAAAGCATCCATTAACAATTAAGCATTAATCTATATTATGTTCACACTTATTTATGCCATATTAGAAGATTGTTTTGACTGGATATCTGTTTTAAAGGGTTTTTCTAGGAGTATAGTAATGATGACATATCCTTAAAGGGCTTCTGTCACCCCCCAACCCACAATTTTCAGTTTTTGACTTATTATATTTGTTAATGTAAGCAGATTCCATATATGCCCCTCTTACCTCGGGCTGTGCAGTAATTACAGTAAAAAACGTACTTTTATTATATGTAAATTTCTTCACTACCAGCAAGTTGGGCGGACTTGCTGGTAGCCGCCGCAACCTCTGTTTGAAAAAACGCCCCCTCCTCCACTTGATTGACAGGGCCAGCGAGCGCTCTCCTCCTCTCGCAGGCCCTGCCTGCAGCCTCAAATCCCGCGCCTGCGCCTTACCGGTCGTCATTCGGCGCAGGCGCTCTGAGAGAAGGACGGCCGCTCCTTCCTCAGTGCGCCTGTGCCGATGACGTCAGCCCTACACCCGGAAGAGAAGACCTCAAAAAATGAAAATTGGAGGTTGGGGGGTGACAGAAGCCCTTTAATAATATCAGATTGATGGGGATTCAGAGGATAGGTCATCAGTAAAAATAAAAAATAAAAATAAAAAGTCTCAGAAAAGGGGTTGTCCCATGAAAAAAAAATAAAAAATTCAAACCAGTACCTGAATCTGCATACTTTTATAATTGCATGGAATTTAAAATTTAGCATAGCCAATGAGTTATTTAATAAAATGTATCTGTATAGTACTACCTGCTGTTTGTTTTCTTATTTCTTTGTCCTGCTCACTGAGATGGCCGCACATGCTCAGTTTCATCCTTCAACTGCCTCCTGAGCTGTGATAGAGAGCTCAGACACGCCCCCTGCAGCAGAGTAGACACTCCCCTTGAGCTGCCAGCTTGATATAAATCTAGCAGAGCAATGAATGGGGAGATCTCTGGATCCATGTGAGGTACAGGGCTGATTCTAGCTTAGTTAGAAAGAGGGTATCATGATGTCTGATTTTCGTGTTTTACATTAGTTATGGGATAACCCCTTTAAGTAAGAAAATAAAGTAAAGTAAAATAGTTTGCTATCTAGTTTTGATATGGAATATTCACTGATAACATTTTACATTTTAGAAACATTTTGGAGCAAACTGCCAGATAAATCATTAGGTCTATATACTGTAAATTTCTGCTTGTCAAAACCACTATTTGAGCCATTAGAGACATTTGCAATTCACTTTTGATACAATTCATATTTCTGGTATTTTGTCTCTTATGATCACCGTGAGTGTACCATGACATTTAGCATTAGATACAACATCTGCTTGCTTGCCCATATATTCCTTTGTTCTTTTATCCAGCTTTTGACTGCATCATGTCTTACTTAATGGAAATGATATACTTTATGTCAGGCAGCAGTCTACCAAATCTGCAGTGGATTACAAAGAACATGCTACAGTCCAATCGTTTATTACCCCATTTGTAAGTCTTGGCCTTCTGTAATTGTTCCTATTTCAATTAAGACTGAAACTTGGATGGACTCTGGTTATGTGTTTCACAAACTGCCAATAACTTACTTTGTGGTGCAGAAGACAAAGTAACAACTACTCAGAATAGGTAAAAGGCCAAAGGAGAGGCACTAAAGAACCCAAAAATCTCACACCCTGAGCTGACCATCATAGGATTACTTCCCTCATCTAGACAGCTGATACTCCTGATGTGGTTGTAGATGGCTAACAGAAGTCAGGAGAGCTTGGCACAGCTTACTTCAACCTGGCCAGTGTCCTAGGAATAACTGGCTTCAGAAGCTATATCATAAAGCTTATTAAGAAATATCATATCCCAATACAGTGGTCCATTTAAAGGGATACATAGTATAAGCTGGTATGGCAAGTTATAATGCATTAGTTTACATGAAGCAAAATGTACAATGGATTTGAAAAGTCTTCAGACCCTTTCACTTGTTATGTTGCGAACTTGTGCTAAAATACAAAATCATGTTTTCCCCCATTATTCTGCACTCAATACCCCATAATGGCAAAGGATCAAAATCTTTGCTAATTTACTGAAAAGGAAAAACTAAAATTTAGCATTGACATACTGTAGGTATTCAGACCCTTTACTCAGTACCATAGTTAGTTAAATCACCTTTGGCAGCGATTACAGCCTCCAGTCTTCATGGGTATGATGCCACAAAGTTTGCACACCTGAATTTTGCGATTTTTTGCCATTCTTCTCTGCAGATCCTCTCAAGCTCTGGCACGTTGGATGGGAAATGTCACTTAATAGCTATTTTCCGTTCTCAAGAGAAGTTCGATTGGGTTCAAGTCGGCCCAGTCAACGGTCCAGAGCACTCCGGATCAGGTTTTCATGACTCATGAGGAATATCTCTGTACTTTGCTTCATTCAGCTTTCTCTCAACTCTGACCAGTCTCCCTGTCCCAGCCACTGAAAAACACACCCACAGCATGATGCTGCCACCACCATGCTTCACTGTAAGGATGGTATTGGACTGTGCTCGGTTTCTTCCAAACATGAGGCTTAGAACTTATGCCAAATGTTCAATCTTGGTTTCATCAGACCAGAGAATCTTGTTTCTCACAGTCTAAGAGTCCTTTAGGTGCTTTTTTACAAACTTAGATGTGTCTTTTACTGGAAGAGGCTTCTTTCTGGCCACTCTGCCATAAAACCAAGATTGGTAGAACGGTGCACTGATTGTTGACCTTCTGGAAGCTTCTTCGTCTGCACATAGCATCGTTGAAGCTCAGTCAAAGAGCCCATTGAGTTCTTGGTCACCTCACTCAACAAGGCTCTTTTATGATGATTACTTAGTTTGGCAGGGTGGGCAGCTCCAGGAAAAGTCCCAGTTGTTCCAAACTTCTTCTATTTAAGAATTTTGGAAGCAATTGTGCTCTTGGAAACTTTCAGTGCAGTAGGCATTTTTTGTACCCTTCTCCAGATCTGTGCCTCCAAACAATCCTGTTTTTTGTTCTGATTTCAGGGATCATGGGTGTATCTTTCCAAATGATGTCCAATCATCTGAATTTACCTTAGGTGGACTCCAATCAAGGTGTAGAAACATCTCAAAGTGGATCAAGAGAAATTGGAGGCCCTAGAGTTAAAATGAAGTTCCATAGCAAAGGGAGTGAATACAATACTTATGTTCATGCAAAATTATTATTATTATTATTATTATTATTTTTATTAACCTTGCAAACTTTTATAAAATTCTTTACACTTTTCACTTTCTCATTATGGGGGATTGAGTGTAGAATGATGGAGGAAAAGTTACATTTTTTTTTTATATTTTAGCACAAGGCCGCAACACAACAAAATGTGAAAAAGTGAATAGGGTCTGAAGACTTTCCGAATGCACTGTACATGTCTGCATTTAAGCAAAGGGAAATTTATTCCATGTCTTATCTACATTTACTTTTCCTTATTATTAGATATATAATGCTCCTGTGACTATATTTAATGGGATATTACCAAAGAAAAAAAATGTCTGCCCTCATGATCTCTCCTTTCTTTCAGATCTTCCCTCTTCTGTTAACCCAAGGAGAAAGTGAAATCCATATCTGTGAATTATGTTTGCAGCATCTTCTGTAAGCTTCATTCTTATTTGGTTCGTACTTTAGGTTTAGTGCTCCATTAAAATGTCTGGAGTTTGTTTGTGGGTCCATAAAATAGTATAAGTGGTCACTCAAATCTAATTCCTGTTCTGTTTTCTGTCAGTACAAACTGATGATCACACATGTTTATGTCTTGTGATGCTATTCCCAGGGGGGTAATCAGTCCTTGACTAGAAAGCTGGAGATTTCAACTTCAAGTAGACAGTCCCCTAGGGTGATTTACTGTTTTAAATGAATAATGCCGGCCACACATGTTGCAACTTAATTGTGCCGTATGATTACCAAGCAGTTTGGTGGCCCATGTAAATGGCCGGGTACATAGCACATCCATGTGTAGGTTTCCATGTCTCTTATGCATCATACTAGGGGCTGGGTCAACAGATAACCTCACACACAGGTGGGATTTATTAACTTGTCTGATTAATCATGGCTGTTATTTCATTATTTTATTTTTTTAAGATTGAAGACCAAATTTGGACTTTGTACAAAACCACATTACAGCTGTCAAGAAAACAAAAGGAGGAAATTGCAGCAAAACTGCTGCTAACATTTTGTATAGGCTTTTATGGACCTGATTTACCGCTATGGCCACCTTTTGGATGCATTTTGTTATTGCTGTATTCTACTATCTTGGCTAAAAATCTTTTTTCCAGTTGGTCTTTATTTAAAAGAAAATAATCAAAAAATTTTCTTCTATAGTCTTAAGGATTCACTTACTTTGTAGACTGTTCTTTTTGCTTTTCAGTCAAATACGTCAGAAAGCCTTTCTGACTGCTCAATGTTTAGCCCTTATCTCTAGTTTCTGGCCATTTCTAACACCAACCAAGGGGTGCAACTGCCCAGGACGCCTGTTTGTTGGAAAGGAAGGGGGAGCCCCAAAGGGTTTTTCGTTTTTGCGTTATTGTTTTTCACTCCTTGCCTTTCTGGGGTAATAACTTTTTTATTTTTCTGTTTACATAGCCATAGGAGGGCTTGTTTTTTGCAGGATATAATTTCAAATGGGTTGAAATTGGAAAAAAAAATGCAATTCTGCAACAGTTTATGGGTTTTGTTTTTATGGCATTCACTTTATGGTAAAAATGAATGTATAGCTTTTCTTGCATTTTAGTATTGAAAAAACAAGCAAACTTTGAATAAAGTATTTTTTTTCATCTCCATATTCTGACCCATATAATTTTTTCATAGTTATGTGTACGAAGCTGTGTGACTATAAGGAGAGATACTCAGGGTGGATTATTATCATAATGGACAACTTCTATATGCAGCCTTTTGGAAAATGCCTACTCTGTGAAATACTTATGGACTGTGCCCGCTGTTTGTATTTGTACTACAATCCCTATCATCTATTGAGTAAAGTAGAAACATTATTTTGAGTGATAGTATATTAAGCTAGAAAATGTTTCTAATGCACCAAGAAGATTAGTTGAGTGCATTCTATCTGTAACAGTAAGGGTTATGTGGGTACACTGTCTTCTGCTAGATCAGAAATCGACAGTCTGTGCTAGCATCTAGTGATGGGGGCTAATGAATAGTAAGATAAGCCATATAAGGGAGCTGCCCCGAGTTTTTTCATATAACTAATGTATTCATATGAAGAAAAAAAGTTCAGCAGCTCTCACCTGCCCCACCTTCACCTGTGAGCATAACAAACTAATGGAAGATCTGCAAAAAATGGAAGATGATCTTATAAAGTTTAAACAGATTAAATATAATCGAGATCTGCTCGACTATGAGTCGAACCAAGTATATACATGGACGGTTTCTATACAACATACACCCCATTCGATTCTGAAAAAGTTGCGCAGTAAAAAGAATAGAAAAAACTCCCAGAGGGTTTCATTTAGTTTGACGGATCTGGATTCCATTGATTCAGAGCAGGAACCTACCTCTTTACCTGCACATTCTTCTCAAGTGAAAGAGACTGATTCACACAAAGCGGCTTCAAAAAACGGAGGGCTGGTCGGAAACACCGGTATGAGATACAAAAAGAACAAGACGAATTCCAAGTGATCAACTTGTCCGCTTCTATTTTATCATCAGAGGACATTAATGTACTTAAAAGAGGTTTAACTTTTTCTCCCACCTGTCAGTTTGATTTGTATAGGACGCTCATGGATGTCAACAGGCTGGCCCGCGCTCTCACTCTCCGGCGACATTTCCAGGTGGGCGACCACGATGGTTGTGCTGCGGAGATGGGGATCGCGGATCACCCTGTGGCACCCATGAGCGATTCCTTTGTTTATGATAACGCCAGCTCTCACAATACAGGCAATATGAGCTTTCATGAAATGATGCATGTGAGTTACAGGAATCTAACACAGTCCTGAGTGATCTGCATTTGAACAATAGGTCCTTGTATTTTCACACTAGAAATCAGGATTTTTATCCCATTCAATCCAGATCCCCAGCACTGGATCGTTACCAGGAGCTGGTAGAGCGAGATCTAGTCCTGTTACATGATCAAATTAATGTGAATACGGCTGGTACTAAAAATATAACCAAAAATGAAATGAAGGCCTTGCAGGATATGAAACTGAGGGATGACATTGTTATCAAACAATCTGACAAGGGGGGTGGCGTTGTCGTATTAGATAGTGGTCTATACAAGACCCAAATTGAATCTATGCTGTGTGACACAACAGTGTATGTCACCCTTAGCGACAACCCCCTCCCCTCTTTTCAGAGGGAACTGAAAAATATTTTGCATTTGGGAGTTAAATCAGGTTTTTTGACTAATAGGGAATCTGAATACATATATGTTCTATCTCCCGTCATCCCGGTTTTTCATGCACTCCCCAAGATACACAAAAACACCTTTCCACCTCCCCTCAGGCCTATTGTAGCAGGTATTGGTTCATTTTCAGAACAAATCTCCCAGTGGGTCGATTCTATACTTCAACCACTAATACCGCTCATACCAGGTTTTCTTAAAGACACAGCGTCCATTTTACAAATAATTGAGAACATTGAATGGTCATGAAATTATACATGGATGACAGCGGACGTTATGTCTTTATACACCAATATCCCGCATGAACTGGCTATTAAATCATTAGCCTGGTTCCTTAGAGCCTATGGTAACATTACCGCAGGGTTGCAGGAATATGTACTTCTGGTGGTGGATTTCCTCCTCAGGCGCAATTTCTTCATGTTTAACAATACGTTTTTTCTGCAAGTATCAGGGGTGTCAATGGGGCTAAGTTCTCTCCCTCCATAGCTAATATTTTCATGGCATGGTGGGAGAGGAGCTTCCTCCTCATCGACACCCATCCTTTTTGGCGATGCATCAGGTGGTATGGCCGTTACATCGATGACCTGATCCTGGTCTGGACGGGTGATGTGACGGCCATACCAGCTTTTGGTTACTATATCAACTCCTGTGTGAACACTATTTCATTTAGTGTCCACTATGACATGCAGGATATTTCTTTTTTGGATTTGCGCCTGAGGGGGGACCCCCCCACCGGAAAAATCCACACGTGTACCTATAGAAAGCCCTTAGCAGGAAATACGACCTTGCACACCACATCCTGCCATCCGAAACATGTCATAGCGAACATACCGAGGGGCGAGATAATACGGGCAAGGAGGAACTGCACGGATGATGATAGCTTCATGATTGAAGTTGAAAATATCGCCCACAGATTACACAAGAGAGCTTATGCCAGAAGTCAGGTTGAGGATGTAATACGGCAGGTGTCCGAGATTGAGAGAGGGTCTCTGGTCCATCCAGAGCAGGAGAGTGTGTCTAGGGATAGTGAACTCAGTGCTGTGGTTGCCAACAGAAACAAAACTAAAAACAAAAACTTCAAAAGTAATGGAAACAACAAAAGAAATCTGTTTATTACACAATACAGCACGGAGTTCACACAGATCTGCCACATTGTAAAAAGGCATTTTCCTGTCCTGGCATATGATAGAGAATGGACGGACATAGTTGCAGATGGGGTTAAATGTGCAGCCAGAAGAGCACCCACTATAGTTAACTATGTCAGTCCTAGTCTGTATCAGGACAAGAAAAAATTGCAGCCTGTCTGGCTCACGACCAAAGGAAGCTATAGATGCGGACATTATAGGTGCATATGTTGCACCCACATGTCGATATCTAATACCTTTGTTTCAGCTTCAACTGGCAGGATTTTTCAAATGAAAACATACCTTAATTGCAACACAACCTTTGCAGTTTATTTAATCACATGCAGAAAATGCAAACTGCAATATGTAGGTTGCACCACTAATGCAATAAAACCCAGAATACGTAGGCATATTTCCGATGTGCCCCACCATGGCAGACGCAATATATCTGCAGCTAGTCTGTATTTTGCGGTCTGCCGTGGTGGTGACACATCGGATCTAGTGGTACAGGGTATAGAAAGGTTTTTTTTGCCGAAAAGAGGAGGGGATTACAAAAGAAAATTCTTAAGTAGAGAATCCTTTTGGATTTTCGCATTGAACACGCGGCAACTTGATGGTCTGAACAGACGTCTAGACCTAATCTTGCAACAATAAATCCATCATGTTATTGTTCCTGCACTTCACAGCCGTCCCTCAAAAAAGCTAAAAAACTTTTCAAAAAACTCTCTCCTTTAATTTTGTTTCCCACAGCCAGTACATATATTGTGCACTTTTTGTATAGGCTTTATTGTTCATTATGTGTTTTTTTTCTTTTTTATCTCTTTTTTTCTCATAGGTGTGGCATGCTTTGGAGGTTGTCTGCAGTCACAATCAGTGAAAACAGGTGCAGCCCCTCTATAAACATTGCCACTTTTTAATGTTGTACTGTGTCATGAGTAAGGGCGCGAATTGTCTTCAGTAGCCCAAAACGCGTAGACAACGACTTTGTTACTGTCTGGATGTGATTTTACCGCAAGCAAAATAAATTTTCCTTTACCGAAGTGGAGCTGGTTTTTCTTGAACCATATTGCAATGTATTCATATGTAACTAAAATAGTCATATGCAGCTAAAATATGTACGTGTTGAGTTAACCATTTCATAGTGACTGGCAAAGAATTGCCGCAGTGTGATGAGTATGATGATGATTGGCTATATTTTGCAAAATGTTTTCATAAAATAAACAGGTCACAAGCTGTTTGGTAGAGAAGCTTGTTGAGCTTAGACCCAACCATATCTGCATTGTGCCTGCTTTTTTTCTGATCTTTGTGAATTCTGAAAAACAGATGAAATGTAGGCTGTAGTTTTATTCTACAGATTTAAAGGGTAACTACTCTGACATTTGCTACAATCATGCCAATCTGTCCTAATCGTTGACATCTTCCACCCGCTGCTTGTTCTTTCTTAACATCATGGGCACCCCAGCTACCACCAGGCAGGATACTTCTAATGTCCGGGGAGTGCCCGGAGTGGAAGAAGGGTTTCTCCCCTATATTCACTGCCTGCGTGACCCGGGAGAGAGCCTGAGTCAAGATTACCCACTGTGAGGACTACAACAACCCTCAGGCACTACTTCCATCCTCTCCGCCCACACAGCATCAGATTATAGAAGTGTTCTCTCCTAGAAGCTTATGCCCCATACAGGCACTGTGCATGTGCATGAAGATTTTAGTATTGAAAAAAAAAAAAAAAACTTTGAATAAAGTTTTTTTTTCATCTCCATATTCTGACCCCTATAACTTTTTCATAGTTATGTGTACGAAGCTGTGTGACTATAAGGAGAGATACTCAGGGTGGATAATTATCATAATGTTCAACTTCTATATGCAGCCTTTTGGAAAATGCCTACTCTGCAAACAGATTTGCTCACATCTGTAAAAAAAAAAAAAGGGAATATGTTGCTCATAGTTTCCTTTTTTCTTTGGATTACACTTGAAATTCATGCCCAAGTTCATATTTATTGCATTTTTCACCTATTGCCCCCTACAGGTAGAGATGTCCCGAACTATTCGCCGGTGAACAGTTCCCGGCGAACATAGTTTGTTCGCGTTCGCTGTGGCGGGCGAACATATGCGATGTTCGGTCCGCCCCCTATACATCATCATTGAGCAAACTTTGACCCTGTACCTCACAGTCAGCAGACACATTCCAGCCAATCAGCAGCAGACCCTCCCTCCCAGACCCTCCCACCTCCTATCAAAAAGCAAGGACAGCATCCATCTTAGATTCATTCTGAAGCTGCAGTGTCACAAATTTGACTAAGTTGTAATCGCAATGCGATTAATGCAGGTTATATTAATCACATTGTGAATTCAACTTAGAGCTGGGTTCCTAATGGTTGTATTGCTAGAATATTACGAAGATTGAGAATATAGTGCCATATTCGTTATATTCGTCAATTCTAGCAATACAACCATTAGGAACTTAGCTCTAAGTTGAATTCGCAATGCGATTAATGCAGGTTATATTAATCGCATTGCGAATTTAACTTACCGCACTCTGCGTCAACTACGCAATTTTCCATGGGAGTTTTGCCATGGATCCCCCTCCGGCATGCCACAGTCCAGGTGTTAGTCCCCTTGAAACAACTTTTCCATCACTATTGTGGCCAGAAAGAGTCCCTGTGGGTTTTAAAATTCGCCTGCCTATTGAAGTCTATGGCGGTTCGCCCGGTTCGCCCGTTCGCGAACAGTTGCGTAAATTTGCGTTCGCCGTTCGCAAATGGAAAATTTTATGTTCGCGACATCTCTAGCCATGGGAAGTCAGAATGCTAAATGCAGGCATACACATGTGTGCAAGTTACTACTGCATTTGCTTTTTTTTTGTCTAGGATTGCCTGATGTTCTAAATTCTGAGTATCCGCTCTCTCTTTTCCTCTATCCTTCTTCCTCCCCCCTCAGTATTTTACGGAGGGGTGGTGGTGAAGGGAAGACGCATCATAGGTGGGTAGGGGGGGGGAAGGTTGGGGGCTCTTGGTGGGGGAAAAAAAAAGATGTTAATAATATATGTTTTTTTAATAAAATTGATTGTTAATATTTGAACTTTAATAAAGTAAAAATAAATAAAAAATCTGAGTATCTGTCCAGTTTCTAAGAACCAAAGCCCTTGTGCCCGTGCACACACACACACACACACACACAATCATACTCTCTATGCATCTACAATCTAATTTGTTCCAAAATAGCCAGTAACATGCATTATGGGGAAACTATCCTTTTACAGCCAGCTTACTTTTTTTTATTGTCTCGCCACTGTTTACTTCACAAAACTCCCATGTGTTGCTAAGTACAAGTGAAGCTTACAGTGACCCATCCCTAAATATCCCCAATAATAACTTTTGCAGTGTCAACGCTTCATTGTTAACCATGGTTACACCAAAAAATACTCTGCTATATATTTCTCTGTTATTCATTCTGTACAAGGTGACGTAATCTTCTCTTACTCTTCCAATCTGAATCTCACTGCCCTGTCATGACTGAAAAGACATTGTGACTTTTTATTTGCTAAAAGGGGGAGAATTGCAACAGATCATAACACCGTGCAACAATGATTTTGCTATTGAGAGAAAAACACGTGATTTATACTAAAGCGCTGATTACAAATATGAACTCGGAATTTGCCTGACACGTCTAGATTTTAAGTTATACATGCAAAGCCTATTCAGTTATAATATTAATGCATTATATTGGAAATATTCCAATGGACATGTCCAGACCTGTCCGGACGCACTCAGGCTGATGTCAGCAATAAGTATATAAAGCAAGCTGGACAGATTTTGATAAAGTGATCTGTTATAGTGCTATCAGTTTTGAAACTTAAGATGGATAAACGCAAATGTGTTAACGATCCAGACAATTTCTGCTACATATGTGGCTAATACACTACTTATGATCAGTGCAATAACCTGACAAAGCGAGTGTGTCTTGCTTACAAGTATTACTTTGACTGTAAAATTGTAAAAGCTGGGCACCTCATGTTTGTTGCACTGTGTGTTACTCTGGGCTAACGCAGTGGTTGAATGGTAAAAGGAAAGGAATGGCTTTTGTAGTGCCTATGGTTTGCTGTGAGCAGAAAAATCACCATTCAGACTGTTACTTTTGCATAACTAAAATCGCCGGATATTCAAAGAGAAACAAGTCACAAAGTGTGTATCCTGACTGTGAGTCTGCTGTTAAACCAGTACCATACGATGTAGAGAATCCAGTTCCTGCCCCTCCCACAACAGGAACGTTCTTCTGATTCTGATGAAGAAGAAGATGTTGATTGTCACAATGTATTATCTGATCCAGAACAACTGGAGGGTCAGCCGCACTTGCTGAGCCAATCAGATTTAGATGATCTGGTAAGAGATCTGTCATTATCTAAAAAAAAGTCAGAACTGCTAGCTTCTAGACTTCAGGAATAAAATTTGCTACAACAAGGCACCACAACTTCACTGTTTCATCATCGACACACCAAGTAAGCTGCATACTATGCAATGGAAAGCGATGTCTGTTTCTGTACTGATATAAATGGTCTTATGATGGAGTTAGATGGTACACATGTTCCCGATGAATGGAGGCTATTCATAGACTCTAGCAAAACAAGTTTGAAAGCTGTCTTGTTGCACAATGGTAACGAAGAACCATTTGTTCCATTGGCTCATGCGGTTGGAATGAAAGAGACCCATGCTTCTATGGAGTTCATTTTGAAAATGATCAAATGCTCAGAACATAAATGGAAAATTTGTGCTGACCTGAAAGTGGTAGCACTGCTGCTTGGCCTACAGTTAGGGTACACAAAGCATATGTGTTTCTTGTGCCTATGGAACAGTCGTGAAGACAACAATCATTACAAAATGAGGCAGTGGCCTCTCAGAGTCGAGCACATAGTTGGTCAGTACAATGTACAACACAAATCACTGGTCGATCCACTTCAAGTTTATCTTTCACCACTTCACATTAAACTTGGTTTAATGAAAAATTTTGTAATTGCACTTGAGCATGATGGAAATGGTTTCCAGTATTTTAAGGAGAAGTTTAGCACACTGAAAACTGATGCTAAAATAAAGGCTGGAATTTTTATTGGCCCCGAAATCAACAAACTAATGCATGATGACACATTTAGAACAAAACTCAACCCTCTGGAACTTGCAGCTTGGGATGCATTTGTGCTAGTAGTGCAGAACATCCTTGGGAACAGACGAGCTGCAAACTATGCTGAATTAGTAGACAACATGCTTACAGCATATGAACAACTTGGCTGCCGAATGTCATTGAAAGTGCATTTCTTACATTCCCATCTTGACTTTTTCCCACCCAATGTGGGATACGTAAGTGACAAACATGGAGAGCGGTTCCATAAAGATATTTCTACAATGAAGAACAGGTATCAAGGCCGCTGGTATCCCAACATGATGGGGGACTACTGCTGGATTTTTGTAACCGGAAAATATGACCGTTCACAAACACAAAAGCAGATGCCTGAAGCACTTTTAACAGTACTGGGCCTTGCTCAAGTAAGACTTTTAAACTGAAAAACAAGACTTTTTGAAATTTTGTTATTCCATTACATTTTCATATACTGTTTACTACGCAAACTTTAGATTAGGTAATGGTTGGAGTAAAACTCATTCTGTTCAAAATTATTCAATGATTTCCAAGTGCTTAATTTAGGCATACTTATGCATAGCAAAATTATGTGACGTGTTACAACAATTCTGACTTCGGATTTGTAATCCGCACACTCCATTTAGTATAGGACAAATGGTTTTTGCACAGTAGCAGACGAAAAGTTTTTTTGTTGTTGCATATAATAGTTCATCAGTATAAAAGTCTCGGAGGATCATCTGTCTCCTCTCCTGACGTGTGTCTTAGTAACTACTTGCATTCCCCATGTAATAACAATTCAAGAGTATCTATATGTATTTTGTTTCCTTCCTTTATTATTCCTTCTAGAAGTTATGGATGAATTGAATGAAGGTCCAGGTTAGTGTTACCTGCTGGCTGTGTGTCCCTGCACAGTCTGGCACTAGAAGCACTGATTGGATAATGTCAGACTGTTTAGAGACATTCCCCCAACTGGTAACGCCCACATGGACCTTTATTGCAATCTGCTAGTTATTCATTCCTAACTTCTAGAAGGAATATTAAATGAATGACGTAACATACAGTCATAAGAATAAATGCTCTAGAATTATTACAAGAAGGATGCAAGTAGTTACTAAAACAGACATGGCAGGGGAGGTAGCAGGTACTCTTTAACCACTTCCCAACAGCTGCCATACATGTACAGCACAGTGGAAAGTAACTTCCAGACAGCCTCTGTACAGGTTCCCGGCTGTTCCTGACAGCCAAGCCCCAGCTGTATCCTCTTGCATCGGTGAAAACACAGATGCTGGTGTATTAACCCTTGGTATGCTGTGGTCAACGCGGACCGTGACATGCACGAGGTTTGAGGAGTGAGAGGGCTCCCTTTCCAATCCCATCTAGGTCCTATGTTGCTGTGATGGAGACTTGATCGCTGGTAAGGTAGCCTGAAGCCTTCCACAGGCATTGGGGTTTGACTCCTATGGAAGCCTAGGCACTATGTCAGTGTATTACACTGACAGGCAATGCATTACAATACACAATGTATTGTAATACATTGTAGAGGGGATCAGACCCCCAAAAGTTAATGTCCCGCAGTGGGGAAAAAAAGTAAAAACATCTGCCCTCCAAAAACCATATGGGGCTCCTTCTCTTCTGATCCCTGCTGTGTGCCAAAACAGCAATTTACAACTACATATGGGGTGTTGCTGTGTTCAGGAGAAAATGCTTAACACAATTTGGGATGTATTTTCTCCTGTCATCCCTTGTAAAAATGAAAAATGGGGAGCTCAAAGTGCTCATTACTACCCTCAACAAATTCCTTGAGGAGTGTAGTTTCCAAGATGGCGTCACTTTTGGGGGTTTCTACTGTAGGGGTACTTTAGTGTGCCTTCAAATGTGACATGATTGCCCAAAAACCATTCCAGAAAAATCTGTTACTCCTTCCCTTCTGCGCCTTGCCGTGTGCCCATACAGCAATTTCTGACCACATATGGGGTATTTCTGTAAACTGCAAAATAAAGGTAATAAAAATTGAGATTTGTTTTTCTGTTAACCCTTGCTGCCTTACAGGAAAAAATGGATTAGAATGTAAAATCTGCAAAAAATTTGAAATTTGAAAGTTTTGCCTATATTTTCCTTTAATTCTTGTGAAATATGTAAAGGGTTAAAAAAGTTTGTAAAATCAGTTTTGAATACCTTGATGGGTGTTCTAAAATGGGGTCATTTATAGGTGTCTTCTTCTATGTAAGCCCCACAAAGTGACTTCAAAGCTGAATTGGTCCTTAAAGGGCTTTTGTCACCCCATTAAACCGTTTTTTTTTTTTTCTTTACTAATAATCCCTACACTGCGATCTCTCCATACATAAGCTAATTAATGATTTTCGTTCAGTAGAATTTCTTAAAAATAGATTTTTGAAATATGTAAATTACCTTGCTACCAGCAAGTAGGGCGGCTACTTGCTGGTAGCAGCCGCATCCTCCGATGGTAATGACGCCCCCTCTGCTTGTTGATTGACAGGGCCAGCGGACGGGATCTTTCTCTGCTGGCCCTGCCTGTTTTGATTCAATATCTGGCGCCTGCGCCGCGGCCGTACCTCTCTTCAATCTGCGCAGGCGCACTGAGAGGCGGCCACTCACTCGGCCGCTCGCTCCTCAATGCGCCTGCGCTGGGTGTAGATGTGACGTCATCGGCGCAGGCGCATTGAGGATGGAGCGCCGAGCGAGTGGCCGCCTCTCAGTGCGCCTGCGCAGATTGAAGAGAGCTACGGCCGCGGCGCAGGCGCCAGATATTGAATCAAAACAGGCAGGGCCAGCAGAGAAAGATCCTGTCCGCTGGCCCTGTCAATCAACAAGCAGAGGGGGCGTCATTACCATCGGAGGATGCGGCTGCTACCAGGTGGCAAGGTAATTTACATATTTCAAAAATCGATTTTTAAGAAATTCTACTGAACGAAAATCATTAATTAGCTTATGTATGGAGAGATCGCAGTGTAGGGATTATTAGTAAAAAAAAAAAAAAAGGTTTAATGGGGTGACAGAAGCCATTTAAAAAAGTGGATTTTGGAAATTTTCGAAAAAAAATTGAAAAATTGCTTTTAAAATTCTAAGCCTTCTAACATTCTTAAGAAAATAAAATGATATTTACAAAATGATGCAAACATAAAGCAGTGAATGTTAATTAATAACTATTTTATGAGGTATCACTATCCGTCTTAAAAGCAGAGAAATTCAAATTTAGAAAATAGCGAATTTCTTAAGTTTCAGTAAATTGTGAATTTTTTAAAATAAATTAAAGGTAAAACTTATCGACTCAAATTTACCTTTAACATAAAGTATATTGTGTCTCAAGAAAACAATCTCAGAATGGCTCCGATAAGTAAAAGCGTTCCAAAGTTATGAAGGGGTTAAAAGAGAACTATTAGAAACACTATGGAGGTAATTTATCAAAAATGTTGTAAAGGAAAACTGACTTAGTTTCCCATAGAAACCAATCAGATTCCACCTTTCATTTTCCAAAGGAGCTGTGAAAAACGAAAGGTGGAATCTGATTGGTTGCTATAGTATTTATCAGTTGAAAAATAAAACAGGAAAAAGGGATTATGTAAATTACTGAAGTTCTCAGATGTTAAATTTACAGATGTTGCCTTGTGTGAGAAGAGCTTCTGTGCCTGTGCCCAAGGGCGTAGTTAAAGAAGCAGCACGAAAGCCCCTCTGCCATATAGGCAATATTATAAATGGAACACGTTACGTGTGTGTGTGGGGTAGGGTAGAGATTTTGAATTGTGGCCAGGAGCGGGAAGTTACACCTCTGTCTATGTCCCAATAACAATATTTTCTGCTCCTCTGAATTCTCATACAGACCCTTGGCTATAGCGAGCAACAGTGAGATGGGAAAGCTGGTCATAGGAACAGACAGGCTCTTTTCACAAGCTTTGTGACATGATATTGACATGAACGTTATATGATATATGTATTGTAAAAGACTTTGGCCCTCATTTACTAATCCTATAGATGGCGTAAGCTTAGACCGGCTGTCTAGACCACCAGAGTTATCACGGGGGCTCAGGCTGGATGATACATGTGGTGCAGGGTCAGACACTTCTGTCTAACTCTATACCAACTATTGGTAGGCTAAGGCCTCATGAACACGACCGTTGTTGTGTTCCATTCCGCAAAATGGGGTTCCGTTGTTCCGTGATCTGTTTCCGTTTTTGTTTCCGTGTGTCCTCCTTTATTTTTGGAGTATCACCAGACATAAAGGAAAGTAAAAAAAATCAAGTTTGCCATGCAAATGATAGGAAAAAAACGGACGCGCGTACGCGGATGACAATCTTGTGTGTCTCCGTGTTTTTTAGCGGTCCCATTGACTTGAATGGGTCCGCGAAATGTTTTCCGCAAAAATAATAGGACAGGTTATATTTTTTTGACGGACTGGAACCACGGATCACGGACGCGGATGACAAACGGTGCATTAGCCGAGTTTTCAACTGACCCATTGAAAGTCAATTGGTCTGCAGAAAATCACGAAAAATGAAACAACGGACACGGAATAAAACAACGGTCGTGTGCATGAGGCCTTACTTTGAGACAGAGTTATGGTGTAATTCTGGCACAAAAGGCATCTCTTAGACTACACCTTAGGCCTCATGCACACAACCGTTGTTTTATTCCGTGTCCGTTATTCAGTTTTTCGTGATTTTCTGCAGACCCATTGACTTTCAATGGGTCCGTTGAAAACTCGGCTAATGCACCGTTTGTCATCCGCGTCCGTGATCCGTGGTTCCAGTCCGTCAAAAAAATATAACCTGTCCTATTATTTTCGCAGAAAACGGTTCGCGGACCCATTCAAGTCAATGGGACCGCTAAAAAACACGGAGGCACACAAGGTTGTCATCCGCGTCCGCGTCCGTTTTTTTCCTATCATTTGCATGGCAAACCTGTCTTAGATTTTTTTTTACTTTCCTTTATGTCTGGTGATCCTCCAAAAATAAAGGAAGACACACGGAAACAAAAACGGAAACGGATCGCGGAACAACGGAACCCCATTTTGCGGAACGGAACACAACAACGGTCGTGTGCATGAGGCCTTATTTCCATGAAGACCCGCGACTTTCCAATAGGGCACCCCTTTTCAAGCAAGTCGGAAAAAAAAAAGTGTAGAAACCCAAGCTGCACTAAATTGCGTCACTTTTTAGATAAAATATAGGGGCAGACACATTAGCAAATCCGGGCCTTTATTTTTACATTGAAAAAAATATAATAATTTACAGAGGCTTTAACCCCTTAAGGACACAGCCCTATTTCACCTTAAGGACCAGGCCATTTTTTGCAAATCTGACCAGTGTCACTTTAAGTGCTGATAACTTTAAAACGCATTGACTTACCCAGGCTGTTCTGAGATTGTTTTTTCGTCACATATTGTACTTCATGACACTGCAAAAATTTGGTCAAAAAAGTAAAAATTTTTGCATAAAAAATACAAAATGTAACAAAAATTTGGGAAAATTTGCAAATTTCAAAGTATCAGTTTGTCTACTTCTGTAATACATAGTAATACCCCCAAAAATTGTGATTACTTTACATTCCCCATATGTCTTCTTCATGTTTGTATCATTTTAGAAATGATATTTTATTTTTTGGGGATGTTACATAGCTTAGAAGTTTAGAAGCAAATTTTTAAATTTTTCAGAAATCTTCCAAATCCCACTTTTTATGGACCAGTTTCGGTTTGAAGTCACTTTGTGAGGCTTACATAATAGAAACCACCCAAACATAAAGCAGTGAATGTTAATTAATAACTATTTTATGAGGTATCACTATCCGTCTTAAAAGCAGAGAAATTCAAATTTGCACCCCTAGAATAGAAATTTCAAAAAAGTGACTCCATCTAAGAAAGTACACCCCTCAAGGTATTCAAAACTAGGTTTACAAACTTTGTTAACCCTTTAGGTGTTCCACAAGAGTTAATGGCAGATGGAGAACCAATTTAGAAATTTCTATTTTTTGGAAAATTTTCCATTTTAACCCATTTTTTCCAGCAATAAAGTAAGGGTTAACAGCCAAACAAAACTCAATATGGGTTGCCGTGATTCTGTAAATTGCAAAAATACCCCATATGTGGTCGTAAACTACTGTTTGGCCAAACGGGAGGACATAGAAAGAGGGGAACGCCATATGGGTTTTGGAAGGCAGATTTTTCAGGACTGGTTTTGTTTATACCATGTCCCATTTGAAGCCCCCCCCCCCCTTGCACCCCTAGAATAGAAATTCCAAAAAAGTGGCTCCATCTAAGAAATTACACCCCTCAAGGTATTCAAAACTGGGTTTACAAACTTTGTTAACCCTTTAGGTGTTCCACAAGAGTTAATGGCAGATGGAGAAACAATTTTGGAATTTCTATTTTTTGGAACATTTTCCATTTTAACCCTTACTTTATTACTGGAAAAAATGGGTTAACAGCCAAACAAAACTCAATATGGTACAAAGAAAAAATGTGGGGGGTTGAGCCCGCACAACCTGCCTGTAGGTGCAGATCACTATGGCGAAATACATATACAAACGGAAAATGCAAATGTGATCGCACACTACATCCAGCACTCTGCCCTCCATGCTGGATGAGACATTGGTGTACATTTTGGCCAAAGCGTAATTAAGCCACTCACCGCGTCAAGGTCGTCTCACTTGAGTGGTCCCTAACTCCTGTTCCTACCTGTTTATGGGCCATGGTTTTAAAGTCAGTATAAAACTGAGTCTGCTTATACAGAACCTACCATTAGCCATTTGGCTCCAGGAGAAGTATATGGTGGGTTCAGCATGCATGTTGGTACTTGCATCCCTGGATCCAATGAAAGCTGTAATGGCACCGGACGGGGTTAAAAGCAGAGTGTACTTGGCTTGCATGCTGACCTGCATTCCCTGGACTTTATGTGGCTGTCATGGCCCATAAACAGGTAGGAACAGGAGTTAGGGACCACTCAAGTGAGACGACCTTGACGCGGTGAGTGGCTTAATTACGCTTTGGCCAAAATGTACACCAATGTCTCATCCAGCATGGAGGGCAGAGTGCTGGATGTAGTGTGCGATCACATTTGCATTTTCTGTTTGTATATGTATTTCGCTATAGTGATCTGCACCTACAGGCAGGTTGTGCGGGCTCAACCCCCCACATTTTTTCTTTGTAGCATATATTGGAGGCGTGGCGATCTCCTTTGAGTCAAGCACACCTGACCAGTCAATCTGTCCTGGAGGCTAGTTTTTAAGTCAGTATAAAACTGAGTCTGCTTATACAGAACCTACCATTAGCCATTTGGCTCCAGGAGAAGTATATGGTGGGTTCAGCATGCATGTTGGTACTTGCATCCCTGGATCCGATGAAAGCTGTAATGGCACCGGACGGGGTTAAAAGCAGAGTGTGCTTGGCTTGCATGCTGACCTGCATTCCCTGGACTTTATGTGGCTGTCATGGACCATAAACAGGTAGGAACAGGAGTTAGGGACCACTCAAGTGAGACGACCTTGACGCGGTGAGTGGCTTAATTACGCTTTGGCCAAAATGTACACCAAAACTCAATATGGGTTGGCCTGATTCTGTAGTTTGCAGAAACACCCCATATGTGGTCGTTAAACTACTATTTGGCTAAACGGCAGGACATAGAAGAAGGGGAACGCCCTATGGTTTTTGGAAGGCAGATTTTGCTGGACTGGTTTATTCACACCATGTACCCTTTCAAGCCCCCTAGAGTAGAAACTCCATATAAGTGACCCCATCTAGGAAACTACGGAATAAGGTGGTTGTTGTTTTGGGACTATTTTAGGGGTAAATATGATTTTTGGTTTACTCTATATTATACTTTTTTGAGGCAAGGTAACAAAAAATTTAAATTCTAAAATAGTTTCTACAATCGCTATTTAGTTTTGTGGAACATCTAAACGGTTGACAAAGTTTGTAAAGTAACTTTTGAATACCTTGAGGGGTGTAGTTTCTTAGATGGGGTCACTTTTTTGGAGTTTCTAGTCTAGGCTACATCAGGGGGGGCTTCTAATGGGACATGGTGTCAAAAAAAAAGGATTCAAATGGAAATTTTGCCCAAAAATTGGTGTTTTGGCACGGTTTTTATTTTATATTTTTAACGCTGTTCATCTGAGGGGTTTGATCAAATGTTATTTTTATAGGGCAGATTCTTACGGACGCAGCGATAATGTCTACATTTTAGAATTTATTTAGATTTTACACTATATTATCATTTTAGGAAACCAAAAAAAAATTGTTTTAGTATCTCCAATTTTTTTTTTATTAGTTGGGCGACTATATAATGTAGGGGCTCATTTTTTGCAGGATGAGATGGCGGTTTTATTGGCACTAATTGGGGGTGCATATGACATTTTGATCGCTCGCTATTACACTTTTTGTGATGTTAGGTGTTCAAAAATGTTTTTTTTTTTTTTTTTTTTTTTTTTTTTAACGCTGTTCATCCGGGGGGGTTGGGTTACATGTTACTTTTATAGAGAAGATTTTTACGGACGCGGCGATGCCCAATATGTATGGCTCTCAGACTTTGGAAACAATAAGCAGGCATCCTAAAACTGCGGCCCTCCAGATGTTGTAAAACTACAATTCCCACCATGCCCTGCTGATGGCTGTAGGTTGTCTGGGCATGCTGGGAGTTATAGTTTTACAACATCTGGAGGGCCCGCAGTTTGAGGATGCCTGCACTAAAACTAATATTTTTTTAAATATTCCGTGTCTCTAAAGTCTGAGAGACATAGTTTTTTATGTTCTCTAGGGGACTGTTGGAGATTATAAAAATGTAGTACTCCATGGAAGTGTGATACTCCCTGAAGCATTCGATAACGCAGAGGCCCGGATGATCGGGGCAAGTGTCACATTGAGTGGTGGTGTCCTTCCGTATCCCCCTCTTGTGACACACTCTGCATCTTTTTTGGGTTCGTCCCTTCTTTTCAGTATGGGGGACCACACCTGGAAAATGTTGGCC